>NC_140594.1:31114975-31736225 GCF_964204655.1 Triturus cristatus | reverse complement strand
ATAGATAGATAGATAGATAGATAGATAGATAGATAGATAGATAGATAGATAGATAGACCAATAGCAAGACAGACAGACAGACAGACAGACAGACAGACAGACAGACAGACAGACAGACAGACAGACAGACAGACAGACAGATAGACAGACAGATAGATAGATAGATAGATAGATAGATAGATAGATAGATAGATAGATAGATAGATAGATAGATAGATAGATAGATAGATAGATAGATAGATAGATAGATAGATAGATAGATAGATAGATAGATAGATAGATAGATAGATAGATAGATAGATAGATAGACAGACAGACCAAGGGGTAATTCTAATTATGATGAAATAATTTTGGTAATTCCACGTTACTCTTGTGACACAAAATCGCAGAAACTTATCCGATTACGCCCGTTTGAGTAATTAAGAGTAATTTGGGTTAAAAAACACTCGTGCAGGAGCACAATAGAAAATAGTGCTAAATGCCAGGTTATGCTCCTCGTATAATGCCACGTAATCTCGCGCAGTTTTCTGTAATTCCGTGTAATGCTGTATGGATTTCAGCAGCAGAGCGCGTGTTCACCCAGGTTTCTCGGCGCCAACCAGCAAACATCATTCCCATTTCGGGTGGATTTAGTTTTAGACAATTATGAGTAACCGGACTGGATCAGTCCGCCATGGATGCCTGGGAGGGGCTGCGTGTGTAGTTCTGTTTGCTAATACTGAAGTTATCAGAGTGTCATCCATGTACACATAGAAGTGGTACCCGCTGATGATGTAACTTGTGCAGGGGATGCTCACAACTGTTAAATAGAACAAAGAACAACATGGAACCCTGGGGGCCCTGAGGGGGCCGCAGCTGAGCATCGTAGCTTCTGAGACCTAAGGAGAAAAGGTCACAATGCGCTGCCCATCTTTATGGAGAGATATTAACCTGTAAAAAGTAAGCCCCAGCTGAAACTGGCTTTATGCTTGCCAGTCATTTCTTACATCTCACATTAAAACTGTTATACGAAATACCCACAATGATGCCGTTAAGCCGCGTCGCGTAATTTAGGTTTTGTTCGGGTAAAACTTCTAACGTGTGAGCACGTGAAGTAACAGAACAGGATTGACTGATGCTTACGCCACATGTGATTCCACACTTATATAGCATGAAATGCGCCCTTGCTTCCAAAGATGGAAGCGTGGAGGCATCTTGCCCTACAAAATAGCACAGAATGTCAGGCCGCCATTTTGCTTAATAATCCATATTTCTGTGTCCTTGTGGGTGCATTTTATGTCATTTCTGCAAAGGAAATACACACATTTCGCCCAAGTCCATTTAAAAGCCGATTCTGAGATGTCTGTGTCAGAAAATCTGGTAAATAAAATGCACGGTTGATGGTTTCAGACGCTGGAGAGAGACCAAGTAAAGGGGGGGCCGGGCCCGGGTACCACTGTTATCGACCAACCGAATTTGCCTCTGTTACTGGGGCAGACGCCAGCCTGATGTCTCGATGCCCTACATAGCTATGGAGTTGATTGAAGGGCAGTGTTTTTATTACTTGCCATGAATACCGGAAGCAGGGATAGAGGTCTACAGATGATGGGGCTTATTTACAAGGCCCTTGCGCCACTTTTGCGCTATTTTTAACATGGGAAAAGTGACGCAAAAGTGGCGCAAGGGGTTTGTAAATCTGCCCCGATATTTTTAGCGGGTTACGATGTGTTTTTTAATAGAGGTTTCACAATTGCCAGTTTTGAGAGAGTAGGTACTAGTCCTGTGAAGGATGAGAAATTAAAAATGGCCACAAAGTTATTGGTTAGAGTATTTATTAGAGTTTTAACCCAGTTATCACGACAGATGTCACCACGGAAACAGGAAGCACAAACGTTTTTACTATCTCTGAGCGACACGGGTGTCACCGATCCAAATATATCTTTATGTCCAGGATCCCTTTATGGTGTTGTCTAATGATCCAGCCAGGGGGGCAGGGTTCAGTCATGCTGTCAAATTCCATCTAATGTCAATAGCTTTTTTGTATGTCTCCCTCAAAAAAGGGGTTAATATCGTTGCCTCATTTTTCTGAGGGACTCATTAGGAGTGCAGTAGCTTGCGGGCGCTGACGTTGATTCATTATTCTGAGTACTTCCGTCTTCATGTTACCTGACTTTGCAAGCCGGCCTGAAAAAGACTTCTTTTTTCTCCTTATACATTTTGTATTGGTTTAGGTATTTTATATTTAGAGACATCTTCATTTTTGTGAAATTTCCGTCTGTGTTGGTGTGTTTGCAGTTTTAGTCGAACTAGTTCAGTGATGAACCACGGATGTTGTCTGAGAAGAGCCTTACCCTTGACTTCTATTGGTGACATTCTGAGGGTTGAGTACCTTAGGCTATTGGTGAGGTAATTCACCTAAACATTGGGGTCTGCCTAGCCCATTCATTACCTTTAAAGTTAAAGTCCGATGTCACCTAGATATCTCACAATCCAGGATTGATGCCACCTGAACAATTATAGATGCCTTCTAAAGGGATCCCCCACTTTTGGAAGTGACACACTCGCCCACTTGTCGTAAAGCAAACACAAGAAGATGATGGACAGAGCGCTGAAACTTTTCAGACACTCACACCCAGTCAACTGATCTGGGTTTAATCCATCACCGTTCTTTAGCCCACTCTGCCACCCCAGTTCAGACATGGCCATATGCAAATCAGTCTGACCCTGTGCCTCATGGGAACAGTCCAGCCCGAACTGCCAAGCCATGCCTTCCCTGGACCGGAAACGAGCATCCTGGGGCCGGTTTCGGGCTAACAGCCGTCATCAGCCAGGATTGCTTGAATCCAATGGCAAAGTGAGCAAGGGACCCACGTCTGGGCATACCCTGCCAACTTAGGGCGAACAAAGCAAACACAAGGAGATGATGGACGGAGTGCTGAAACTTTTCAAACACTCACCCCCAGTCACAGATCTGGGTTGAATCCATCATCGTTCTTTAGCTGACTTTGCCACCTCAGTTCAGACCCAGCTATATGCAAATCAGTCTTGAGCCTGTGCCTCATGGGAACAGTTCAGCCCGAACTGCCAAGTCAGGTCTTCCCTGCACCGAAACAAGCATCCTGGTGGTGACTGCTTAATTATGGCCACACTTCAACACAGCTCGTACAAATCTGGTTACAATGGTGAAGCTTAATCATGTAGAGAGCTCTGCACAACAGTAAATGATCCAGAAAACCATACGATTCAACCTGCCCAAAGAGGTACCCAATCAGTTTGACTTTATCCATGCATTCCTGTTGACAGGGTTAAAACCATATCAAAGTTATATTGTCTGAAAGCCTTTATGTTCACACAGTCACCCAGTCTTTGTCAACGTGTTTCTCAGTACACACCAGGGAAGACGTCTTCAGTGTAATCATCAAGCTGTGTGAGTAACATCACAAATTAAAAAAAGATATACTCACAGTATCTTTTGGATGAGGGAAATGTATCCAAACATCAACTTTAGGCGTTCTGAACTTGGGGTAAGCCCGGGAGCATCACCCTGTAGACACACTTTCATCAAGGGTCCTGATACTACAGCAAAGCCATGCTTTCCTTCCTCTTAATGTTACTCACACAACTTGGCGATTACACTAAAGATGTATTCGATAGTGTGGACTGAGTTGGGATCTTTGAGTCCTGAAGAAGGCCGTTGACCCGCTTGGTTGTGAAAATAAAGGCCAAAACATGTTGATAAAGACTTGGTGACTGTAGGGTGAGAAAGGCCTTGAGACAATCTAACCTTGATATGATTTTAACCCTGTCAAAAGAGAATAAGATCAAATGGATTGGGTATCTGTGAGAAGCTGGCCTGGAATATGACGTACACTCATACAAGTGGACACCTTACACCAGTCCAGACAACCCTTATGGTGATTTAAGAAGTCTTAGACAACCTTAGACAGCTCTCTAAGTAGTAGCTGTGGAGAGCAGCCTTCAGGCTTAGTCCAGAAGGAGTGTAACGCAGCTTGTTTTACCAGAAAACAATCTTATAAGTATAGATTAAATGAAAAAGAACCACACAAGGTATTTATAAAAATATGTATTTATTATATAATACTCTCTTACATGTTTAGATATCTCCTACCCGGAGATAGGCACAATGCACACAATACTTTGCATCGAAATCAAGTAAATAGCACAAAATACACAGCCAACCCTAGGGGGGACCAAGCCATATACCAAGAAAGTGGTACCAGAACCACGACTCAGGTCAAGACAATGTTGAGAGGACGTAGAAGTGCTGGGGATCCAAGGAATCCCCCAAGGTGAGTGACTAGGAATCCCACGGAAAGCGGGTGCAGTGTGGAAGCACAACCGCGGGCTCCGTACAAATCAACGTGTAAGTCGCGGTTGGAGTTTGAAGGATTAAGAACCCTTCCCAGTGGACTCTGTAGAAACCCAGTGGAAGGCAGAAGGTTGGAGAGCCACCCCACCTGTGGATGCCCTAGTACACACGTTACCTACACCAGGGAAGTCGGGTGCATAGGTGTGAAGTGGTGTCAGAAACCGCCGTCAAACCCAATAAAGAACTTTAGGAAAGTGCCACTGCTGAAGGAGAAAGTGTCTGGTGGAATCTGAAGGTGGATTCTAGTTGAGAGGTACATGCAAGCAGAGGGAGTGACCAGGAGATCCGGAAGACGAATGCCCACCGATGTCGGGCATTGCAGGAGAGTTGATGGTGACCTTTACTCTGTATCTGTGAGGACCAGGCAATGCTGAGGAAGACCAGGAGCCATGCATGAGCTGTATCACATTGGATGTCATTAGTTATAGGTCCGGTGTCTGTCGGAAGCATCAACAAGCCTTGGCAACTGCAACCAATGTGGACGTCGAAGAAGGTGCAATGTCAGGACCTGCAATGTCCAGGGGACTCACCACATACATGGGAGTCAGGGAAGGCCCTGAGCAATCAGGGGAGCCCAAAAGAAACAAAGGTAACCCTCAACAGGACCCACAGACCGGAGGCAATGGAGTCGCAAAAGGCCTTGAGCAGCTCACCAAAAGATGCAGGCCACGATGCAAGCAATGCAGTGTGGACAAAGATTTTGGTCACTGGAGATGCTCGAGGTTGGGGCTATTTGGAGCCCTAAGATCTTGATGGAAGGAAGACAACAAGCCTTGGCAACGGCAAGTAAACCTGGTGCACAGGGGTTTGGTTCCTGCGGCTCCCACGAGGGATGCTGGCCTCAAACTTGGTTAGAGGGCTGGGCAGGCCTCAAGAGCTCTGGAGAATTACCACCTGTGTTGTTTAACCTTTCAGAGTCTGTAGGAGCTCAGGATCAGCAGACGAGTAAGCCTGGTAGTGGTGACTGCGGATGCAGGGAAGTGACTCCTTCACTTCAAGGGAGATTCCTTCAAGTGTCTTGGATGCCCACAGGCCTCGGAAGGTTCATGCATGGTGCACAGGCACAGATGATGCAGCAGACTGAAAGGGGGATGAAGTTGAGCCCAAACGAAGTCTAGCAAAGTCCAGAGTGCCCAGACAGTAGAAGTTAAAGTTGTGTCTAAATTGAATCTTGTCCCACGACGAATCTAGGGACCCACCTACAGGTTAGCCCTTAAGTACCCTAAAGAAAGGGTTGAGTCGATTCAGGGGACCCTCCCAGGGGAGGGTCTGGACAGGGGGGAGGTTACTCCCATATCCTTTGCCCAGCTCTGTGTCAAAGTGGGAGTCAACGGCTCCCAGAGCTGGTTTGAACTGGACTATGTTTGGGGACACCAAATGTGCCTCTCATGCAGACTGAGTGGCGCTGGCAACCACACCCACTCTGCCCCATTACACAAAATCCTATCTGGGAGGTGGTCACACCTCCCTGTGACAGGATGCCTATTGTTCTGCCTTCCCCTGCTTGAGCTTGACTCAGCGGCAGGAGAGAAGAATCATGTCTCTGGTTGGCAGGAACCATTTTGGGCTGTCCAGGTCTAGAAGAATGGTACCGGGGACATGGAGAGCCTAATGGAGGGCTCTGCCAATGCTTGGAATCATACCTCCCAGCCAGTTTATGGTGTGGGGGTATCATTCAAACATGTTTGATCCCAAACATGATAGGATTCATTGCTGCCAATTTCAAGGTGGTCATCGCGTAATTACGCAGTGCCCCTCTATATGGTATATGGCTGCTTCACTTATAACCCGGGAGAATGGACTCTGTAGGCTGTAGGGCCATCCTGTTCATGCAGGAGCACCCTCACACTTAGAACCAAGCACCCTGCCTTCAGGATTGCAAAGACCTGCTTTAGGGGTGACTTATAGGTTTTAGGTGCAGTGACCCTATATATAGGAAACCTATATCTTTAGTAAGTGGTGCTAGCACCAGCTTACACAGGCTGCAATGGCAGGTCTGTAGTTACAGTTTGAATGGTCTCCCATGGATGGCATAATCATGCTTCAGCCTTTGGGGGACCTCTGGGGTATCTATGCCCTGGGTACCTTAGTACCATATACTAGGGATTGATAAGGTTACTCCAGTATCCAATCTTGGATGTACCTAAGTAATGAACACAACAATCTAAGGAAGAAAACAGAGAGACTGGGGTCCCGATTATCAGGATCCCAGTCAGACTAGTCAAAGACAGCTTGGCACCAGGCAAAAAGTGAGCGTAACCATTAAGTATGGGCAGTGAACTCCGCTACGCCCGCTGAGTTTGTGGAAATTTCTGCACTCTGCCTCCCAGTGAGATTTGTCCTTGTTCGCGATCGTCAACATCAAGTTGGAATAGTAATTTTTACCCCTACGCTGTCCAACACTTTCCCTACTGTTTCACTCTCTGGAGTTGGAATAGTAATTTTTACCCCTACGCTATCCAACACTTTCCCTACTGTTGCACTCTCTGGAGTTGGAATAGTAATTTTTACCCCTACGCTATCCAACACTTTCCCTACTGTTTCACTCTCTGGAGTTGGAATAGTAATTTTTACCCCTACGCTATCCAACACTTTCCCTACTGTTTCACTCTCTGGAGTTGGAATAGTAATTTTTACCCCTACGCTATCCAACACTTTCCCTACTGTTGCACTCTCTGGAGTTGGAATAGTAATTTTTACCCCTACGCTATCCAACACTTTCCCTACTGTTTCACTCTCTGGAGTTGGAATAGTAATTTTTACCCCTACGCTATCCAACACTTTCCCTACTGTTTCACTCTCTGGAGTTGGAATAGTAATTTTTACCCCTACGCTATCCAACACTTTCCCTACTGTTTCACTCTCTGGAGTTGGAATAGTAATTTTTACCCCTTACGGTATCCAACACTTTCCCTACTGTTGCACTCTCTGGAGTTGGAATAGTAATTTTTACCCCTACGCTATCCAACACTTTCCCTACTGTTGCACTCTCTGGAGTTGGAATAGTAATTTTTACCCCTACGCTATCCAACACTTTCCCTATTTTTGCACTCGCTGGAGTGGGAATAGTAATTTTTACCTCTACGCTATCCAATATTTACTGTTTTAGTTAATGTAGTGTATAATTTATTTAACATTTTTTTATTTGTTATATATATTATTTATATTTTTATTTATATTATTGTTGTATGTGTATGTATGTATTTATAATTTATAAAATATGTTTTAACAATGTATAAGTTATGACAATAATTAATTGTAAATATTATATTTTATATGTATATGTTTAATTTGTTTACATTACATGTATTACTTATAATTTTAAACATATTTTTAACTATGTTTATTTTAAATATATGTATCATTTACTTTTTTTACATTAATTTTTAACATTAAAAAAAACGATATTTTTAACAACGATATTTTTGACAACGATATTTTTTTTCTCTATATTTGTGTACTTACCATAATGTTGATAGGTATTCTTGACATCAATATTTAGGCTCCGATATTTTTGACGTCGATATTTTTGACGTCCATAGTCTGTCAGTGATTCACCGAATACATCTTTTTCAAAGTTTCCGGCTTCTTCTATTTGTTCGGATAGGAAATGAGACCGCTTAGAGATAGTTGCTTTTTGGACAGTCACCTTTAAAAAAAATGGCGTCCTCTGAATAGTACCCTTGCCTTCTTCTTTCTGCTTGTCTGGGCCTTAGCTTTTCTACTAAGAGCTGTTCATTGAATCAGAGAGTGTGAGGACAGATGACCAACACATTAGTGACATCATGTGGGTGTGGCCCTGGAAAGTGTCCATCGAGATAGTGTTCAGCCCAACAATCCTCGAATTTTCCTCAGTCTTCACTGTCTGTTAGTGGGACCCTGTATACGTGGCAGCAGGACCACATCAAGGAGAGAGCAGAGGAGAGTTGTGCCTCAAGCCCCATGCTTTCCAGGGCCCTAGGTGCTTCTCGAAGGTTATTTTTAAACGAAGGAAGTCTGTCATTTACATTTGATTAAAAGAGGCCGCCTACATGACCGCACCACTAGATGGCAGTAGGGGCCTTGTTTTCCCTTTCCCTGGAACATTTTTTTCAGTACATGAAAACCTGTGGTTGTGACATCTGGCAAAAATGAAAGAAACGTAAAGAGGGCCGAGCCTCACGTATTTGCCCTGGAAGTGAAGTCACCCACTTTTCTTACAAACCTGCTTATCACAGCCTAATTCCCAGGTCAGCACGTGCCTTGGTCTCAGTAAATGTAAGATCAAAGCAAGCAGTGTGCAAGGATTGGGTAAGTTTGCTGAGGTCGTAAACATTAGAGAGTGTTCTTGAGTCAAACATGTGCCCTGTAGGACAGCAATCTACGCCCCTCCCCCTATGTCAGGGCCCAGTCTCAGGGAAAGATTTTCATCCCGGATGATTCTCTAAGGGGTGGGTTGTTATTTTGTGTTTTTCGAGTTGCACTGCAGGTAAAGCACTGGTCACAGTTACCACACACACCCTTTAAACAAAGCCTGCCACCTCACACTTCCGAGGAAGGTTGTACTATTCTGTATTCTGCCGATGGCCGGGTTCGAGACCCGGAAGGGACGCTGAACATCCTGTGATTCTGGGCAAGCCACTTAGGAGCATATGTACAAGCCCCTATCGCCATCACAACATCACTTCAGTGACGTCGTGGTGGCGATAGGTTCCTCGCCTTATTTATAAGTAAGTGGCTTAACGCTGCTTTGTAAGTAAGGCCCCCTTTCACGTAATACTTAGAAAGGGGTGGGCAGTGGGTGTTGCGGTGAGCGTTCCACCGCAACACCCATTGATTTCGACGCTGACACTATTTAAAAGGGGAGCGTAAGCACAAGACAGTGCCAAATTAATATCAGGAAATACCTGGTCTTAAGTTGGCAAAACGAGGAAACGAGGAGAAATGCTTTATTTCTCCTCATTTTTGCTTTTTGCAGCACACATGGAAAAAGCAAAACGCCTTGGATTGTTTTTGTGTAGGAAGGTGACCCTTCCTGCACATAAGCAATTATATCTGTAAAAATCAGCTGCTTAAATAAAGCCCCAAAGTAATAATAACGTGTTTACATGTGTTTCATTATAACGCCTAAATACCACAACTTCAAAGTTCGCCTAATGTAATAATGTTCAGTTTATCAAACTAATAAGGATGAAAGATTGAGTTGGCCCCATCAGTTTTTATACTCATAACGTCCAGGTCTCTTCAGATATCAGCAGCCAGCTCCACCACGGTCAAGTCCTGTCCTTCTGGCATCTTATGCATGTTCTCATTGTCACGTTTCCCTCATTAAGCACCCAAATTCCTCCCCCAGCAGCCCTCGAAGTGTCTCGCCTCCTGCAAACAATTTTCAACTCTGTCTCCACCATTATTGGTATAGTTTTTACAGAACCTCGTGGCACCCTCTAGTGGTGGTGTTAAATATGAACAGAGGGTTTTTGTAGGGCGCGCCGTGGCAGCAAAATGTTACTGAAATGCGGTTCAGAGAGGAAAACTATAGAATGATAAGAGTGAGGGAGAGAGAGAGGGAGTGACAGAAAGAAAGCGTGATAGAGCCAGTGAGGGCGCGATAGAACGAGAGTGAGAGACAAAAACATGTGTGGGCCGAGAAAAAAACGAAAATACGAATTACACCTAAGAGAGACTGATATATCGAAATGAAATAATAAAGGAAAAATGTAAAAAAGGAAGAAAAGCGAGAGCCAGCAAAGTATTGGGCACTAAGAAGGAATCATTGAAGAAACGAAAGGAAAAGATAAAATAGACTAATTTTGTGCGAAGGAAAGAGCACAACTGTGAAAAAAAATGTGTGAAGAGAATAAATGAAGAGCGAGAGAAATAGTATGAGAGGAGTATAGAACGAAGGACACGGGAAGAGCAAAGGTAAAAGAAAGAAAGCGAGAATGTGTCAGAGAATTTGTGCGAGAACAAAAGTAAGAAAGAAAGGGAAGAGAGCGTTGAAGAACAAAGCTGAAATGAGTGAGTAGACGCAGTAGTGAAACCCACGAAAGCGGACTGATGAGAAAGCCAGGCGGTGTCAACAAATAAATGTTAGTTTTAACCCGTTCCCCGCTCATGACGGAACCACTCCGTCATGAGCCACGGGTGCGCTGTGCTCATGACGGAGTGGTTCCGTCATGCTGTGGCCGTTGGTCGCCGCTCCTCCCACGCGTCGCTAATTCCCCGCCTGTGCGGGCGATTAGCGCACTGGGTGGAGTCATGACGGAACCACGCCGTCATGAGCACAGCTCACCCGTGACTCATGACGGCGTGGTTCCGTCATGAGCACAGCGGCGCCGTCAACCCCCCCAAGCCCCCCCAGTGCAGCGGCGGAATTCGCGCCGCAGCGAAGGGGTTAAACATGGGCCAAGTGACGAAGCAGTTTTTCCCGAGTGATTGCTTTTGTATTGCACAGGCTATGAGGAAAACTAACTCTAGGAACTGTGAAGAATTTAGGTTGGGGCTTCATGCTCTTGAAAGAAGCTGGCTTGAGTGCGCAGAGGGAGCCTTCCACAGCAATGCTGTGGTCCCAGCCTCCCTAACTGTGTGTATCAACACTTCCCAGGTGAGATGTGGGATTGTTCTTCAGTCAGGCCTCTCTGAAGACTGATATCAGGCAGTCAATTTAAAGTGGTGGCTTTGTGAAAACTAGAATGGTTGAGGGCTGAAGGGTGAAGGTTTGTGGTAGAAGTAGAACCCTGTTTTCTGAGGGACAAGAATGCAGAGAATACAAGTGTTGGCCGCGCGCGAGCGGCCGGAGACGCAATATGTGGTGGGGGAGGGGGAGAAGCGGGAGTTGTGTGTGCGCGTGCGTCATCGTGATCGCGATCGCTCTGAAAGCGAAAGTGATCGCGATGACGCACGAGTTTTCAAAGTGCTGCTGGCGGCCGGCTGCGCGCGTGCACGATCGCGTGAACGCAAGCGTTAGGCTAGCCAGCAGCACTTTGAAAATCCCACATACAAAATGTCTCTCCGAGCCAGCTGCGCTGGGCACAGCGAGACCTAAAAAATGGAAACAAAACAAAAGATGTCCGCCTCGGCCCCTCCAGGCCTCATCCGTTCCCCTCTGCTGAGAGGATGACACAGACATTTCCCTGCCTGTGTCTGCTGTCAGAGGACGTGACGCAGAGCAGCCTCGGTGCACAGACAGTGACACACGACAGGAGCAGAATGTTGTACACAGTCGAGCAAACATGGACTACATGGCACTAAACATCAGAGGCCGCGCATTTCATCAATCGCGGCCTGTCTCCCTGTGGGATGGCTGATTGCTGCTGTGATGCATGGCTGCTGGCCAGCCCTGCGCTCTCTCAGCAGCCCCCTTCTCCGCCACAGCACATGTCAGGAGGAAGGCGAGCAGGACCTCAGAAGAAAGATTTTATTTTTTATTTATCTTTATTTTTCCAATTGTATATAGCGCGCACAAGCCTGAAGGCATCAGGGCGCTTTAAAACTGTAGCAGGATACTTGGGTTACAGCAAGTTACAGTTACATTAATTAAATTCAGACATTAGCATCGGTAGCTGCGCCCAGGACGGATGCAGCAGATTAGCCAATGGTCGAACACAGTTCAAGCATCGATTAAGATGGTGGTGCCTCATTACGAGGGTAGTTCGTATCCTGGTAAAGAGAGAACTTAGGTATGGTTGAGGGTGATTTACTCAGGTGTCTGTCAAATACGAGGAGCTTTAGGTCCTTTTATGAAGGTGTCTAGGCAGGTTGTTAGGCTCAGGGAGGGAGGTGAGCAGCTCAGATTCTTGTGGCCCTGCCAGAGGGTGACTGGCTCATGGACCGTTCTCGACTGCAGGTGGGGGGTTCCAGGAGCTGGGATTGGGCAGTTCTGGAACCCCTGTTAGCTCCAGAGATTGTCAGTTTCTCTTTTAGTTGGGAGGGTGAAGAGGAATGCAGCGCTCTGTGGGTAACGCAGGCCGCTTTGGATTGGGCCCGAGCTTCAATGGGGAGCCATTGGAGGGTTAACTAGTCCGTGAAAATGTAGTCACATTTCTTGAGACCTAACACAAAGCGCACGGCTGCATGTAGTGTTGCTCTCAGTGGGCCTAGATAAACTTTAGGAATGCCTGAGAGAAGGGCAATTCCATAGTCTAGTCTGGAGAGAACAAGAAACCGCACCACTGTTTTGAGGTTTACTTCCGGGATTAATTTCCAGATGCCACACAGCTGCCAGAGTTCGTGTTGTGCACTTTTGATTGGCTGTGATGAGGCTGTGGAGGTTTAGATGATTGTCAAGGGTGATACCAAGGGATCTAGCACTCTGGACAGTGGCGGGGCAGCCCGCCTGGGCGGGAAAGTTGGCCATCCATTCCTGTACTGAGGTTTTTGCTTTCGGAGGTGAGCTCAAAATAAATTGTGTTTTAGTTGGGTTGAGTTTTAGGTGCTGGTTAGACATCCTGTTTTGAATCTTTAGTTCTTGAAAGGAGGGCAAGATCTTCGGGGGAAGAAATTTTCATGTATATTTGAGTGTCATCAGCATAAAGCTGGGAGAGAACCTCAGAGTTTCTGAGAATCACACATAGTGGTTCTAGATAGAGATTTATCGAGCCTTGAGGGACCCCTTGATGTACCTTGATTGATCTTAAGAAGAAGTTGCCCATTTTCACAATTTGGGAGTGGGTGATTAGGTAAGAGGAGAACCAGTTGAGGATTGTGCCTCCAGAGCCCATGCGTTGTTCAGGAGGTCAGAGCTGGTCCTGATGGTTGACAGTGTTGAATGCAGTGGACGAGTCCAGGAGGACCAGGAGGCAGGAAGTACCAAAGTCGAGGATTCAAAGGGAGTCTTTGACTATTTGGAGCACCACAGTTTCTGTACTCTGGCGGGAATCTGACTGAAGAGTGTCTATAAAGTTGTTTGTCCAAATGTGTGAAGTGAGTTGGGACGCTACGCGACTTTCAATGAGTTTGCCTAAAAATGGCAGTGTGGAGACTGGGTGGAGGTTGTTCATGTTCTCTGGGTCGAGATATTGTTTTTTAAGAGAGGAGAGACTTGACCCACTTTTAGTCGATCTGGAAAAAGGCCCTGTTGAAGAGAGACGTTGGCCACGTTAGTCCAAAGGGGGAGTAGGAATGCAGCAAGAGATTTGCTAATAGAACCTAGAATGGTGTATTGAAGGTGGTTCGAGGGTTTCACTTTGGAGATTGTCCACTGTAGGGAATGGAGGCAAGATGACCATGAATGCAGTGCCTTGCATGGTCGGATCTCAGTTTCTGGGGGTCCGCTGGTGTGTAGCGAGATTTTGATATCTCTAACTTTTATATCAAAGAAATCCACCTAATAGTTGCAGCGGGCCACTGATGACTCAAGAGCTGAAGTGGCAGAGGGGTTAGTAGATTGTGCGCGAATCTCGAACAGGCGCTTCGGTCTTTTCTTTGCAGAATTCACGAGTGCTTCGACATGAGAGGATTTGGCTCGAAGGATTTGTTCTTTATATTATGTTTGCGCTCTGCGAAGCGTATCCATACTCAGGTGAGAGGGTGCTAGTCTACATTCTTATTCACACTTTCTGATAAGCGTTCTTTCTACGTAGAGATCTTTTGAGAAAAAAGGACTAGTGGGGTTTGGTCTGGAAAATGTTCACTTCAAGGGTGCACATTTGTCGATAAGAGATTCCATGCAGGAGTTGCCTGCTGATGCTCAGAGCCAGCAGCTGCCCCTGGAGAGATTCAACAAGGGCGCATGGACGTCATTCAGGGGTCACAGCTGCGGCCCTTGGCTTGCCCCTTGCTACCTCTGGCACTGGCCTCACAGGTGGCAAAATCAGGGCCTGGAAACAGGGGCAGTACTTCATAATGGATGCTGGTTGGAGCCCCACTTGCCTGGTTTCTGGCAATTCTTTTTATTATACAAATAGTGAATAGTATTATTCACTATTAGTGTAAAACAAAATGTAGTACTTTAGCTGGAAAATGATCCTATCTGGAATCTAAAGTATGTAAAAAATGCTGTTAAATCTATGTTGTATGCATGCTTTTGGGTCAGAGTGTGATTATGTGCACCAGAGTGTGTGAATGTGTTAGTATGTGTAAGCATGTGTGTGTGCGAGTCAAAGTAAAGGTCAAATGTCATTTTCGCTACCCCTGGTATTTTAGTGAATTGATGTCCAACCAAGAGAGAAGGTCAGGCTGATGGCTTGCTGTGGCTGGAGAGATTGGTGCATCGCACTGCTGGGTGGGAAGGTAGTCACAAGTGGTGTGTGCTGGACAGTGGTGCGAACCTGCAGTGCTCGGAGAGTGAGTGTGTTAGATGTCTCCTGCTGAGGTCGCTGGCGTCCTTAGGGTGTGGCTAGAAGGCGCTCGTGCCCCAGATCCATATGTCCTTGCCCACCTTTGGTTACACTACTGCAGCCTTCCTGTACTGTGTGGGGCGAACCCAAAGCCATGCTGCACTCTTTGAACAAGAGGCCCAAACCTTACTGCAGAATGAGGGCCTGCTGCAGTGCGCAAGCGATTTACAAGGCCAGCAGCAGAGAGAGAAAAGGGGCGGGGGAGAGAAGCGAGAGAGAGAAAGAGAGAAAAAGGGAGAGAGAGAGAGGGAGAGAGAGGGAGAAAGAGAGAGACAGAGAAGGAGAGAGAGAGAGAGTAAGAGAGACAGGGGGGAGGGGGGAGAGAGAGAGAGATAGAGAGTAAGAGAGAGAGCGAGAGAGAGGGGGAGGGAAGAGAGAGAGAGACGGAGGGGAGAGAGAAAGAGAAGGAGGGACAGAGGGGAGGGGAGGGGGGAGAGAGAGAGAGAGAGAGGGAGAAAGAGAGAGAGAGGGAGAAGGAGAGAGACAGAGACGGAGAGAGAGTAAGAGAGAGAGAGGGGGAAGAGAGAGAGAGTAAGAGAGAGAGAGGGGGGAGTGGAGAGAGAGAGAGAGAGGGAGGGAAGAGAGAAAGAGAAGGAGAGACAGAGGGGAGGGGGAGAGAGAGAGAGTGAGTGAGTGAGTGAGTGAGTGAAATAGAGAGAGAGAGAGAGAGAGAGAGAGAGAGAGAGGGAGAAAGGGGGTGGGGGAGAGAGAGAGAGGGAGGGGAGAGAGAGAAGGAGAGGGAGAGAGAGAGAGGGAGAAGGAGAGAGAGTGAGAGACAGAGAGAGAGAGAGTAACAGAGAGAGATGGGGAGGGGAGAAAGAGAGAGGAGAGAGAGAGAGAGAGACAGAGAAGGAGAGAGAGAGAGAGAGAAAGTAAGAGAGAGAGAGCGAGAAAGAGAGAGAGAGGGAGAAGGACAGAGAGAGAGACAGAGAAGGGGAGAGAGAGAGAGTAAGAGAGAGAGAGGGGGGGGAGGGGAGGGGGGAGAGAAAAAGGGAGAGACAGTGAGAGAGAGAGAAAGAGAGAGAGAGAGAGAGGGAGAGGGAGAGAGAGAGAGAGAGAGAGAGAGAGAGAGACAGAGAAGGAGAGAGAGAGTGAGAGAGAGATGGAGGAGAAAAAGGGAGAGAGAGTGACAGAGAGAGAAAGAGAGAGAGTGAGAGAGAGAGGGAGAAGGAGAGAGAGAGAGAGACAGGGAAAGGAGAGAGAGAGTGAGAGAGATGGGGAGGGGAGAGAGAGAGTGAGAGAGAGAGGGAGAGAGAGAGAAAGGGGGAGAGGGAGAGAGAGAGAGGGAGGGGAGAGAGAGAGAGAGAGAGAGAGAGAAAGGGGGAGGCGGGTGAGAGAGAGGGAGGGGAGAGAGAGAAAAGGAGAGATAGAGAGAAGGAGAGAGAGATAGAGAGAGAGAGAGAGAGAGAGAGAGTGAGAGGAGTGAGAGAAGGAGGGAGAGAGAGAGGAAAGAGAGAGAGGGATAGAGAGAGAGATGAGAGAGAAGAAGAGAGACAGTAAGAGAGAAATAGAAGGAAAGAGATAGCGAGAGAGAGAAACAATGAGAGACCCCAATGAAGTGTGCAAGGGTGTTCAGAGGCCTGCTGCATAGAGGAGGGGGAGAGCAAGAGAAGGAGGGGAGAGAGAGAGAGAGAGAGAGAAAGGGGGAGGGGGGTGAGAGAGAGGGAGGGGAGAGAGAGAAAAGGAGAGAGAGAAAGAAGGAGAGAGAGAGATAGAGAGAGAGAGAGAGTGAGAGGAGTGAGAGAAGGAGGGAGAGAGAGGAGAGAGAGAGCGAGAGAGAGAGAGGGATAGAGAGAGAGATGAGAGAGAAGAAGAGAGACAGTAAGAGAGAAAGAGAAGGAAAGAGATAGCGAGAGAGAGAAAGAATGAGAGACCCCAATGAAGTGTGCGAGGGTGTTCAGAGGCCTGCTGCATAGAGGAGGGGGAGAGCAAGAGAAGGAAAGAGATAGAGAGACAGGCCCGGCTCTAGGAACTTTTATTTGGGTGGGGGAAGGTTGCATTCGGGTGGGCCACTGCAAGCCCGATTTGTCGCTTATATGTCTACCCAGGCCTGCTTCAGGGCCCTCCTTTATCTCTTCTAAGTCTAAAAAAGGCCCAGTAAAATGCACTATTTTCCAAATCTCTTTCTAAATGTTATCACTCTCTCAATAAAGTATTTTTTTTCCATGTAATTGTGGGAAGAGGAGGTTTCTGAGGTGGAAGTATCAGGCAAGTTACACTACTCGGGCTACCTCTGTGCGAGCCTTTAGGGAGAATCCCTCATTACTACCTCCACCTGACACCGGACTCTGCAGCGCACTCCCTTACAGGCCCGATTATCCACTTCTCTACCACCCCTCTCCAGTGCAACTTATCTCGCAGCTAGCCTTGGTCCCAGCCCCATATCAGCCACCATCCGGCTCCACTTTCATTATTCCAGCTAAAAAACGTTGTAAAATCACCTTCAAACTTGAAACATTGAATATAGCAGTAAATGTAATTACCATGCACTTTAAAGTATGCTCCACAGTTGTCCTAATCACCGACTGTTAATTAAATAAACAAAAATAGAAAGGCCATGACAGGGCCGGATTTAGTGCTGGTGCCAAAGTCTTTTTTGGGACCTCACTAATGACCTCTTTCTCTGCAGACACCTTTACTTCCACCCAACAGTGCCCTTCATCTCTCTGTAGCCACTCCCCCTCGTGACCTCCTCCTCAGAGTCCCTCACTACCACCCTGCACCAGTGTCCCTCATCTCTCTGTAGCCACTCCCCCTCGTGACCTCCTCCTCAGAGTCCCTCACTACCACCCTGCACCAGTGTCCCTCATCTCTCTGTAGTCCCCGCAACCCCATTACCTCCTCCACGGATTCCCTCACTGCCACCCTCCACCAGTGCCCCTCTCTCATATGCATTTCATTTGTTGTATAGCGCTACTCATATCAGTGTAGCGTGTCACAGTACTTTAAATCACGCAAACATTATACAGAGACAATAAATTAGTCTACAGGGAATGTCACATAAGCTAATGAGGATTACAAGGTGTACAAATCACTTGTCATCCATACTGGTGGGCAGTATATTTTACGAGGGTTTGATCTGGAGAAGCACTAACTCAGGATTTAAAGAGTACTCCAGTGGTTGGGGGCTGGCTTTACTGAAAAAAATGTATAACTGTCCAAACAAACTCTTTTTAGTAACATTAGAATAATGAAAGACTGAGGAAGTTCTAACTATATCACAACACAAAAAAGCGAACTTTGTATGCAGCTTTTTGATGACAGTTCATAGGTCACTGTCCTATGTTAGGATAGTAACTTCTGAACAGCAAGTAACACAAGGATCTCTGTGACAAAGGCAGTAACCCACTGAGCTATCCACACAAAATTCAGTTTATCTGCATTTCAAAACTACCAACAGACAAATGATTGTTCTCCAGCAGGATCATAAATCACCAGTTATCTGAACATGTTTAGGTTGTGCCTAAACAGTGCTTGCACTGTAGGCGATCTGTAATCTTTACTTTGTGGGGGATGACTCCTCCCACGCTCTGGATTGGCTTTTCTGGTTGCCCTTTAAAAATCATAGCCTGCAAATGGCTAATGGTGGCTGCATGTCCCACCTTTACTCGTGAGTTCACTCCCCTGGAGAATTGTCTCGGGAGCGAGCAGGGACGCGCACGTTCCTTGCGTGCCTTTTTCTTGTTTTCTCCGAATTAGTCCCAACGCCATTGTTGAAGGACCAGAAATTATATGATTCAAAACGGAACACATGGTTTGTCAGCTATATTTATAAAAAACATTGGAGCAATTATAAAATTAAAAGGCTTCCGTCTTTCCATTCAACCACAAACTGAACCGTGTGCAGCTTTGTTTGCACTTTTAAAAGGAGACGCTTATATCACCATGTACTCATTTAAGCAGTAAAGATGCCCCTGCCAAGAAATAGATTCCTGCAGTGGCGTAGTTGCCAAAAGCCAGTTCGACATTGTAGTCATTACTTCGGATGCCAGAAATCATGTACACTATAACATTGAACAAAAGCTAAAACAAGACAACTGCATTGTGTCAGCAAATATAACGGTTGGCATTAAAACTGGAAGCAACGAATCATATAAATCGTCACAGTGTATAGATGCTCCGAACTGCGAATTCTCCCAGGTACTGACGACTCAGTACTTTTTTGGTAAATAAATATATAACAGTACAGTGTGCTGAGAATTACAACTGGTTTGGGCGATGGTGGCATCTGCGGAGAAGACACAGGGCGCGTAAATCTAAAGTCAGAAAGAGCTGCCCTTGCCAAAACCACACGATGCCAGAAGTTCAGATGTTTGTAAAATGCTCAGGGACGGCATCTTCCCTTCATGATTTCTAGCCAGCTCAGTAGCTTATATATTTTTTAAGAGCACCGGCACCGCATCATGGTATGATTGCTATAGTGACTGCTGCATTTTGTCATTTCAGTACATTTTGCATGGAGTGATGTGTGGGACAAATTCCACGCTAATTAAAAAAAAGATTCAAAACTAATGTGTAGAGAAACTTGCAGGGGATTGAAATGAAATTCTGCAACTGCATACAAAACAATTTGCAGGATAAGACTACGGGAATATTCAAAAGAACGTGTGACAACTACCGCAAGAGTAGCATAACGCAACTTCCAATATCGCAGCCCATCACGGGAAAATAACCCCTTGTCAACGTGGAATTCACAACAAGGCGGTACCATGCGATAGTCAGCTGACACCGCAGACAATGTCAGCGATACAACCACCACGACAGAGATAAAAACACAAACCACAACACCAAAAACACGCGTTGAGCCAAAGCGCGATGAGAAAATCAGTGATAAGCAGCGCCAGGCCTGCAACACACACCTGGCAGGCCGAAAAAATCACCATAAAAGTAGAAAAAACAGGCGCAGAGGACGAGCGCAACCCCACAAGCACACTGGACGACCAGCCCGGGACATCAGGGACAGGGAAGGGCAAGGACAAGAAGACGAGGAAGACTAAGTTCAGTCCGCAGGCGAACAGGATCATAGTCACGGAGGTGATGGAACACCATCAAAAACTCTTTGTCACCTCCAATGACACATTGGGCACCAAAACTGGAATATGGCGGGACATCGTCGACAAGGTGAATGTCGTCAGAGAGCACTAGCGGACAATGGACGAGGTCAAGAGGCTATGGAATGACATCAAGCGGAAGACCAGGGAGAAACTCTCTGCCCAGCGCCACAGCTGGAGCTGGATGACATGGAGGAGCTGGTGTTCGACAGTCATCAGTGCGGATACTGTGGCCGGAGTCGGGGGACCAGACACAGCTCGACAGGACCGAACACAACCGCAACAGGGTGAGTGACCACAGGTACTGGGGGGGACGGGTGGCGATGGCCACGATAGCATACATGCACAATCAAGCAGGGCAAAGTACACACCCACAATGGCCCTGGCTCCTCGCACAGACCCACAGACTGTCACAATGTACAATGTCATGCTGTCAGAATGTCAACCTGTACCATGCGACTATATACATGTGGACACATTGTAATACACCATCTTCCCTTCACATTGCAGGGGCATCGTCAACACCGCCTGCAGAGCAGTCCCAGCCACTCTTCACTGATGACGAGGAGGACAACACCAGCATAGACGCGCAAGCCCTCCTAGACATCGACATCATCCGCGACTCACCTCCAGGATCAGGGCAGGGCAGGATCAGGAGCCCCCACCCACCACCCAAACCACCCAGCAGGAGGCACCCACAGCCGCGGCACCTTCCCAAGTCCCCCAGGAACAACAAATGGCCTTCCAACGCCGTGTGCTGGAGGGCCAGAGGGACGCGGCTGAGCAGGTGCGGGTGGGGTTTGAACTCATGGCTGCCGAACTGGACGCCATCCTTGGCTGTCTATGTCTGCCCCATGGTCTCCAACGAGCCCTGACTGACATCGCTGGAGTCATGACGTGGAGAGTAGAACAGCTGTCCACTCAGAGTGGCTCCAGTGATACCAGCCATGAGCTGGCACACATGCGGAGGCTCATGGAGGACATGGTGCGTATGGAAGAGGAAAGGATGGCAGCCACAACTGCACATCATCGGAATGTAGCTGGGATCTATCATGCCCCGCAGACCTCCATCATGGCATTGCTACCACAAGGTGTGGAGCTGATGAATGCTGCTGCCCCCACACCATTCACATCCCTGCCCCCTGGTGTGTTAGTGCCTCACAGTGCGGCAGACGTATCCATCCAGGCCCCTGATGTGTCAGTGGCACACAGTGCCGCAGCCGGTACTGCAACGTGGCGTCGCTTCCGGGATCCCAGAGTTAGTGGCACCCATTGGGCTGAGCGGGTGTGCAGCCTGCGATGGTGCAAGGTGCACTGGTATGTCCTCTGCCATGGAGTAATCAAGACCCAGCACCAAACGTGAGACCTGTTGGCCAGCGGAGTGTGGCTGCATGGTGTGGAGGGTGCCATGTCCGCGGGCCCCGGGCTTGTGGCTTGCAGCGGCACATGGTGGGACCTCCCGTCTACGCGCCGGTGGTGGAAGGTGAGCAGTGAGGCCTGCGTGTGCATGGGCGGTCATGCTCCGATGGGCGGCGGGAGGGGTTTGGGTGCCTCTTCCTGGGTGTGCATGGGCGGGCAGGCGCTGTTGTCTTGTGCAGGTGTGTGTACTGTGCCAGTCATGTATCTGGACTTTGTTTCAGCTGGCGGCTCTGACTCTGATGTGTGACCAGGTGAACTGCGATACATACCTGCACGTAGTTGGAGACACACCGGTGGCAGCAGGTGAGCAGTGTGGCCTGGGTGAGCAGGGGCGGCACTGTCTCTCTCTCCCCCTCTCTTCTCTCTCTCTCTGCCCCTCTCTCCTTCTCTCTCTACCCCTCTCTTCTCTCTGTCCCCCTCTCTTCTCTCTCACTCTCCCCCTCTCTTCTTCTCTCTCTCCCCTTCTCTTCTCTCTCTCTCCCCCTCTCTTCTTCTTCTCTCTCTCTCTCCCCCTCTCTT
Source organism: Triturus cristatus (assembly GCF_964204655.1). Classification (NCBI taxonomy): domain Eukaryota; kingdom Metazoa; phylum Chordata; class Amphibia; order Caudata; family Salamandridae; genus Triturus; species Triturus cristatus. The sequence continues at coordinate 31,714,551 of NC_140594.1, read as the reverse complement.
CCTCTTTCTCCCCTTCGCTCTCTCTCTGTCCTTTGATGTGCGCAGGACACACCTTCTCATCATGATTTTTGTCTTGCAGGCTGGGACCTACGGATTGTCCCCAGGGGAGCGGCCATGTGTCTTCATTTCATTTCAGTGTTCATTTTTAATAAAGTTTCATTTGTTGCTTCGAAAGTGAATGTGTGCTTCTCTTTTCTGTGTCAACACATGCATGTCACCAGTTGTGATTGTGCGACGTCAGGCGGATTATTTTTTGCATGTTTGGGTGTAGCTGATGTGGCATGTCTTTGGTCGGGGTGCCAGGGAGGGGTGGTCCTTGGGGTGGTGTCGGTGGGTGTTGTGGCCCTCCTGGGTGTCCAGGCCGCTTGATGGGTGGCTCCATGGCTTCTGTTGCCCTTCGGGTGTGGCCCTGGGCTAGTCTCCATTTTGTGGTGCAGGCTGCCGTCCGACTTTACACCAGGTCAGAGCAGGTGTAGATTTCCTGGTGCTAACGCGCCTTATCGCCATTGTGTCAGCAAATATAACGGTTGGCATTAAAACTGGAAGCAACGAATCATATAAATCGTCACAGTGTATAGATGCTCCGAACTGCGAATTCTCCCAGGTACTGACGACTCAGTACTTTTTTGGTAAATAAATATATAACAGTACAGTGTGCTGAGAATTACAACTGGTTTGGGCGATGGTGGCATCTGCGGAGAAGACACAGGGCGCGTAAATCTAAAGTCAGAAAGAGCTGCCCTTGCCAAAACCACACGATGCCAGAAGTTCAGATGTTTGTAAAATGCTCAGGGACGGCATCTTCCCTTCATGATTTCTAGCCAGCTCAGTAGCTTATATATTTTTTAAGAGCACCGGCACCGCATCATGGTATGATTGCTATAGTGACTGCTGCATTTTGTCATTTCAGTACATTTTGCATGGAGTGATGTGTGGGACAAATTCCACGCTAATTAAAAAAAAGATTCAAAACTAATGTGTAGAGAAACTTGCAGGGGATTGAAATGAAATTCTGCAACTGCATACAAAACAATTTGCAGGATAAGACTACGGGAATATTCAAAAGAACGTGTGACAACTACCGCAAGAGTAGCATAACGCAACTTCCAATATCGCAGCCCATCACGGGAAAATAACCCCTTGTCAACGTGGAATTCACAACAAGGCGGTACCATGCGATAGTCAGCTGACACCGCAGACAATGTCAGCGATACAACCACCACGACAGAGATAAAAACACAAACCACAACACCAAAAACACGCGTTGAGCCAAAGCGCGATGAGGAAATCAGTGATAAGCAGCGCCAGGCCTGCAACACACACCTGGCAGGCCGAAAAAATCACCATAAAAGTAGAAAAAACAGGCGCAGAGGACGAGCGCAACCCCACAAGCACACTGGACGACCAGCCCGGGACATCAGGGACAGGGAAGGGCAAAGACAAGAAGACGAGGAAGACTAAGTTCAGTCCGCAGGCGAACAGGATCATAGTCACGGAGGTGATGGAACACCATCAAAAACTCTTTGTCACCTCCAATGACACATTGGGCACCAAAACTGGAATATGGCGGGACATCGTCGACAAGGTGAATGTCGTCAGAGAGCACTAGCGGACAATGGACGAGGTCAAGAGGCTATGGAATGACATCAAGCGGAAGACCAGGGAGAAACTCTCTGCCCAGCGCCACAGCTGGAGCTGGATGACATGGAGGAGCTGGTGTTCGACAGTCATCAGTGCGGATACTGTGGCCGGAGTCGGGGGACCAGACACAGCTCGACAGGACCGAACACAACCGCAACAGGGTGAGTGACCACAGGTACTGGGGGGGACGGGTGGCGATGGCCACGATAGCATACATGCACAATCAAGCAGGGCAAAGTACACACCCACAATGGCCCTGGCTCCTCGCACAGACCCACAGACTGTCACAATGTACAATGTCATGCTGTCAGAATGTCAACCTGTACCATGCGACTATATACATGTGGACACATTGTAATACACCATCTTCCCTTCACATTGCAGGGGCATCGTCAACACCGCCTGCAGAGCAGTCCCAGCCACTCTTCACTGATGACGAGGAGGACAACACCAGCATAGACGCGCAAGCCCTCCTAGACATCGACATCATCCGCGACTCACCTCCAGGATCAGGGCAGGGCAGGATCAGGAGCCCCCACCCACCACCCAAACCACCCAGCAGGAGGCACCCACAGCCGCGGCACCTTCCCAAGTCCCCCAGGAACAACAAATGGCCTTCCAACGCCGTGTGCTGGAGGGCCAGAGGGACGCGGCTGAGCAGGTGCGGGTGGGGTTTGAACTCATGGCTGCCGAACTGGACGCCATCCTTGGCTGTCTATGTCTGCCCCATGGTCTCCAACGAGCCCTGACTGACATCGCTGGAGTCATGACGTGGAGAGTAGAACAGCTGTCCACTCAGAGTGGCTCCAGTGATACCAGCCATGAGCTGGCACACATGCGGAGGCTCATGGAGGACATGGTGCGTATGGAAGAGGAAAGGATGGCAGCCACAACTGCACATCATCGGAATGTAGCTGGGATCTATCATGCCCCGCAGACCTCCATCATGGCATTGCTACCACAAGGTGTGGAGCTGATGAATGCTGCTGCCCCCACACCATTCACATCCCTGCCCCCTGGTGTGTTAGTGCCTCACAGTGCGGCAGACGTATCCATCCAGGCCCCTGATGTGTCAGTGGCACACAGTGCCGCAGCCGGTACTGCAACGTGGCGTCGATTCCGGGATCCCAGAGTTAGTGGCACCCATTGGGCTGAGCGGGTGTGCAGCCTGCGATGGTGCAAGGTGCACTGGTATGTCCTCTGCCATGGAGTAATCAAGACCCAGCACCAAACGTGAGACCTGTTGGCCAGCGGAGTGTGGCTGCATGGTGTGGAGGGTGCCATGTCCGCGGGCCCCGGGCTTGTGGCTTGCAGCGGCACATGGTGGGACCTCCCGTCTACGCGCCGGTGGTGGAAGGTGAGCAGTGAGGCCTGCGTGTGCATGGGCGGTCATGCTCCGATGGGCGGCGGGAGGGGTTTGGGTGCCTCTTCCTGGGTGTGCATGGGCGGGCAGGCGCTGTTGTCTTGTGCAGGTGTGTGTACTGTGCCAGTCATGTATCTGGACTTTGTTTCAGCTGGCGGCTCTGACTCTGATGTGTGACCAGGTGAACTGCGATACATACCTGCACGTAGTTGGAGACACACTGGTGGCAGCAGGTGAGCAGTGTGGCCTGGGTGAGCAGGGGCGGCACTGTCTCTCTCTCCCCCTCTCTTCTCTCTCTCTCTCTGCCCCTCTCTCCTTCTCTCTCTACCCCTCTCTTCTCTCTGTCCCCCTCTCTTCTCTCTCACTCTCCCCCTCTCTTCTTCTCTCTCTCCCCTTCTCTTCTCTCTCTCTCCCCCTCTCTTCTTCTTCTCTCTCTCTCTCCCCCTCTCTTCCTCTTTCTCCCCTTCGCTCTCTCTCTGTCCTTTGATGTGCGCAGGACACACCTTCTCATCATGATTTTTGTCTTGCAGGCTGGGACCTACGGATTGTCCCCAGGGGAGCGGCCATGTGTCTTCATTTCATTTCAGTGTTCATTTTTAATAAAGTTTCATTTGTTGCTTCGAAAGTGAATGTGTGCTTCTCTTTTCTGTGTCAACACATGCATGTCACCAGTTGTGATTGTGCGACGTCAGGCGGATTATTTTTTGCATGTTTGGGTGTAGCTGATGTGGCATGTCTTTGGTCGGGGTGCCAGGGAGGGGTGGTCCTTGGGGTGGTGTCGGTGGGTGTTGTGGCCCTCCTGGGTGTCCAGGCCGCATGATGGGTGGCTCCATGGCTTCTGTTGCCCTTCGGGTGTGGCCCTGGGCTAGTCTCCATTTTGTGGTGCAGGCTGCCGTCCGACTTTACACCAGGTCAGAGCAGGTGTAGATTTCCTGGTGCTAACGCGCCTTATCGCCTGTTTTGTGTTTTTATCGCTGTTCTATCTGGTCATTGAGAATGTTCAGGTGTGATGTTGTCACAGCTTTTGGCACGGGAACACCCACTCTGCATCTCATTAGCGATAGTTGCGTGGGTCCTTTGTGGCGATGTTTTTTGCGCCTGCTATCGCGGGTAAACTGGTGCTGTGGGCTGTTAACATCAGCTTGTGAATGGGGCGATGGATTTATCGCAACTTTGGCTGCGATAAAGTGCCGTTGACTCTGCGAAAGTTTCTTGTGAATATGCCCCTACACGTGATCATGTGGATAAGTTTATGCGTGGTGTTTTTGTACACACGCACGTTTGTGCGTGCAAAAGAGTAGGCGATTGTTAAGTTGAAAGACAGTAAACATTGTATGCGCTTGTTAGAGAGGGGGTCTAAAGTGAGAATGAGTGTGCGTCTAAGCGAGAGAAAGAGAATAACTATGGGAGAGTGCGAAAGAGTACGTGTGTGTGTGTGAGAGCCTGTAAATTAACGCAAGACAGCGCGGTGTGTTTGCGTTAGAGAGAGGGTGTGTAGAGTAAAGTGTATGTGGTAGGGAAGAAAAAGAGACGTTTTATGTATGAGTGTGTAAAAAAGAGTCCATGCGTGTGACTAAGATTTTTGTGTGTGCGTGTATATAGGTGTGTGTGTGTGTGAGAGAGAGAGAGAGAAGGGGCTGCAAGTTAGGGAAGGTTGGCTTTCCAAAATAGCTTACATATTCAAACACAGTTTGTATTACATTACAGTCCGAAGAAAAGAAAAAAACGGCATTAAATCATAATTGTTAAAATGTGATTGCACCCTCTATATGTAATTGAAAATGAACCCAGTCTATGGCAACATTCCAGGAGTGCCTTCACAATGAAATAATTGAAATACCCCCCCCCCCCCCCCCCCCCCTGTTTATTGTAGTGAACGTTGCCTTAGCAGGGAGCAACCGGCACGCAGAAGTCCTACAGAACCCATAATAATAAAAATGTTGAAAAAGAAACCAATCTGAGAACTGCCCAAAAGAATCTGCACCCTGGACCTGGAGCAGGGACTCTGATAGCGGTGCAAAAACGCATGCGTTTATTTGGCGAACAAGTCCAGCGGTCGCCCTAGGGCAATAACGATTCTTTAACACATGTCTGTGTGTGAGAGAGAGAGAGAGAGAGAGAGAGAGAGTGAGAGAGAGAGAGAGAGAGGAGAGAGAGAGAGAGAGGAGAGAGAGAGAGAGAGAGGGAGGGGAGAGAGAGAGAGAGGAGAGAGAGAGAGAGAGTGAGAGAGTGAGAGAGAGAGAGAGTGAGTGAGAGAGAGAGAGAGAGAGAGAGGAGAAGAGAGAAAGAGAAGGCGAGACAGAGAGAGTGAGAGAGAGGGGAGATAGAGAGAGTTAGAGAGAGTGAGAGAGAAAGAGGAAGAGAGAAAGAGAGAGAGAGATAGAAGGAGAGAGGTGAGGGAGAGAGAGAGAGAAAAGTAGAGAGAGAGTGAGCGAGAGGAGAAGTAGAGAGAGAAGGCTAGAGAGAGTGAGAGAGAGATAGAGAGAGCGAGAGAGAGAGAGAGAGTGAAAGAGAGAGAAAGAGGAGAGAGATGAGAGCGAGATAGTGAGCGAGAGAGAAAGAGATAGGCTGGTGCATTGCTGAAATGTAAAAAGAAAAAAAAGAAAGACAACAGGCATGCTCCTCGTGTGCACCCAAAATCTAGACCAACACCTCGGTATGAATCCGGACGGGCCTGCGCTGCTTTGATTTAGGGGAGAGCTGAAGACACCCCCCTTAAAGAACACTACAGCTCGAGGCAGCAACAGTCACTTCTGCTCCCAGAACCCAGCGGATTCTTCAGCCATTGGTTGAGCGCTTCTCTGCCTTTGACCCTAGCCTTGGGCTAGGTCTGTGCAGAATAAATACCACAGACATGGTGAAAGAGGGGGCGTGTGTGTGCGTGCGTGCGTGCGTGCGTGCGTGAGTCACAGCTGCACTGTTTATGAACAAGTTCCGCTGATAGTGTTTGGGGACAGCTCTTCAGGGGGAGACCGGCGCCACCTTCGATTGTGAGTAGCTCTCCAGGTAAAGAATGTAGGCAAAACTGCATTCATCCACCACCCTCCGCCACCACCCATCCTCTGTAGCATCCTCGTCTGTCATTGGTCCATCCCACGCTGACTGCTACAATATCAAAGCCAATAGGTCTCGGCTATGCGAGAGCTGCTGGCTTTGTCAGTGTCTTTAGCCATGTTGTACAGCAGCGTGGCGGCTTTGCATCATGGCTAAAAGTTTGAAAAAAAGTGCCATGATTTGGCCAGTGATAGACACATTGTGTGGTGCTTTTTCCATATATCGGGTAGGGCCAACATGGACAGGAGGCGTTAAAAAGCAACACGGAGGGGACGTGGCCATTAAATGGCGACCGAGTGAGACGTGTATCGGAGTCTTCCCGGCGCCATTGGATCTTAGCAGCGTAACAGCAGTCAGGTGTCGGACCTTTCCAACGGAAAAGGCTCACCCTCGCACCGGTAACCTGTTCCTGCCCTTAGCACTGGGGCGAAAAAGGCTTCGCCGGGAGAGATCGCAGTGGATGCCATAAGATTGCAGTCGGGCCTGTGATTCGGAGCTGACGCCCATGGGACGCGGCGGTGAGGCAAGGAGCTCGCACTGCCCTTGGCCCCTACTGGCCTTCCCAGCCAGCATAATCCCCCACGGAGGCGGCCCGAAGGCATTGGACTGCACGGTGAGTGGACCCACAGCGGGATGGTGTAGAGGGACTCTGCGAGGTGGTGTCTGAGGCCTGCGGGTGTCGCCACTCCTTGACTGAGGCTGGCAGACGGTACTGGCAGCGAGCACCGTAGAGGCCGTAGCGGAGCAGAGCATTTCAGCCTCCCTCCCCTGCAGGCAATACCGGCCGCAATGCACCCATTCCAGGAACCGTACCATACTTGTGCATCTGCATTACTAAACATAGCCAACAATCGTCATATGTGGTGGCAATTGTTGGCCGCAGTTTTTATCACTTATTACATAGTCACACTTATGCAACTCCCCCGGACACCCCCTTGGAGGCCGGGGTCATAAATCATTGTCAAACATTATTACCAATGTGATGTCACGCATTGTCAGCTGGACATCATAAATCATGGGCCATAAATCATTGTGCGTCATAAATCATTCTGCCACAATTGGCCCCTTACTTTGTTGCCATAAATCACTCTGCCTGATCACCCTAAATCAGCAGCCATAAATCATGGGTCATAAATCATCGGTATGTCATAAATCATTCTGTCATAAGCCATCATAATTTCGTTGTCATAAATCATTTTGCATGAGCATCATAAAACATCAGCCATAAATCATGGATCATAAATCATTGGTATGTCATAAATCATTCTGTCACAATCGGTCATCATTCCGCTGTCATAAATCATTCTGCATGAGCATCATAAATCATCAGCCATAAATCATCGGCTGGCCATAAATCACTGGTTTGTCTTTTTGCTCATTTGCAACTCCTAGGGTCATAAATCACCCTGACAGCTCGTAGATTGTTCTTTGTTGTTTACCACGCCCCTTTGCGTGTGGGGGGTAGCCTTTTCCCTGGAGTTAGGCCCCAACTCGCTACCTTGTTAGTCTCTTTTGTGCCCCACCTTCTGGCGGGGGCTGGGCTGCGAGCGCCGTCTCCGTTTGCTACCCCGATTTTGTCAGGCGCACTCACCCTGCCGTGCGGCATCCCAAAGTGAGTGGCCCTCCTTCTACACACCGCCCTGTTGGTGTGCTCCCATACAATACCAATACACTTGTTGTTTCCGCCACGCCACCAGGGAGGCTTACGTCTTCCTGCGGCTCCCCCCACATCTGGTCAGCTCCGACGGCAATCTTCCCACAAACGCAAAGATGTGCTCTGCTCCATCTTTGCCCTTAATGCCCTGGCACACCTGCGTCCTTCGTCGGTGTCGTACGGTACTGTCTCCGCCCGCCATGGGTCATACATGAAATCAAAATCGCGAGACAGTCAGATACCTCTTGTGGAGGCGTGATACAGCATACATTCCTTAAATAACATCCTCTACCTCGCTAATGCCCCTGGAAGGCTCACCCTGGTAAGAACCACCGTGCACCAGTAACCCTGGTTAGTATCCTCCAGGCCGTACTACCCACTCCATGGTATTTATTTTAAACTCCGGGGGGTGAAAACCCAAGTTAGCGCTGCAGGGAGCGCGGGGCACATGGCCGTGTATACGTAACAATGTTTGCTTTGTTCCTGCACTCTAAATGGGCACCCCTTGTGGGCCCTTGACCCTTTTTTTTTTTTTTTTTTTTTTATTTAAACCCTCAGAGCCGCCATCTTATGCAGGCGCCTTGTACCCAAGAGAGGCTTAGTGATGACCTCCATCTTCTTACTGGTCAGTCCTGCTCAGGGGCGAGCCTTATTCATATGCTGCCATGCTGCCATGTTTCCAGACAATGTTTAACTATCGCTTTTTTTTTTTTATATATATATATGAGCTCTGTCATCCTACGATCTGCTGCACCTTACAGGTAGGCAGTATAGTTGAAGTGTACTTGGTCTGGACCAGCACAAACTCTTAATTTACCATGTCACGCCATGGATTGGGTGCTCTTCGACTCAGAACCACTTTGACACCAATTGACCCCTTTTTGCGACATTCACAGAATGACAGCTCCGCTCTTGTGCTTTGAAATCTGCCTGCAGTTATTTCACAGTTAATAGCTTAGTGCAACCACAACTTTAATCATGGTAAGTCTGACAAAAAGACGGTAACCCCGCTGACCTGCTGACCATGCCCTCGTGATCTGCATGTTATATGGTCTTTGCAGCAGGAATGTTAACCCAAGCCCTGTGTAACTTCAGCACAATCCTCCCTTTCTGGGGGCGCTGTTAGGCAACGCATACCTGCTTACTTCTACTCCTGGAACCTCACTCTGTCACGGGCACCAGGAGGGCTGCCCTGGCCATTCAGGCACACCCCTGTGTTTTTTTTTTTTTTTTTTAATTATTCTTATTTTTTTTTTGCCACTAAAAAGAACCTTGTTAGTGTGCTGCCACAGGCGTCAGTCCGACTGGCCCATTCGCGGTCCCGAAGGCCGCCAGCAACCTCGAAGGACACGATAGGAAGGCTCGCACCTGATGCCAGGCCCGCCATGCCTGCGACCCGGCGACCGTACTGCCCTCGGTGGACCAAGGAGTTATAGCTAAAACCACTTACAGCCCCTTCACAGAACACCCATGCACTTCAGGTGATAACTCAAAACGATATCTTCAACGGGTACCCCTATTTTTTTTTTTTTTTTTTTTAAATAAAAAGCTGCAGGCTCTCAGAGATGCAGTACACGCTTCCAATCCGCTGGCACCAGCGCTCCTGCCTATTCACCCCGCTGGATTCCTGCCTTTCCGCGGTGGCCATTTATCAACTTGCCCTCAAGTTCCACGGGTTGTTCAGCCACTCAGTGCCGGGGGGGTTACCAAGCATACCGACCCCCACCGGATAAAGCTGTTATCGGTGAACACCCAGGTTATGCGTAAGAGGGGAGGGAGTCCCCCTGAACCTAGTCTCTGAGCGCATATCTAGCGCTTTGGAGGGCATGCCTTTCCTTTTGCCACAAGGTGGCTTCTGCTGCCAGCGAAATCAGGAAACAGAGATTCTACTGCATTTCTTTTTTTTTTTTTTTTTGCATATTTATATAGCGCGGACTCGACCGGAAGGTATTGGAGAGCTTTACATTGCACCGTATTTACATTACACATTCATGCACGAGGCGCTACCGGCCACAGCATCAGACCCCGGTCAATCTATACTCCACAGGTACAGACCCGGACAGGAGGATGGGCTTGCTACCCACTAATGAACACCAGGCACTTGCCTACGTCCACAAGCTGGCCTCCCCTGAACAGCAAACAAAGGCCTCCCCTCGCGGTCGGTCGTCTCCCCGGCAATATCAAGTGCCCGAGAGTGGGGCGCACAGGCCCTGGCCTCGTGAAATTGGCAGGTTCCCCACAATCCTACACTAGATACAGACCCGAGCCCGCACCCCAAGCGGCTTGCCCCCCAACAGGGACGAACTCCGGTTCACATCGCGTGAAGCGCCGGCCCTCACACGCCGGACCCGGGCGGACACAACAGCTCGGTCCTGCCAAAACAGAAACAGACGAGCAAGGGAGAAGCCCTTCCCTTCGGGCCAGATTTACCTCTGTACTCGATTGCTCCCCCAGCTCCCATGATATGCAAGTGAGTGGGCTGCCTGCAGGGGGAGCGTCTTATATCTCCCCTCCCTCCTCTCCTACTGTTCCAGGAAGGGGGGCGGGGGCGTCAGGGCGTTTCGCCCTGCGGCGCTTCCCGCTGGCGAGAACCAGTTCCGTTCCTTGTCGGGCTCTGGCGGCCATTATGGCGCCGGCCCTCGAGCCCCCTTCGGGGGCGGCCTCTGCTAGTCTCGTGTGTGGCGGCTGGGCACGAGCGGGTAGGGGGAGGCCGATTTACTGCAAGAGCTCGCGCAGCGGCATACCACGAAGGAGCCCGTGTTCCAGGGGCCTACAAGGGATCACCACTCGGTGGTTGTGGGCAGAGCGCTGCGGCTCCATCAGTGCCAACAGTCAGCACTCTGGGAGTCAATCGCCCAGGGGAAAGAAGCGCCGCCAAAGGGGGGACACCGGACGGTACCAGCAAGGCCCACACGGAAGTCTGGCCTAGTGCCCCACCTGGCTGCTGGGACCTGGGAGGGTGGCACGGAACAGCAGGGAAGGACCTGGGATCGGTGAGCCCCCCTGTATAGTGGCCCCCTGACACCAGGGGGCTCACGCTGCATCTAAAGATCCTAGAACGCTGGAGTGAGGCCTGCGTGGGGCGTGAAGTTCACAAGGGAAGAGGAGCTGATACCCCAGCAGTTGAATCCTGCTGGGCGCGTTGGGCTTGCGTTGGCCTGCGGCGGTGAGCTGTGGCCTACACCAGAATTGTCTAGCCCGGTGGGCCTCCTTCGGCTGGGAGTATTAGCAGTCCACGCCTGAGGCTAGGATTGACAGAGCATGGAGTGGTCTCTTGATGCGCTTCTGGTGGGCGGCACCCCAAACTCACATGGACTCCTGTCTGCAGCGATATACACCTTCCCCACAGAGACCTAGAAAGAAGGCACAAGCTGGGGCTCACAGTAAACAGAAGCTTAGGAGGCACCTGGCCTAGGAAACATTGTCAAGAGCAAGCGGGAGCCACTTCACAAGAAACAAAACACATCCTCGCTTTGGAGGGGGCTCCCTTTGACTTCCCACCTCACAGTAGCTACAACACCTGGCCCAATGGCTTCCGCCAGGCCCAAAAAAGACAGGTCTGTGAAAGACATGATGGCACCACTGCAAGCGCACCTGCGTTGGACGAAGAGCAAAAGGAGGGGTCAGAAGCTCCAGACACCCCAGCAACCAAAGCCTTCATGACCACGCTATTTACCTCACTCCGTGAAGTCCTTCTTTTGATTTGATTTGAAATATTACTTATTAAGCGCACGAATGCCGTGGCGTCTTGGCGCTGACTGTGACAGATGGATAACTAGCGTGAGACTCTGAAGCTTCAAGTTTGAGAGAACAACCAGGTTTTCAGCTCCGTCCTGAACATCATCGGTAAGGTTGAAGTCGCAATGTGGATGGCATCTGATTCCAGAGTTTGGCTGCACAGAATGACAGCATATGACCCCCCATCTTACCTTGCGTATTTTTGGAATACAAACAAAGCCCTTCGTAGAGGATCTAAGAGATCTAGCTGGAGAGAACATTGTAAAAAGTTTCCGCACCTCCCCAGATATTCCTCCATAGAGGGTCTTGTGTACTATACAAAGAGCCTTACAATTGGCTCTTTGCTGGACGGGAAGTCAATGTAAAGCTCTAATAGCCTCTGATGTGGGGCGTCCCTTGGGGATGTCCATGAGCAGTCTGGCAGTAGCGTTTTGCAGTGATTGCAACTTCCTCTCCTGTGCCTTATCAATTCCCACAAAGAGAGCGTTGCAGTAGTCAAGTTTAGATAGAAAAAGTGTCACTACAACGGTTTTTTGAAGTTTGTGTGCAATAAACGGGAAAATGTTCCTCAATGTTTTTAGGAGAAAGAAACAGGAGGAAGTTAGCTGGTTAACTTGGGCTGACGGGTTAAGCTGTTCATCCAGAATTACCCCCAAGTTCTTAACCTTGGTACCTGGGCTAAGGCAGACTCCCGCCTCCAAAGGCCACCAGTTGTTACTCCATAGCGGAGGACCCTTACCAAATTCTAGTACCTCCATTTTGTCCGTGTTTATTTTCAGGAAGTTCGAGCTCACCTAGCTCATGATGTCCTTCAGACATGCATGAACGCTGTTAGCCACTACTTCTGATGCTTTGGAAAGCGAGATTGTAAGCTGCGAATCATCGGCATACATAATCAAGGAAAAACCATGCTTCCTGATTAGGGTGGCCAATGAGGACACGTAGATGTTGAAGAGAGTTGGTGGCAAGGCAGATCCCTGCGGAACACCACATGGGAGTTGAAAGGTTCCGGACTGTAAATTTTCCCAGTGAATGCTTTGTTCCCTATTTTCTAGGAAGAAGGAGAGGAGGGACAGAGCGATATCCTCCACCCCAACATCTCTCAGCCGCTGTACCAGCACTGTATGGTTCACGGTATCAAATGCCACCGAGAGATCTAGTAGAATCAGGATTGCTCTACCCCCCCCCCCCCCCCCATCAACTATCCTCCGAATCCCCTCCGTGGCTAGCACCAGGGCTGTCTCCGTAGAATGACAGGGTCTGAACCCATGTTGGGTGGGGTCCAGCAGTCGATTCTCTTCTAAATAGTGAATCAACTCTTTGTTCATGGCTTTTTCCAATATTTTTGCTGCCAGGGGTAACCTGGGAATTGGCGGATAATTTTTAGGCTCTAAGAGGTCCAAAGTTGGCTTTTTAAGGATGGGCCTTATGCAGGCCTTTTTCCATGTGCTGGGGTATTTACCCATTCCTATAACTTGATTAAAAAAAGGGGTGAGATGTGTGCTGATAGTATTAGCTACTAGTTGGAACGTTGCTGGTGGGCAGGGGTCAATTGGCGAACCGGATTTTGTTAATTTCAGGAGATCAAGAACCTCCTCCATAGTCACAGCCCTAAAGTGTGACAGCCTCCAAGTTGTTGTCCACACTTTAACGTTTGGGGGGGTATTTACTGGGGTAGTGGTGGCCAAATTTAAAAGATCATTATAGATCAGCTGTACTTTACTCTAAAAGAATGTGGCCATTTCGTTACATAGAGCTTGATCTGGTCTGAACTGGGCCATATGCTGAGGTTTAACCAACATATATACTGTTTTAAAAAGTTCCTTAGAGGAATGTTCCGCCTCTCCTATTTTAGCCGTGAAATAAGCACGTTTAGCTTCAATGATTGCTTTTTTATAATTGTCAAGGCTACAGTTATAGGCTAGCTTATGTTTAGTACTATAGTCTGTCCTCCAAGTCCGTTCCCTCCTTCTGCATTCCATTTTTATGATTTTTAAATCCTGACTATACCAAGGCGCAGTTTTTGATGCTCTTTTGGCTTCTTTAAATGTTTCTGGGGCAATGCCATGCACAGCTGCTCTCACCCAGTTATCAAACTGGTTGGCTGCTGTGTCATTGTCTCTGTCTAAGAGGAGCGGCCCAGGATTTAGAGCCTGTTCCAGGTCTTCCTTTTTTATCTTATTCCATTTCTGGACACTCTCTTTTATTGTGACAGTGGGACGTGGTAAACTAGGCATTTTATTTGTCACCTCAAAATAGATAGCTTTGTGGTCAGTCCAGGGTAATGGCACGGTCTTTGTAACGGTTATATCCGGTTGATTTGTAAAAATACCGTCCAAGAAGTGACCTGCCAAATGGGTGGGTTCCCGAACTATCTGGGAAAGCCCATATGCTGCTAAATTATCTGATAATCTTATTGAATCCAGATTATTCTCTAATTCGAGGTGAAAATTGAAATCCCCTAAAATGGTGAAGAAATCTGACTCTGAGCTTAGTTCTAAAAAATTCAATAGAGCCTGTGCTTTCAATGCAAACACAACTCTCAGCGGGCCTGAAGGATGTAAGAAAAGACTTGAATGAGATTGGGGACCGAGTCGACTCTCTGGAGGAGCAAGAGTCAATCAGAGATGAGGAACTAGCGATGATGCAACAGGAAATCCTGCGACTACGTGAACAGCACATTGAACTACAAGCAGCCACAAAGGATTTAGAAAACCGCTCCAGAAGAAACAACATGCGCATCAGAGGAGCACCATCCAACACAGAAGGCGAAGATATTCACAAATACATTCTTGCCCTCTTCAAGCAAGTACTAGGCGAAGAGTGCCCCAAAAACATCCAGATCAACAGAGCGCACTTCGTGGGCCTGCCCAAAGGCAACAAAGCTCCCCTGCCTGACATCCTGGTATGCGTACACGACTTCCAGACTAAAGAGAATATTATTTGCGAAGCCAGAAAGGCCCACCCGGTGAAGTTAAGGGGGCACACGCTGACATTCTTCAAGGACCTCTCCCTAACCACACTCTTCAAAAGAAAGGAATTCCAAGACATCACAACGCACCTCAGGGAGAAAGGGATCCAATACTCACGGGGCCACCCCTTTTGCATCATCTTCCGCTACAATGGCAAGCTATGGCAGATCAGTTCCCTCAAGGAAGCACGAGAGGTCTTGGGCAGTGCTTAATTTGTAAAATATGAAGTGCAGGTGCTCAAATGTTTGTCGCAGTCCACACCTACTTTTCTATGGCTCCACCCACTTTCCCCACTGGCTCCACCCACTTACTCTATTAGCTCCGCCCCCCGCAGAACCAAATCTTCCAGCCCAAATCCAGCCCAATGATCAGACAGTGTCCCGCCCACCGCTGCACGCACCAGAAACAGACCGCCAAAGGCGCCAATGCCATAATATCTGAAACTTCAATCTTGGCTCAGGCTCGCACAGCCAGCCGCAACAGTCTGCGGGTGACCTTGAGAACACACTGTGCCAAGTCAGTGTGAGTGGGAGGTAATCAATAGCTTGTGAATATTCGTAATGTGATGTGGGTGGTTCAGCAGACAAGTAGACAGTATAAGTGCCAGTACTAAGCACCAGGAAGCACCGGCGCAAATTAAGCACTGATTCCAGTGTGGAGAGAACCATATTCTTCATCTTATACCTCTTTATTGAAGGACTGACCTGTAATGGATGCTAGTTATTACACTTGTTAACGTCTGAAACCAAGAGTAATGAAGTTTTTAGCAGATGCAATAAGTAACACTTTCCATCAGTGACTTAGTAGGCTCAGACTCAGTACATGAGTTGGACCTAAATTAAAAATTGCCAGTATAATAAGTAGCCACAAGTGAAAAATCCACCCATGCAGTGAAATATTTGCAACATCATGAAACCACTGTAAATGTGGAAACAATAGGTCCCAAACCCTTAAATCTCACTTTTTCTATGAATGTTGGTCAATGAATGGATGAATGGAACTACTAATGAATGAATGTAACTATTAGTGGAACATCCCACCCAGAAATTATAGATAGGTTATCAACGCAATATAGAAGCAATAATGGCATCATAGCTAAAAGATTCACCTCATATTTATAGCAGAAAGAGAGCATGTTCTTTTATCATATTCTACTTCGAGAATTAGAGCACTTGCTTATATCTATGCACAAACAGGTCGGTGCCATATGAAAGCCAATGCAGGCACCTGCTATATGAGGCCAGCACAAAAGCAGCAATGACACTACAATGCCAAGAGTGCTCACCCAACCAAATGTCGTTTTCCCTGAGTTTCAGAAAAACCTTGCAGGAGAGCGGTTCATAAGTCCGTTCCAAACAGTAAAGATTTGTATGGTCCCTCAAACTTCCCTCTCATAAGTTACTCACTGACATCTTAGTGGCAGATTATGCCACAGTAAAAATAAAGACTGTGTTTCTGAAGGGGAACAACCTTTACAACGCAACTTTTACAACGCACTACCTTTACAACGCATTTTTTACAACGCATAATCCATTACAACGCATGACATTAAAACGCATACCATTACAACGCATTTTTAAAAACTACCTTTACAACGCATTCCATTACAACGCATACTACCATTACAACGCATACCATTACAACGCATAATATTACACTACACTATCCAACACTTACCCTACTGTTGCACCCCCTGGAGTTAGAATAGTAATGTTTACCCCTATACTATCCAACACTTACCCTACTGATGCACCCCCTGGAGTTAGAATAGTAATTTTTACCCCTATACTATCCAACACTTACCCTACTGATGCACCCCCTGGAGTTAGAATAGTAATTTTTACCCCTATACTATCCAACACTTACCCTACTGATGCACCCCCTGGAGTTAGAATAGTAATTTTTACCCCTATACTATCCAACACTTACCCTACTGATGCACCCCCTGGAGTTAGAATAGTAATTTTTACCCCTATACTATCCAACACTTACCCTACTGATGCACCCCCTGGAGTTAGAATAGTAATTTTTACCCCTATACTATCCAACACTTACCCTACTGATGCACCCCCTGGAGTTAGAATAGTAATTTTTACCCCTATACTATCCAACACTTACCCTACTGATGCACCCCCTGGAGTTAGAATAGTAATTTTTACCCCTATACTATCCAACACTTACCCTACTGATGCACCCCCTGGAGTTAGAATAGTAATTTTTACCCCTATTCTATCCAACACTTACCCTACTGATGCACCCCCTGGAGTTAGAATAGTAATTTTTACCCCTATACTATCCAACACTTACCCTACTGATGCACCCCCTGGAGTTAGAATAGTAATTTTTACCCCTATACTATCCAACACTTACCCTACTGTTGCACCCCCTGGAGTTAGAATAGTAATTTTTACCCCTACACTATCCAACACTTACCCTAATGTTGCACCCCCTGGAGTTAGAATAGTAATTTTTACCCCTATACTATCTAATACTTACCTTAAATGTAATTTAATATAATGCGTTGTAATGGTATGCGTTGTAAAGGTAGTATGCGTTGTAATGGCAATGCGTTGTAAAGGTATTTTTTTAAAATGCGTTGTAGTGTCATGCGTTGTAATGTCATGCGTTGTAATGGATTATGCGTTGTAAAAAATGCGTTGTAAGTGCATGCGTTGTAAAAGTGTGCGTTGTAACGTCATACATCCGTTTCTGAATAATACAAAGGAATTACTGACACATCTAGCCATGACCTCTCTCAGCTAAAATATCTATATTTTTGTTTGTAAAACTCGACCTCTGTATTTTCTCCAACATTTATATGGCACACATCATGAGAGCACAGCACAGATCCTCTTCTCTTACTTCATGATACCTTAATTTATAGGGTAAATCAACAATTCACTTTTCCCACAAAGCAACGCAACCAATTTCTTTTCTTTACAGAGTTTTATATAGCGCAAACTTGACCCGAAGGTATCGGTTTCAGAGCGCTTTACACTAGTTGCGTTACATAAGGACACATTCACTTTTGTTAGGCACGGCGAGATTAAGTGATTTGCCCAGAAAAACAGGATGTTCAGCGTCATTGCCGAGACTCGAACTCGGTTTCCCAGATTTAAAGTCGACCGCCCTAGCCGTTAGGCCAACTCCTCTCCAATTACTAAGTAATCTTGACATTAACATATTTGCTTGCCAGATTTTGTAATTGTTCCAAATAATATGAACCACATAATCCAGCGTTGTACTGTAGCAGGCGCTGTGCGTCACCCAAACCATAAATGGCCTATTCTATATAAAACCCACAAAAAGCCAGTCGCGGCTCACGCGCGGTGGTGTGTGTGTGTGGGGGGGGTCGGGTGGGGGCCGTGGGGGAAGGGGGGAGTATTAAAATAAATACAAAAATCCTTATCCTCCTACCAAAGGTCCTGAGCAGGTCCGCGCCGCCTCGGGTCCGTTGGCGCCTACAGCCCCTCTCTGTAAGGCCATATGCTTTACAAGCACAGCACAGCTCGAGTGGAGACTGGTACACAGAGCTGTACGTGAAGCTAAGTTGTAGCTTCAGTTCATCCACACACTAGGGAGACCAGGTCACATCCACTCCTGCTCGGGCCTCCTGCCTCACGAAATAGATACATTTCAGTTCCTGAAAAAACAGGATCCAGCCCGGCAGCAGCGGATGCAAAGTGTATCAATTTGCCATGCACAATACAGGCTGAGAGGGGCTAGGTGAACTGCCCCCCCCCCGCACTGTGGGGCTTTATGTTGCAAATGCTCTCCTCTCTCCCTCGTCACTGAGCTCGGCCCAAATATGCACAGTGCATGACCCTGGCAGCAGAACTTCTTTTTCCCTCTCAATCTTGCAGCCATCAAGCATTGACAGTCACAACGTGTCCTTAGATTCAATAGACCCGGCCCTGTGAAATAAGTGCCGGTGCTGAGCACCGGAAAGCACCGGCACAAATTAAGCTCTGGTCTTGGGTCTCCCATCTGAGACACCTCAGGACGGAAAAGGCAGACATGAGAAGATTTCGACACTAAAAGGCTACCGTTGGCAGCGGGTTGGGGGACCCTCAACCAACCACAGACCCGACCATGAAATAATAGCCAACGAAACAAAAGCAGTAATCAAAGCATTGGTCAAATCACCGGAACGTCCAGTCTCCCCTTGAGGCGCTAGCTCTAGGCACCGGACTCCACATTAGCAGATGGCGCCGGGGGACTCACGCCCGTCTGACACACCACCCCGAGAGTCAACCAGGTGACTCGAGAATACCTACCACCCTGAGAGGGGCAGAAGGCAGCTGCGCTCCCCTGGAGACCCCTCTCACTTTGATGAACTGATGTCACCAACTAAGATAAGAATGTTTGTTATTCAATTTTGGGAGGGAAATTCTAGGGATTTGTTACTGAATTGTTATTGTTTCAATGTTTTTTATTTTTATCCTCTCCACACCATCGTTGGTCATTGCACTGTAGCGGGCGGGGCAAGGGTATTCACAGAAATACTGGGGCTGATGTGGTACGCGGCCTAAGCAAGGCAAGCATTCCCTCTAGAGCACGTATCCATGGGTAGACCTTTAAAGATTGTGAGCCTTAATGTTTGAGGTCATAACCACCCAGTAAAGCACTCAGAGATCCTGTCCCTCCTGGAGAATTCCCAGGGGGACATTTGCTTTCTGCAAGAACCCCACTTTTTGCAGCGAGATGTCCACCGCATGCGATCCCGGCGCTTTCCCCTGCAGTTATGGTCCTCCAACGCATCACGGAAAACCGATGGGGTAGCAATCCTCTTTAGCGCAAAATTCAGCGGAAAACTAATCTCTACAGTGGCTGAAATCAGGGGGTGACTACTAGCGGTAGGAATTCAGTGAGAAACCTCACAACTCACGCTTGCTAACATATACACCCCAAACACACACCAGGAGCAATTCATACGCAAAGCCCTTGGTGAGATTATGGCATCAGCTGGCGCAGCTATTTTGGTGGGTGGAGATCTCAACCTAGTCATGTAAGCAAAACTAGACCGCTCAGGGCAACGCCATGCACAAAAAGGGACCTATTCGGTAGAAGGCCAGCTATGGCTTCTAGACCACGGCTTTACTAATATCTGGTGTAGCCACCGCCCTGACACACATGACTACACACTATTCAGAAGCACATAAAATGTATGTGCGAATTGATCACTTCTTAGCATCATCAACACTAGCTTCACACTTCTCTGACCCCACTATAGAACCTCGCTCTCTCTCCGACCATGCCATGATACCAGTCTCAGTACAATGGAGCACGCATTCCCCAAACCCTACGCGATGGCGTCAAAGGGACAGCCTCTTACAATCCAAACCCACGGAGGAGAAGATCTGCGCCCGAATCTTAGCTGAATATTAATGGCACGGGGGTGACGTCCTTGGCCTCTGTATGGGAAGCCCTAAAATCAGTGGTTAGGGGGGAGTGCCGGGAGAAAAGGCAGACAATAGAGCAGGAAGTAAGGGAGCTCGAAACGATGCATAAGCGTACGGGGCGCCTAGGATATGGAGGGAATTAGAGAGGAAAATACTTTTACTGTGCCGATTGGATTAGGAAAGAGCGGAGTACACGCTTCTGCGGCAGTGTCATACATTTTTTTAAGCAGCGACAAATGCGGAAAAATGCTGGCGCAAAGTCTTAGAACGCAGACGCACGCAGCATCAATTCAGGCCATAAAAACTGCCTCTGGAGACTTAGTGCATATTGATCGTGAAATATCAGACGTGTTCCAAAACTTTTACCAGACCCTATACTCGGAAGAGGACGCACCTCAGGCATACTCCCGCACATACCTGATGGACATACCCATTGCCAGACTGCCGGTGGATATCGCAGAGAAACTGGACCAACCAATCCGCATATAAGAGGTGATCACAGCCATCGCACGTCTACAGGTGCACAAAGCCCCAGGCCCTGATGGGTTCACAGGGCTATTTTACAAACTGTTCTGCCCAGAACTGGAACCACTACTGATGCGGGTATTTAATTCCTTCCTGGAGACCGGCTAAATAACTGACTCGATGCTGGAGCTTCGATATCAGTTGTACTCAAGCTAATGAAAGATCCGACGGAGTGTGGCTCGTACCGTCCCATATTTTTGCTGAACATAGACGCCAAGGTGTTTGCCGGCATTTTGGTGGCTCGGTTGAATCTGCTGATGGCGGGCCTGATAGACCCGGACCAATCAGAATTTGTCCCTACCCGGTTAGGAGGTGATAACACGAAGAGAATCTTACACCTCATGGACGTCACACATAGATCACATAAAGAGGCGGTGTTTCTCTCCATCGATGCCGAAAAGGCGTTTGACCGAGTAAGATGGCCTTACTTCTTCAACACGCTGCCACATTTTGGATTTGGAGAGGGTTTCATTAAATGGGTAAGCTGCATATACCGTGCTCCGAGATCCTTCGTCCGGGTCAATGAAGAGTCCTCGCGTTGGTTCCCCATAGCAAGAGGCACATGACAAGGATGCCCCCTGTCACCACTTCTTTTTGCGCTATGTATGGAGCCGTTTGCGCAAAAAATCCGTGACAATCCCCGAATTTATGGTACTAAGTTTGGAGCGGACATTCATACCATCAGTCTATGGCCTTGTTAGTAGATCTAGAACGCTTCAGAGAAGTTTCGGGATTCAAAGTGAATCTAAGTAAATCTCAGACCTTAAACCTCTCGGTGAACCCTGAACGGAAAGGCCATCTGGAAAGAACGCTATCAGTGACATGGTCAGAGCAGTCCATAACATACCTCGGCATATTGTTGGCCCCGACTATACCTAAGACTCTGCCTCTGAATTATTCGGCCCTTGTGACACAGATGACGCAAGCCTTGAGCAGCTAGGGCCGATTGGGGCTGGCTTGGTTCGGAAGGATGGCATCAGTTGAAATGAAGATCTTACCACGTATCCTATATATTTTCCAAACCCTCCCTTTGTCTCTCCCCCCCCCAAAGATAGTCCGTTCTCTGCAGCTGGCCATTAACAAATTCGTCTTGGGAGGGAAGAAGGCCCGAATAGCTCTCGCCCAGATGGCTCGTCCCAGGAGAAAGGGAGGGGTGTGTCTCCCCTGATACATAGATACATGCAGGCGGCACATCTCCATTTTATACTTGAATGGAACCGACCTCTATCAGAAAAATACTCGTCCTTTATTGTCGAAACGGTCGGAGGAGTCAACATTTGGAGGGAGGTCTGGCTTCCACCCAAACATAGGGCGTGGGGTCTGTACTCCTCTCCAGTAACGTCGCACACGATGAAGATATGGGATAGAGTGGCATGCGCCAGGGGTCTGATGTCTTTTCCCTCCCTAATGACCCCAATCACAGGGAACCCTTATTTTTCTCCAGGGCGCAACTCGGCAGTATTCGATAGATGGCGAGAACAGGGCTGTAAGCGCATAGGGTCCCTATTTGATCCTGACGGTTTGATCTCCTGTGATCAACTGAAACAAGACTCCGAACTTCCCTAATCAGATTTATTCCACTACCTTCAGCTGTAATCCCACGCTTTCCCGCATAGACGCTCCTGGGACTCGCAAACCCAAGGACGTTTCCCTGGCGCACCGTTAGAGGCCGACAAATGGCTCTCATGCTGGTGATGGCGCAACAGGTCATTTTAGCTCGAAGGTGCACTCAGACCATCCCAGACCATGTGACATGGTTGCATAAGCCCTGGATAACCCAGGCAATGGAACGCATGTCAATGGTGGCAGATCACAAAGAGGGCAACTGCAGTGACCTTTTGTCCCCATTCATTCAGATCCTCTCAACTGAGCTGCGGGAAGTCACCTGTCCCCAATATTTCCGTATCCTACGACTCCTTCCCAGCGGAGAGGAAACTACCGAAATGTCCACTGGTCGTATATAATCGAGCATTTTCCGCTGACTCTAGGTAATGAACGATTCACCCAACTGCTTGGGTGGGTGCACTGGGCTGTGGAGGTGAGGGTTAGTGAGGGAGGGGGAGGGGGTTGAATGTTCCTTCTGCTACTGGAATATATTTTCCTTTTTGTCTTTTTTTAAATATTAAATGTCTTTTGAGACTCATGATCGCTGCCTGCCCCTGGGTTGTTGGCGTACAAGCTGTGTATACTACTCACTATCGACACGCTGCCAGCCCCAGGGTTGTAGGCACGTAGATATGTTAAGAATTAGGATTCGCACAATAATCAGAATGGTTACAAAAAGCAACACGGACAACGGTTTCCTGTTGCTAGTTACACAGTGTCTTTCTCTCTAAAGTCCAAGTCTCTGTTATATAAATACCCCGAATATAATGAAATGAAAGTAAAGGGCTGATGATCAATTGACAATGTTTTCCCTCTGAGGCGGAAGCCGGAGGTTTGCTCTGTGTTTGTTGGATGTATTTGAAAACGACTGACTGCTATACTCGTTTTAACCTTTGTAATTATTTTAATCAGGCGCTGTTTTATATTCCCGCCCCCCCACCCAGGCGAGACTAATTCGCAGAGGCTCCGGTTCATTTCTTTCCTCAGCGACGCTGTTCACGCGCTGGGGAGCTATTAGCTTGACTTTGGGCGCCATCTTGTGTTGGGAAGGCTGCCCGGTTTGCTCGGCGCCCCTCCCACCCTCCTCCTGCCCGCCCCGTTATGTATATTAACAACAGAGCCGCCCGACCGCGCAGCGGGCGGGCGCAGCGGGCGCGCCGGCGGCGCGCCGAAGGCGCACCAAAGGCAAGCCCGTCTGCGCCCGTCCGCGCCTGGCCCGGGCCCAGGGCCACCCCCCTTGGTCTGTTCCATCCTACCCCCCGTATCAGTTACTCAGCCGCTCAGCTACAGGCTTTTCGCCCCCCGACCAGTCATTCATGCTGCATATTCCATCCTAATGCCCTGCTTACAAAGCATGCAGCATACTGCCCTGGCTGTCACGCCATTTTACCGGTCATTTGCAAATCTTCTCAGACTGGTAAGCACCATCTGACGAAATCTTACACCATTGCGCTCACAAACGTCCGTTCACTTAGCAAACACAGCCAGGACATCCATGAACTGATACAGGACCACAAAATAGATATCCTGTTCATGACGGAAACTTGGATGGGCCAAGCATCTGATCCGGATCTTGTCATAGCCGTTCCTGCTGGGTTTGCCATTTATAGGCTGGAGAGGCAAACCGAGAAAAAAGGTGGCGGCATTGCTATCATTGCCCGAGACACCTACATTGTAAGGCACACGCTAATTCCTCAGACTTCTTGCGAAGCCTTAGAATTCGCAATAAAACTGACCCCTTCCTACACCTTCAAAGGGATCCTTCTTTATCGACCACCGGGACCCAGGTGTGACTTCCTCGGGGCTCATAGATCCTTCCTAGAAACATCCGCACTGGAGAACTCCTTCACCATTCTAGGTGATTTTAATTTCCATTTTGATGTGCCCAACAATCCTGACACAGCCACGTTTTTAGCTGACATGTCCACTTTTGGTCTATCCCCCTTGGTCCATTCCCCTACGCATGAAGGAGGGCACACACTAGACGGCATTTTTTCTAATGCCTCGGGCCTCAAACTTACAGAAATACTCCCTCTAATTTGGTCGGATCACCATCTCATTCTGGCTTCACTTCCAGTGGGCGACCCCCAGGTCGACAAGCCCCACCCTAACTCCTGTCCCCCCTACCTGGCATGGGATGACTTAGATGTACACAGGCTGGAAACTTTGCTTAATGATACCCTCCCCACGTTATCTCCGGACCCCAATAATGCTACGTCCCAATTTTACAACTGGGTGAGCACAGCAGCAAAAGATCTGGTCCCACTTAAACAACGGTCACGCAACAGATCGACCCCCTCGGCCCCATGGTACTCAGAGGAACTGCGTACCCAAAAACAACAGTGCAGAAATAGAGAGAGACACTGGCGGAAGGACTACACACCCGAAGCCAAACTCCTATACAAAGAATCAGTAGCAAAATACAAACATCTTATCTTGGATGCAAAAAAAAGTATTATTGCAACAAAATTGAAACAGCACAAAACTCTAATAAATGTCTATACGAGACCACCAAACATTTGGCGGGTTTCTCCGTGGATCTCACACCTCCCCCGTCTCAAACCCTTTGCGACGCTTTATCTAGGTTCTTCTTCAGTAAAGTGGACGACATTTACAGGGTCTTCACCAATAACGTCACTCTCTCCTACAGCCCATCTACTCAACCTGAAGGACCTATTCTCTCGCAGTTCAGTGAGGTCACGTGCCCGCAGGTGCTAACAACGGTATCCACCATTAAATCAGGATCGGCCCTCGACCCTTGTCCCTTGAAGGTCCTGAGACCTATTATGGATACAGTTCTACCCTCCATAACCAATATCTGTAACTCCATGTTTAGCACTGGCATCTATCCCGAGACACTAAAGAAAACCCTTATAAAACCGTTGCTCAAAAAATCTACCCTTGATAAAGATGAACCCAAAAGCTACCGCCCCATCGCCAGTCTCCCACTTTTAGCAAAAATTGTGGAAAAAATCATGAATGCCCAACTCTCTTCCTTCATCGAGGATAACAAATGCCTAGATGAATCACAGTTTGGCTTCCGTCGCTTCCACGGTACCGAGACGGCCTTGGTGAAAGCGGCGGACGACATCAGACTTATCCGGGATGCGGGAGGTACCGCCGTCTTGATATTACTAGACCTGTCGGCGGCTTTTGACACGGTCGACCATACCATCTTGGTCGACCGTGTCGAGAGCATAGGCATCCAAGGTAATGCCAAAAATCTTCTTGCCTCCTTCCTGGCCAACAGGACCCAGGTCGTCACAGTGGGACCTTTTGAATCCTCCCCTCTGTCACTACCTTGTGGAGTTCCCCAAGGCTCATCCCTTAGTCCGACACTATTTAACATCTATGTGTCGGACCTTGCCAATGTCATCAGGGCACATGGGATGAGCCTTACTTCATACGCTGATGACACTCAACTGGTCCTAGCCGTCAAAAATGACGGCCTTCAGAAAGCCGACATGTTCAATCAGGGCATGTCGGCCATCGGGAACTGGATGTCGCACAATTGTCTGAAGCTAAACTCCGACAAATCGGAGGTTGTAATCTTCGGCAATCTCTCTCCGGAGTGGTCCTCCCGCTGGTGGCCGTCATCTATGGGCCAGCCCCCAGTTCCGGTGGATAAAGTGAGAAACCTGGGAGTTATGTTTGACAACCGTCTGAATTTCCTACCACACGCCAATCAAATATCCTCTTCAGCCTTTTATAAACTGAGGCTCATCAAAAAAATTCTGCCCTTCTTACCTGAAAACATGGCGAAAACGCTGGTAAGCTCCCTGGTGCTTTCCACCCTAGATTATTGTAACGCTTTGTTTCTAGGGGCCCAGGAGAGAGTGTTAACAAAAATGCAGTCCATACAGAACGCGGCCGCCAGGCTCCTAGGGCGAATCCCCAAATTCCATCCGGTTCTACCTACCATGAAACAACTCCATTTGCTTCCGGTGAGGAAGAGGATCATGTTCAAAACCTTGTGCTTGGTATACAAGGCTTTACACAACGCTGTCCCAGCGTTGTTCACTCAGAACCTTATCCCCTATTGTCCATCCAGAGCACTGCGCTCTTCCAGCTCCCTGGATCTGGTGATCCCCCGAACCAAATCTGTTAACTGGGGTGACAGAAGATTTCTGGTGGCTGCTCCAAAACTGTGGAACACACTGCCTCACTTCATCAAGACCAGCACGTCCCTCTGGTCCTTCCGAAAAAACCTCAAAACCTGGCTTTTTAATCACTGACCTCCCAGTTCCCTTCTGGCTAAACATTGCAGTTACTTAGCGCCGAGATGCCCACGGGCCTTCGTTTCGCGCTTTACAAATGTCCAAATAAATAAATAAATAAATAAATAAATAAATCAACCCTGAAACCTCAGTAATATTGTGTTATGAAGGCACCATTGAGGTGCATCTTACCAGGTCCCAAGGCCAGCAGGATGGCTCAGTGACTTGAACTCTCATCGATAACTATGCAGTGATCAGCGGGTCATGGCTTGGGATCCTAGCAAGGCTGGCGTAGCTTTCAATCCAAGGCCACGAATAGGAACTTCACAGCCCTTATTACAATGTAATGTACACAAAGGATGCTCTATTATCATCTAACTATTGTGTATTTAGAAGAAAAAAAACAGAATTGAGCCTTGAGTGGGTACTCAGAATTAGAAGCCACATTTTTGTAATAAGCCTAAAGATTCTATACCTAAAAGGCGAACATATGTTACAATCTGTCGATCGCCTTCTCCGCAGAGAAAATCATTCAACTTGTATCTCTGTTTATGATAAAAACAGCACGTCGCCTGCCTGCTCCTCCAAAACTTATTTTTATGGGTTCATATTTTCAAGCCAAAGCGATGACCCTAATTTCTGCTCTGTCACAAACCATACACTTGGGTAATGTCCCTCTTACGTCACGGACAGCCTACCTCCCTCAAGCGCTATGAGGACACGGTTAATGTCTGCGCACTGGTACCCAGGACAGGTTTATCTCCGCCTCCAGTTCATAAACTGCGTCTCCTCTGAGGGATTACAATAAACGTTAAATGTGATATACGATGCTCTGCACTTTATTCCCTCTTTTCCGTGCCTACCGTGGGTGGGTGACTCATGCATGGGTGACGTGGCTCATGGTGTGCCCCGTAATGATGCCGTCTTAGAACACTGCCTCTCATACTTAGGGAAGGGAGAGTTGAGGCCTGTCTGGAAACAGCAGGGCGTGGATTCAAGGATTGCGGATGTGGGATAGTAAGTGAAACCCATGCACTCACCCCTAGCATCGGTGTGAGGACGGTGGGTCATGTGCCTGTGCTGCCACATTAACAGACGATGGGCGGGCAAGATCTCAAAGTCTCTCGTCCTCTCCAGACTAGATTATGGAATCGCCCTTCCCTCATGCATTCCCAAAGTTCATCTAGGCCCACTGAGAGCAACACTACATGCAGCAGCGCACTTCATGTTAGGTCTCAAGCAGTGGTTGAAGTGGGCAAAATAAAGTAGGGGTACTGGGGGTGGAGAATAAGAGGGCGGGAATAACCCAAGGATTGGATCAGTGGGTGGGATTTTTAGTATTTGTTTGGCATTTCACTGGCCAGTTCCAGCATATTACGTTATTTAGTTCAACCAATGGATACACATGATTATTTAAGGTTTAATATGAGTTATTGGCATTAAAATACATTCACAAGGTGGGATACGTTTCCAATCACAGAATGTCCCAAATACGCTTAAAAGTGGAACCACAAGCCAGTTGTCTTCGAGCCGTGCAGTTTTTGTCATCAGCACTTCTCTCTTTTTCCAAAAGAGTAGTTCAAACATGAATGGCAAAAGAAATCCTAGTTTGCAAGTGTTTTCCACATAAGTATGGCTCTGCTATATATTTGCCACATAATACACCATCTGCTGCAACGAAAAAATTGTTTGCAGCTCATACGGATCAAAAGTTACCAAAATGTGACTTGTGTTGCTGCAAAGTGGAGGGCCCTTTCCAAAGGTTGCCTGGCCACCTTTCTCATTGCTCCATTTGTATGTTACACTATTACGAATGAGGCAAAATCTTTGCAGCGACTGCTAGTATGAGAAAAAATGTCAACATAATAAAGTATCAGAAAATGTTTCGCATTACTCTGCAGCCTTTTTTTTGCTGCATAATTTAGTAAACACTGCAACATCATTTTGTCTTCCATTGCTACACAATTCCAGTGGCCTCACAGCAGGCATCACTTGTTACAAGTGCTTGTGCATGAAGCAAAGAAACCATGAATTTTGCAAACTTAGTTTGGTGTGCGTGCAAATCCTGCATTGCCGCTTCCTAGTGCGTTGCAGCTACTACTTACAAGGCCAATGGAGTTACCAATGGGTGAGGCGGACTGGCCTCGAGGGTCCTGTGACCTCGGTGACAGATTCACAGTTGCTCTAGAGCACGGGTACTCACAAACATTGTCACGGGGGCGCAAAGTTTGGTCTATGGTGTGACCGAGGGCCGCACTGACACCAGCGGGGGTATAAAGTGGGAGTACGGGAAGCAAAGCATGTTGTTATATTTCATATCGGTACCCTAATATAGGTTTAGAGAACATCGTACTCTTTCCCTACATCATCTCCCCTTCATTTCATATTAACGAGCCTTATAAGGACATAACTCCAAATAAGGACAGAATGCCTTATAGGGACTGAACGCCTTATAAGGACTGACGCCTTTTAAGGACTAAACCTTTTACCTAGTTCTATGACGAGGGTGGGTTCTGCCCGATCGATATTGCTAAGAAGTCATCCTTCGCACATATGAATAATTTATGAGTACACTCTCCAGGGGGGCATATATCACCTCTCCTATCTAAGCACAAAGGTTTAATCCCCAACGTCATCCTCATACTAAACAATGGGTAACATACGCACATAGACTGTATAAATACAGCACCTCTTGCTATCAGTAAGCAGGAGGGAACCGAGACTTCAAGGCCGACACACTGACCGGAGACGCTGCGGCTCCGACTTGCCATCGCTCCAGCTCACAGTGGTCTGACTATCCCTTAGTGGGTGTCCAACTCAAGTCCAGGACGGAGTCCCACACTCTCACTATTCTGGTATGGAGGTTCAACTAAATCCTAGCGGTATTCTTGGCTTTTAGATTCTAGACTATTAGGCTCTTAGGCTTAATAGCTCTTTCACGGTGAACAACCTTTACAATGCAACTATTACAACGCACTACACTTACAACGCATTTTTTACAACGCAACATCCACTACAACGCATTCCATACATAGCATGACACTACAACGCATTTTTAAAAACTACCTTTACAACGCATTCCATTACATCGCATACTACCTTTACAACGCATACCATTACAACGCATAATATTACATTAAAACCCCTACACTATCCAACACTTACCCTACTGTTGCACCCCCTGGAGTTAGAA
Organism: Triturus cristatus; assembly: GCF_964204655.1. NCBI lineage: Eukaryota > Metazoa > Chordata > Amphibia > Caudata > Salamandridae > Triturus > Triturus cristatus. The sequence goes on along the minus strand of NC_140594.1, from coordinate 31,685,187 downwards.
TAGTAATTTTTACCCCTATACTATCCAATACTTACCTTAAATGCAATTTAATATTATGCGTTGTAATGGTATGCGTTGTAAAGGTAGTATGCGATGTAATGGAATGCGTTGTAAAGGTAGTTTTTAAAAATGCGTTGTAGTGTCATGCTATGTAATGGAATGCGTTGTAGTGGATGTTGCATTGAAAAAAATGCGTTGTAAGTGCATGCGTTGTAAAAGTGTGCGTTGTAACGACATACATCCCTCTTTCACACCTACTTATATGCTAAGTACACTCAGGTACATCTAGACAGACATCTTAGGAGTACACACTTTATTTTATAAATGCATTTTATATTCATGTATGTGTTCATGACTATTGCAAAATGGTAGAACAATACTAATCCTTTTTATTCACTGTATTGCTGATACTATATCTCTGCTACTGTGTTACAGTTGTAGCAGCACATTTGTTTTACATGAGTAGAACAACGGTACAATAAATTCTTATTGTGAACACGCCCGACTGTTTCTTCTGTGTATCCCTCTGAGAGCAAAACAAGCAAGCACAAGTGACTGGGTGAAAAGTAGTATATTGTTTCAACAAGTCTGAGGTTATTGTGTTGTGAGGTTGCAACAACTAATCTCTCTGATAACAGGAGATTCTAGTGGCACTACGAGCAAGCTAATGCAAAAACAGGCTAACATATTCGGCGGGGGTGTACAGAGTCAGTCAGCCACCAGACCCACAGTTTATGTTACCGGCAAATGCGTAGGTCCTGCATGAAGGGTAATATTGGAACTACACTACATGGCGCCCAATGTGGTCTAATGGCACCCAACCGTTTGGTTTGGTACATATTTAACAGTAGAACCTGAGTAGCTCAGTCGTGCTTAATCTCAGAGACCCTACTTACAAAAACCCAGAGACGTCTGGAGTGAGTGGGAAAAAACTCCGCCACAGCTGAGTAGGCGAGAAATCCTATGTTTTGGCTGTTGGTTATTCAAGCTTGAAGGAAATATTCCCATAAAACCTTTGCATAAAAACCTTTGCATAACTTCCTTAAAACAGGTTGAACAAGAGGGAGATTTAAACCATCTAGCCCAGGGACTTAACCAGTCTGGTGAGGATGATGCAGATGCAATACATATTCCACAGCAGATCTTTTTAAATGATACTGTGCAACAGACATCCTGTCTTGGAATAGCCAAGATAAAGGACCTGAACACTCCAAGGTTACCTGCACCAACACAGGGGTGGCAGAATATTTCTATAAATGAAGGGGTAATAATTGATGACATACTAAAGTACAATAGATCAGACCCAAATTAGAAGGAGTGGGTGGTTTGGCCCTTAGACACAAACACATGTCATAAAACTTTCCTGAACATCACCAAGGGACTCAGTATGCATAGGCCAGATCCATGATATGTACAGAGAGAACATCCAGGGGTAGTGACATCCTATAGTGTTGGGAAGTTGTGCCTAGATTGGCTAGAAACCTCAACACTTGCATAAGTGAAACAACACTTATCCTTACTCACAGGAGACATGGATCTTAGGGATTTTTTAAAAGGACCTAGGAAACAACGTCAAAAACGTTTCATATATGCAGGCATTTATGCTGCCTATAATGAAATCTGGAAGATTTCCCAAAAAGAATCAGCAGAGAGAATACGGGAAATAGACCGTATAAACTTAGAAAAAGCTTTTGCTGTGGTAGATAATGGGTTAACAACTGATACACAGATAGAAATGGCACAAAGGGGAGCTAAATATACAAAGCTGCAAATTGAAAAACTGGAACGGTTACCATTCACAGTAGCTGAATTACCATCAACAGATTGGCTACTTCATGGCCAAATCACTCTCACGGTCACAACCTTTCAGTTTCACTATTGCCTTGAGCAAAGGCAGATAGGCAGATATGAAAAAATTGGGTAAAGAATACATTAAGAAATCTTGGGATTTACCATATAGATTTCGATGCCGGAGTGGGGATCGAGAGGTGTTTCTTAGTGGTACTAACTGTAAGAATGCTTTAAGCGGTTCTCTCATATTTTTTTGCATGGAGCTTGTAATGGTTCAATTTCGAATCTGTCTTGCCACATGAAAGGAACTCCATCTGCCGTGATCACGCCAGCATTTGAGCTACTTTCGAATGGGAGTTACTTAATGCTGAGTGATCAAGGTTGTTGTGGGATGCTCCTGGGCATCGCATATCTGGTCACCCTGAACACCAGGGTTACTTGCTGTATGCAAGTATTGTTTCCTCCAACAAGCACAGTCAGGGAGGCGCCGATATGACCTTCACTGAATGTTTCCATTATACAGTTTGATGCTTTGAGCAGTATGAAAGCCATGCTTTTACAGCAAACCGTGCTGTTAACCTCCGCTCGAGAAACCTTTGAACGCCAAGTCGCAAGGACCTCGACAGAGATACAGGCACTAATCCGTACTAACTACCCCTTACATTTCTTAGAAATGGTGGGAGGTATCTTTAATATGTCAGATACGAGCGGCATTGTACACCTATTTAAGACCAAACAGTCAGGATTCCTTAACACCTTCCAGACAACCCTCAGAGTTATTCCTAATTTTATACACTCTGTATTTGGAAGCATTTTCGGGGGTTTACCTCTGATCCTGCTCGCTGTAGCTGCAATCGGGATTATCGTCTACCTGCTGCGCAATGGACGGACCATCCGCCAGCGAGATTACAAAAGCTCTGCTGTAGAGATATTACCGGGAGCGGATGGTACAGCATCTGGGTGCACCTCGCCTACAAGAACTAAGTGCTTCTTGGTTCTTATCCTTCAGACCGGTCTTTGACAACTGCATCGTACCTGTCTTCCGATGCCTGTTCTGCGGAGGAGAATGCGAGTTAGACATATGTCTGACACCTGACACGGAGACGCCAGCGGACTTAGACTCCAGGCAGGAACCTATGTGGTCCCATGCACGACTCTGTCCCCAGCGTATTCCCATCTTGAGGCATGCCTTACTTGTGGAACCGCAGGTGCCTTTCACGTCTGAATTGAATTTCAGCTCCAGCATTGGCACCGAGGTATCGAATTCAGCACCGGCTACCTCCACAACAGCTGTTGGCAGTGAGGGGTTTCATCTATGCACACTTGACGTGCTATGCAAGGCATTGCAGTGTTTGACCCCTGCTGTAGCAGGCAGCGATAATGTTATGTCTCCCAGCCATGACTTCTAATCTAAATCTGGCTCACCGTGTGCGGGAACGAATTCAGATATTTTCTTTCCCCTTTTCAAAATAACTTTTTCAAATTGACACTTTCAATAAGCATGGCCTTCTAAGTACGCTTGCAGTAGTTCAACTTGTGTGATCGAACTCATTTAGAACTGTGATTTGCGGAACTTTACAACAAAATGTCAAACTATTACCAAAAGAACATTTATGGCCTCGTTTAAAAAAAAAATGTTTTTAAATGATTTTTAACATTTTTAGAAACATTTTAAATGACTCTTGATAATATTATGCACTGACACCGTTATAAATGTTTATCTCGAAAAGTGTATTATTATTGTTAAGTTTTAGGTGGAGTGGGTGTTATATTTCATATCGGTACCCTAATATAGGTTTAGAGAACATCGTACTCTTTCCCTACATCATCGCCCCTTCATTTCATATGAACGAGCCTTATAAGGATATAACTCCAAATAAGGACAGAATGCCTTATAGGGACTGAACGCCTTATAAGGACTGACGCCTTTTAAGGACTAAACCTTTCACACCCAACGTCATCCTCATACTGAACAATGGGTAACATACGCACATAGACTGTACAAATACAGCACCTCTTGCTATCAGTAGGCAGGAGGCAACCAAGACTTCAAGGCCGACACACTGACCAGAGACGCTGCAGCTCCGGCATGCCATCGCTCCAGTTGACAGTGGTCTAACTATCCCTGACGGGGTGTCCAACTCAAGTCCTGGACGAAGTCCCACACTCTCACTATTCAGGTATGGAGGTTCGACTAGATCCTAGCGGAATTCTTGGCTTTTAGATTCTAGACTATTAGGCTCTTAGGCTTAGTAGCTCTTTCACACCTACTTACATGCTAGGTACACTGAGGTACATCTAGACAGGCATCTTAGGAGTACACACTTTATTTTATAAAAGCATTTTATATTCATGTATGTGTTCATGACCATTGAAAAATGGTAGAACAATACTATTCCTTTTTATTCACTGTACTGCTGATACTATATCTCTGCGACTGAGTTACAGTTGTAGCAACACATTTGTTTTACATGAGAAGAACAACGGTACAATAAATTCTTATTGTAAACACGCCCAACTGTTTCTTCTGTGTATCCCTCTGAGAGCAAAACAAGCAAGCACGAGTGACTGGGTGAAAAGTAGTATATTGTTTCCACAAGTCTGAGGTTATTGTGTTGTGAAGTTTCAACAACTAATCTCTCTGATAACAGGAGATTCTAGTGGCACTACGAGCTAGCTAATGCGAAAACAGGCTAACATATTCGTCAGATGTTCCTAAAGTTAAGGGTCAAGTTACTTCCTTTCCCTAACTGAATTAAACTTTAAATAAGTGTTTGATGTATATTTTACATTTTTTTCCATGTTAATGCTAAATTGAGTAAACAGTAGCAGCCCTCGGCTGCTGCCCTGGGAGCCGCATGTAAGGTCAGGAGGGCTGCATGCGGCTCCCAGGCCGTACTTTGAGTATCAATGCTGTAGGGGGTGCTGCTTTGTTGGCCTGCCCGTAAGACTGGAGATGGACTTCAGTATAGGTTGTGGTGGACTGGCCTTCAAGGTTAATGCACACTTGTCACCTGCCGGTGCTAAGACACCAGGGCTTCTAAGGTCTTGCGGGGCCTTCTAAGGTCTAGCATGGGAATGTGCTTCCTCAGGAGAGTGGCCTGGGGGAATGGTCATGAAGGCTGAACCTTGTTCCTCAGTACCAAATTTCACAGCTCTGGCCATAGTGCCACATCCTTTCCCCCATTGAACACCATACTGCCCCGCTGAGATAAACTCACACTGCCTTCAGTTACAACCCAATTGTGCCCGCTATAAACACCTGGATGCGACTCAATTCAAATTATATTACTAGACAAGAGTAATATGCTGCCAGGAAAAAAATAAGTAACAACATCCTGCAAAAAAGCAAACACTCATTGGGAATGCAAGATTAAGTAAACCATGTGAAATGTAAGCAGGAGCAACGTGGTTACCTAACGCTTTTACACTCATTATTCAGAAATAAATGAGTGTTTTTGCCTGAAAAGTTAAGGACATGACTACGGAGGTCAGAAGGGACCGGTTTTAATTTCCATTGCTTATATTCTTACAAAAAGTAAGAGGTATGGATTAAAAGTACCACATCCCTGAACACAAAGCCCCGGTACATATTTTAACAACTAAAATACGGAAAACGGCAGATAGGGATCACATTAATGTTTTAGGCTCCATGCATCAATCAGTTATTGCACTACCTCCAGGTGCACTTCCTAACCCGGGAAAACAATGCAGTTCAAAAAAATAAGAGAAAACAAAAGTAGCGCTTCACTGGCAAACTCTGCAAAGTAGGGCTAATGTGTTTGGCTGTGAATCAGGCCACTTTGCGACCACTCTGTCTTGCTCTAGTTATTTATTTATGTTTCATATTTTGAACCTTTTTTTCTCTTCATCCGAGGCTGCACTCTGGAATAGAAAGATGTCAGAAATAGACAACCCTTCCAGCATTAGTGTTTCCTTTTTAGGTCGAGGACTACCGGTCTGCCGAAAGGCAGAACCGGAAGTCGGAGATTTTATGACTTGGAGAAGAGGGGCTTTAACCCGCCCCTCTTCTCCCCTGTTCTCCATTGGCTGGCCTCGTAAATACTGGCCAGCCACTGGAGAAGAGGTCTGTCATTCCAAACAGGCCCCGTCCTTTTCGGATCGGGGGGCGTGTTTTTTGCGAGAAGTCTCAAGGAGGAGACAACAGCAAAACACGCCCCCGAATCCGAAAAGGACGCTGCCTTTCGCCCGCTCTGATCAGTGTGTAAAGACTCTAGCCACCCTCTTCAAAGGCATTCCTTGTACGTGAAGAGAAATACACAGGTCTGGCATGGATTAAACCCTCAGTCCACCTCCTTTAGAGTGCTTCATTTGCAGTGCATGAGGGACTGTTTTACATATCAAAAGTTCTCTGAGTTTTCAAAAAATCAATTCCTTATCTCATACATAGATTTCTAAAAAAAATACTTTTTCGTTGCAACGGGCGCTTTTAATAATTTAATCGTGACTCAAAACGCAAGTCAGATCTAATGGCCAAAGCTTGTCCTACTAATAATGGGGAAACAAAAACTGCCTACAATAGCCTGGTTTCTATAGAGCACTTGCCGCGTGATCATTTGAATGCGTGAATTTCAATGTGCACATTTCTGCACCAGCTGCGTTTGCGGAGAGCATACATCGCTAGTAGCCGCCTCGCACGGGTAAGCGGGGCGGAGGCAGAGTGGGTTCGCTTGGCAGCCGAGCTCCGTCTGGTTTCAGTTCTTCGTGAAGGGGCTGACTGGCTCCACCCCCACCTCTCACGTCTCGATGGGCTGCTTAAAAAAACAAATAAAATCAGAAAAATAAAGCGAGACAAAGAAGGGAAATGTTTTTCGAAAAAACTGACGGAAAACGCTTTCGGATTGGTTGTGGGAGCCGTTTGCCGCAGCGTGGGCAGAGTCGGGGGTTGGGTTCGAATGAGAAGACAACAGACATGGGGCAAGCCGTCTATTTATCCCTCTGTGAGTAGTTTAAGATAACTCGAACCAAGGAGGGCTTTACGTGAGCACCACCAGCTACATTACACAAGCACACTTTCACTTATTTTAGGTAGGGACATATTGAGTGATTTGCTCAGAATCACAGGATGTTGAGTCGACGCTGAGACTTTAACCGGGATTGCTAGTTCCAAAGCCGGCTGCTCTGGCCCTGACGCCATATCCTGTTCCCTCTCACCGCAACCCCTGGCTGCGAGTGTGTGCCGTCGGCCCCAATGCATATGAATAAAATGTGGCCTTGTGGGTGCAATGGGCTCTTCACCTACCCCCTCCCCCACCCGGCGCCCAATGCTACTGAACCTGCTGCACGCATGACAACATGTGAGCATTTCAAAGCACGGCAACGTCCAGGGCACGGAAAATGCCACTTGTTATTTTTTTTTCGTTTTTTAAAGACGGATGTAAGGTTTAGTTGTTCAAAACCTGCAGTTCAAATAAATGCATGTTTAATCAATGTTATGTTGCTGTATATGCGTAACCACGCGCTGGGGGCGTGGCCATTAACCATCTATACAGAAACCGAGCATCTTGCAGTTATGGCCAGCATATATGACGTTGCAGCTCAGTGGCAAGTGAAGTTTAAGTTTAGCTCACTTATTCGGGGCCCTTCTGGGGAGGGGGGTAATCACGTGCCAGTGCGCATGGGCCACCGGCCGGCGATGTAGCAGCGCGGAGTGCAGCGGCCCTAGACAGCTGCACGCTGCAGTCCGAGGCTCGGTCACTCCCCCTGGCTCGGGTTTGGAAGGATGGGGACGGCAGCTCTGCCTCCAACTTTACACTCTGCGCTTCTGAAAACAATACCGGAGCCTGCGAGTTCCCTCCAGCTCCCCCTAGTCCCACCTACCACTTCCTGTCAGGACCTTGGGGAGGGGGCAGACGGCCAGCCTTCCTGCCTCACTCACCATCAATAAAAGTAATATCAGAGGGTTTGGGAAATGTACCAAAGCGGACGAAAACAAGCATTTACAATGCAATGGTCTCGGCATTGGTAAAGTTAGAGCTATTGGCATTGCTCATGACATTATTTTTGTTTATGTTTTTGTTTTTAAACATTTAAAGAAACGGCATTGTCATGAGCAATGCCAATAGCTCTAACTTTAACAATGCCGAGACCGTTGCATTGTAAATGCTTGTTTGGATCTATTTCACAGGGGAACGAATTAAAGGAAAGGAGAGAAAAGAAAGGGCAAGAGACATTTCTTAAAAGTCACGCTTTTCAGCAAGTGAGGAGGAGCGAGACAGAGACAGAAAGAGAGAGAATAGGAGGAAGAGGAAGAAAGAGTGGGGGTGGCAGAGCAGGAGAAGGGGACACTGTCCTTGTCTTCTCTGAGCAAGAATGAAAAGACAGAGCCCTTTTCCTTCTCTGCCCACCCTGCCTGTCCCTGAATGGCCATGAATGACGAGCTTTATCTATAGACCCTGGCTGTTTCTGACGTAGGGATATGCGTGTTCCCTGCCTATCCCACCCACTTAGACCACTGGTCTCAAGAAATGTGACCACATTTTCCCGCCCCTGCTAACCCTCCAATGGCTCCCCATTGAAGCGCGGGCCCAATTAAAAACCGCTTGCATTACCCACTGAGCGCGGCACTCCTCTTCACCCTCATTTTAAGTGAGAAACTGAAAATCTCTGGAGAAAATAGGGGTTCCAGAAATGCCCAATCCCTGCTCTGGGAACCCCCACCTTCAGTCGAGAATGGTACATGAGTCAGTCATTCTCTGGTAGTGCCACAATAATCTGCAATGCCTTACCTCCCTGTGCCTAACAACCTGCCTAGCCACCTTCAAAAAGGACCATAAACTCCTCCTATATTACTGACACCTGGGTTAATCACACGCGGCCATACCAGAGTAATCCATCCAGGAGACGAATCACCCTCGACCATACCCAAGTTCTCCATCTAGGAGGCAAACTACCTCCATTGTGTGTCCCCACCATCTTAATCAATGCTTGAACCCTGTACATCCCTGTCCAATGGCTGCTTTCTCCTGGTCGCAGCTACCTATGCAATATGTCCGAACGTAATTATTGTAACTGTAACTTGCTGTACCCTTGTATCATGTAAAGCGCTCTGATGCCTTGGGGCCATGTCTGCGCTACATAAAACTGCAAAAATAAAAAAATTAAAATACCTTGACTTGTTGTCTGGACAACAATCCAACAGTTGTGTAAGAGCGGTGACTGCCACTCACATCACTCTTATGGAAGATCCGCATGCCTCAGGGAAGGGGCGGGGGAAGGGGGAGCTCCGAGGAATTCAAAAATAACCCTTGTTCTGGAGGAAGAACCAGCTGACTCTGGACCCGGGCCCAGACCGGCCTGACCCAGGAGACATTGATGTTTGCTAAGTGTTGACAGCTGTCCAGCCCTCCTGGATTCTGCTGCTGCTCACTACGGAGGCCGAGGGTGAGCACGTGCGAGAACACTGAAGAGATTCCCAACTTTGGCTCTGGGCTTTAAAACGCACCCAGAAACACGCGGTGCGTCTCTGCTGGAGCGAATACTTCACCTGTAACATGATTCAGTGACTTTTTATTACTATATCTCTGTTCCTTAACGGACTAATTGATCATTTATTGGGAGCCAGGGACTTGGACTCCCCCAGCTTGGCTGCCCGGAAGATCCCAGCCCTGATGTTCGCTGACGATACCCTATTGCTATCGAAAACCTCTATGGGTATACAGCGAACATTGGAGGCTTTTTGCCTTTTCTGCAAGTCAAGGAACCTGGAGATTAGTCTGGCAAAAACCAAATTTATGGCCTTTAACGCAAAAATATCTAGTTGCTCGCACCCTCATCTGGACGGAGTGGCGCTTGAAAGGGTCTCCACCTTTGATTATCTTGGTGTAACACTGAACGATAGGATGGGGTGGGGGCCCCAGGTAGCTAAAGCAAATATTATGTTGGCCCAATCCTCTGGTGGCATTCTAAAAGTCCATAGTGGGTCCCCACTTAAATCTTTGGGCCCGCCCCTAGAAATTTATACGTCCCAGGCGAGAGGCGGGGCGCTCTATGAGGTAGAGTTATGGGGCCACTTGAGTGCCACTTCCCTGATGACTACCAAGAATATTTTTATTAGACGGTTAATGAGTCTCCCACAGAGCACACCATTACTCCCCCTACGCCTTGACTTGGGCTTAGCCCCCATTCAGGGGGTCATTTCGAATCGCCCTGTGTTGTACTGGAGGCAGCTCTGGTCCACCCCGGAGTTGCTAAGCTATAGGGACGACTTAAGGGATTTGTTGTCCTTAAGGGGGGCTGGGAAAATCCCCAGGCTACAATATGTTATGAATGCGTGTCAGTCCCTGGGTAGGAGCGATTTATGGCGTGCTCCAGAACAGATGTGTCACTCATTATCCAGGAGAGAGCTGGTTACCTACTTAATAAGCACCGATTGGAACTTGCTCTTACTAATCCGTCTTTGGGCAGACTGACCAATAGGTTTTTGGAGGCAAAAGATCACTACCATTTTGAGAAATGCCTGGATATCATCCAACCCGCATTGGCCAAGGAGCTGTATGTCCAATTGAGATATGGGACACTCCCTCTGCGGGCTGTGAGAGCTAATTGGTCAGTCCCCCCTGCGGTCTCTAGTTTATGCGTTGGATGCGATAGGTGTGAAGAAACAGATTTGCATGTTTTGCTCTTTTGCTCGTTTTATGCTAGAATCAGAGCTCACTGGATCACTCCTCTCTGCAAACTGTTGGGCCTTAGAGACTACAGGGAAGCCTTTAGAATCCTAAAGTTTGACACTACTCCTATAATAGTTTTTGCTATTTCGAGATATCTTTGGGCTATGTGGAGCGCCCGAAGTGCCAAAATTAAACAGCATTTATCCACTGTATCTGTGTCTTCACAGGCCTAGTTTTACCATGGATTGATTTTATTCTGTATATCCCTTGTTTTTAGTGTATAGGATCAATCTGGCCCTAATTATTTTTAATTTTATCATGAGTATTCTATTTATTTATGAATCTTGTATGGTGGTATGCTGGAATTGTATCTTACTCTTTTTTATGTCTATTGCTTTTATGGTTCGCAACCGATAATAAAGCTTTTTTGAATTGAATTGTATTACTATATGTAGCTTTTACCAATGTAAAAAACACCTTGCTCGTGAGCATGGGTGGACGTCAGGCCTGTCGCCTGCAGACAGATAACATTTTCTGAGATTTCAATATATTTGGAAAGGAAACAAAGGGGCCACAGAGGAGGGGCGTCATCACTTCTTCAATGGCTGAGTCTTACTCTGGCTTCAGTTCAGGGGAGTAACACAACATGATGGGGCCCTCTGCAGAATGTGAAGAGGGGCCCGAGGCTCCCACATATAAAATCTGCTGATTCGCCTTTTGGGTGAATGGGGTCCCCTTGAAGGGTTGAAAGCCCCCTGGAGAGTGCCCTCCCTATCAGCCACTGCCTTGCAGGGGGTGCAGGGAGGGGCCAGCGTTATGCTCTTGTTTTTGGCAGGGACGGCCCCTCCGTAATAGTAGAGGGTAGCATTGCCCCACTCATCAGTCATTCACAGAAACATAAAATAATAATGAAACAATATGATTGGCTCGGACATGCGTGCAGCGTAGGGCCGGACCAGAACATGACAGGCAAGTGAAGGGCACTTAGAAGTGCGCATGTGTGTTTGGCCAGCCATCCTAGGCCGGCCAAACACACATGTGCACTTCTTTTTCTCCAAGCCAGCTGTGTTCACAGCCAAGTTGGAGAAAAGCCTCATGCTACACAGCAGTGTCTGAGTGGCAGAGCAGTGCCCTCAGACTAATCCTGGCGCTGCTCTCCCAGCAGGAGAGCAATACCAGGATGGGCTGGGCAGCCTCTGCCTTCCCATACACTGCTGGGAGAGCTCTGAGACAGCTGTCGAAGGCTGCAGCGAAGGGTACGTTTTCTAAAATTATTATTTTCCCTTTCCTGTCTCTCCACCCCCCCACCGCCAGCACCCTTGCCCCTTCACCTCCCTCTTGTGGTGGCCGCCACTGGCTTTAGAAAGCACACAGGTGTTGCTAGGAGCCAGGGCCCCTGTGCAGGGGCCACACAAATCCCATGTAGGGCAAATATGGCTTTTGGGTATGCTTTAGTCTTTGTATTTTATTCCTCTTCCCCACACTTAATGGGTCGAATTTGCGAGGAACACCTCTAAAGTGTCACCGTTTGCTGCCACCTTCTCGTAGAGCAGAGAGGGGAATGCCTGCCTCTGTCTTACAGTCTGACTGCGAGCTCTCCAGAGCTCTGAAATGCTTAAGGTCAATGTAAGTTATGTTATGTTATGTTATGTTATGTTATGTTATGTTATGTTATGTTATGTTATGTTATGTGAATTTGTAGAGCGCGGCTAATCACCTGTGAGTGTATCCAAGTGCTGGGTTATCAACATGTACAAGACACACATGATGTGACCCAGGCGTCAGTCTCAGACCAGGGGACTCTGCCACACTCGTGGTTGTGCAATTCAATTCACACTTAGGGGCCTATTTACTAAAGAGTAGCACAGCGCAGCAAGTCACCGTGCTGCCCCGCATTCAGGGAAAGGGCAGGAAGGTGCGGTATTTATTCCAATGCGATGCATTCCCGTCCTTTCTCCAACGCTGGCACACAGTGGGCTGACTAGTGCCAATGCAGGCACCCTGGCAGCAGGCGCAAGGGTGCCTCTGTTGAATGCAGGGTTGTTTTTGTGAAGGAAGGAACACCTTGCTGCACAAAAACAATACTGGGGGGCATGTTCCTCTATCTCTGTGTGCTGCCGGATGCAGTGGACAGAGAATGAGGAAATATGGAGGAGAGATAAAAATATATCTCCTTGTTACGCCTTCCCTGGGAAGCCATATCTTTTGGGCGCATTCCCTGGTTTATCACTCATGGTAAATCTGGGAATGTGTCAAAATCCTTAGGTGTTGAATGGGAACATCCAGGCAACGCTCATGGACATCTTCCCAGGGCAGAGTAATGCAACGCAGCGATTTGTGCTGCGTTGCATTACTCCTGATTTTTCAAACCAAAGCGGCCTTTGCGTGGCTTGATAAATCGTATTTTGTGGTTGTGCCACGCATGCACCACGTTGCAAGGTGAAAAAGTGACGCAAATTCCTTCATAAATATGGCCCTAAGTGAATGTTCACAAGAGCTAGTCGGAGTAATAACAAAACCCAAAATAATACGTTTGATTTAGGTTGTGTTTGATACCGCGGAGCTGGAGCCCGAGCCGGGGAAGGCAAAGCTGGACCCAATGGGGGCCCTGAACAAATGCCGCCCGGAGGCGGGAAGCCCGCCCTCCAAGTCGCAAAGCCTGCGAAATAGGGCAAACGGGATTAGATGCCCTAGGGCAAGCTATAACCCCCCCCCCCCCCAATCCTGGAGTGAGCTGTTGAGCGGCGATAAAAAGGGGCAAAGGCCCACTGAGCACACACTCCCCCTTGTGGAAAACGAAGAAGGAACCCCACCCAGCCACTCCAGAAAGAGGCGAGTGTCGCCGCCGCAAGAGGAGAGGTGAAGCAGAAGAAAGCCTAGAAAGATAGACAAAAGAGATACATTGCTAGAGGTAGATGGAAGGCTCACACAGTGTCCTTGGGATGAGTCATGGCAGGAGCACTGAGGGTGCTAAGAGCGGCACACAGCCACAGTCGGAGTAGATGTAATGCTCCCGCAGGGCCCTGGAGATGCCTCGCTGCAGGGGTACAGAGGGAGTGATATGTCAGAACTCAGCCTCAGGTTGGATAGATGAAATGCTCACACAGGGTCCTTGGGGTTCCACACTGCAGGGACCCGGAGGAGCAGGGAGGGGCCAAGAAGGGGTCGAAGGCAAGCGGGACAGCACTTGCAGCCCGGGCAGGTCCTGACCGACACCCACCAAGTCGGTAGCAAGTTGAAGCCTAACACCGTTGAAACAGAGGCGCAGACATTTGGGCCTCTCCCCAGAAATTGGTCTGTCTGAGAGCAGATAGTGACCAAGAATGGACCGAAAGAATTATAATTGCAAAGACAGTAAATGTGTTAACATGGGTGTTATGAATGACCATCAAAATTGAAATATGTATAACTATGTTATGTTTAAATAAACTGCGACCTTTTAAGGCACGTTGTCAGTGGTGTGTTTTGAAGGGCAGGATGGACGCCGTTTGTGTTGGTTGAGGGAGGGGGAGGGGACTCGCCTCTTGGGAGGGGTTCTAGCGCTGTCCATAATAGGGGTGAATGTTACCGACTTTTAATGGTACTCATGGTATTATGTTACTATTATTGTTATTTCTAGATAATAATATCGTTATCATCCAGAAGCAATAAACGTTGTAGTAATAATTATAATAAGATTATTATTATTGTTATTTTGTTATTTCTAGATACTATAATTATCATCTGGCAATAATAAATATATAATAGCAATAATAATAATCATATTAATAATAATAATGCTGCTGATATTTTAAATGATCATAATACATCAAATGTTCCTTTTTCTGCTTGTACTTCTCTGTCCTCGTGCCAGGCACCAGTGGTTAGATGTGCACTTGTAATTGTAATAAATGTGCTCCCCTGGCTGAAAAGGACACGCGCTTCTGGGACAATTAATTCCAGGACCGAGGAGTCCATCTGTTACATTTACGAGGCGGAAACATTTTCTCTTATCAGATTTTTATTGCTCGGATTTCCAGTTCCAAAAAGGCTAATTGGAAAGCGGTCTGAACTGCAGCCAAGAAGCAAGAGTGGGTGGGGTGTGGATGATGGAGGACCCGGCCATTCTGTGCAGAGCATCATCCGAGGAGGAGCCGGGCATGGAGTGGGGGGCGGGAGGGGAGCGCCAGGGTCATACTGTGCTGAGCATCATCGGAGGAGCCGGGCATGGAGTGGAGGGTCAGGGTCATACTGTGCAGAGCATCATCTGAGGAGGAGCTAGGCATGGAGTGGGGGGCCAGGGTCATACTGTGCAGAGCATCATCAGAGGAGGAGCCGTGCATGGAGTGGGGGGGGGGGGGATGGAGTGGAGGCAGGGGGTGCCAGGGTCATACTGTGCAGAGCATCATCGGAGGAGGAGCTGGGCATGGAGTGGAGGGTCAGGGTCATACTGTGCAGAGCATCATCTGAGGAGGAGCCGGGCATGGAGTGGAGGGTCAGGGTCATACTGTGCAGAGCATCATCTGAGGAGGAGCCGGGCATGGAGTGGGGGGCGGGAGGGGAGTGCCAGGGTCATACTGTGCTGAGCATCATCGGAGGACCCGGGCATGGAGTGGGGGGCCAGGGTCATACTGTGCAGAGCATAATCTGAGGAGGAGCCGGGCATTGAGTGGGGGGCGGGAGGGGAGCGCCAGGGTCATACTGTGCTGAGCATCATCGGAGGAGCCGGGCATGGAGTGGGGGGCCAGGGTCATACTGTGCAGAGCATCATCAGAGGAGGAGCCGTGCATGGAGTGGGGGGGGGGGATGGAGTGGAGGCAGGGGGTGCCAGGGTCATACTGTGCAGAGCATCATCGGAGGAGGAGCTGGGCATGGAGTGGGGGGTGGGAGGGGAGCGCCAGGGTCATACTTTGCTGAGCATCATCAGAGAAGGAGTCGGGCATGGAGTGAGCGATGGAGTGGGGGGACTAGGGTCATACTGTGCAGATCATCATTAGAGGAGGAGCCTGGCATGGAGTGGTGAATGGAGTGGAGGTAGGGGGTGCCAGGGTCATACTGTGCAGAGCATCATCTGAGGAGGAGCTAGGCATGGAGCGTGGAGGAGGGGCCGCCAGGGTCATACTGTGCAGAGCATCATCTTCGGAGGAGCCGGGCATGGAGTGTGGAGGAGGGGGTGCCAGGGTCATACTGTGCAGAGCATCATCAGAGGAGGAGCTGGGCATGGAGTGTAGGGGAGGAGGCACCAGTGTCATACTGTGCAGAGCATCATCGTGGAGGAGCCGGGCATGGAGTGGGGGATGGAGTGGGGGGACACCAGGGTCATACTGTGCAGAGCATCACCTGAGGAGGAGCCGGGCATGGAGGGGGCGCCAGGGTCATACTGTGCTGAGCATCATCAGAGGAGCCAGGCATAGAGTGGGGGATGGAGTGGAGGCAGGGGGCACCAGGGTCATACTGTGCAGATCATTATCTGAGGAGGAGCCGGGCATGGAGTGGGGGATGGAGTGGAGGCAGGGGGCACCAGGATCATACTGTGCAAAGCATCATCAGAGGAGGAGCCGGGCATGGAGTGGGGGATGGAGTGGAGGCAGGGGGCACCAGGGTCATACTGTGCAGATCATTATCTGAGGAGGAGCCGGGCATGGAGTGTGGAGGAGGGGGCGCCAGGATCATACTGTGCAGAGCATCATCGGAGGAGGAGCTGGGCATGGAGTGTGGAGGAGGGGACACCAGTGTCAAACTGTGCAGAGCATCATCGGAGGAGCAGCCGGGCATGGAGTGTGGCGGAGGTGGTGCCAGTGTCATACTTTGCAGAGCATCATCGGAGGAGGAGCTGGGCATGGAGTGTGAGGGAGGGGGTGCCAGGGTCATACTGTGCAGAGCATCATTAAGGAGGAGCCGGGCATGGAGTGGGGGATGGAGTTGAGGCAGGGGGCGCCAGGGTCATACTGTGCAAAGCATCATCGGAAGAGGAGCTTGGGATGGAGGGGGGGGTGCCAGGGTCATTCTGTGCAGAGCATCAACGGAGGAGGAGCTTGGCATGGAGTGGGGGGGAGCGCCAGGGTAATACTGTGCAGAGCATCCTCGGAGGAGGAGCTGGGGATGGAGTTGGGGTGCCAGGGTCATACTGTTCTGAGCATCATCGGAGAAGGAGATGAGGAAGGAGGGGGAGGGCAGCGCAAGGGTCATACTGTGCAAAGCTTCATTAGAGGAGGATATGGAGATAGAGTGGGGGGTGCCAGGGTCATACTGTGCAGAGCATCATCAAAGGAGGAGCTGGGCCTGGAGTGGGGAGAGTGCAGCACAAGGATCAGACTGTGCAGAGCACCATCGGAGAAGGAGCTGGCCATGAAGTGGGGGGAGGGCAGCGTGAGAGTCATACTGTCAAGAGCACCATCGGAGGAGGAGCCGGAGATGGAGTGGTGGGCGCCAGGTCATACTGTGCTGAGCACCATCAGAGATGGAGATAAGTACGAAGGGGGAGGGCAGTGCAAGGGTCATACTGTGCAGAGCACCTTCGGAGAAGGAGCCAGGCATGGAGTGGGGGGGTCATATTGAGCAGAGCACCATCGGAGGAAGAGCTGGAAATGGAGTGGGGGCATCAGGTTCATACTGTGCAGAGCAACATAAGAGGAGGAGCTGGGCCTGGAGTGGGGGGAGGGCAGTGGGAGGGTCATACTGTGCAAAGCATCATAGGAGAAGGAGATGAGGAAGGAGGGGGAGGCCGACCCGAGGGCCATACTGTGCAGAGCACCACCGTAGGAGGAGCTGGGGACAGAGTGGGGTGTGGGGTGCCAGGGTCAGACTGTGCAGAGCATCATTGGAGGAGCTGGGGATGGAAGGGGCGGCAGGGTCATACTGTGCAGAGCATCATCAGGGGAGCTGGGGATGGAAGGGGCGGCACGGTCATACTGTGCAGAGCATCATTGGAGGAGCTGGGGATGGAAGGGGCAGCAGGGTCATACTGTGCAGAGCATCATCAGGGAAGCTGGGGATGGAAGGGGCGGCAGGGTTATACTGTGCAGAGCATTATCAGGGGCGCTAGGGATGGAAGGGGCGGCAGGGTCATACTGTGCAGAGCATCATTGGAGGAGCTGTGGATGGAAGGGGCGGCAGGGTCATACTGTGCAGGGCATCATTGGAGGAGCTGGGGATGGTGGGGCGGCAGGGTCATACTGTGCAGAGCATCATCAGAGGAGCTGGGGATGGAAGGGGCGGCAGGGTTATACTGTGCAGAGCATCATTGGAGGAGCTGGGGATGGTGGGGCGGCAGGGTCATACTGTGCAGAGCATCATCAGAGGAGCTGGGGATGGAAGGGGCGGCAGGGTCATACTGTGCAGAGCATCATCAGGAGAGCTGGGGATGGATGGAGGGTCGGGAGTCCCCGGGGTTATACTGTGTACAGCATCATACAAGAAGGGCCCGGTGGCTGCTAGGGAGCCACGGGTGGAAGTACCGGGGTCCCTGGGTCCTACTATGTAGAGCATCATCAGAGCAAAGAACAGCAGGGAACGCTCCATTTATGGAGGCGCGGAGAGGCCTCTGGTCACATGATGCAGTGAGTCATAAGGGCAGTACCATCAGAGGCGGGCATGTCAAGGAGGACAGAGCCTAGTCCTAGGAGCTTGGAATGTAGGTGGTGCACCAGGGGCATGCACTCCGATGAGTATCCTTGGAGTACAGGAATCAGGACTCTAGGAGTGCTCCATCAGTCAAAAACATTTTTATTCGGATAATAAGATATCCATAGAAGAAAAACCACATTAAGAACACAGGTACAAGAGGTACTACAATTGATACCACAAAAGGTACCATAAGACTAGGTACAAGAGATACCACATGAGAAATCACTAGAGATATCACTGGAGATACCACGAGAACTACTACAAGAGGTACCACAAGGGGTACCACAAGTAATATAACAAGAGAAACCAATAGCAGTACCGCAAGAGGTACCACAAGAGGTACTAGAAGAGGTACCACAAGAGAACATCAAGAGGTACTATAAGAGATCCCACAAGAGGTATCACATGAGTAACCACCAGAGGCACCATGGAGAGCCCACAAGAGGTCCCACAACGGGTACCAAAAGAGGTAGGCAGAAAAGAGCCTTCAAGAGGTACCACAAAATGCATCACATGAGATACCACGAGAGAAACCACTAGGAGAGCTCACAAGAGGTACCACAAGGGGTACCAAAAGAGGTACCACAAGGGATACCACAAGAGGTACTTAAAGATGAACCACATTAGAAACCACAAAAGAAATCACTAGAGGCACCACAAGATGCACTGCAGGAGGTAGCACAAGGGGTACCACAAGCGATATCACAAGAGAAACTAATAGAGGTACCACAAGAGAACCTTGTATCATAAGGGGTACAACAAGCGATACCACAAGAGACATCACAAGAGATTCCATAAGAGGTAGGCACAAGAGGTACCACACAAGAAATCACTAGAGGCACCAGAAGATGCACTACAGAAGGTACCACAAGAGGTACCACAAGTGATATCACAAGCAAAACCAATAGAGGTACCACAAGAGGTACCACTAGAGGTACTACAAGAGGTAGGCACAAGAAATACCACACATGAAATCACTTGAGGCACCACAAGATGCACTACAGGAGGTACCACAAGGGGTACCACAACTGATATCTCAAGAGAAACTAATAGAGGTATCACAAGAGATACCAAAAGAGGTACTGCAAGAGGCACCACAAGAGGTACTACAAGAGGTAGGCACAAAAGAGCCATCAAGAGGTACCACAAGATGCATCACATGAGATACCATGAGAGAAACCACTAGGGGAGCTCACAGGATGTACCACAAGATAAACCACATGAGATACCACAAGAGAAATCACTTGAGGTACCATTAAAGAGTCCACAAGGGGTATCACACGAGGTAGGCACAAGAGATACCACATGAGAAATCACTAGAGGCGCCAGAAGATGCACTACAGAAGGTACCACAAGGGGTACCACAAGCAATATCACAAGTGAAACCAATAGAGGTACTGCAAGAGGTACCACAAGAGGTACCACAAGGGAATCCAAGAGGTACGACAAGAGATCCCACAAGAGGTACCACAAGAGAAACCACTAGAGGTACCATTAGTTAGCCCACAAGAGGTACCACAAGAGGTCCCACAAGATGAACCACATGATATACCACAAGAGAAACCACTTGAGGTATCATTAGAGGGTCCACAAGAAGTACCACAAGGGGTATCACATGAGGCAGGTACAAGAAATAACACACAAGAAACCATTACAGGTACCACACGAGGCACTACAAGTGATACCACAAGAGGTACTATAAGAGTAGGTGCAAGAGATACCACATGAGAAATCACTAGAGATAACACTTGAGACACCACAAAGGTACCACACGAAGTGCTACAAGAGGTTCCACAAGGGGTACCACAAGTGATATCACAAGAGAAACCAATAGAAGTACTGCAAGAGGTACCACAAGAAGTACTACAAGAAATCTCACAAGAGTTACCACAAGAGGAACCACTAGCGGTACCATAATTGAGCCAGTAAGGGGTACAACAAAAGTACCACAAGAGATAGGACTGGAGGTAGTGATGGAAGAAAGCCCTACTGAGGTGCATGCTTACAGAGCACTCGCAATAAACACACCAAAGTGTGATGGCTAACAGTGTTAGGCCAATTCTGGTCCGTACATCTGAAAAAACAGCAACACCCTACTTAAGATCACGATGGGATATATTATGTGTCATAGATGCCAATTAGATTAGATGAGGAAACCTCACCCACTACTTGTGGCATGCATCATCATCGGCGACCTCATCCTACGTAAGATGATACTACCAGGGCTGACTCAACCTCATTACGGGGGAGTTCTTGATAAAACTTACTGGACAAGATGGGATCAAGACAGACTAAAAATACCTTAGGGTAAACCCAGAGTAACACATTTAATAGAGGGTACCTTACGTACAGCTAAAAACATACAAAATTGTTGCTCGTGAACTGGTACAGTGACCTAACCATCCGTATTATCCAATATGTTTCGGCCCACATACATGCCGGTCTGGGGCATTCCTCAGGGCAGAGAAAGGGATGGATCCCTTTCTTTTACTTTTAACACTAAGAGCCTGATGTAGAGTTTGGCAGACAGTTTACTCCATTGCAAACGTGACGGATATCCTATCTGCTGTATTACAAGTGTCATAGGATATAATGGACTTGTAATTCGGCGGACAGGCTATCCATCACATTTGTGACGGAGTAACCTGGACCAACCAAACTCTAAATCAGACCCTAAAACAGTATGAAGTGCAGAGTTATCAGAATACGATTCCTACCTTGACAACCAAGGAAATCATAGTTCCCTGACTCTAGGGAGCTACCGCTCCATGAGCTGGAAGGAGGTGGGATCCTCTGTAGCCACACATTCATCGAGAGGTATGCCGGCAGGCAAACCTGATAGCCCCCGTTACTCAGCTGCTCGTGAACGCTAATGAATCGGTTGTGGGTTGTGCTGCAATGAACTGGGGTAAAGGGTCTCAGCTGTGATATGTTCTGAACTTGTTGGGTGATGATGACTGAAGCTTTTATGTTACAATTAACTCAGGACTACAACTCATCCACTTGTGATTCCTTTTCTGGAAGATTCACAACTACATATTTAGGTGACCATCCAACATACCCTACGTGTCTTTTGCAGCCCCCACATCAACAGCACTGGTGGCCGGTGCAAGGCGCTAGCTGCCACTTTCACGTTTATCTCCTCTGCCCAGGGAGATGCGAGCCTCTTCCCTCTGAATCTTGTCACCAGCATCTTCAAGCTGACACCCCCTCGGTAAGTCAGTGGGATGTGCTCACTACACTCTCTGGACCGCTTCCACACTCGATGTTGTGCCCTTCTGCATTGCTTTCCTTCGACCTCTCATGCACACTGCCCTGTTCCACTTGTGAAAGTGCCTGAAAGACATCGCAAATGCGCTTCTCGGCGCTGCAATGCAGACTTTATTGACAGTAGGCTGGCTCTTTACACTTGGAGAGCGAGAAAAGCGGCTCTCAACAGGTGTGCAACAAGCGTGCAGGCTCAGTCTTCTAGCGCCTGGAGGCGAAACGAGGCGCATCCGTTGAATGGGTGAAGCGTTGTGTTTGACAGGACGGAACTCCTCTGCCTCCTTAGGAAAACATTTTGCAAGAGATACATTTATTTAATTTTACTCACCTTCGTCAGTTTGGTATCTGGGTTTGATTCTTCCATCATAGGGCACTTATGTGCGAGTTATTGACAATACTGAAAGAGATTGGGCATGCCTTAGCAGGGGTAGAGGAATTATGAAAAGGTAAAAACTCCTTACTATGTTGCTGAGCTCCAGACACCAGACTAAAACCACCATTTTAAATCCAAAGATGTTCCCAGATTCACAGGGATGCGCTTCCATTGTGGTAACTCTGGACACATGGCCAACAACAAAGATTGTCCTGCTACTAAATCTGTCTGCAAAAAATGCGGCAAGAGGGGTCCTTTCTCAAAGCATTGCAGAAGCGTGAAAGCTTATGACAAGGTTAACAAAATTACTTAGTTTTGGACAAAGTGGTATTATAAATCAGTGATGCAGTCAACAGCCAAACTTGTTGCTGTCCCTCAGATACAGTTTCTCTGAATGGCTTAAGTATTACCAGTATAATGGACTGAGGGTGGCCCTCCGCCCTCGGCCCCCACCCACCCCCACGGACCACGCCTTGAACCTCGGCATCATACTCGACTCCTCCCTCACCATGAGCCCACATATCAACACCGTCTCCTCCACATGCTTCAACACCCTCCGCATCCTCCGCAAGACCTTCAAGTCGATCCCCCCGAAGCCAGAAAGACCGTCACCCACGGACTCATAACTAGCAAACTGGACTACGTAAATGCCCTCTATGCTGGAATCAACAAATCCCTGCTACACAAACTCCAGACCATTCAGAACACTGCATCCCACGACATGAGCACGTCACCTAACAGTAAGGCTGGCCTTACTTGGGAAAAATTGCAGACTCTGAGTAGTGGCAGGATAAACTTCATACGTAATGAAGCGTAATAGTCGTGAAAGAATATAAAATGAAGGGTATCCTGTTCAAAGAAATTGTCACAAGGACAAGGTTTCAGGGTGCCAGGTTTTGAAAAACCTTGGGGGACCGACAAAAGCCAGGGAACTGTTTGTAAACGGAATCTCGTTAAAACAAAACGGTGAAAGGGGTTTCTGACGATTAGAAAGTAAGGTTGGACTTGGTTATACATGGATAATATGGCATAACCTCTCACCGTTGGTTTTGCCAGTTCCTTTTCTTCCCTTAGACCCTGGCGCTTAATCAAAAACTGCTGTCTAATATTTCTAATTTTGAATTTGTCCAGGGGTTTAGGGTTTAAAAATAAATCAGGGCAGCCTAACCATTTTGTTAGGTCCCTTAGGTAATTTAACCAGGGGATGCAATCCGCCCTGTGTAACGCCAGACAATCAGTTATTATTATTTTTTTAAGATTTATGATAGGACTTGCCCAAATTCTCAGCCAGCGCATTAAGGGTGCCACTGCTATCTGGTCTGATATATAGCCCATCCCTATTTCTTCATGTAATATGTATGCAGGGGTAGAGTGTAGAACTGCTAAGATCTTACGTAAAAACTTGTCTTCCTCACATTGGATGTCTTTTCCATCCTTAAGTCCCCAGATGTCAGTGCCTTAGGTTACCATGGGGATACATTTTTCCTTATATATCTTCATCTGGGCCAGGATAGGTTTACATCCCAATCTCTTTGCAAAATGTAATGTTGCCCCTGTTGCTCTGATGAGGGTATTCTTTTTTTGCTTAATTTGTGGGCACCATGACACACGCTTGTCAAAAAGTACCCTCAAATAGGGGAAAGTTGGGACCTTTGTTAATTCAACCCCATTACAGGAAAATTTTGTCTTTTTTGGGACTTTCCAGAACCAATGGACATAGTATGAGATTTCTTAAAAGTTGTTGAGAAATCTAAGGAGTCCATAAAATAAAAACTATAAAAGCATCTAAAAGTGATTGAAGGCCCACTGCGGTCCTAGCTAAAATAACTGTGTCATCCGCATATAAAAGTGAAGGGATCATTATTTCGCCAAACCTAGTGATGTCTTTACAACTGGTTGCTAAAAAATCACCCAACTTATTTATATATAGTGTAAATAAAAGGGGGGCCAGGATACAACCTTGACGTACCCCTCTCTTAACATCCCAAGAGGTTGTCAAATCTCCACAACTATTATATCTAATAGCAGCTGTATTATTCTCATGAATAGCATATAAGAAATTCCCAAGCTCTGGTTCAACACCCATATCACTTAAAATTGACCACAATTTTGATCTTTTGACACAGTCAAAAGCTTGTGTCAGGTCCATATACGCCAAATGTATTATACCCTTTTTGGCTATGGTATACTTCTCTATTGTTAGATGTAGATTTTGACATTGGTCCAGGGTCCCTTTACCTAACCTAAAACCATATTGCAAGTTAGAAATGGCATTTCGGTGGTCCAGCCATGTCGTTAGACGATTTAATATGATTTTACCCATTATTTTGGCTGCGGAATCTAAAAGTGAGATCGGCCTATAACATGTAGGCTCATCTCTCGCACCCTTTTTAAAAAATGGGGTCAATAACTGCCTTCCCCCAGGATACGGGGTATCCCTGTAAGAACGCAGCATTAAAATCATTTGTCAAAATACTAGCCCACTCATCTGGGTCAGCTTTGTATAGATCGGCCCGGGACCCTGTCTGGTCCCGGGGTCTTTCCCCCAGCTGTAGATGTGATTGCTTCATGGACCTCCTCTATTCTAAAATGCAGTGGCATACTAATTTGTCCGCCTTTTCTATGCTCATTTGCTCCACTCAAGTGAGCATCACTAAAAATATTTCCAAAATACAATACCCATTTATCTGCTGGGATTAAGCAATCAGTGTTAGAATTTGGAGTTCCTGAGAGGAAAGGACTATTTACTACCAGCCAAAATTAGAACTGTTTTTCAGTACACTAGCCTATTGTAGGGCATCCCATGCCT
The DNA here is from genome assembly GCF_964204655.1 of Triturus cristatus. Lineage (NCBI taxonomy): Eukaryota > Metazoa > Chordata > Amphibia > Caudata > Salamandridae > Triturus > Triturus cristatus. The sequence continues at coordinate 31,660,712 of NC_140594.1, read as the reverse complement.
GTTCTTTTAACTCCTTCTTCCTATTCTGAACTGTTCGCTTATGGGCCTTTCTTTTATCCCTAATTTCTATTTCGTCTCTGGGGATGGATTTTAGAGCCTGTACCAGCTCCTTATGGGTCATTGAGCATGCACTGTCAAATTACCTTTCGGCCTTCGGCCGCTTGGCCCCACCCATACCCGTGAGGTCAGATTGTATTTGTTTTGTTAATTTTCCAAAGTCTATCAGAATAGAGCTGCCCTGTGTATCTGGGTCCAAACAGGACTCAATTTCCAGGGCACAGACTGTTTACAGATTTTCCAAAATGTTTTCTGGTACTATTTTTCCCCACTTTAACCTACGAGCCTGATCTTTAGTACTGATATCTTTATTTGTCCAGCAAATAGTAGGTTCTCCAGTTTCTATAATAGAGAGTGGTATAGCGACATTAAGGGGATTATGGTCACTAAGACCTGACCAGAAAACAATTAGGTCCTCAGTAAACAAGACTAATGGAGCCGACAGTAAGATATAGTCAATGGTGCTTGTCCTTCCATTCCCCACATAAGTTGGCACTGGTGCCGAACTAGCTATTTGCTGAAGGCAACATAGATTTTGATTTGCAAGAATGCCTTTTAGCAAAATACCTGGGGGTGTGTGCTCAAAATGACTGGGTGGAGAGGGGAACTCACCCTGATCCTGGGCTATAAAACAGTTTAAGTAGCAATGATGAATATTAAAATCCCCTATAATTATAACTTCATAGTATGATTGTTCAGTCTCCTCATAATTTTCCAAAAACTCATTTAAATCATGTAGATGTTCTAGCTCATGCCCTCTAGAAAAAGAATTATAAAAATGTATCACTAACACAGTGGCACGATTTTTAAAAGACAGTGCTACAGCCAAAACATTTTGGGATTTATAGTCAACCAAAAGTGTCCTACAAGAGAGCTTCAAAGAAAACATTAAGAGTAGACCCCCACTAGTTCTACCCATATTCGACGGAATAGCGTTTTTATTAAATGAAATAAAACCATCTAAATAAAAACAATTAATTGTTTCCAAATTTTTCCCATAGCGGGTTTCCTATTTTTGATCTTGTTCACGCTGTTTTCCATGAAAGGATCCTTTCATAAGAAGCCGTGATGAGGGTTAAAGCGGGGGAAGTTCCTGGTGATGTAGTACATAGTTCAACCTGGTTCTGGATTGGTACTGTATGTACATCTTGAGGCATGGTGACCGGAGGTGTGCCCTGATATGTTTTAACCTCTAGTTTTAGTCAGTCATTTTCATCCAGGTTCTGGAGTCTGGCTAGGGGTTAGAACCGATTGCTTGTTGTTAAATTAAAGTCTATATTAGTTCTATTTAACGGCCTGCCTGGATTTCTGGCTAACTGCCATTGTCCTTGCGTACAGCATCTGTACTGACTAGGTGGATAAAAATGTTGTAGCGAGACTACTCTAATTGAGGAGTTTGAACTACTCTGATATGCACAACTTATTAGCCTCTTTGTTTTCACCGGATCCCTAAAAGTCTCCTGTACCAATCTTTTTTGTTTGACGTCCTATCCACCCTACTCTTCGGCCATAATAATGTCAGATGATATACTCAGGCCATTTACAACATTTTCATTACACCAATGAGACACTTTACGTATTAAATATTGAGCCGGTTCCCTAATTTCTTGGGAAAGAGGGGGCACCTCCAGTAAAACTGCTACTAAAGGGGCAGATGCAGGGGGTAAATCAAGTATACTTTGGTTCATGACCTTGGGAGTATCGTGAGTGGATTGGCTAAGTATAGATGGATAAGCCCTCTCCGAGTTCAGAGGTATGCTCACCTGATCAACTGCAGATCCTGATACCTCGGTTGTATTTGACTGACTAGGGCCGCTAAGTATTCCCTCGGTCCCTGGAGCATTTACATTCAAACATAGACCAGATGGAGCAGGCTGGATTAGGTTCAGGTTCTGTGATTGGCTTGCCGCCCCTTCCTCCGTTAGTTTTAACCTAGCACATTTATTACAAATGACAATTTGATCATAAACTAGTTTCTCAATTTTCTAAATTTTTAACATTATTGGAGCTAAAAGAGCCTTTGTCATTGACTCCAGTTTTACAAATAGATTATCCAGTGACTGTTCTAAATTTGGACCCGATTGTAAAGATGATTGAGTCCGTGTCTGAATCCCTGGGGATTTCCTCGAAGACTTATTACAAACAGTTCATTTTCTCTTGGGCGGAGGTAGGTCTGAGGCCACTTCATTCCCCTCTATTATTTTGTCAGCTAGAATATATGATAACATTACCGATTCGTCCGAGGGGGAATGTTTGACATTGTGATACAGAGGCCATTGCGTTCAAAGAGCTTTGTGAAAGGCCCACAGCTTCTGCCAATTTCCCTTGCTCTCCCTCCTCTCTATCAGTGTAGTTCTGGGAACATTTTCTGACCTCTAATAAAAGCCTTCTTTCAGAGAGGGCTACCTCCTGTGTAATTGCATGTGCTGCTTTGGTCAAAAAGGAGTCAATTTTCCCTACCTTACAGATTACTGAGGCCCCCCTTGCGAAGCGGTTGTTTTCCTTTTACCCATTTACATAACACTAGATCTGAAGACCGAATGTCCTGTGTTGTATCTCAAAAAAGCTATGTTACTCAGGGCTAATGAAATAGCTAAAAAGTACCTTAAATTGATGACTGGTGAATGGTTTTCATCCAAAGCCCAAGGTACGGTTTGCCGGGTCCAGGAACAAACAACCAAGGGATCAGGCCCAGCCCGGTCTCCACCGGTCGCTGACGGGCGCAGGCGGGCCCGTGCGCGTCCCGCGCTGCGGGAGCCTGCCGCACCTTTTATCGTGCCTCCTGGCGCGGGATGTGATCCTCGTTGGTGGTGCAGGCACAGGGGTCTCTGGGGCCGGTAGTTCACCTCTACGGCCGTTCCCCTCACAGCGTTAGGACAGAGGCGCCTGATGCTACCTTTGCTAGCCGTTTCCCTCACGGCGTCTGAGACACGGGCTTCACGCGCTGCGGGAGCCCGCCGCACCTTTTATCGCGCCTCCTGCCGCGGGATGTGATCCTCGTTGGTGGTGAAGGCGCAGGGGTCTCTGGGGCCGTTAGTTCACCTCTACGGCCGTTCCCCTCACAGCGTTAGGACAGAGGTGCCTGATGCTACCTTTGCTGTCCGTTTCCCTCACGGCGTCTGAGACACGGGCTTCCCAGTCAACATCAGACCCTCCACTACTCTGCACACCTTCAGTAAGAGCCTCAAGATCTAGCTCTTTGGCTGAACTGGAGCTGCACCCCTTCCCCGCCCACCTCCCCAGCGCCTTGAGTCCCTCATGGGTGAGTAGCGTGCTTTAAAACCCCTGATTGATTGATTAAGGGTCTGTCTTAATCTAATTTCCAACCATACTTATGAAGGAAAATTTAAAGCAGGAGTGAGCGTATTGGTTCCTAATGTCAGACCCTACAGATATGATGGCAAACCTACTGAATTACAAGGATACTAGCATGTCCCCTTAGAATATTGAGGTAATAAACCTGAAGGGAAGGTATACATCCCTGTGGTGGGTGACATTGTTTTAAACTGGCCACATTAAAACACAAGCTAACATTTCACCGGGCCCTAATGCTTCCTCTAGGTGATTGTTTCTCACATAAATAAATAGTGTAAGAAGTTGCAAAAAAAGTTTATTCACAGGTACCCTGAATAATATTGGATGTGTGCAAGTTTATGTATAATGTATTCATTTAAAAAAAGGTGCTCAACTTATTACATATAATTAAGAGGGAATGGAACTAGACTGTTTGTATCGGTAAAGTATTACTGAATCTGTAGAAGCCAAAGAGCGACTATCCCCTATGATTAAAGCTCAAAAAAAGATCTAGCGAATTTAGACTTTGAGCAGACCTGTGACAGTTAAACAAAGGGATTCTGGGGTTGCAGGTTCCCCTTTCAGTAGTATGTTTTGCTTCAATGGCATGCCATTTGCTTTCTACTCTGCAAGGTCTGTTTTTTAAAGACTTATAAGTGATTACTTTGGAAAGTTTCGTGAGTCAAGTTCTTTCAGGGTGAAATCTTAATCTTTAATGCCACATTGGGGAACACAGTGGTAAAAAGTCTTGGAGGTACTTTGTAGTATAAACTTTAGAAGCTAAGAAATGTTAGTGTGGTAGTTCTGTGTTGAATTATTTTGGGCACTTAGTCTCAGCTGATGGCACTCATCTCTGAAAACAATTGAGTGAAACGATTCAGAAATTTGCCTAGTCTCAAGACAAAGGAAGATGTTCGAACTTTCGAAGGTATGGTAGAATTTTAGTTGCGATTTATTCCCAATTTTGTCAGTAGGACTTGTAATATGCGTGATAACAAAAAAGATTGAACTTATCTGCAGGGATCATTGTAAGCAAGAGATTTTGGATAGTTAAGCTCAACTTGTGTGCAACATCTGCAGAGCTTTGTGCTGAGATTGCTGTGGTTCTTGGTCACAGATGCCAGCAAAGTAGCTTTAGATGCGGTTCTTAAACGAGTACAAGAAAATGGCATGGTCACTGTGGATTTTGAGTATTGAGCTCTGAGAGGAGCCAAACACAATTATTTCACTATTCAAAAGCAAACTTTAGTAGTTTTCTGGGCATTAGGAAATGTAAGAATTACTGTGGGAGTGTGTTTTATGCTCTTCTCAGATCATATGCATTTTCAAGCGATTTTCAATGAGAAAGGTCAGGATGGAGTCTCTTCAAGGACTTTCAGGTTGATTGTCGTATTACTAAACTATCATTGTCACGTAAATTACATTCCAGGGGAGGCAAACAAAGTTGCAGACTGTCTCTCAAGGTTGGTAGATAGCTATTTTCCCATGGAGAAAAACACAGGTGAGATGTGGACGGATGATTATGTCAGAGTTTGCCTGGTCGCAGAAGGATGGATATCTTGGGAAGAATGGTTGGCTGGATCAGGTCATAAGTCTGTTTCAGTTTACTTCATGTTGAGGGTAGTTGGGGTCTGTCTGATAATAGGGTGAGGAGTTTTGAGAAGGTGAATAAAGAACTGTTGGTCCTTAATGGAATTTTGTTGAGAGGTTTGAGATTGGTTCCTCATTATAGTCTCACGAAGCACTTGATTGACATGACGTATGAGAGACATCAAGGTCTGAGTAAACCAAAAGAAAGATTCAGAAAATGTTATTGGTTGCCAGGAATGAATCTGATGGTGTTAAAGACTGTGCATGAATGTGTAGATTGTTGGAACAGTGGTAAATCCAGGAATTGAGGACACCAGTCTAAATTTGTATTGAAACTCCAGTTTGTTCATGGAAAGAGATTACTTTTTATATCCTGGGTCTGCTCACTTTTGATTCAGTGCTCAGGTAAGTGTTGGTGTTAATGGATTTGATTACCAGATTGTTCCACAACCGGTACAGCCCTCCCTTGCTTCGAGCACACTTTGTTCTTGTCTTTCTTCTGTGTTGTTTCGTGGCCTCAGTTTTACTTTGAGTAGTGTTAACTCTGGAATCATTCGGCCCTGTCTTCACTCCCTGATACGTATGTGTACATTTTTTTAATTGATTGATGTAAAACATTTAAAGGTAGCTTTATGCAGTCCAACATCAAATGGTTTGGTGGAACGAGCTAATATATTCATTAAAGAAGGTATCCAGACAGCTGTTGCTTTCAAATAGGATGTTAAAATGTTTCTGAAAACGAAATATGGAGCTATCGTATTTTCCCACACTACTACAGGTGTTTCCCCTTTTAGGTTGTTAGAGAAAGAAAACCTAGTACATACTTTTTACCTGAATGGTTAAAGAAGAAAAATGGCGTGCACCTGAGTGACAGTAAGGATTTGAGAAAGGATATTTGTTGGAACATTTTTACCAAGCAGGTTATGACTAAAAAATAGTTTGATGAAAAGAACAACTGTAAGAATGATTACATTAAGGTTGGAGATTGGGTTATGATTAGAACATCTTATTGTATAGTGAAATGTGTGTCCAAGTTTTATTCACCGGTAGTGGTACAGAAGGTTAGGAAGGCTCTGGCAAATGGTAGTGGAGTAGGAAAAATCTTGTTCGTTTGACAGAAAACCAAGCCATAATCATTATAGATAAAAAATGAGTGCACCTGATGGATGTGATTAGTCAACGTGGTTGGAAGGCTCTGCCAATAATGTTACTGGTCAGCCAATTGATAATGACAATTTGCATATGTGGATTCCTCGGCAAACCGTTTTGTTGTCTGAAGAAACACATACATATGACACTAATTCTTCTTGTTGGTGTGGGATAATCTGCAACTTTCTTCAAGCTCTTTATCTTGTGTGAATGTTGCAGGTGAATCTTCAGCAATTTCAACATTTGATGACATATCTATCAATGTATGGTTAGATGTCAATATTGATAGAAATGTTAATGCTAGATTTTCCGAGTTGCCTAAGAAATTTTGCGATTAATATTTGTACAAATGAAATTTTAAAAAACAATTGATAAAGGGGGAGACTAATTTCTTAAAGTATATATGTGGTATATTTCAATAAAATATAGTCAGCGACTGAACTGCAGCCAACTGCCCTGAAGTCTCCTGTTACTTCAGTTGACAGAATATTCAGCCCAACCGTTCCCCAGTTGAGAACATTGAAGACTGTGAACCAATGAAATACAGTGCAAGATAACTACAACCTTAGTCTACTTACAAACCCCAATAGTAATCCCCAACCTACCAGTAACCATACACAACGATAGCATAATATCACAGGAAAGCGCAGGAACGAAAGAATGAAAGCGGCTGTTGTTTGTGGTGCTCCTGTTTACATGCATTGTTGCACCAAAAACTGACTCAATTATGCATTTTGCACTAAACTATAGCTCAGCGTGATGGATTTGCATTTTGCATAATTATGCACAATTTTGCTTAATTTAGATGTAATTTTGCATAACTTTGAATTATAGAGGGTGCTGCTCAAAGAAGGTTTTGTAAAGGTCTCTTTGTCCCAATTCTATTATCAAAGCAATAGATATAAAAGCCCTTTCTGCCCTCTCACTCTAGGATATAAAATATGACATTCAAAGATGGTGTTTCATCAAACACGGAGGACATCACATAAACTGGTGTAGTGTCTCATTTTCACTTCAGTCACACAGCCTCACTGCCAGGCTCAAACTCATCTCCAGCAGCCCACTTGGGAAGTAGCCCTTACCTGCAGGGGTACCACCTGCATGAGGATAGCAAAGTTGGTGAGGTGATTGCAACGGCAGATGGAGTAGTTGAGGTTTCCTTCGGTGCGGTTACAGCCTTCATTGGACCAGACGGGAGGCGTGGAGCTAGGGGCGGAAAACAATGGTGGAACCGTCAATGATCCACTTTTTAGACATTGTAACTTTCATGGCAAAATGAAACGAAACTTAGGAGTATACAGAGAATTAAGTTATTTTCAGCAAGGACCTCTCCAGGCACTGGCCAAAGTGTCAACTACCTTAACAAGCACCCCCTCCTTTCCCCTAAATACATATTTATTCATGGATTACCCAAAAACCTACAAACTGATAACAACATTATTAAACTTACTTAAGTCCAACTATAATAGGATGTTTCAGAAATTCTAAAATCCTCCTACATCCTTAAGTAACACCAGGCCCACTGGAATTGTGGAAATTTGCAGCAACAGCATTTCCTGTGTAATTATTGGTTTCCCGCATTTGCCACAAAATTCATAATCATTTGTATAATTAGGCTAACCTGTTTTAGGTTTAAACCTAAGATAACTGATAAAACCACATGAAAGAAAAACAGCCATCATCAGTGTAAATATATAAACACTGATAGTCACCTTCATAATCACAAACTAAAATGCCATTCAAACAAAGGACAGTGAGAGAGAATGAGACATTTGTATTTCTTCTTGAAGGGGCCACAACAACGTAACTTTGTTATACAAGGCAGCAGCAAGAAAGACTGGTCTAAGGTTATTCTGCTTGAGTATTTTGTTTAAGGGTGTCACTAAAATATGACTTATTTTTCTTTTTATTGTTTCCAGTTTTGTGTGCTCACGTTAAAGGCTCATGTTTTAGGCCTGCTCTAATTATTTTATACCCTGTAGAGAATCTGGGAATAAATTAATTAATATCTGGTCTTTTGGTAGTGATTAATTTTTTCACTGATTGGTGAAATGGCTGCCTCATTAAAATCCTGGCCAATATGTAATATCAGATTTACCCACAGACAAAGAATGTGTAAACCCTTTGATACATCAGCCCGCTTTTTTAACAACTCTGTATTGACAGCAGGTCAACTGCAAAACACTCCAGACTTTAAACGTTCAACGTAAGATGTAGTAGCATATACTGTAAAAAGTGTGCCATCCCCATGCACTTAGGATGGAGTGAAAACATGACAACACTTTCCACATCCCAACACAGTTCATAGCTGCAGGCTGTCCCGTTGTTGTGTGTGATAAAATCAGCTACTCCTGGCTTTTTATTCAACTGCGCTTTACTGCAGGTGTTTCTGAGCTCAACGTTACAATATTAACAGCAAATTGTCAAGTCCCAGAATACAATGTGATGTCTGGTAAAAGGTCAGGGCTCCCTAAAGTGAGACATTTGCTGTAGGGAACTTGGCAGCTATCACTGCTTGCACGAAAGCAGCACCATCATAGTGTGGTCAAGTAAAGAGTCAAAATAAAAGCAGGCGTGATCTCATTTAAATCATTAAGCTCGAATGCATGGCTATAAATCAATCTGGAATAATTCAAAACTAGGTTTTAAAAGGTACTACCCTGTTGGCTGTTTGGCACCCACACAGTGTCATAATATTCAGTAAGGAGTAGGTGAATGATCACCAACCATGTCTAGGAATTTAAACCAGTTAAAAATAGCACTCTTACTTTTTTTTATCCATTAATAGCCCTGCAAACCAGACAAAGTTCTGACTGGGTGAGTGTAAGAGGTAAGATGTGAGAGAGGTTAATGCAGTGTGAGAGTGCAATACACAGACTTTCTATGCTTAAAACAGTCTAACATAAGTCCATTGGACATGCTGGCAGTTGGAAGATACTCAGTACCCTTCAATGAGTTTCTTTTAAATTAAATATGGCTTTATAACAATCCCTACAAAAAACACGTTTTGTAAACAGTTAAAAAACATAGTTTTTGTATATTTAGGGAGTTAGGCAGACGAATATACACCGATAAGCACTGATTCCAACAGGTTTGGAAAACATGGCGTGAACACCACTGAAATCCAGAAAAAATAAACACTGAGAACAGGGCAGCCTATTTGAACTATTTTAGCTTCAGATTCTGAAGGTTTACTTCTATTATGAGTTAATCCCCATGGAGTGAGGGACACCCGTGCAGCTCCAAATTTAGCAGGCGTAAAACTGTACAGAATTACCAGCTCCATGAACTTTAGTGGGTGCATTCACCACCTGTGTAAAGCAAGTAGTGAATAGGAGCACAAGCTTCTGTGCTTGTGAGGCAGGAGGAGGGGTTGAGATATCAGGAATTCCTGGCTGCTAAATTTGTGTTGGTGTTTCCACACCTGCAGAAATAAGGTTCAGGGACACCAGTCAGGTGTAATCAAGCAGAGAAGTGTCCCATCTGGGGATACCACTGTAGCTGAATCGTAATGAGGCACTTGTTTATTGGGGTATGGGTTCCTCTAGTGATTTCTAATGGAACCGCTCCATAGGATAAGACCCCAGACCCAGTCCTGTATTGGTTCCTTCAGTGAGCTCAAATGCAACCACACTGTAGTACAAGACCCTAGATCTAATCCTGTACAGGTTCCTCCTGTGATTTCTAAAGTACCCAAAATGTAAGATAAGACCCCAGATCCATTCCCGTATGGGTTCCACCAGTGATCTCTAATGAACTGCACTGTATGGTACACCCCAGATCCAATCCTGTACGGATCCCTCCAGAGATCTCTAATGGAACCGCACGGTAGGATAACACCCCGGTTCCAGTCCTTATTGATTCCTTCAGTGATGTCTAGTGGAACTACACTGTAGGATAAGACCCCAGATCCAATCCCATATGGGTCCCTCTAGTGATCTCTAATGGAACCGCACTATAGGATAAGATCCCAGATCCAGTCCCATAATTGCATAATCTGCTTGTATGCACTGCACCAGGTCCTGCTCAAGAACCAACCAAAACCAGAGTGGCTAAAATAGAAGCTAAACAAGTTAATAGGTAAGTCTCTATACCAGGGATGTCCAAAAAAGGACCAGGAGAGCCAGGTCATTCAGAGGCTTTTTGAATATTCACATAAGTAAATTGCACCCATTGAACCTAAATGGAAGTCTTTATACAGCCCTTTATCTTACAAATCAAGCATTTGTCTTGGCCCCAGCCCTACATCAGTCAACCCTGCTGGAAGCCATGCCAATTCAAATCCTTGGCATGTGTTCTAAAAGACAACCTGCTTGTGAACTGCTTCATGTCCTCTGTATTCCCCCAGACTCTAATCCTGCCCCTCACAACGGATGTATGTCGTTACAACGCACACTTTTACAACGCATGCACTTACAACGCATTTTTTACAACGCACAATCCATTACAACGCATGACATTACAACGCAGGACACTACAACGCATTTTTAAAAACTACCTTTACAACGCATTTCCATTACAACGCATACTACCTTTACAACGCATACCATTACAACGCATAATATTAAATTGCATTTAAGGTAAGTATTAGATAGTATAGGGGTAAAAATTACTATTCTAACTCCAGGGGGTGCAACAGTAGGGTAAGTGTTGGATAGTATAGGGTTAAAAATTACTATTCTAACTCCAGGGGGTGCAACAGTAGGGTAAATGTTGGATAGTATAGGGGTAAAAATTACTATTCTAACTCCAGGGGGTGCAACAGTAGGGAAAGTGTTGGATAGTATAGGGGTAAAAATTACTATTCTAACTCCAGGGGGTGCAACAGTAGGGTAAGTGTTGGATAGTATAGGGGTAAAAATTACTATTCTAACTCCAGGGGGTGCAACAGTAGGGTAAGTGTTGGATAGTATAGGGGTAAAAATTACTATTCTAACTCCAGGGGGTGCAACAGTAGGGTAAGTGTTGGATAGTATAGGGGTAAAAATTACTATTCTAACTCCAGGGGGTGCAACAGTAGGGTAAGTGTTGGATAGTATAGGGTTAAAAATTACTATTCTAACTCCAGGGGGTGCAACAGTAGGGTAAATGTTGGATAGTATAGGGGTAAAAATTACTATTCTAACTCCAGGGGGTGCAACAGTAGGGAAAGTGTTGGATAGTATAGGGGTAAAAATTACTATTCTAACTCCAGGGGGTGCAACAGTAGGGTAAGTGTTGGATAGTATAGGGGTAAAAATTACTATTCTAACTCCAGGGGGTGCAACAGTAGGGTAAGTGTTGGATAGTATAGGGGTAAAAATTACTGTATTATGCGTTGTAATGGTATGCGTTGTAATGGTAGTATGCGTTGTAATGGAATGCGTTGTAAAGGTAGTTTTTAAAAATGCGTTGTAGTGTCCTGCGTTGTAATGCCATGCGTTGTAATGGATTTTGCGTTGTAAAAAATGCGTTGTAAGTGTAGTGCGTTGTAAAAGTTGCGTTGTAAAGGTTGTTCCCCCCTCACAACATATTACAAAGCTGATGGTGTTGTTTGCCTGTGTACATTGTTTATTTACTACAGTGCACAGTCTCTGTTCCCAAACTACAGTATTTACCACAATATACAACTTTCTATTCCCACCGTACAGTACAGGAATAGATAAACAGTTCATGGTTGGTGTCTTTAGAATTGCAAAAAAATCCTCTTTTATGGTAAAGTCAGATTTCAAATTACAATTTTGAAAATGCCAATTTTAGAAAGTTTACATTTTGTTGCCTTAGCTTTTTAGTGCCTGCAGCGTGTTTCTGGGTTCAATGACTAGGTGTAGTTGTCAGTTGGTATTTGTGTATTCCTCCCAAACACATACACAATATAAAGCTTAAGTGTGCCTGGATGGGCCATCACTGGCAGGATGAGGGACAGAGCTCTGCCCAGCCCCACTAACACCTGAATATGCTATGTCCTGCCTTCACACAAAGGGCTGCATGCCCCCTGTTGTTGGTCTTGAGCCAGGGCAGGCGAGGCAGGAAACCTGTGCACTCCAAAGGGAATCCTCTAGGAGCTTCTCACACTTCAAAGAAGACACAAGGTATAAATATAGAACCTCATACACCAACTTTTCAGTACACTTTTGGACCTCTGGGTACTCTGCCAGGAAGAAGGACTGCTGTGCTGCTGAAAGGACTGCCACACTGCTGGACTGTAGCCCTTTAGTACTGCTGCCCTACTGTGCTGACCTGCTGCCCTCTTTCCTAGGTGAGACATACTGGACCTACAACCTGTATGCAGGATCACCAGACTGACTCCAAGGGTTAGTCTCTTGTAACCAGCACCTACAACTGTGACTCCTACCCTGCCATGTGGTGCCTCCTCAGTCCTGGACCCTTGGAAGGTGCTCGGCCATCCCATCTGTGGACCCTGTGGAACTGAGGTATCTCCTCTGCTGCATGGCGCAAATCCGAGTAGAACCTACGAATCACCACTCCTGCATGGATTTTCTCCCTGCTAGGACTTTGCACCCCCCGCGCAACCTGTAGCCTAATCAGAACTGCTGCTGCAGGATACTTCCAGACTCAGGCCCTCGCATCACAAGCCCCTTGTCGACAGCCTCCTTGACAAAGATGCGAGACTCCGCATCGCAAGCCCACAGCTTCTTTGGAACCAGCCGATGCACGATGAATCTTGACGCAGAACTTCGCATCACAAGCCCCCTGGTCGACAGCCTCCTTTATGAAGATGCAGGACCTTACATTACAAGCCCACAGCTTCTTTGGAACCAGCCGATGCACGATGAATCTTGAAGCAGAACTTCGCATCACAAGCCCCCTGGTCGACAGCCTCCTTTATGAAGATGCAGGACCTCACATTACAAGCCCTGCAGCTTCTTCAGACTGATAATGTGCATCTCCAAACAGGACCTCGCATTTCCTTGGCTGTGTGACGCATCCTTGACTTGGGACCACGCAACTTTCCGCAACCAGTATTTAAGGTACTCTTGTTCAGCGGAATTAACTGGGTCCCTGTAGCTGGCCTGCACTCCATTGCGGTCAGTCTGAGATTGTGACTTTGTCGCAGTCTGGCACGACCAGATAACCACAGTTGGCACTTTGTGCTTTTTGGGGCTATATTCACTGAAATCTGTAAAACTGCATTTCTCTGGTTCTACTGATTAGAATTTTGTCATTTTGGTCTTGTTTTATTTCTTTCTTTTGTTTACACTTTATTACTGTTTAAAGTGTTGCTTAAATATTTACACGGTGCCTCTAATTTGAGCCTGATTGCTCTGTGCAAAGCTACCAGAGGGTTGATTGAGCACAGGTTAATTTGGGGTTTGCTTTTGACTTTACAATGACAAGGACTGTGGTTGCTGCTTGATTAAGGTTTCACCCCCCACCTCAAACAGGAACCAATTTCTTACAGAGGCCCACTGTTTCTCTAGATATCTTGTATGCCTGGTATTCTATAAGTCACACACACTTGAAGTCTAGAAATATAACGCACCTAAAGTTTATGTCACGCTCACTGAAGTCTATGTATGTCACACACAGTTTAAGTCCAAAAAGGTGCAGTACAACACGTAGCCCACCATTTTCCTATCCATCTCACGCACCTGAAGTCTCTACATGTCACACACACCTAAAGTCCAGAAATGTAAACACACAAAGCCCACCACTTCTCTGTACATCTCGCGCACCTGCGGTGTCTATATGTCACATGCACCTGAAGTCCAGACAGGAACAATACAGAAAGCTGCAGGTTTACCTCTTCTCTGTACATCTCACGCACCTGTAGACCAGGAAGGAACAGTACAGAAAGCTGTAGGGGCCACCGCTTCTCTGCACATCTCACGCACCTGAGGTGTCTATATGTCACACGCACCTGAAGTCCAGAAAGGAACAGTACAGAAAGCTGTAGGGACCAACACTTCTCGGTACATCTCAAACACTTGAAGTGCCTAAACGTCACACACAACTGAAGTCTCTATATGTCTGTCACACACCTGAAGTGTCTGTCTGTCACTCACACCTGAAGTATCTGTATGTCACACATAACTGAAGTCTCTTTACGTCACACCTGCCTAAAGTCTGTATATGTTACATATACCTGAAGTCTTCAGATGCCAAACACTCCTGAAATATCTATATGCAACACTTACCCGAAGTCTATATGCCACACACGCCTGAAGTCTCTATGTTACACGCATCTGTAGTCTTCAGTTGTCACACACAGCTGTTGTCTCTATATGTCACATACAGTTGAAGCCTCTATATGTCACACACACCTGAAGTCTCCATATGTTACACACACCTCAAGTCTCTATATGTTACACACACCTCAAGTCTTCAGATGTCACACACACACACCTGCTGTCTCTATATGTCACACACCTCAAGTAATGATATGTCACACGCCTAGAGTCCAACAAGCATTGGCATAGCCAACAGGTCTCGCTTTTGGGACCTTATAAGTATTTAGTTATGCAGCACAATATCCTTGGTGCAACAACATCAACTGTTGCATGGCTAAGCACTTATAAGGTCCCAAAGGTGAGACCTGTTGGCTATGCCAATGCTTGTTTTTAGTGTGCCGTAGCAGGGCGGTGGCTGCTGCTTGGCAGGTCCGAAGATCCCTGGCGCCCTCTTTCATTGGGAGTGAGAGGGAAAGAATGGGGGAGGGGTGTCCACCTGTGTGCGTGTGTGTGGTGTACACAGTCCAGAAAGCTGCAGCCGTGTGGTAGGCTGCACCAACTAAGGTCCAGAGATGGGGGCTGGGAGAGGGCGAAACCTTGCTGACACGGCTGGGGCCACATAAAACAGCTGGGGGGGGGTCGTTGGCTTCAAGGGTATGCTGCGTGTCCAGGCCTGCGCCAGTGCGCAATGACTCAGACAGACACCAAGGATCGTTGCTTGTGCAGAACAATCGTTTGTGCTGCTCCGCTCCTTTTATTAAACACCTGCGGTCATGTGACTTTGAGTCAAACCAAAACTTAATAACAGCCTGGGGGTGTTGAGGTGAGCACCCCCAGATCGATATTACAACCCGAACTAGACTGTGATGTGATTGAGTGAGCCTGCGTTAAGCCGATAGGGAGAAGCCCTGCAAGCATAATGGGCAAAAGTTAGCTATGTCAATAAAAATAAGAAAATACACATTAACAGATGAAATATGATACATAAAGATAATGGGGCTTATCAGCTGCTGTGAGCAGCAAAGAAAGAGGAAGAGACTGCGACAGAAGCATTTTATATGTTACTGGTGTTGTGTGTAGACATTTTGCATCACCTGTTTTGCTGTTTGTTACACATTCCTACTTGCTGTTCGTGTTTTTATTGGCTGGTGAGCAAACAGAAAAGAAAATCCAGCGTAATCAGAGCCTCAGGTTCTGAAAAGATATTGGGCAATAATAGCTGCAAAACTAGTGATTCTAAGCATGGAGCCAGAAATGAGCACGTTCACTGTGCTAAATTGTTACTCTAGTCGTTTCTTACAGCGAGGATTTTGTCACTCACAAAGAACTGCCTAAAATAACGCAGGCTGTGGACAGAGCTACCGACTTTGGAGGTGGGGAAACTAGGTTCGAGCCTCGGCGTCGACTCAACGACAGAATCCTGGGATTCTGGGCAAATAACGTAATCTCCTCGTGCCTAGTACAAAATGAATGTTTCCTTGCGTAACCTAATTGGTGCTCATGTAAAGCGATCCAATACGGGTCGAGATCGCGCTATATGAAACTACAAATAAAATAAAATAAATTGAGAGCTCAGCTGGTAGAACTATCAAAGAAGCTTTATTAAGAACTTGGGGTGAGGGCGTGCCTTAAACGAGGAAAGAGGTGGGCGTTAAGAAACAATGAAATTAGCGTCCATGTTATATCTTTCAAAGGTACCCCCGGGGCAAAACAGCAGTGTCCCTATGAAGATAATTTGTATAGCTATGAAGTTCATTTGTGTAGTGCCCCAGGGGTGCCAATTGGAACGCCATTAGTCCATGTTTTAGACGCAAACTCAGTGGTGGGTTTGAGAAGTGAAGGGGGCGGGGTTGTGAGCATGGAAGTGGTTGCCGGCAAGTTAACTTACTCTGTCTGTACCTGTGGACTTCTTAGAAAAGGCGTGAGTGGATAAAATTGAGAAACTAGATCCCGCTGTATGCTTGTGCTGGAATACCTGCTATCTCGCTCTCCTGTTGGCCAAGGCACAAAAAAGAGGTAGGATGCACAAAGAGATTGAAGAAATTGTCTTAGTATGGTAAAACCAAACCTATTGCCTTTGCCAGTTCAAGTATCCAAGTGGACACAGCAGAGTATATCACATGATAGAACCAGATCAGACAAGCCACGCTCTCATGAGTTCTGCACTCTGGTGCATGGTTGTGGCTGGAGAGGGATTCCTTCAGCTCGTTTGTAGGTACCGTTCGCCATGGTTGTGGTGAATGGCATACAATATTTAAAAGTTGTCTGCCCCCTGTGCGGCTGCGAGACGCGCTCTGTGGTGGGGGAGGGGGAGGGGCATTGAAGCAATAAAGGTGTGTGGCCGATTTTGCAAGATGCGCGGCCACGAGACGTGCTCTGTGGTGGGGGAGGGGGAGGGGCGAGCAAGACGGAGAGGCAGAGCGAGGCGCACACATGGGAGAGCGAGAGGAAAGCCAGATGGCGCCTCTGCTCATGCCTGTGCGCGTAACCGCATTCAGAATGCCACACAAAAAGCTGTGGTAGGACTTTTAAAAGCCCACTAACTAAATGTCTCGCCAGTGCAGCGCATGCGCTGGCTCAGGCGAGACCTAAAAAGGGAGCAGGACAAGAACAGATTCCAACCAATCCCCTATACATCTCACACACCTCAAGTCTACAGGGTCCACCGCTTCTCTGTACATCTCGCGCACCTGCGGCATCCATATTTCACACGCACCTGTTGTCCAGGAAGGAACAGTACAGAAAGTTGTAGGGACCACCGTTTCTCTGTACATCTCACGAACCTGCGGTGACTTTGTCACATGCACCTGAAGTCCAGGAAGGAACAATACAGAAAGCTGTAGGTTTCCCCATTACTCTGTACATCTTGCGCACCTGCAGTGTCTATATGATACGCAGCTGAGGCATCTATATGTCACACGCACCTAAAGTCCAGAAAGGAACAATACAGAAAGCTGTAGAGGCCACCGTTACTCTGTACATCTCGCGCACCTGCGGTGTCTATATGTCACGCACCTGAAGTCCAGGAAGGAACAATACAGAAAGCTGTAGGGGCCACAGCTTCTCTGTACATCTCACGCAGCTGAGGCGTCTATATGTCACACGCACCTGTAGTCCAGGAAGGAACAGTACAGAAAGCTGTAGGGGCCACCGCTTCTCTTTACAACTCATGCACCTGAGGCGTCTATATGTCACACATACCTGAAAATCAGGGAGGAACAGTACAGAAAGCTGTAGGGACCACCGCTTCTCTGTACATCTCACGCACCTGCGGTGTCTATGTCACACGCACCTGAAGTCCAGGAAGAAACACTACAGAAAGCTGTAGGGGCCACCGCTACTCTGTACATCTTGCGCACCTGCAGTGTCTATATGATATGCACCTGAGGCTTCTATAAGTCACACGCACCTGAAGTCCAGGAAGGCGCAGTACAGGAAGATGCTCGTGCTCTCATTCTCCTCGGCTCGTAGCAGCCTCTGGGTCTGAAAAATACAAAAGATGCTCTCGGTTAGAGAGGTGATGACAAGACCTATAGGATCAAGAATATATACTTTTACTTTGCATACGTTATATCGCATGCATTTACAACGCGAACAGTTACATCGCAAGTCATTTCAACGACTTGCTGTAGGGGGCACACTGGACTTAGGAATAGTATAATTTACTATTCCTACTCCAGTTTGAGCAACAGCAGGGAAGGTGTTAGATTCTAAATCCAACACCAGTGCACCCCCTACAGCAAGTCATTGAAACAACTTGCAATGTAATGGTTCGCGTTGTAACAACGCGTCGTTTTTACGACCGTGTTGTAAAGGTATGCGATGTAAAGCATGCGTTGTTATGGCTGTTTCCCCAGCAGGACCATTGGCAAGCCTCGAGAGTAGCAAGGGCCACATGCTGGCACACCTGGGCTCAAGGGCACCAACCCAATGTGTGAGAACACATTCTAGCGTGGAATTGGTACTGGCACACCCTGTCACAGGGGCACCATTACTGCAGAAAAGGGAAACTAGAGTCTGGTATGGAATATGTACTGGAAATCTTGATCACGGGGCACCATTTCTGCATAACTGACAAGACTTAAGTCTGGCATAATCCATGAACTGTCATGTTTCAGCACATGGGCCCCAATGCAAGACCTGTTTCTGGCATGGAATTTGTAATGGCACACCTTGACATGTGGATAGCAACTCAACCCAATGGACAAGAACTGATTATGGTATGGAATATAAAGAGGCATACCAGTTCACAAGGAGAATTGGCAAGCCTCGAGTCTGACTTGGCTTTAGTACTGGCACACCTGGTCATGGAGGGAACATTACTACAGAATTGTGGAAAGTCTTGACTCTGGTATGGAACAGGTGTTGGCACTAAGGGTGGGCGACAATTTCCGTTCCGCTCGCAGAAAATGCGAAAATTCGACATTTTCACGTTCTGCGCAGAACGCGAAAATATCGAAACTTCCGCAATCTGCGAGGGAACGAAATTGTCGCCCACCCTTACAGTTGAGTAGAGGTATTGCACAAAACGGTGGCATCTTCTTGGATAAATATGCAGGGCAGGATTCATTCTGGCACGATGCTCCTGTCACAAAAATAAAACCCCAACAGGAAGCACTTATAGTATTTGTCTGACCTTCAACTCGGGCACCTGTTTTATTTATATCTGCAAGTCTTACAGATATAAATAAAGCAGGTGCCCGAGTTGAAGGTCACTTTCAGTAACGCATTAATCAGCACACAGTGGAGGCTAGGCAGGTGTGCTTTCTCCCCATATCTACCGTCAACAATTTGATGTAATCCTTGATGGAGCTCTGTGCACCCATGAGTTTCTCCAGCGCAATCCCCATGTAGTTCCTGACACCAGGAGGTTCTGTCTCCTCATCTGCTGCTTTGATCGGTCTCTGGCCCTTTATAAACAAGACTGTAAAGTAAAAGTTTTCCCTTTGGACTATTCATCCATCAATGGTGGAGGCACTACTTAGGTGTCGTGTCAAAGAAAGGCTAAGGTCAGAAAGGGTTTCTACCACATCAAAGCTACTAGACATAAAGAAATGTAAAGCTACTTAACAGTGTGCACAGAGGAAGTCGATATAAATGAAAAACAATCTTTCCAAAGAAAGTGTCACAAGAGTGATCCGAGACACAGCAATGTAAATAGACAAAAAGAATTCATCAAGGAAATTAAGTGATTTAATCCATGTTTTATTAAAACAAATTTAAAATTAAAATTAAAGTGCACATTATAGACACATACAGAATAAATCTATACAATAAAAAATCCTAATTAAAAAAACCAAATGTCTTAATGTGTATATGAACACAATTTTCATTAAAAATCAGCTATATGTCTCACAATTACAAAACACACAAATTAATCGGAAGGACACAAAGTATGGTGAAGGCACCTCACTTGTGCTTCAATCTTGTTGGTTTGTGTACCCTTGGGACCAGTACCGCTAAGCTTACTAAATCCTAATTTTCGGTAATTGGTCCCAGGACAAATACAACTTAGGTAACAGGCGTCGACGCGTTTCGGTGGGACAAATCATAAAGCCACCTTCTTCAGGACAAGAAATTGGGGTCCTTCCTTCCGTGAATCAAGCTTCTAAAAATGCCTAACAGACAAAAGTGCATACAATCCATGATCAAATTAATGTCATAGTCAGTAATAAACAACATTGATTCATAAAGATTATAAATGAACATAATGAAGACTCCAAGTTGACAAGTTAAAACATTTTTCATTAAATCCAAAAAAAATCCTTTTTTTTAATTTAAAACTTGATTACAAATTCATTTATAATATTGCTCATTGCTGTAGCTGGATCAGACAAAGAAAGACATATTTCTAGTTAATCGGAAACAGAAAGAATAGAAAAGATTAGAAAAAGTTAGAAAAAGACGAGACATAGAGATTATTGTGTATGGAGGTGGCTATCAATGAGCCTAGTGTAGCCTCTGAATGTCAAGTCTGGTTAAGTATTATAAACGGGCAGCCAGCATAATCGAGGTTTAAACAGATGAATAGAACTGCGGTTTAGACAACTGAATAAAACTGCCCTGGATAATAATCTAGTCACACAACCTGAACAAACCAACATTTAATAAATGTACCTCATATTCAGAAGTTTTCGGGAGAGATCTGTAAGCCGTGAGGGTTCATACACCACACGTCGTCTCCAATTTATAATTCTACTTGTTCACAAAGGTGAAAGGGAATGGTGTAGATGTGTCTGTAGAGGATAGAAAAATGAGCCACATTGACCATCATCCAATTAATTGAATAATGTTAAAGTGTCCAATGGGCCGATGCATGAAATAAATACTCACTCAGATTAATTTATATTTTCTGCACACCGTAGACCGATTGTGATGTTCTATTCGCTTATAATAAAACTGAGGCAAAGACACTGTAGGCGTGACACCCTAGGATGGAAGAGCATCTAAATTAGGATGGATTCGGCTGAGATGCTGTTGAGTTAGTCTCACATATATTGGAAAGATAGCCTTGGCTTACCTCTCGACACCCCGTATTTAGCTACCCGGTGGTGTCTCCAGCGCAATCCCCATGTAGTTCCTGACACCAGGAGGTTCTGTCTCCTCATCTGCTGCTTTGATCGGTCTCTGGCCCTTTATAAACAAGAGACATGTGAACTGCATGGAAGCCCCGTCCGTTTGGCACCGGCCCACACACCAGCGGTGTGCAGCGTCTTCCCGCCCTTTCCCCCACTATGATGAACAGCTCACTCGAGGGACACAGGTGCCCGTCGGCGCTGTGGAAACGTTACAGAAACACATGGTCGCTGTAGACAACTCTTCTGGCCCTTTACGCAGCTGTAGTATAGGAAAAAGCACTATACATTTACCCAACGAGGTAGAAAGTACTCCAGTTGAGAAGAGGTATTGCACAAAACGGTGGCATCTTCTTGGATAAATATGCAGGGCAGGATTCTTTCTGGCACGATGCTCCTGTCACAAAAATTAAACCCCAACAGGAAGCACTTATAGTATTTGACCTTCAACTCGGGCACCTGCTTTATTTATATCTGAATGACCCCTGGGCATAGCGTGCCTCTAGGGTCATAACTTTTCAGCAGTCCAAAGCCTGCTAAGGATACATCTAATAAAATTTGCTGCACGATGACCCTTTTTTACATATTTTTCACACCAACTAGCACGCACTTCATTTACCCTCCATCAACAACCCACTCCCCACACACCCACATGCACCATCCGGCGGTCCTCAAAAGATCTCCGACAAAGAGACCCTTCGCGGGGCCCGTAGGGAATTGCAGCGCCGGCCCTACGAGGAGCAACCGCCCGATGATGAAGCATGACACCCTTCGGGGTGTGTGAGGGCAATAGAGGACAAAGAGTGGTCTTCCAGTTTCATGAGTGGGTTTCCAATCTAGGAAATTTTCACACTCTGCTTTCCTTTTTTTCTTTTTTAGGGCTTGGTGACTTTTTGCACCCGCCCATAGGAACTGTGTCCTCTTGGTTTAGACTTGGGAATTCAGGACCTACATCTCTATTTCAAAGCGGCGCATCTACGGTACCTAGTGGAATAGGGGCGCCCAGAGTCCGAGAAGCACTGGATTTTCCAAGTTAGAGATCCCATTTCTTCCTAAAGCACACAGGCCCCAAAACCTATATCTGTGCCTGATAACTCGGACGACCATGACTGCCTGGAACCAAACTAGCATCAAAATAGGTCTGACTACTTATCCATCCTTGTTGACCCCCTTATTTGATAACCCGGACTTCACTCCGGGAACTACAGCCAAAGGATTTGCAACCTGGAAAATGTCGGCCTGCCGTTCCAAAGGCCATTTCTTCGACCGGGAGGGCACACTCTCCTTTCCCAAATGCGTGAAGAATTTGACTCCCAGATTCCAAGAGATTTCACTATTTACAACTCAGACATTGGATCACACACCCCTCATATCGCTCCAACGCGCAACGCCATTTAACCCATTATGAGACCTAGCTCTTGGATATCCGAGCTGTATGCTATCCTAATCCAAACACATACACACACATTTCAAGCGGGCGGGCAAGATGGGAGGAGGAACTGCGGCGGACACTGAGAGCTAAGGACTGGGAAGGCATAGCATACAGGGCGCACCACACAGCACATCGTATGGCACTTACCGAGAACTTGACAAAAATCAAGACGCATTGGTATTATACACCGGTCAGGTTACATAAAATCAAACCCACGCAAAGCAAGAGCTGCTGGCGAGGATGCGGAGACAGAGGGTCGCTGATACACATATTGTGGGACTTCCCCCAGATTCAGCAATACTGGACACAGGTCATAGAGGACATAGACAGCCACCTAGACACTCAGCTCCCGCGATTCCCAGCCTATGTATTATTAGGTCTCCCAAATCCACTTACATACCCCTTAAAATCCACGCGATGCCGGCAAATAGGTATGGCGCTAGGGGCAGCCGCCTGAGCCATTCTTGCTCACTGGGGCACTGCGCTCACCCCCACACATACAAATTGGTTACACAGGATATGGCACATATTGGGAATGGAAAAGATCAGAATGTCATTGGCCGGGAAGGGGTCTGGATTTGCGGAGTTATGGGGCCCATTTGTGTCCCTATTGTCACAGGAGTTTTGTGAACTGACATGTACCAGACATCTCAGACTACTGCGCCTCCTAGAGGCTCTACGGCCTGAGCCACCTCCGGAGCAATGACAAACCCGCAACTACACAATGGTTTTTGTTTCGAAAGAGGGTGATTGGGGAGGGGTGGGGGGCGCTGGGGAGTCAGGGTTTGAAGGGGTTTCCTTTTTTCTTTTTTGTATTAATTTTAATACCAGCACGAAGTCATGTTTCGGATGGCCCCTTCCGGGGTAGTTTACCCTCGAAGGCTGACATCTACTGCTGTAACGGTTTGTTATATCTGACAACTCTAGTAAAAGGTATAAAACATAAAGTGTGACAAGGAGTACAGATAGTGTGAAATTCATGTCACATCTTAGTTCACTCAACAACAGAAACTAGGGCCGTCAGTATCTGAAACACTGTGGTCACTACAGATCCACCCAAAAAGCCCCTCATACCATCTTCAGCATTTACCTCTGCCCTCTTACCACAGCCGGGGAAGCTGCCTGCTACGGAAAGAGGCATGGGTCAAAATGTTTCATTAAACTGAAGCACTTCATGCTACTCACTGTAAAGAGCCTCCTCTCCTTGTCAGGGATTGTAGGCGCTATATAGATGAAATTTCCAAACAATACAAGTATATTGCTTTTGGTTGGCTTAGGCTCGTGCCCAGGTGATGGATCCTATCCTGGAAGAAGCCATTGCACTCAGACATCCTCAGAGCCACAACTCAGAGGCATTGTTCAACCATAACATTCAAGGCCCAAACTGCGTCATTGGTCTGTTGCTCCACCCTTGTATGCAGTCTCTTCCGATGCTCCAACCCTGTGCTCTGCACAGAAGCGAGACAACTGTTGGTGCAGCCGACCCTCAATGCCCATCTCGTCTATGTCAGCGTGCTTTAAGTGACCAACTAAAAGAATACATGTACCGCCTTAGGTTGTTTAAAGTGCACCAACCCAGCTCTGTTGAAGCATCCACTGGAGCACTTTGTGCATGCCTGCCTTCCTGTAAACATCACTTTAGATTGCCCATAAGTCCACACACCAACATACCAAGCCGGAAGCTCTCCCTGCAGCTGAGGACACCGGTGCTCATGGCAGGGGCAGGTGGCCTTTACTGAAAACCAAGAAGACCGGGACATTCCACAACACCTGAGGTAGGGCTGCAATGTTGCATCGACAGAGGGGCACGGGATGATATAAGTGACAGCGCTCATCAATATAGAAAATATAGACAACAAGGTACTAAGAGGGATTAAGAGCAACCTTTCTACTCTGTGTCAATGACACGACTTTCTGCTAGAGGATGCTAACTGAACCCTCACTGGAGCACATGGAAGCTTGCCTCCCTATGTGCTCAGTCGCCTCTGAGAATAGGGACATGTGCTAAATGTACTGAACTTTGCTGTGGCGGATGGTAAAAACAGGGACTATCCCACCAAATCTGGGATGCAAGTGCTTAATTTGAGCCAGTGGTTGGTGACAGGGCCCATCGGCACTTATTTTTGGGGACTGGCACTTAATTTTCCTCGTCAGACATTGACCAAGAGAGGGACAAATACACAAAAGGGGGAAAAGAGGGATGAGAAAGACAAAAAAAACATCACAAAGGGAGAAAGGAGGGACCTGCGAGAGTGAGAGTAAGGGACAGGAAGTGTCTGACAGTAGATCAAAGAGGCATGAGGTGGGATTCAAGGCTACACATTTGCAGTGCCGACGTTTATTTTTGCTGGCTGCGCGCTTCTGAGTAGAGCTTGGGCACCGGCACTGATTTTTGTTTACAAATTAAGCACTTGGGATGCCTGGATATCCTAGGCAAGGGAGAAGGTGCATAAAGGAAGCTTGCGGCTAACCTGTGTTCCTCGTGCTGCCCTGCAGATCACCATCACCCCAGAAAAGCTTGTGTCTCCTTGAGCCTTTGTGATTTATCGGTTTAAGCCCTGCTCTTACACACCTCTCACCTGGGACATGTCATGAGCTCAGCCAGGAAAAACACGTGACTAATGTTTAACTAAGGCTCCCACGAAGCTACAGTAGACATCCCTTGTGGTATGCTGTAGTAGGTGCCATGTGGCGTGCTGTATTGGGTTCTGGGATCGTTAGGTGTTGAATACTCCAGATGTGAATGTGATGGTGTGCACAGAGTGGGAGATGGAGCTGGGAGCTGGAGTGGCCCTCATCACTGATGGATGGGGTCTTATCTACTGGACTTGGCAAGCTGAATAAAAGGAGAAAATACATCAATCTATGTGAAGATTCCTACCTTTCACATTGGAGATGACTGGAGTTAATGACCCATGCCTCAGACCCCAACATCACGGAACTTTATTGAAACTGCCAACGTGAGAACGACTACACAAGCAGAGATTGGCAGCAATTTTATCCCTCCTTTACCTTTTTAGGTCGAGGACTACCGGTCTGCCGAAGGCAGAACCGGAAGTCGGAGATTTAATGTTTTCTAGAGTGGCTATTTAGCCCGCCTCTCTTTTAGCTTCTCCTCCATTGGCTGGCTTCCTAAACGGAGGCCAGCCGTTGGAGGAGAGAGCCGTCCCTCCAAATAGGCTCCGTCTTTTTCAGATTCGGGGCGTGTTCCTTGCTGTTCTTTCCACTTTTTAGCCACGCCCTTTTGAACAGCAGGAACACGCCCCCGAATCCGAAAAAGTTTCGAAGCTTCCATCCGCCATTTTTGAGCAATCACGCGAAGCTCCGAGTGCGTTGCGGCGGCGCCGGGCTCGGGAATCCTGTGCACAGCTCCCAGGTGCAGCCTGCTCCATGCCCGGCTGCCCTGTGCACATCACAGACCGACAGCCTCCTCCCGAGGATCCCGGTGGCTGCGCTCCACCCTCAGCCCGGCCGCTATCTTCCAGTGCCGTCCGCGCCGCGGCACACTAAGCACCTTAGTAAACATCAATTGGCTGCTAATGGCTTAGGGGGAAGACAAGGAAGGAGTGGACATTACTGAAAGGAACCAGGGGACGTGGGGTAGCAGCCTCCGTCAGTGCGATATGAACATTGGTCTGCATGAACAGAAACCACAGCAGCGAATGCTACGTAAAACTGTAGACTGGAAGCAATCGATATAGGGAGCGGAATGGAGTGTAAAAGTCGCTTCAAATGCTATGTTTATCGCTTGGGATGCGCGGGGGAAGGGCAGAGGTAGTTGTCTGTCATACTATGTATTTAGTGCTGGTTTCCGTGTCTTCTTTAAGTTTATAACACCGGCATTACCAAATGACGTAAAACAATAATTTTAGAGCTATTAAAAGCTTTTTGGGGACTAATCTGCAGTTCGTTTAATCCGCAGGCGCGTTCACAGGAAAATCGCAACTAAATGAAAGCGGTCCCAGGAGACTGAAACCCGGAGTTTGCTTTGCCAGAATTGAAATCCGCGACACCCAGTCTCTAGAGTGAATAAACGCGTCGCTGAGTTTCCTCACTCGCTAGATGCAAGGATGTGAGGGCGGGAGTTATCGCCCCTTCACTTAATAAATGGAAATGTGACACTTCCTTGCTCGGTGTGTGTGTGTGTGTGTTCTGTTCTGTTTCTAAGAGCTGCTGACTTTGGCATATAATTGACACGAGAAACGGGGATGAGGTGCCCAAGAGCACACAGTTTGGTCAGTATGATGGGGAAGTAGAGATTTGGGTCCAGGTCTCGTGTTTGTGTGGTTCGCCCTAGCCTGTGCCCTTCTCAGCGGTGTTCACCTGTCGAGTCTGCGATCTGATAAAGTGAGCTCTTATGAGCGCCAGGGACACCCCGCCATTACACACACTAGACACGGAAGGTCACAAGCGATCCGTACTTGCCATGTGTGTTTGAGTACCCGCATAACACACTTGCAAGCCCCAGAAACTTAGCAAAGGCCCACGCAGGATGTGCAACCAAAGTCAGTCGTGTGCTCTCGTTTCACAAATCACTGTTAACAGATCACTTTGACCAGCTGCTTTTAGTGAAGTAACGGAATACTACAAGTCCCAGAATGCACTGATTAATGACATGAAAGCCGATGTCTCAAGGCATGGTGTCAAGTTGGCAACTCTTCCAAACCTCAGAAAACAGCATACATGGCTCCCAAGAGCTGCTGCTGGCAGCGTTGAGAGGGGGAGGGCTTCCTTGCAGTCACACCTTCATGACAATGGGGAGGGGGTGGAAATGGGAAGGGGTGTTTAACAATGACCTGTCACAGGCAGGAGCCGCGGGATTAGCTTGAAGTCCCGTGAAGAGGCCTGGCTGCTGAGGCCCCGGGAGGCAGGATGACAGATGGGGGAGGTGTGTGCCCACAGGCCGAGGCATGCCCCCCCCCCCTTCCAGGGAAAGGTAATGCAAAAGGCTCTCTTCACCCCCAAGGCCCTCCCAAGGATGGGTCGTATAGCCAAGCGCCGCAGCTTTCTACTCGGCACCCCATTTATTTCACCACAACTTGAGCAAAGCGAGATAAAGTAGAAAATATATATATATATATATATTGTTTGCATGTATCCGGAGAAGCCTCCCCAGCCGAACGGGCTGATGGGCTCAGCGGACACTGGGACTGTGTGTGACCCCATTGTCACAGCAGGGCCGCTCGGGCTTTCATCCTCCTGAGGCTGATCAAATGAATACGTTTGAGGTGTAATAAACATCTGTTATACTGTGCCAAGAAACCCTCAGGCGCACGTTAGAAAAACACTCTATGTGAGACCCCACGTCAACCCCGGAAGAATGCACTCACGGGGAGGGGGTGCGCAGGCCCGTGTCCAGCGCCTCCAGTCCTTGCTTTCAAGCACCCTTCTCGCCGCATGCTGTGCCAAGCTAAAAACTAGAATTAAAGGCCTCTGTGCGAGGCTGCAGATAAGGTTTTGAAAGGGGAGGATTTAATTCCTTACTTTTGGAAACTGACAGTAAAATGTTTTCTTAAGGATTAAATACCTCAAACCTCATTCCAAAGGGGAGCTTTTTTAAATGAGTAACGTTGACAAATGTGTGTTTAATTGATCAACCATGACTCTCCATTTCATGTAATCCATACTTCTTAGCTGGCACTTCAAGTAAATGAAAGAATTCATTTTTCACGTATAAAAAAAATAACCTTGTGATCGGACACGCAATAATAGCGTGTTTTTATGTTTTTGCAGCTGCCCGCGGCTTACGCCTCCATCTTCTCTGCTTTGGTCACTACGGCAGTGCTGGTGGTGAATTGAGAAGAACTCTCTGTATCTCCTTTCACTCACATTTCTTTTCTTTTTGTGTTCATTTGTTAGACCTGGGCATTATTGGATGTACCCACAGTAGTGCTTTAAATTGGCGCACCTATTGAAATGCTGTCCATTTTAAACACAGACCATTACTGTTTCAAAAACACAGGGCCTGACGCCAGGGTTCTCAGTCACAAAACTGTCAGTGGGCATGAAGGTACCCATTATATATTGTAATTGTAAATATCCAGTTTTGGACAAACGGCAACCAAGCATTTAGTCTAATTCTAAGCGCTCACAATCGTTAAAGGCCCAAGATCACACAACCTGATCTCCCGTATACATGTCCACACACACACTGCATCTCTTGCCTGTTTGTGCTGCTGCCTTTTGGTTGGATGTGTTACCTGTTACCTGTTACCTGTTATTGTGTTACATTCAGATATATTTTTTGTACATAGTTTTATATAGCGCAAACTTGACCCGAATCGGGTTTCAGAGCGCTTTACATAGCACCAGTTGCATTACATGAGGACACATTCATTTTTGTCTCTGGGAGATTAAGTGATTTGCCCAGAATCACAGGATGTTCTGCGTCATTGCCAAGACTCGAACCCAGATTCGAGGTCGGACGCCCTAGCCAACGCTTTATAGGGCGCTACAAGCAGCACTAGTGCCATTTCTAAGCACTGTAAATGAAAGATGTCACTATTCTGTATTGCAATACATTTAAAGTTGAAAGGATGAGTCTGCCTTCCCAGATTCGAACTCTTGATCTTCAGAACACCGCATTTGTCAGCAGGGAGCGCTCAGCTCACCGAGCCTTCCTGCAGGCTTTTTTGCAAAGATGTTGTGTATTGTGGTGATGTTATGATGGTCCAGATTTGTCACGAGATATCGTGCTATTTGTGTATTTGAGTTAAAAAAAAAAATCTTTGACAGTTGGTGTGGCACTGGCACGCGGTGAAACCATTGAGAGCATATGAGTCCTTCAGTTTGTGAGCGTTCCATATATAGGAGGCGCGTGGCTTCTAGACTCCTACACAGCCGTACTGCAGACCGTGAGCATTGTATCGCAGTGTGTGATCTGCAATATTTGCCACACACACATGCAGTGGATCACACATGCGGTGGAAGCTCTTTTGATCCTATTGGAATATAGGATGCACAACCCAGGGTGTCAAGCGCAGGCCCGATCCACTGTATAGTTTCTGGATAATGTAATATGCAGGAGTTCAATATAGATTGTATATTATACGTTAGTGCTAGGTTTCCAGAGCCTGTGTTGACGGTGTTATATAGTCATTCTAGAAAAAAATTCGGGAATGTGCGTTTCATCTTCACGTGAAACACCGTTCTGGGTGCCAGTGGGCTGGGGCTGTACTCCAGGGGTGCCCTTTTACAGGTGACCATCAAGGGACGCTGACGAGCCCACCCTTTGGACTCAATTGGCTGTTGCGGAAATCCATTATAACGGTGGAATGTTCACATAAACAAATAGATGGATGCCACGCCGTGCCAACTGTGCCCACCCCAGCAGTGTGGATGACTCCACGTCCGTGGCATTCAGTTTGTGAAGTGTGTTTGTATAGCGGGCCGATCTTGCAGGCACCCAGCATTGGCACCGGATTCGCCAGGATAGGATTTCACGTACCAGTTTATCCTTTGGGGAAAAAAAGCTTTTAAACTATCACCCTGCAGACACAACATCGGCAGTCAGCACAGCTTCCCTCTGGTGTTTAATCATTCATTCATTCAAATGAGGGGAAGATGCCCAGGATACAATACGCCCCTAACCTGCGCATGCCCTGCTAAATCTGGAAGGCAGGAGTAAATCAAGTGCGCGCCCGTCTCACCCCCTCAGAGAGGAGTAAGTGCACGTCTGCCTAACCCCCACCCCCTTGAAGAGGAGTGCATGCCCGTCTCATCCCCCCTCAGAGAGAAGTAAGGGTAAGTGTACGCCCGTTTTACCCCCTCAGATAGGAGTAAGTACACTCCTGGTACATTTGATCCCCTCAGCAAAGAGTAACTGCACGTCTGCCTCACCCCCTCGAAGAGGAGTAAGTGCATGTTAGTCTCATTCCCCCAGACAGGAGTAAGTGCAGCCTGCTGCTGCGCTCCCGTCTCACCAGAACACTCAGATAAGCATGTCGGTGCTTGGGTGCGGCGTGGGATATGCTGGGCGAATGGGAGTGAGGTGGAGCTACAATAACAAAGGACGTCACAACGCAATCTGACAGGGAAAGGTTAGTGGGAGGGGGTGAGAACTGATTATTTGGAAGGGTGGCAAATTATACTGTTAGCACGCTGCTTTTTGTTTCCCACAGCTATTCTCTTTGTATTGGTTTTATTTTTCAATGCACTGAAAAAGAGGCAGCACAACTGATGGGAGAGGTTTGTGTATTTCCAAAACCCCGTGTTATCTATCGTTCTGTTTTACATATGACCACAGTTGCCTTATTTCACTAGAACACTTTTATTAAATAGCGATATGACCGCACTGTACAGTATGAAAAGGTACACGTAATACATTTCAAAAGTATGCGTACTGGGGTTGCAGCAATGGCTACAAAGCACAGCATCCAGGTGTACGCATATTATGCACGGGCAGCCAGTACACCCTGTCTGCTGAGCCTCATCGCTCCAGATGTACTCATGAACTGATATTAAAATCTGTGGGCTTCATACTACACTCAAGTCATTCTGAAAGATAAGATGAGCAATTAGTAGCTGGCATATATTCATAGTGAATAATAGGTTAGTTGTAAAATGTAATATCCAACGTGAAATAGGATTGAGTCCAATCACAAGAAAGGCCAGTCACAACATCACTCTATGCTTATATATCACTACCTCACAACATCCCTCTCCCTCACTACCTCACTCTTTCACTACCTCACTCTCTCTATCTCACTACCTCACTCTCTATCTACCTCACTCTCTATCTCACTACCTCACTCTCTATCTACCTCACTCTCCCTCACTACCTCACTCTTTCACTACCTCACTCTCTCTATCTCACTACCTCACTCTCTATCTACCTCACTCTCCATCACTACCTCACTCTTTCACTACCTCACTCTCTCTATCTCACTACCTCACTCTCTATCTACCTCACTCTCTATCTCACTACCTCACTCTCTAGCAACCTCACTCTCTCTTACTACCTCACTCTCTATTTCAATACCTCTCTCTCTCTCTCTCTCTATCTCACTACCTCACTCTCTCTCTCTGCTAATGCAATAGGTATCACATATGCAAAAAAAAAGCTAATGCCAATAGAAATGACAATGCCATTTATTTAGGGATACAATAATGATAAAAAAATTATGAGCAATACCAATAGCTCTACCTATAATATTGCCGAGACCATTGCTTTGTAAATGCTTGTTTTATATACAACAGCACAACGGTGCGGATGAGTGCAGTGCACTTAAATAATATTTTGCGTAGAGTGGACAAGCACTTTTGGAGGTGCATCGATGGCTCAAGCGCACACCTCATCGCGTGAGACCGAACGACTTTTGCATCTTGAGCGCACCGAGCACTCCGGCAAGTGCATTGGTGGCTTGTGTGTAAGGCTCAGATGTGAATCTGGGACCCATCCTGCATCACAGCGCATGCCTCACCTCGTGGATCAGCATGTGTGCTCTGTGGACCGGAGTCGTTCATTTCATGGTTAAAAAAGGCTTTATTAAGTAACATCAGGAGATACATAATACCAGCAAATACAAACACGAGATAAAAGAAATGGAGTACAGAGCAAAGCTAGTAATAAAAGCAACAAAAAAAGAAAGCCATTTATATTTTATGGAGGTAATAAGGGGAAGGGAAGTAGAGGAGGGGGGAAAAAAGAGGGAAAGGACAATATTCTTACCACTAGACTAGAAAGTACAAAATGTCAGTATGTGACTAGAGAAAAGAAAGAACGTAGAATTGGGAAAATCACAGGGGTTTAAAATTTTCAGAATGGAAATATAAATGAGATTTTTTTGCTAGTACATTTTTATCTAAATATGATGTAAGTGGCATCCAAAATAGATCTCTGTTAACGATTGGTTCACAAGAGGAGGCACAAGCAATATCAAGTCGATGATAATGACAAATTATTCCACCAATGTTGAACAGATAATTTTTTCAAATTTTTCCAAATGAGAGAAATTTGTTGGAAAGCTAAGGCTAACATAAGGTCAAAAAGACCGGGTACAGGAGAAGATAAATTCAAAGAGTCAAGTAAACTCCCGAAGAAAAGAATGAGATTTGAAAAAGGAGTATGGATGTGAAAAATATGATATATGAGACCAAATTTTTCTCCAAAAACAAAGAACAGGAAGAGTAGATGCATGAGGGCAGCATTGGGGGAGGCACAAGTCCAACAATTCATGTCCGGAGAGTGTGAGAAGGTAGTGATAGAAATAGGGCTGAAATATAGCCTGTGATAGAGGAAAAACATAGATTGAGTGACAGAGGCAGATCGAGAAATTTTTAGAGAACGGGACCAGAATTTTTCCCAGAATTTGATACTCCATTCACATCCCAGATCCTATTCCCAAGCGAGTTCAACTTTACTCTTAGCAAGATCCGGTTTAGGAGATAAGATGTGTTTATAAATGAGGGAAGCCTTAGGATGGGGAGAGGAGTTGGCCTAACGGCTAGGGCGCTCAACCCCGGACCTGGGGAACTGGGTTCGAGTCTCAGTTATGACGCTGAATAGCCTGTGATTCTGGGCAAATCACTTAATCTCCCCGTGCCTAGCAAAGAATGAATGTGTGTCCTAATGTAACGTAACTGGTGCTATGTAAAGTGCTCTGATACCTGATTGGATTCGGGTCAAGTTTGCGTTATATAAAACTCTGCAAAAAAAAAAAGGGGTAATCAGAATCTTAAGAAGCAAATTTTGTTCAACGGAAGGAGAAATTGAGGGAGAAGAATAGAAAGTGTCAAGAATTATTGCCATTAAAATAGAACATTTCTGCAGGAAAGAACGAGGACAATCAAATTTGGACTGAAAGAGAGGAATAGAACAGGGAGTCAAACCATCAAATAGGTCCTTGACCAAGTTATTCCCTTTCATCTCCAGGAAATCCAAAAAATGGTTCTGTTATTAATAGTAATAAGAGAACTATGCCATATTGGAGAACATAAAAAAGATTCTCTGGAGATAATCTTTGAATGAGTCAAAGGTTTCAATAAAGAGCAAGTGTGTCTAAATAAGGGGAGGGAAGATTGAGGGGATTTAGCTGAAAAGGGCAGGACTTCCTTCATAGAAAAAAGGCAAAAGCAAAGAACGTTTAATATTAAACCATAAAGGTGTAAAAGGGGAGGAATCAGAAAGAAGCCATTTAGAGATTTGACGTAGACAAAAGGATTTGTGATAAGTACGAAAATCAGGAAAATTAACACCCCCATTGGATTTTGTCTTACGAAGAAGAGATAAAGATATTCTAGCTTTTTGTATTTTTCCAAAGAAAGGTGGAAAAACGAGAATCAGTCTTCTTAAAATAAGAAGATGGAATAGAAATAGGAAGCATAGATAGAGTATAAAGTAAAATGGGAGTGATCATCAGTTTAATTGAGTCTAACTGGCCCCACCATGAGAGAAAGAGGGGATTCCAGGATGAAAATAATTTATCAATACGAGATATTTCCAATTAACTGAAGAATAAATGGAATTAGAGAACCATATTCCTAAGCATTTAATTTTAGACCTGTTCCAAGAGAAAACAGTGGAACAAAAGGAGTGTTGAGAACATAGTTGTGTGAGAGGGAAAGTTACTGTTTTATCCGCATTAAGCTTGTAACCAGAGACTAGGGCAAATCAAGAGAATTTGTGCATCAAGGGAGGAATGGATACATCAGGGTTGAATATAAAAAGTAAAATGTCATCTGCATATGCAGAAACTTTTAAATGGTGATCACCATAAGAAAAACTGGAGATAGAGTCATTATTACGGATTGAAGATAAAAACGGCTGAAGGGTTGGTATAAATAAGAGAGGGGAAAGAGGACAACCTTCACACACACCACGTTGTAGAGGAAAGTAGGAAGAAACAAAACCATTAACTAATACTGAGGCTCTAGGTGCAGAAAATAATAAGGAAATCAAAGTAATTATCTTGGGGCCAAAGCCATACCATTTCTGAGATTCAAATAAAAAGGACCAATCTACCCTATCAAAGGCTTTTTCAGCATCAACGGAAATTGCTGCTAGGGAGTTGGATAGAGAAGGAATCTTATTTAAGACATTTAGAAAGAGACAAGAGTGAGCCAAAGTCAATCTACCCTTGACAAATCCACATTGCTCCTTACCAACTAAATAAGGCATGAGAGGTTCTAAACGTAAAGCAAGTAGCTTAGCAAATATTTTGTAGTCTACATTGACCAAGGAGATCAGCCGATAATTTTTACAGAACAAGGGGTCACGGTCCTCTTTATGTATCAAACAAATCGTAGCTTCTTGGAAAGTATGAGTCGTTCATTTCAATGCTGTAAGCGCAGCAGCGTGGCAAGACAGAAGCTGTTCCTCGATGTCTGGGTGCACGTCAGCACACCTCATTGGTGGGCATCTTTGCTTTGGTCTCAGTACATTGCCAGCAATAAAAAGGAAACAATTAAGACTCCGGCTCTTCAGGGAAGCGATTTAATGTCCCAGTGAGACCGGCACTTTTTACTGAAGATTACTTCTTCGAAGTGGTACGCAGCGGCATTTAAATAAGGATTGATCTGTGGAATTGGTACAGTTAGTGTATTTAAAAAAATATATTTTTATTTAGTGACACCTCGATTACCTTGGTGATTGAGATTAAGTGGATAGTGTACATTTTCCACACGTTGGGACACAAGACTTGAAAACTCAAGTTTCTAGATGGATACTGGTGACTGGGACTAAGAGTGTTTGTGAGAGAACACGTGTGTGTGACAGTACAAGTGGGTGCACGTGTGCGTGGATAATATAGAAGTGTGTTGTTTAGTTTGCTCTACACTACTGTTGTTAATATTCAGAATTTAACAGCACCTCCTTTCTTTCTTTCATCTCCAGGAGAACCTGAAGTACCATGGCGGTGATGGAAGAAAGTCTTTATACATTATGCCAGGGTGTGGCTCCTATCTGGGTGTTGAGAGAAAAATATCTTTACTTATGCATTGCCTAGGTCCAGCGGGGCAGGAGGTGTTTGAGCATTTGTCTGAATTGTCCTTAGATGATGCTAATGGGCTAAATGAGTATAAGGTTTACCTTAAAAACATTGATTTACTCGGTTTGCTGAAGATAAGCACCCTTTTGGAGCGGTATCATTTTAGAAGAACGCAGTGTGTGTGGGAGTCAGATGAGGGCTACATAACAGTGTTGAGGAAATTGGCTTCCACATGCAACTTTGGTGCAGCAACTGATGAAAGGCTGCAAAACTAATTCATGCTGGGATGTGTACTGGACAAAGCAAGGGAAGCTGTGTGGCTGAAAGATAACCCCACACTTAATAAAGTGTTAACAACAGCAAAAGTATGTGAATATTTTCAAGCATTTGTAGCAGTTATACACATCCAGAAGTCTAGTGATGAAAAGAGGGAATCAGTGCAATTGGTGAAATCTAAGAGCTTGCTGGTAGGCAAGAAAAGAGAGTGGCAAAGAAATTGCAGATTAAGTGTTTAAGGTGTGGCAATATGGGACATGTGGTCAATTTCAAGGAGTCCTTGGATGGAAGGCCACATGCAAAACATGTGGCAGGAAAGGTCACTTCATGTCCTGTTGCAAATCTGTTAAAAATACAAAAAAGTGAGAGAAGTGATATATGATTCTGATTCTGAATGTGAGGAAATTGTTTTACAAATAAGAAACAGAGAGAGTGAAAGGGCTATTTGAGATGGTGTGGATCAATGGATCTTCAGTAAGAATGCTGTTTGATTCTGGGGCGAAAATAACATTGACACCAAGGATGTTTTTCTAAGAGAATTTGACATTTTTCTGTGGGCTTGGTGAAACGTTATATTAAACCCAGAGTTTATGGAGGACAGCCCATCAAGTTGATGGGTTACTCTTGGGGCTCTATTGAGCTTTGTGACAGAATGGTTCCAGCTCAAATAAGCGTGTATTTTAAGGGAGATTCTTTTATTACCTGGTTTTATCAGAAAGTCTTATCCATATTCTGGATCCAAACGAAACACCTTCAGTGAAAATAAAAAAACAGTTGGATTTAAAAGGATATAGTTATTGTATCAAAGGTTGATGGTGTGAGTAAAGCAACTGATGATAAGACAATTCCCTAAGGTCTTCCGAAAAGATTTGGGACATCTGAAGAATTATGTTCACCACATAAAGCTTAGGTCTGATGTGAGTCCTAAGTTAGGAAGGGTAAGAAGTGCACCTGTAATGGTTAAGGATGCAATGCGATGGGAACTGAACAATGTTGCGGGAATGTGGAGGGATTCAAGTGGTGGAGTCAACTGAATGGGTGTCACCAGTAGTGATGGCTCAGAAGGCGAATGGGGTAACTAGACTTTGTGTGGACATGAAGGAGTTGAGCGAGGCCATGGTAGAAGACTGCTATCCATTACCTAATATCACGGAAATGTTATGTTACCTAGGTGGTGCAAAATTCTTCACTTTATTAGACCTGCCCTCGGTGTACCACTAGATATCATTACATCCCCAGTCACAAGAGCTAACCTAATCTATCATGCCCTTTGGGACTCACAAGTATATTACGAATGCCCTTTAGTTTAATTTTTTCCCAGCAGGTTTTCAGAAGGCTTTGGAGCATATGCTGGAAGTTATCAATGGTGTGAAGATTTACCAGTATGGTGTGTTGGTGCATGGAAGGACTCAGGAGGAGAATGATTTCAGGGTATGTGAGGTATTGACGAGACTGAGTGAGAGTGGGCTGACTCTAAAGCAGGAGAAGTGCAAATATGGAGTGACAGAGAGAGGGTATGTTGGACACCTCATTACAGCAGGTGAAATTCTACCCAAGGAGGATTTGGTGAATACTATCAAAGAAATGCCAAGTCCCACTTCTAAGAATGAACTGGTTACGTTTTTAGGAACTGCAGAGTTTTATAGCAAATTTGGCCCAGGCTTTTCTGAAGGGTGTAGTGGCATGGGTGAGTTGTTAAAATGACGGGTGGAGTTCAATTGGTCGAAGAAGTGTGAGAAGGAGTTTGAGGAAGTGAAGTGTAATGTGTGCAAAGCATCAAACTTGTGTAGCTTTGAGCCAGGTGCCAAGAACATCTTGGAAACGGATGCCAGCACAAAAGGGTTGGCGCAGTGTTGGAGCAAGTGTCTGCTGTGAAAGAAAGCATGATTTATTCATGCCTAGAGCATTGCGTGGAGCCGAGACCAACTGTTCAGTCATAGAGCAGGAGGCTCTGGCTGTCCTTTAGGTGGTAAGGAGACTAAAAGAATTCTTGTTGGGAAGCCCTTTCGAGGTAAAAATGGATCATAAGCCTTTAAAGGGTTTTTTTGGTAAAAAGGGAATTTTTGCCATCTCCAGTAGGATTTGAAGATTGGTGGTGGCTCTGCAAGAGTTTGATTTTGCTGTTTCATTTGTACCTGTTGTTATGAATATCCTTGCAGATTGTTGCTCGTGGTTGGGTGTGGATGAGACAAGTGGTAAGGAGAATGAGGTTTAGAGGATACATTTGGTGAAGTAGATAAGGTGCGTGGTGTAGTAAAGGGATTTTGGAATTTGGGTAGGGTTGCGAAAAAAGTAAAGAAAGGAGGACTTCTTCTCAGGGATATCTAAGCTGTTGCACAATAAATAACAAGTTATTACTACCCATTTTAATGGCGATCAGTTGCTCAAAGTCAGAAGGACGAACGGCTGAGTTGGTCCTACCAGAGTCAGAGGTCAAAGTGGGCGGATTCTGAGGGTCATGATGTTCCTATACTTTTTCAAATTAACAAAAACTGTTCCCTACTTTATGTTAAAAGGCAATCTTCCCGGACCGTTAATTCCAACATTTGAGATGCTTCCGCAGAAATGAGGTGGAGGAAGTCTCCTGTAAAGCTGAGGGAGGACAGACAACTGAACAAGAAACAGGCCTTACTGCCAGGGTGTCTGCTGTCTGAAAGAAATGTAAATGTGCACAGTTGGTGAATTTGCAAATGTAAAGGCTGCTTGGAAGCATTTTGGTTGTAAATGATGCAGTCGTTTGAAGGTTATTCTTTTTGAGAGGTATTGTAAGGTGACCTGATGAGCTGTGGAGTGTGTGCTTTTAAAGGGGAGTTATAAAAAATGTTGGCACTAAGTATAGTCTGCACATTGTTCAGATCTATATTTCGGAAGCACTTTTTAAAATCTTAAACATAAACCTTTCTGTGCAGTGTGTGGCAGCCTAGCTT
The DNA here is from genome assembly GCF_964204655.1 of Triturus cristatus. Lineage (NCBI taxonomy): Eukaryota > Metazoa > Chordata > Amphibia > Caudata > Salamandridae > Triturus > Triturus cristatus. The sequence continues at coordinate 31,622,315 of NC_140594.1, read as the reverse complement.
CTGCTGTGTGTAATAATGCACACATTAATAGTGCTTTCTGTCACAGGCGGGACTTCATACCACTAAAAATGCACAAGTCACTTTACCCCACAGTACCAACCAGAATTCAATTTTGTGTATCTCTGGTTACACACACACACAGATGTCTGCAGTGACTGCATTAACCAGTAGAGGTTTCACAACATAAAAAGTGCAGCCCTCACTGACTGGTTTAACTGGCATTTACTTCTCATTTAAGGTGTGTGTTATTTTATATACAGTTACTTGAAGGTGAAACAGCAACAAAATAGTTACAGAATATTTTGTCCTTTTCAGCCACGTCTTTGATCCCGCCCCACGCTCACTGACTCCGCCTCCATTGGACTCAGGCTCACAGTTTTCATACTTTTTTTAATGCGCGTCGACTGCTGGCCAGAGTTCAAACTCAGGGACTGCATGTCACAAAGACTTCAGTAATGATCCACGTGAACCATGGGTGTGCCGCAGGTCGCCCACAACCCACGTGGTGTGGGGGGGGGACACTCTTCACCTCCATGGGGGACCAATTGGGCTGGCCAGATGCAAACAAATGAAACACTCAGATGCAGCAAGGCAGTTAAGTGATTGACCACCCCTCCGTAGCTACCACTGTTCCTGATCGCAGCGGGGGCTCACCTCTGCTGTTTTTAATTGGGACCAGTGGGCTCGCTGATTAAATTGGATTTGGAGCACCGCTGAGCCTCATCATTTTAGCCCTTCCTGCACAATTCCCTCCCACCTTTCACCCACATCTACACCACAAGGCCCTTTACCCCACACTGCACCCGATGGCTTGGATCAGAAAGATCTCCGATAAAGAGCCCCTCATAGCGTGCGCATCAGGTATTGCAGCGCCGGCCTGATGAGGAGCATGCCCTATGATGAAGCAATACACCAAGCCGGGTGTGTGAGGGCCACATATCCCAAATTGGGAGACACCGTGTCTCCACCATAGGGTTAGGGTGTTAGATCGACCCAGAACCTTCTTCTTTTTCTCTCCAAGGAACTGCATTTCGTTTCTGCTTGCTTAGTTAAGTAATGGTGCCAACCTCACCTTCCCTTGCAGGGTGGGCCCTTAGGTTTTGTTATGCCACTGACGTGAACTCAGGAAAAGGAACTGGAGGAAAAGCAGATGAGGGGTGATACCCCGAAACCAGTTGAAGGATGCTTGTTTCTGGCCCAGGGAGGGCCTGGCCTGGCAGTTCGAGCTGGACTGTTCCCATGGGGAGCAGGGTAAAGACTGATTTGCATATGGCTAGGTCCAAACTGGAATAGAGAGCAAACAAATTATGGGTTTAGCCAAGGTCTGTGGCTCGGGGTGAATGTTTGATTTGTTCAGCATTCCGTGTATCATCTGTTCTTTTTGCCTCCCTCCTGCTTTGGGGCAGGGTTGAGGCAGTTCTGACGTTGGTGGAGATGCTCTCCCTGGTCCTACCAGTAGAGATGCAGAGGGCCTGCCTTCTGGTTTTCTCCTTCTTGCAGCTTCTGGTTCCAGTCTGGAGATGTCCCCGGTGCTGCTGTGGTCTGTCCACCTCCGGTGGGTGATGTCTCAGCCAGGTATGGGGAGTGCTAATGCTGGAGGCCTAGTATGGCTGTGTCTTGGTGCAGGAGGCACTGCAGTTCCTTCATGTGGGGGTGATGAGGAGGCGCGTCTTTAGACCCTTGATGAGGGGGCAGCAGCCTGCAGGGTGCCTCTCAGAAGGGGTACTCTGGTGCCAGGGTCCCAGCACAGGAGGGCACTGCCTGCATAAACCTTGAACTGTTGTTCTGAAGTTCTTTCCAGGAGACAGGTTTCAATGTCTTCTTGATGGAGACTTTGGTACCAAATAGTAATCTGCCTTTACATCCACAAGCTGCATAATTTCCCTATCAGTGAAGCATAATTCACTCAAAAATTGTTCCTGCATAGCCATATAAATTGCGTAGTACTTCTTATTGTACAAGATTATCAAAAGCTCGCCTTGAGCAGTCATGAGCGGTCAAGGGGCCGGGAGCACCTGGGCCCTGCGAAGACATTTACTAGGAACAGTTAGTGCTGGTTTAAGTCACAGCATCGTCTCCTCCCTGCCCGGGAGCTGCTTGCAAGGACAGTGTGGAGGCCGAGGGATGGAAAGGGCAGGACAGCCTGTCCTCCCTGCAGGGAGCTGCTTGCAAGGACAGTGTGGTGCAGAGGGTTGGTGAGGGCAGCAGGACAGCTTGTCCTTTCAGCCCGGGAGCTGCTTGCAAGGACAGAGTGGAGGCCGAGGGATGGAAAGTGCAGAAGGACAGCCTGTCCTCCCTGCCCGGGAGCTGCTTGCAAGGACAGTGTGGAGGCCGAGAGATGCAGAGGGCAGCAGGAGAGCTTGTCCTCCCAGTAAGTACACTGTGGATGCAGCAGGAGAGCCTGTCCCCCCTGCCCAGGATCTGCTATATGAACAGTGTGGGCGCAGAGGGTTGGAGAGGGCAGCAGGACAGCCTGTCCTTCCAGCCAGGGAGTGCTTATAAGGACAGTGTGGATGCCGAGAGATGCAGAGAGTAGCAGACCAGCCTGTCCTTTCAGCCTGGGAGCTGCTTGCAAGGACAGTTTGCAAGGACAGTGTGGAGGCCGAGAGATGCAGAGGTTAGCAGGACAGCCTGTCCTCCCTGCCTGGGAGCTGCTTATAAGGACAGTGTGGACGCCGAGAGATGGACAGAGTAGCAGACCAGCCTGTCCTTTCAGCCTGGGAGCTGCTTGCGAGGACAGTTTGCAAGGACAGTGTGGAGGCCGAGAGATGCAGAGGATAGCAGGACAGCCTGTCCTCCCTGCCTGGGAGCTGCTTATAAGGACAGTGTGGACGCCGAGAGATGGAGAGAGTAGCAGACCAGCCTGTCCTTTCAGCCTGGGAGCTGCTTGCGAGGACAGTTTCCAAGGACAGTGTGGAGGCCGAGAGATGCAGAGGGTAGCAGGACAGCCTGTCCTCCCTGCCTGGGAGCTGCTTATAAGGACAGTGTGGACGCCGAGAGATGGAGAGAGTAGCAGACCAGCCTGTCCTTTCAGCCTGGGAGCTGCTTGCGAGGACAGTTTCCAAGGACAGTGTGGAGGCCGAGAGATGCAGAGGTTAGCAGGACAGCCTGTCCTCCCTGCCTGGGAGCTGCTTATAAGGACAGTGTGGACGCCGAGAGATGGACAGAGTAGCAGACCAGCCTGTCCTTTCAGCCTGGGAGCTGCTTGCGAGGACAGTTTGCAAGGACAGTGTGGAGGCCGAGAGATGCAGAGGATAGCAGGACAGCCTGTCCTCCCTGCCTGGGAGCTGCTTATAAGGACAGTGTGGACGCCGAGAGATGGAGAGAGTAGCAGACCAGCCTGTCCTTTCAGCCTGGGAGCTGCTTGCGAGGACAGTTTCCAAGGACAGTGTGGAGGCCGAGAGATGCAGAGGGTAGCAGGACAGCCTGTCCTCCCTGCCTGGGAGCTGCTTATAAGGACAGTGTGGACGCCGAGAGATGGAGAGAGTAGCAGACCAGCCTGTCCTTTCAGCCTGGGAGCTGCTTGCGAGGACAGTTTCCAAGGACAGTGTGGAGGCCGAGAGATGCAGAGGGTAGCAGGACAGCCTGTCCTCCCTGCCTGGGAGCTGCTTATAAGGACAGTGTGGACGCCGAGAGATGGAGAGAGTAGCAGACCAGCCTGTCCTTTCAGCCTGGGAGCTGCTTGCGAGGACAGTTTCCAAGGACAGTGTGGAGGCCGAGAGATGCAGAGGGTAGCAGGACAGACTGTCCTCCCTGCCTGGGAGCTGCTTGCAAGGACAGTGTGGATGCCGAGAGATGGAGAGAGTAGCAGACCAGCCTGTCCTTTCAGCCTGGGAGTTGCTTGCGAGGACAGTGTGGATGCAGAGGGTCTCTGGACAGACCATCCGTCCTGCTCAGGAGCTGAGTGCAAGGACACTGTGGATGCAGCCAGACAGCCTGTCCCCCCTGCCCAGGATCTGCTTATATGGACAGTGTGGACGCAGAGGGTTGGAGAGGGCAGCAAGACAGCCTGTCCTTCCAGCCAGGGAGCTACTTGCAAGGACAGTGTGGAGGCCGAGAGATGCAGAGGGTAGCAGGACAGCCTGTCCTCCCTGCCTGGGAGCTGCTTATAAGGACAGTGTGGATGTCGGGAGATGGAGAGAGTAGCAGGCCAGCCTGTCCTTTCAGCCTGGGAGCTGCTTGCGAGGACAGTTTCCAAGGACAGTGTGGATGCCGAGAGATGGAGAGAGTAGCAGACCAGCCTGTCCTTTCAGCCTGGGAGCTGCTTGCGAGGACAGTTTCCAAGGACAGTGTGGAGGCCGAGGGATGCAGAGGATAGCAAGTCAGCCTGTCCTCCCTGCCTGGGAGCTGCTTATAAGGACAGTGTGGATGCCGAGAGATGCAGAGAGTAGCAGACCAGCCTGTCCTTTCAGCCTGGGAGCTGCTTGCGAGGACAGTTTCCAAGGACAGTGTGGAGGCCGAGGGATGCAGAGGGTAGCAAGTCAGCCTGTCCTCCCTGCCTGGGAGCTGCTTATAAGGACAGTGTGGATGCCGAGAGATGCAGAGAGTAGCAGACCAGCCTGTCCTTTCAGCCTGGGAGCTGCTTGCGAGGACAGTTTCCAAGGACAGTGTGGAGGCCGAGGGATGCAGAGGGTAGCAGGTCAGCCTGTCCTCCCTGCCTGGGAGCTGCTTATAAGGACAGTGTGGATGCCGAGAGATGGAGAGAGTAGCAGACCAGCCTGTCCTTTCAGCCTGGGAGCTGCTTGCGAGGACAGTTTCCAAGGACAGTGTGGAGGCCGAGGGATGGAAAGGGTAGCAGGACAGCCTGTCCTCCCTGCCTGGGAGCTGCTTATAAGGACAGTGTGGATGCCGAGAGATGGAGAGAGTAGCAGACCAGCCTGTCCTTTCAGCCTGGGAGCTGCTTGCGAGGACAGTATCCAAGGACAGTGTGGATGCCGAGAGATGGAGAGAGTAGCAGACCAGCCTGTCCTTTCAGCCTGGGAGCTGCTTGCGAGGACAGTTTCCAAGGACAGTGTGGAGGCCGAGGGATGCAGAGGGTAGCAAGTCAGCCTGTCCTCCCTGCCTGGGAGCTGCTTATAAGGACAGTGTGGATGCCGAGAGATGCAGAGAGTAGCAGACCAGCCTGTCCTTTCAGCCTGGGAGCTGCTTGCGGGGACAGTTTCCAAGGACAGTGTGGAGGCCGAGGGATGCAGAGGGTAGCAGGTCAGCCTGTCCTCCCTGCCTGGGAGCTGCTTATAAGGACAGTGTGGATGCCGAGAGATGGAGAGAGTAGCAGACCAGCCTGTCCTTTCAGCCTGGGAGCTGCTTGCGAGGACAGTTTCCAAGGACAGTGTGGAGGCCGAGGGATGGAAAGGGTAGCAGGACAGCCTGTCCTCCCTGCCTGGGAGCTGCTTATAAGGACAGTGTGGATGCCGAGAGATGGAGAGAGTAGCAGACCAGCCTGTCCTTTCAGCCTGGGAGCTGCTTGCGAGGACAGTATCCAAGGACAGTGTGGATGCCGAGAGATGGAGAGAGTAGCAGACCAGCCTGTCCTTTCAGCCTGGGAGCTGCTTGCGAGGACAGTTTCCAAGGACAGTGTGGAGGCCGAGGGATGCAGAGGGCAGCAGGAACGGCTGTCGTCCTCTTCCAATTTCTGAGAAACTTTCAATCAGTTTAGGAGTAAATAAACGGTCGCGTCCGCCAAGTGTCCCACGAGGCTTCCCTCTGATTTCTAGATGTTTTTATCCAATAGACAAATATCGATTTCATTTGTTCCTGGAGAAGGTCTGTGATGTGCAGTGAGAATAATGGGGTTTTATTAGGTATTCAAATAAAACTAAGGGACATTACAAGATGCAGCTGGTTTCCGAGATCGCTTTTCCAGACGCGGGGGGTGGGTGGGTCCCGGGTGGGTCCCTGCGCCAGGAATCTTAGCAGCTGGCCTGTCATCTGTACTCCTGAGGCCACACTGTGCTCCGAGCCAGAGTTCAAAAGTGACATTTACTTCTATAGCGCCCTTTCCACTGCCGCAACTAGCAGCGCTATGGGCGGAATGCATAACACCCCACCCCTTCATACCCTCCAAACCTTCAAGGGGCCCCCACGCAGCCCTCGCAACGAGCATCTGTGAGATATGGGCACGGCCACTGGACTTGTGTGATTGTGCGGCTGCGACGTTTTTCGCGTATAGATTTGCCACATAATCCATTATCTGCTGCTTAATCTGCAGATTTTAACAACAAAAGAATGTTTCTGGGTCATTCCGTACATAAGTTACTAAAAGGCAGCGACAAGTGTTGCCTTGCAGCAGAAGGCCCCTTGCAAAGGTTGTCTGGTCACCTTTCTACTGCTTATGACTACATTTGCTTGTTAAACTGGTACCAATGAGGTGCAACCAATGCCCACAGAGTGTTAACATGTGTAACAAGCATTGGCATAGCCAATAGGTCTCGCTTTTGGGACCTTATAAGTGTTTAGCCATTAAACAGTTGCATAACTAAATACTTATAACGTCCCAAAAGCGAGACCTATTGCTATGCCAAGCGGCCGTGCGGCCGCGAAAGTGAAAGTGATCGCGATCACGATCAAACATCAAAGCGGCCATGCGGAAAGTAATCGCGGTAAAGCGCGGCGCCCGCGCACATGCACTGTAGCTCTAGGCTGGCCTGGTAGCACTTTTTGGAGCCCTCTCAATAAGTCTCGCCAGACCAGCGCATGCGCTGGGTCAGGGGAGACCTAAAAATGACAAGAGAATGAAACAATACTATCACATAATGTGCTGCATTACGCTGTATAATTTGCCTTTTCTTGTCGCATAATTTACTGAACCCTACCACATAAAACCCTCCTCTGCCGCATAATTCCTGTGGGCCTGGATATGGGAGACTAAGGAGCCCCTCATCACAGTCTGTGTCATCGTTTTGAGTTACGCCACTGATCGGCGCTATACACCCCACTGCATGAAGCCCACTGTTTTACAACAGGTTTGTGGCCTTGGTCAGTCGGGCCACGAGTGCTCCAGTGAGGGCTGTCCAGGTCCGATCCAGGCCATATGTTGAGCATTTAAACACAAGGGATACATGTGCACACATTGAATCTACGTGGAACTCATTCACATAGTCACAGATCGGACCAAAATAATTCCTTCTAAAGTTGGAACAAATATTTGATTGTTAGGGATGCACGAAAGATTCAAGCCGTCGCACCATGAAATAACACATTACTTTCCTGCAGAGGCTCGCACATTAGGTCAATTGGTGAAGCCGGGATTAGAGCAAGATTCCTGGTTCCAAAATGTGCACTTTGGTCACTAGTACAGATTTCAATCTCTTCCCAGAGTGACCAATCAGGAGGTCCCTCAGATGTGGCCTGTGATGCCGGCACTGCTCTTGTCTGTGTCACATAAGTGATGGCTACCATATATTCGTTGTAGCCACCTAATTGTCACACTGCACTCACCGGGTGTCCGACCATGAAAGGATTTAATGGTGAGTAGACCTGCCAGGATTTGAATCTTTGATGACAGATTTAAACACAGGCCACAGTAGGCCACGGAGCCACCAGGTCCAGCTTCCGAAGTGTCTGGAATGTTGGTTGTGACCTAGTAGATGTGCGTGGGATGATTTACAGGTGACAAGCAATTCTCATTTTTGCTTATTTATGCACAGCATCCATTGGCTTAAAGGCACCTTGACCCTGAGACACACCTCTAAAACATGGGCTACAAATAGAGAGGTAAATGCGCAGCCCACCAGAAGATTAAATAACCATAAACTGACATCAAACTCATCCTCTCACTCACCAATGACCCACCACCACCAGAACCAACTTCAACAGATGCATGACAAGCGTTGCTGACTGGATGAAGAACATCTGCCTGCAGCTGAACACACACAAGACGGAAGTCCTGATCTTTAGCAACAGCAGCCACACATGGAATGAATCATGGTGGCCATCAGACCGAGGATCGCACCCACTCCTTCCGACCACGCCAGAAACAAATCATCATTGACAAGAAGCTCACCATGAAATCACAGATCAACGCCTTCTCCTCGGCCGGCTGCCTCACTCTGCGCAGGCCACGTAAGATCTTTAAGTGGCTGCCCCTACACACGAGACGCACCGTGACACAAGCTCTCATCACCAGCTGACTGGACTGGATGCATGAGCATCGCAATGCACCAAGTTGCCTTTACTCATAAAAGTTGCCCCGAGCTCAGCCTCTGCTTCTCGAATCAATCTACAAACCTACAAGAGAAGACAAACCCGAGGGGTTCGAAGGACAAGAAGGTGCAATACCCATAACCGGAGATCACCCTCCAAGCACGTGCAAATCAGGAAATTCCTGAAAACCCAAATATTTGGAGTTCCTTTCAATTGAACAAAGGTTGCCCGAGAACAACATGGGATATGGATAGCAGCCACTCTCTCAGGCTCCTTCAGTTGCCACTTTCTTTCCTCTGTCTACCTGGTTAACCAATGCCGATGCTCAGAAGAAACCAAATGGCTACATGTTCCACTTAAAAAAACTTCTACATATAAAACTTGGAAACATATTCACAGCAAGAAAAGTGTTTACTCTGGATAGAGCACGCTTTCGGAAATCTAGAAATGAGTACAAACAAGAGACTTTTCCCACAGTGATAATCTTAAAAACTGTTTAAAAAATAAGAAGCAAGTCTATTTACTAAACGGATGAATGTTCACCAGTTTGCATCTATGTTCAAAGGTTGTGACCATTCAATCTAGATTCTCGTGTAATTATCCCCCAATAGGCTTTTGTGACTCTAGCACTGTAGGATTGACACTCGGTGTCAATCATTATATCTGACCTGTGACTTTCTTTTGTCCCTACCCACTTTTTTATTTTCAATGTGTTGTATTTCAAAGAATTACTGCTGAATATGTTTCACCAGTAATCGAAATCTGCCTGTAAAGTGTAAACCAAAAAAGGTATTTTAATGTTCATCTTAATTTTGGATAACTCATCAGCATTATTTTATTATTTGTTATTTATTTTCAGTTACAAAGACACAAAAATAGCTATTGCACTTCATGGATGATTAGACTTCTGCATTTTTGGAACAATTGTAATGTTTTGTCATAAGTATGCACCTGGGAAACACTTATTAAGTGGAAATGTTAAGTTCTGCCCAGGCCTGGGCCAAGAACACTGCACAGTGTCAAAGCACAACTATGTGTCATTCTTGGATGGGAGAGAAACCCCATTTAAATTGTTTTAACATTTGACAAGGTTACAGGGTTTAGAAACTCATGTGTGCACTGAACTGCTCTTGGACTGGCGTACAGGGCACTAATAACGCATAACGGACGCTTTATGCATGTGATGGCACAGGTGTGGGTGTTCCTGTGTTATGTATTTTTCTTTGATATCTTTGTATCTTTAAACATACACAGGCATATTAAAAAAAAAGTTGTGAAGCGTGGCGTTGAGCCAAGGAGACTATTCATCACTTTAGAAACGCCGAGCAACACCATATTTACTAGAATATGGTGCAGCCCTGTCTTTCCCCCTGCGTTGGGGCTAATTTTAGCTGCCTAGCACCAACGCAGGCACCCTTGTACGGTAGTGCAAGGGTGCCTTACCGTGCAAGGGTGCCAGTGTTGAGGGGAAGATTGTTTAAATGCAGGGAGGTCCCCCTTCCAGCACATAAACAATCTTTAAATGCTGTTTTTTAACTTCTATGTGTCCCGCTTAATGCAAAACAGCATTTTTTTTAAACGCTTGTTTTTGTGCAGGAACGGGGACCTTCCTCCACACAAACAATCATAGGCAATTTGGTATTTCTATGTGTGCTGCCTGGAAACAGCAAAAGCGAGGAGAACTAAAGCATTTCTCCTCGTATCGCCTGTTAAAGACCAGGTTTTCCCTGGTCTTAATTTTGGCGCTGCCTCCTATTTATGCTGCCTTTGTAAATAGGGGGCAGTGTCAAAATCAAGGGGTGCTGCGGTGGAACATCCTGCCAGACCTAACCCTCTCATATGTTAGCAACAGAAAGTCACGCATAAAATGCCTTAATGGGAAAACAGACACATAATACTGTCTGTTGCCCATTAACAAAGTCAGCAGCTCATAGCGTTGTGCCATTGGGATGAGTGACCGCTATATCACAGGTAGCAAACGGCTACGGGACAAAGTACTATTCCTCACTAGGACAAACTGGCCCCTGCCACCACCACACACATACAGTTAACACAGGACACATTGTGGGTTGATCGAACTGAGTGATCAAGTATGCAATTAAGCCGCATCCTAACAAAGTCGGCATAACAAGAGCACTCGCAACAGACAGTATTATGTGTCTGTTTAACCATTAAGGCATTTTATGTGTGACTTTCTGTTGCTAACATAAGAGAGGGTTAGGTCTGGCAGGGCTCTGCGAGATATATATAATTAAAAAAAAAAAATCCATTCCCTCTCATATGGAATAAATTTGAGTGTTTCTTTATTCTGTTTCTCGAAGCATCTTGTTTGTTAATTTGAATCCTCAAGACCAAATAGGTTTATCTCTTGTCCACATAGAAGGTTCCTATGATGGGTAGATATGTAGGCTATATTTTGGTGTATTTATGGACACCTACACTCTACAAAGTTTCGTTTTTTGTAGAGCGGTGCTCCCTTCCTGAGCAGTTGCCAGGTAGGGGTGAGGTTTTGTACCCAGCAATAGCGGGTAAGGTGCTTGTATTTTGTGGGCACATCGTTGGTGGATCCTTTTTATGACTTATTTGAAATCATAGTGTTTACTTATTTGATAATTATTTTGTTTTTTCGTTTGCAGGTATTATGACACCTTGTTATTGACAGACCAAAGATCATGTCTTGGTCGGATATCCTTTTCTGTTGAATTTATTCTTCTGTTCTATTCACTTTTTTATAGCAGCAGCATTAATTGTTAAGGTCCTGAAGAAAGCCTGATCCGATTATGGATCTTTTGGGCTGAAACATGTTGACCAATAATCATCACACCATAGCGGTTCAAATCCATACCGCAGGTGCACTGCTTTTTTAATCCTGACAGTAGGCATATCTTTATTAAAATTGCTGTTCGATGCCCACTAGCCAGTTTTAGACTTCACTCACTTAGCCAAAAAAATTTCACACTGTAGATTATTTTGCGCTGCGACCTCACTCATACGTTTGGCTCATCATAGGTGGGTTTAGGATATCCTTCATACTCCAATACAACATCCCAGAGCTCCTCCCTCACAGTGAGGGGGTTGTAGCCCTCAAAGGAACTAGGTGTTCCCTTTGGGAGGAGAATCCCTATGATGAAGCATGTCACCTTTGGTGAGTGAGGAATTACGTCCTAATAAGGGATCTGCCCTTGGATGATCTTATGAGCACAACTTTGTTGTTTATCTTATACATTCTCATTGAAGGAGTATTATCAATTTATATACACTTTTGGTATTTTGCATCTGTTGCAACTAGGGATCGGATGAGATACAAACTTGGCTATTTTCTGTGGTGTAAAGGTGAGTAGTGCTGGCACAGAATGTGGCTGGGTGTTGTGTGCATTGTTGGTGACTGTGGCTACTGAAGGTGAAGGGTGCTGGCGCAGAATGTGCCTGGGTGTTGTGTGCATTGATGGTGACTGTGGCTTCTGGAGGTGATAGGGCGCTGGACAGAATATGGCTGGGTGTTGTGTGTATTGATGGTGATTGTGGCTACTGAAGCTGAGGAGTGCTAGCACAGAATGTGGCTGGGTGTTGTGTGCATTGGTGGTGACTGTGGCTACTGAAGGTGAGGGGTGCTGGACAGACTGTGGTTGGGTGTTGTGTGCATTGCTGGTGACTGTAGCTTCTGAAGGTGATAGGGCGCGGGACATAATGTGACAGAATGTTGTGTGCATTGATGGTGACTGTGGCTACTGAAGGGGATGGGTGCTGGCACAGAATGTGGCTAGGTGTTGTGTGCATTGATGGTGCCTGTGGCTACTGAAGGTGAGTGGTGCTGGCACAGAATGTGCCTGGGTGTTGTGTGCATTGATGGTGACTGTGGCTTCTGAATGTTAGGAGTGCTGGCAGAGCATGTGGCTGGGTGTTGTGTGCCTTGATGGTGACTAAGGCTCCTGAAGATAAGGGGCATTGGACATAATGTGGCTGGGTGTTGTGTGCCTTGATGGTGACTGTAGCTACTGAAGGTGATAGGGCGCTGGACAGAATGTGACAGAGTGTTGTGTGCATTGATGGTGACTGTGGTTTCTGAATGTTAGGGGTGCTGGAACAGCATGTGTCCCGCGCCCTATCACCTTGAGTGCATTGATGATGACTGTGGCTACTTAAGGTGGAGTTTGCTGGCACAGAATGTGGCTGAGTGTTGTGTGTCTTGATGGTGACTGTGGCTACTGAGGGTGAGGGGAGCTGCACGGAATGTGGCTTTGTGTTGTGTGCATTGATGGTGACTGTGGATACTTAAGTTCAGGTTTGCTGGCACAGAATGTGCCTGGGTGTTGTGTGCATTGATGGTGACTGTAGCTTTTGAATGTTAGGGGTGCTGGCACAGAATGTGTCTGGGTGTTGTGTGCATTGATGGTGACTGTGGCTACTGAAGGTGACGGGGTGCTAGCACAGAATGTGGCTGGGTGTTGTGCACATTGATGGTGACTGTGGCTACTGAAGGTGACGGGGTACTGGCACAGAATGTGGCTGGGTGTTGTGTGCATTGATGGTGACTGTGGCTACTGAAGATGTTGCATGCTGGCAAGGAACTGAACAAACAAAAGTAGGGCACAACACACAATATACAAATTACCCAAAGCGGGAAACAGACCTACAGAGATGAGTAGTGGCATTGCTTTTAGCAGTGTAAATGAAGGAAAAATAAATTGATAATAACTGGAGGTTATTGTCGTTTTATTTCCATGCAGGCTGCATTGGAGCCTGGGTGGAGAACATGCCCAGGGCCATATTCTCCATCTGTGCGCTGAACCAGAGCGCTCAGGACCAATCACAATGCTAAATTGCAGCATTGTAATTGGTCAGGGGAGCCTGGCTGCTTCCACTTCCGGCTGAAGAGGAGGGACAACGACAAGGGAAGACGCAGAGAGACGCAAGAAGGTAAGTTGTCTTACTTTTTATCTTTAGCCCTGCCACCCACCCCCGATCCGTGCCAGCCGCTACTGGCGATAAGAGGAGGTGACCAGACAGTGGCACATTATCAGATATGAAACTCTGAATCTCGTTGCCAGGTTTTCAGGTCAAGAAACCTTCAGGTCGCGACCCGATGAAGAAAAGGAGAAAACCTGTGGTCAATCAAATTACCCTCCTATCAACGCCTGGCGCAGTGCGGTAGCTGAGTGACCATTTTTAAAAAGTAGAAATGTGTTATTGAAAACAATGTGGTTTCATTAGAGGGACTTCTCTCCCAGACACTTCAATCACTTTTACAACACAATTGAAAGAAGAAACCCAATTAAAAGTAATCACAAGCCCATTTCTGTGTATAGTCCTGTTCCTCACTTTGAGCTCTCTTCAGGGGCACACGTGTAATGATGGGCACATGTAATGAGTTCTTGCAGATGTAACAAGTCGCACCTGTAATAATAAGTCGGATGCGTAATGAGTTCTCACTTGTAATGATTCGGTAATGGGTTGTGTATGTAATGATTCACGGATACAGTGAGTCACACATTAATAGTTTACAGTGGAAATGGTTCACAAGTGCATCGAATCACACGTAATGATTTTCAGGACGGGTTGTCGTGTGTTCATTCTTTTTTCAATGTGTGCTAGGTCAGCACGTCTTCTAATTCATAACCTAGGTCCCTTGAACACTAACATAAGTTGTTTGTTTAGGTCTCGCGACCTGCTTTGCACTGCGCAGCAGTGCTCGCGCAGGCGAGAGTCCTTTTGTCCGGGGTTCAGAAATGGACCCTAGAATCGCACACGCTCGTGCGTGTGCGTTTCCTTTTCAGCTCCCCCATTGGCCTTTGCGTGCGTCTTATTCTAAAAGACTGCACACAATTGGCCCGAGGCGCGCGCATAGCTCTTCCCGTGGCCTATTGGTGTCTATTACGCGCACCAAGCACGTAATAGACACCAATAGGTCTTATGAGGAGCTATGATCGTGCCCAGACACAGGCGTGACACGCGCGCCACTTGTTTTTCTTTACTTTTGGTATGAGCACAGCACACGTGCTTTACTTTTGATGTTATAAGTAAAGCGTGGGTGCCGTGATTATACCAAAGGTAAAGAAATAGAAAAAAACATCTATTTCTTTACTTTTGGTATAATCGCGGCACCTGCGCCTTACTTATAACATTAAAAGTAAAGCGCGGGTGCCGCGATTATACCAAAGGTAAAGAAATAGATTTTTTTTTCTATTTCTTTACTTTTGGTATTATCGCGGCACCCGCGCTTTACTTTTAATGTTATGAGTAAAGCGCGGGTGCCGCGATTATATCAAAGGTAAAGCATTTGCAATGCATTAAGTCTTGCATTACTAAAAGTTTGAGCTATTGGCTTTGCAAATAATTATGCAACACCAATAACTCAAACTTTTAGTAATGCAAGACCTATTGCATTGCAAATGCTTGTTTTGATTATACCTCATAACCTTCTACAGTGTTACCCTTAACTTCAATAATTATCTTTTTAGGGATAAGTCAAGATTATGCTGCGGTGTTTCAAATTTCACAGAAACAGAGAAGTTTCTCTCTGGCTCCATGAATTTGCAGCAGTTAAATGAGGTCAGCCAGGACCCAGCTCCTCGAGGCTTGTGCTGACCTGTCACCAGGACCAAGGCCGCCCTCACCACGGATGCTAGTTAGTGGTAATGGTCTAAGTTTGACCCTAGTGTGGCAGAAAGAGTTCATATTTTATGTCTCAAGTGTCTTTAAGTGTGTGCAAGATCAATTCTCCATTATTGAAGGACTGGACACTGTGGCCTGGGGGCCAATACGTTCAAATCTTTCCTGCGGGGGGTACAATTTGTGATTGGGAGTGACCACATATTAATTATATCCATTTTCACTGCGACAGGAGTAGTGTAGCATCAGTCTGGTAATTCTCTTTGTCTGTCATGGAACACCTAGGGATAACGGTGGATCCCGTTGCGTCTTCCGGTGGGACGGTGGGTGACCGGTTCACAATGGATCCGTAGGGAGAGAGTAGGCCATACCGCTTTTGAGTGCGATGATGGTTAGTCAGGACTAGAATAAAACCCCAAGCAGAGAGGAGGTGTTGAGTGAAGCATTGAGTGGTGAGAGGAAGGGCACACGGAACTTTCAGTGGAGAACTTCTTGCCTTGTGGATGGTCAGGACATAGTTGAAACCCTCTGGTTCTAATCTAGAGGGGAAGCAGATGACTCCCACGACGGCTTGAGAGACTGCCAGGTGGAGCTTACACACGAGAGTCGAGGGTGTCACATAAACCATCTGAAAAGTCGGGGGACCACTGGTGGCACACAAGAGATCAGTCAGTGGACATGTGTTAGTTACTGAGTGCACTCTGCTTGCTGTGATATAGGACACACCATGGCCCTATGCACTGGTATTTATAGAATGCAAACTTCTCTAGGAATCAACTGAGCGTGGTGCTTCACACCGGGTGTCAAGGGATGGTCGACAAAACTGTGCTCCTCAAATGGGAAACACTCAAACACATTTCATATTGTGAGGCAGAGGTGGCCAAGTGACTTGCCCTGACTCCCATGATGTTCAGTTAAGCTCAGAGGCCAGGATTCAAACCTGGGTGCCTGGGTACCAAGGTCAGCAGCACTAGCCCCTATGCCACATCCCTTCCCAGGATGAAACTGGCTCAGATATCCTGGGAATGACTGGTGGCCTATTTTGGAATGCAGATCCAAGGGATCCCTCAGTACGTTTTGACGTTGGTGCAGCTCCTCTGTTATTGGCTGGAGAAGTCCTGTATCAGATGTCACGACCTTTAGACTCAGGGAATCATATAGAAGACTATTCCCCCACCATCATGGCAGACAATGACCTGAAACTGATTTAGAGAAATCTTGAATTTGACTATACACCTGACAGGTTACAACTCGCTCAAAGATGGATTTTCAATTTACGGAAAGTGACAGAGACGTAGGTGTAAAACTGCTTCTACTCTCTAAGATCAGGGTGTGTAATCTGCAGTAATTATCCAAGGCACAGCTATACTGCTCCTCATTCAAATCTAGCACCTAGGAGGGCGTTAAGTCCCTCAAACGTACTTCAGGAACTTGTTGTAACTCACCCAGCCTAGCAAGAAGACCTTCTGCGATGACTTATAAGTGGGAAATGAGGGCCCTCGGGAGCGCGGCGACCCCAAAGCATCTGTTGGAAACCCACAGATGTCCCATTCTACCACACTCACAGCTCGGGTGGCACCGCCATTCTAAACCTCTTTACAGAGATTCACGGGTCGACTGGCTTTAGAAAATCGGAAGGCTTGTCCTATTTAAGTTGGGTCTTCTGTGCTGTAACACATAGTGGCACAGGAAACAATGCAAAATGTTCCTGGGTGCAGAGATAACACTCCCTGCGCGTCCGGGGCATTTAATGTTTGTTTTTTAAGAAGGAAACCTCATCTTGTGGTTTTGGGGGCTTATGCATCATTCCGGCATTTTGCGATATCTAAATAGCGAATTTTACTGATTCGCTATTTAGAAATCGCAAAATGCAATGCATATAGGATTCACATAAAAAATGTGATTCCTTAAAATTCCTTAATTGCGACTCGCAAATTGCAAGTCGCAATTAAGGAATTGATTTCCATTGATTCTTATGGGCCTAGAGGCCCATAGGAATCAATGGGAATTGCATGAGCACTTTGCGAGTACCCCATAGGTACTCGTAAATTACGCATGCAATTTCAAGGGTGCAAGGGTTCCAAAAGGATACCCTGTTGAACCACTGAAATTCCAATTTTTACACATGTTGCGCACACACACATGCCCCAAGGGCATGTGTGTGTGTAAAATGTGATTTTGAAAAATGCACTTTAGTGCATTTTTCAAAGAAATCGCAAATTACCATCAACTTCAGCTTGATGGTAATTTGCGATTCCTAATAGCGAAATCACAATAATTTTGTATTTAATGCATTGCATTTAAGGAATCGCAAATTGCGATTCCTTAAATGCAATCGCAATTAAAGTAATCACAATTTTAGCGATTCTTTAATTTGCAAATTTTGCATTTGGGATGATGCATCCCAAATGTAAAAATTGCGGTCGCAAAGGGGCAGATTCTGCAAATCTGCCCCTTTGCGAGCGCAAAAAGCAATGAAGCATGTGCCCCTTGTTTCTGAAAAGTTAAAAAACGGCGACTGGGCTACCATGAAAATCCCCCACCAAGAAGGCACAGAACTCTAAATAAGGTGATCCGGTCTAGGCTGGATTTGCAGTCAGCCAGCTGAGGTCCAGATATACGACCCGCCAATTAGTGAGTGGCAAATTGCGTTGCATTTGTGACTCGCTAATTGGAATGCACAACAGTGTCTGAGACACTGTTTGCGATTCCTAATGGGGTCGCAAATTGCATGCTTCATGAATATTAATGAGGCAAGCGCAATTTGCGCCCCCTTTAGGAATGGCCAGCACTCACAGGGAGGGTGACCTGCTAGCAGACCACCATGTCTGGGACTGCTTTTAAATAAAGCAGTCTTTTTTTTAAATTCAACCCGTTTTCCTTAAAGGAAAACGGGATGCATTTAAAAAAAAATGAAACATTTCAATTTCATTTTTGTAAGGACAGGCAGTGGTCTCTGGGACCACTACCTGCTCTTAAAAATATTTTCTCACATACTCACAAAGAAGAAGGGGTCCCCTGGGGACCCCTTTGCCTTTGCGAGTGGTTTACCACCTACTTGCATTTGGTGGTAAACTGCGAGTGTTTTGCGGCCGAAATGCGCCCTAGGCTCCAAACCCCTTGCATTCAAACATAAAGATCCCCAGCCCCTACAGGGAACATTATTAAACTGTAACCATCAACTATAAGCATTTTTTTTATGGGAATAACACCTTAGGATATCCTCTGGCATTTAAATTCTGTACTTCCCTGGGGGAGATGACATTTTCCACATCTAATAGAAATAAAGTGAAAATTCCACCTACTCTTAAGTTATGCCTCGAGTATACATAGTGCTTTATTTTTGGGGACCTGCACTTATTTTTCCCATATCAGATATTTAGCGAGTGCAAGAGAGGGAAAACACTCAGACCGAGAAGATGAAGGAAGAAATGGATGGCAATACAGTCACAAACAGAAGCCAGGATCCTGCATGTGCGGGGATGAGTGGCAGGGAGTGTCTGGCAGCTGATTAAAGACTCCCAGTCTTGGCATTAGGTGCGCTGGCATTTAATTGCACCGCCTGCCGGCTTCTGAGCAGATCTTTGGGCACCGGCACTCTTTATTTGACAAATTAACCACTGAGTATACACCGATATCTAAATCAGGCTTCTCCAACGAGCATCTCATGAGCTATTGGTATCTCTCCGGCTACATGTAAGGAACTCTCCTGTGTGCAGCCTACACAACTATACTAGAAGCCTGTGCTTGGCTGAATTAATAGACGCATACCACAACTAAAAAGCATCAATCTGAGATGAAAATGTGTGTATTTTCTGAACTCATAAGCTGATGTATGGAGAAAATGGTTACATCTGCAAAATGTATTTAAAGCTGATTTTTGTGTGAGAAAAATCCAACGCTGTTAGGGAGATTTCTTTAACTCGGTGTCAGGGGCATTGCAGCGATGGCTCTTATGGATTACTCATGAAGAATAAAGGCAGTCCACAGTGACAAAGGGCCATATCTAGATAGCTAAATACCGGTCGGTAACGGCCGAAAATTGGTAATTTTCCCATTACCGACCAGTATTTAGCCCTTTCCAATGTAGGAGGCAGGTTTAAGGATTCGGTAATTTACCAAATCGGTATTTTAAGGAATCGGTAAAATACCGAATCAGTAAATTACTGAATCCTTAATTTCTATGTAGGGAGCACTCAAGTAAGTGCTTTTTTGTTTTAAGGAATCGTTATTTACCACCAACTACAGGTTGATGGTAAATACTGAATACCTTTGAAAAAGCAATTTTGTGCTTTTCTAGAAATGCCATTAGGCAGACATACATGCCCTTAGGGCATGTATGTGCGCCACATGTGCACACATGCACGATTCAGGGGTGCAACAGGGTGTCAATGTGACACCCTGCCACCCTTGAATATGCTCCCCCTATTACCGATTCGGTATTTACCGAATCAGTAATAGTCAATGGCTTCCCATTCATTCCTATGGGCCTCCAGGCCCATAGGAATGAATAGGAAGGTATTCCTTATTACCGATTCGGTTAATACCGATTCAGTAATACCGAATATTACCGAATCGGTAAAATTTACCGATTTTTTACCTACATTCTATTTACCGATTCTTAAATACCGAATCGGTAAAATTCGGTATTTAGGAATGGGTAAATAGAAATTACCTACATATGGCCCAAAGTATTTACACATTAGAGCTAGCAACCGTGCCTGTTGCACTGATGTGACCGCCGCTGGGAATCTTCGCATATGCTGGCCACCATACGGTTGGTGTGGTAACTATTACATATCTAGTCATATTAGTGGCTCAGCCGAATTTTCATTGGCCACCAGTAGCTCTTATTCTTGAAAAGGTTGGAGAGCTCTGATCTAAATGGTCTTGTTCAAAGTTCCATGAAGGAAAAATTCTTAAGAAATGTAGCTTAGTAAGTTTACACCATGAATTTGACCTTCTCAGCACCTTTGCTTATGCAATTAGGTGGGTATTAGGATGGACAAACACTATCGCCACAGCATTAATTACTCTTTATCTCCCATATCACCTGTCACAAGACAGAAAATCCACAGCAAAATTAATCACTCCCAGAACTCAATCACAGCTAAACGGGTTGGAACGTCTGCAATTCACACAACTGCATGTATCTGAACTTTTGCAACAAAGCAGCTGTCTGAGCTGCTGCGACTCTCCCTGCTTCATATCTGGACTGGTGCAACTCTCCCAGCACACGTATCTCACCTGCTCCAACTCTCCCAGCACACGTATCTCACCTGCTCCAACTCTCCCAGCACACGTATCTCACCTGCTCCAACTCTCCCAGCACACGTATCTCACCTGCTCCAACTCTCCCAGCTGCATGTGCCTGAGCTGATGCCATTCTCCCAGCTGCATGTGCCTGACTTCCTTTCATTCGCCCAGCTGCATGTGCCTGACTTCCTTTCATTCTCCCAGCTGCATGTGCCTGACTTCCTTTCATTCTCTCAGATGCATGTGCCTGACCTGCTTTCATTCTCTCAGATACATGTGCCTGACCTGATGCCATTCTCCCAGCTCCATGCACCTGAACTGACGCTTTTTCAGTTGTGGTCTTTTATCATTAGGTTAGTAACTAAAATCGCTTGTTATTGCTAACGCATTAGAGGCTTTTCTCTTTGCGGTTAGTAACTTGATAGAACTGACCACTTAGGTCTATTAAGTTCGAAAGAGGACGCTAGAATTACGATTCTTTACATCTTTGTCCTCATGTTAGTATTTACATTCTTTTGTTGTCTTATATTGAATGTAGAAATAGGGATAATTCGGAACCATAGGCACAGTATCTAAAATATATACAGATAACCAATATAGTTAACCTGTATATTGCCACAAATATGGCGACTAACTTTAGGAGATTTATTAGAGTCTTCTGTTCTGATAACAGCATCACGGTCAGTTTCTGACATTACTAGAATATACGACAGAATCGTGTACCTAAATATAACGTTAATTGTTTGATAATTTGCAGACTCAGACTGAAGACAAGAATCAAAATTCCTTTTTCATCACCTAAAGATATATATATTGAATGCACTATCTATGTCACATCCATGGACATTTTAGTCAGGGCGGTAACGCTATCTTCCTTCTCTAGTTCAAATTCTATGGACTAGAGATGATTCTTTAAGATTACCATTAATAAAAAATTATAAAAATTGGATTATTAACATATTACATATATATCTTTATAGATGAAATTTGTCTTTTTCGCCTCTCCATCGGTTCCCTCTATAAATATAAGCCGTATACGCCAGTGACGATCGGCCACTGAATACATTATCATAAGGTATCTTCGCATTTAGCTGAGGCCCGAGTTACTTTAATATAATAGACTTGCAAATCCATATTTGATCGATCTATTCATTCTGGAGTTTCTCTTTTCAGTAATTATACATATCCTCAATAGAATTCTATATATACAAAGCTGTTCATCCTTCAGTCATAAGTAAGCAAACTCATTTTTCGTTTCATCCTTTTTTCATTTTCTTCTCATCTTTTATCACTATCAATAGAAGACTTTTTGGGCATTCTGGTTCTCCATCAACTATTCTTAATCTTTTATTTGGTGATAGCGTTTTTTCTATTAACCTCTCAGTATAGGTTTTTATGCTTATCTGTCATATAATGTTCATCACACACGTCATCATCACCTTTCATTTTCTTACTTTTTCACTTCAGTATTTTTCTACACACTCTTACTCTTACTCTTAGAAGAGCTAATTTTAGTTTTCTTATATTGTATTCTATGTTATAAAATTATGAAAATGTAAATATAAATCCAGTGTACCTCTCAATTGAATTCAGGAAAATTGTGTGGCTTTCCTGACGAAGGCGCTAGTGCGCCGAAACGCGCGTCGAAGATGATGCTATGCTGCAAATCTTTTAACCTTCTCATTGTGTTTTTGTGAATTGTTGATTTGTGTTATTATTGTATATATATTTTGTTGTTGTTACTACATTAGACTTAAATGGTGTATTGCCCTATAAACTTAGGATATGACCAGTGATATTAGATTTTAACAATTGAGGTATTGAAAATTCTGTCTTTATTTTATGGATGTTATTGACCTTATGTTTTTATAAAAAGATTAGCTGTCTTTTGCAATTAAGAAAAAAAGCTTTTTTATAATTGTGAGTTGGTACACTGTGCTTTATTAGTTAATTTACTGTTTGCTTGTTTCGAAAAATACATTTATTGTGGCACTTATCCTTACTCGATTGCCTAGGAATTTGTTACTCACAATAATTGTTGCCCTGTCCTGATGCCATTCTCACAGCTGCATGCGCCTGACCTGAAGCCATTCTCACAGCTGCATATGCCTGACCTGCTTTCATTCTCCCTGCTGCATGTGTCTGACCTGCTGTCATTCTCACAGCTGCATGTGTCTGACCTGACCCATTCTCCCAGCTCCATGTGTCTGACCTGCTGCCATTCTCCTAGCTGCATGTGCCTGACCTGATGCCATTCTCACAGCTGCATTCGCCTGACCTAATGCCATTCTCACAGCTGCATGTGCATGACCTGATGACATTCTCACAGCTGAATACGCCTGACCTGCTTTCAGTTTCTCAGCTGCATGCACCTGACTTGTTGCCATTCTCACAGCTGCATGTGCCTGACCTGATGCCATTCTCCCATCTGCATGTGCCTGATCTGATGCCATTCTCCCAATTGCATGTGCCTGGCCTGATGTCATTCTCCCAGCTGCATGTGCCTGACCTGATGTAATTCTCCTAGCTGCATGTGCCTGACCTGGTGTAATTCTCTCAGATGCATGTGCCAGACCTGCTATCATTCTCACAGCTGCATGTGCCTGACCTGAAGCCATTCTCACAGCTGCATGAGCCTGACCTGCTGTAATTCTCCCAGCTGCATGTGCCTGACCTGCTTTCATTCTCTCAGATGCATGTGCCTGAACTGCTGTCATTCTCCCAGCTGCATGTGCCTGACCAGCTGTCATTCTCCCAGCTGCATGTGCCTTACCTGAAGCCATTCTCACAGCTGCATGTGCCTGACCTGATGCCATTCTCACAGCTGCATGTGCCTGACCTGATGCCATTCTCACAGCAGCATGTTCCTGACCTGATGCCATTCTCACAGCTGCATGTGCCTGACCTGCTTTCATTCGCCCAGCTGCATGTGCCTGACTTCCATTCATTCGCCCAGCTGCATGTGCCTGACCTGCTTTCATTCTCTCAGATGCATGTGACTGACCTGCTGCCATTCTCACAGCTGCATGTGCCTGACCTGATGCAATTCTCCCAGCTGCATGTGCCTGACCTCCTTTCATTCACTCAGATGCATGTGCCTGACCGGCTGTCATTCTCACAGCTGAATGTGCCTGACCTGATGTAATTCTCCCAGCTGCATGTGCCTGACCTGCTTTCATTCTCTCAGATGCATGTGCCTGAACTGTTGTCTTTAGCACAGCTGCATGTGCCTGACCTGATGCCATTCAACCAGCTGTATGTGCCTGACCTGCTGTAATTCTACCAGCTGCATGTGCCTGACCTGATGCCATTCTCCCCGCTGCATGTGCCTGACCTGCTTTCATTCTCTCAGATGCATGTGCCTGACCTGCTGTCATTCTCACAGCTGCATGTGCTTGACCTGATGCAATTCTCCCAGCTGCATGTGCCTGACCTCCTTTTATTTTCTCAGATGCATGTGCCTGACCGGCTGTCATTCTCACAACTGCATGTGCCTGACCTGATGTAATTCTCCCAGCTGTAAGGGGCCTGACCTGCTTTCATTCTCTCAGATGCATGTGCCTGACCTGAAACCATTCTCACAGCTGCATGTGCCTGACCTGATGCCATTCTTACAGCTACATGCACCTGACCTGATGCCATTCTCCCAGCTGCATGTGCCTGACCTGATGTCATTCTCCCATCTGCATGTGCCTGATCTGCTGTCATTCTCCCAGTGGATGTGCCTGACCTGATGTAATTCTCCCAGCTGCATGTGCCTGACCTGATGTAAATCTCTCAGATGCATGTGCCTGACCTGCTGTCATTCTCACAGCTGCATGTGCTTGACCTGATGCAATTCTCCCAGCTGCATGTGCCTGACTTCCTTCCATTCTCAAAGTTGCATGTGCCTGACCTGATGCAATTCTCATAGCTGCATGTGCCTGACCTGCTGTAATTCTCTCAGATGTATGTGCCTGACCTGCTGTCATTCTCACAGCTGCATGTGCTTGACCTGATGCAATACTCATAGCTGTCTGTGCCTGACTTGCTGTCATTCTCAAAGTTGCATGTGCCTGACCTGATGCAATTCTCATAGCTGCATGTGCCTGACCTGCTGTCATTCTCTCAGATGTATGTGCCTGACCTGCTGTCATTCTCACAGCTGCATGTGCTTGACCTGATGCAATTCTCCCAGCTGCATGTGCCTGACCTGCTTTCATTCTCCCAGCTGAATGTGCCTGACCTGCTGTCATTCTCCCAGCTGCATGTGCCTGACCTGAAGCCATTCTCACAGCTGCATGTGCCTGACCTGATGCCATTCTCACAGCTGCATGTGCCTAACCTGATGCCATTCTCCCAGCTGCATGTGCCTGGCCTGATGCCATTCTCCCAGCTGCATGTGCCTGACTTGCTTTCATTCTCTCAGATGCATGTGCCTTACCTGCTGTCATTCTCACAGCTGCATGTGCCTGCCCTGATGCAATTCTACCAGCTGAGCTGCATGTGGTTGACCTCCTTTCATTCTCTCAGATGCATGTGCCTGACCAGCTGTCATTCTCACGGCTGCATGTGCCTGACCTGATGAAATTCTCCCAGCTGCATGTGCCTGACCTGCTTTCATTGTCCTAGCTGCATGTGCCTGACCTGCTGTCATTCTCACAGCTGCATGTGCCTGACCTGATGTAATTCTCCCAGCTGCATGTGCCTGACCTGCTTTCATTCTCTCAGATGCATGTGCCTGAACTGTTGTCTTTAGCACAGCTGCATGTGCCTGACCTGATGCAATTCTCCCAGCTGCAAGAGCCTGACCTGCTTTCATTCTCCCAGCTGCATGTGCCTGACCTGATGCCATTCTCACAGCTGCATGCACCTGACCTGATGCCATTCAACCAGCTGCATGTGCCTGACCTGCTGTAATTCTACCAGCTGCATGTGCCTGACCTGATGCCATTCTCCCCGCTGCATGTGCCTGACCTGCTTTCATTCTCTCAGATGCATGTGCCTGACCTGCTGTCATTCTCACAGCTGCATGTGCTTGACCTGATGCAATTCTCCCAGCTGCATGTGCCTGACCTCCTTTCATTTTCTCAGATGCATGTGCCTGACCGGCTGTCATTCTCACAACTGCATGTGCCTGACCTGATGTAATTCTCCCAGCTGTATGGGCCTGACCTGCTTTCATTCTCTCAGATGCATGTGCCTGACCTGAAACCATTCTCACAGCTGCATGTGCCTGACCTGATGCCATTCTTACAGCTACATGCACCTGACCTGATGCCATTCTCCCAGCTGCATGTGCCTGACCTGATGTCATTCTCCCATCTGCATGTGCCTGATCTGCTGTCATTCTCCCAGTGGATGTGCCTGACCTGATGTAATTCTCCCAGCTGCATGTGCCTGACCTGATGTAAATCTCTCAGATGCATGTGCCTGACCTGCTGTCATTCTCACAGCTGCATGTGCTTGACCTGATGCAATTCTCTCAGCTGCATGTGCCTGACTTCCTTTCATTCTCAAAGTTGCATGTGCCTGACCTGATGCAATTCTCATAGCTGCATGTGCCTGACCTGCTGTAATTCTCTCAGATGTATGTGCCTGGCCTGCTGTCATTCTCACAGCTGCATGTGCTTGACCTGATGCAATTCTCACAGCTGTCTGTGCCTGACTTGCTGTCATTCTCAAAGTTGCATGTGCCTGACCTGATGCAATTCTCATAGCTGCATGTGCCTGACCTGCTGTCATTCTCTCAGATGTATGTGCCTGAACTGCTGTCATTCTCCCAGTGGATGTGCCTGACCTGATGTAATTCTCCCAGCTGCATGTGCCTGACCTGATGTAAATCTCTCAGATGCATGTGCCTGACCTGCTGTCATTCTCACAGCTGCATGTGCTTGACCTGATGCAATTCTCTCAGCTGCATGTGCCTGACTTCCTTTCATTCTCAAAGTTGCATGTGCCTGACCTGATGCAATTCTCATAGCTGCATGTGCCTGACCTGCTGTAATTCTCTCAGATGTATGTGCCTGACCTGCTGTCATTCTCACAGCTGCATGTGCTTGACCTGATGCAATTCTCACAGCTGTCTGTGCCTGACTTGCTGTCATTCTCAAAGTTGCATGTGCCTGACCTGATGCAATTCTCATAGCTGCATGTGCCTGACCTGCTGTCATTCTCTCAGATGTATGTGCCTGACCTGCTGTCATTCTCACAGCTGCATGTGCCTGACCTGATGCAATTCTCCCAGCGGCATGTGCCTGACCTGCTTTCATTCTCCCAGCTGAATGTGCCTGACCTGCTGTCATTCTCCCAGCTGCATGTGCCTGACCTGATGCCATTCTCACAGCTGCATGTGCCTAACCTGATGCCATTCTCCCAGCTGCATGTGCCTGGCCTGATGCCATTCTCCCAGCTGCATGTGCCTGACCTGCTATCATTCTCTCAGATGCATGTGCCTTACCTGCTGTCATTCTCACAGCTGCATGTGCCTGCCCTGATGCAATTCTACCAGCTGAGCTGCATGTGGTTGACCTCCTTTCATTCTCTCAGATGCATGTGCCTGACCAGCTGTCATTCTCACGGCTGCATGTGCCTGACCTGATGTAATTCTCCCAGCTGCATGTGCCTGACCTGCTTTCATTCTCCTAGCTGCATGTGCCTGACCTGCTGTCATTCTCACAGCTGCATGTGCCTGACCTGATGCCATTCTCACAGCTGCATGCACCTGACCTGATGCCATTCCCCCACCTGCATGTGCCTGACTTGATGCCATTCTCCCAGCTGCATGTGCCTGACCTGCTGTATTTTTTCCAGCTGCATGTGCCTGACCTTATGTAATTCTCCCAGCTGCATGTGCCTGACCTGCTTTCATTCTCCTAGCTGCAAGTGCCTGACCTGATGTAATTCTCCCAGCTGCATGTGCCTGACCTGCTGTCATTGTCCCAGCTGCATGTGCGTGACCTGATGCCATTCTCACAGCTGCATATGCCTGACCTGATGCCATTCTCCAAGCTCCATGTGCCTGAACTGATGCCATGCTCCCAGCTCCATGCGAATGACCTTCTGCCATTCTACCAGCAGCATGCGCCTGACCATATGCCATTCTCACAGCTGCATGCACCTGACCTGATGCCATTCTCACAGCTGCATGTGCCTGACCTGCTTTCATTGTCTCCCCTGCATGTGCCGAACCTGATGCCATTCTCACAGCTGCATGTGTCTGACCTGATGTAATTCTCCCAGCTGCATGTACCTGACCTGCTCTCATTCTCACAGCTGCATGTGCCTAACCTGGTGCCATTCTCACAGATGCATGTGCCTGACCTGATGCCATTCTCACAGCTGTCTGTGCCTGACCTGATTTCATTCTCCCAGCTGCATGTGCATGACCTGATGTAATTCTCTCAGCTGCATGTGCCTGACCTGCTGTCATGCTCCCAGCTGCATGTGCCTGACATGCTTTCATTCTCCCAGCTGCATGTGCCTGACCTGATGATATTCTCCCAGCTGCATGTGCCTGACCTGATGCAATTCTCCCAGCTGAATGTGCCTGAGCTGCTTTCATTCTCTCAGATGCATGTACCTGACCTGTTGTCGTTCCCACAGCTGCATGTGCCTGACCTGAAGCAATTCTCCAAGCTGCATGTGACTGATCTGCTTTCATCCTCCCAGCTGCATGTGTCTGACCTGCTGTCATTCACACAGCTGCATGTGCCTGACCTGATGCAAATCTCCAAGCTGCATGTGCCTGACCTGCTGTCATTCTCACAGCTGCATGCGTCTGACCTGATGAGATTCTCACAGCTGTCTGTGCCTGACTTGCTGTCATTCTCAAAGTTGCATGTGCCTGACCTGATTCCATTCTTACAGCTGCATATGCCTGACCTGCTGTCATTCTCACTGCCGCATGTGCCTGACCTGATGCAAATCTCCAACCTGCATGTGCCTGACCTGCTGTCATTCTCACAGCTGCATGCGTCTGACCTGATGAGATTCTCCCAGCGGCATGTGCCTGACCTGATGCCATTCTCCCAGCTGAATGTGCCTGACCTGCTTTCATTCTCTCAGATGCATGTGCCTGACCTGCTGTCATTCTCACAGCTGCAGGTGCCTGACCTGATGCCATTGTTACAGCTGCATATGTCTGACCTGCTGTCATTCTCACAGCTGCATGTGCCTGACCTGATGCAATTCTCCCAGTTGCATGTGCCTGACCTGCTGTCATGCTCACAGCTGTCTGTGCCTGACCTGATGAGATTCTCACAGCTGTCTGTGCCTAACCTGCTGTCATTCTCACAGTTGCATGTGCCTGACCTGATGCAATTCTCATAGCTGCATGTGCCTTACCTGCTGTCATTCTCACAGCTGCATGTGCCTGCCCTGATGCAATTCTACCAGCTGAGCTGCATGTGGTTGACCTCCTTTCATTCTCTCAGATGCATGTGCCTGACCAGCTGTCATTCTCACGGCTGCATGTGCCTGACCTGATGTAATTCTCCCAGCTGCATGTGCCTGACCTGCTTTCATTCTCCTAGCTGCATGTGCCTGACCTGCTGTCATTCTCACAGCTGCATGTGCCTGACCTGATGCCATTCTCACAGCTGCATGCACCTGACCTGATGCCATTCCCCCACCTGCATGTGCCTGACTTGATGCCATTCTCCCAGCTGCATGTGCCTGACCTGCTGTATTTTTTCCAGCTGCATGTGCCTGACCTTATGTAATTCTCCCAGCTGCATGTGCCTGACCTGCTTTCATTCTCCTAGCTGCAAGTGCCTGACCTGATGTAATTCTCCCAGCTGCATGTGCCTGACCTGCTGTCATTGTCCCAGCTGCATGTGCGTGACCTGATGCCATTCTCACAGCTGCATATGCCTGACCTGATGCCATTCTCCAAGCTCCATGTGCCTGAACTGATGCCATGCTCCCAGCTCCATGCGCCTGACCTTCTGCCATTCTACCAGCAGCATGCGCCTGACCATATGCCATTCTCACAGCTGCGTGCACCTGACCTGATGCCATTCTCACAGCTGCATGTGCCTGACCTGCTTTCATTGTCTCCCCTGCATGTGCCGAACCTGATGCCATTCTCACAGCTGCATGTGTCTGACCTGATGTAATTCTCCCAGCTGCATGTACCTGACCTGCTCTCATTCTCACAGCTGCATGTGCCTAACCTGGTGCCATTCTCACAGATGCATGTGCCTGACCTGATGCCATTCTCACAGCTGTCTGTGCCTGACCTGATTTCATTCTCCCAGCTGCATGTGCATGACCTGATGTAATTCTCTCAGCTGCATGTGCCTGACCTGCTGTCATGCTCCCAGCTGCATGTGCCTGACATGCTTTCATTCTCCCAGCTGCATGTGCCTGACCTGATGATATTCTCCCAGCTGCATGTGCCTGACCTGATGCAATTCTCCCAGCTGAATGTGCCTGAGCTGCTTTCATTCTCTCAGATGCATGTACCTGACCTGTTGTCGTTCCCACAGCTGCATGTGCCTGACCTGAAGCAATTCTCCAAGCTGCATGTGACTGATCTGCTTTCATCCTCCCAGCTGCATGTGTCTGACCTGCTGTCATTCACACAGCTGCATGTGCCTGACCTGATGCAAATCTCCAAGCTGCATGTGCCTGACCTGCTGTCATTCTCACAGCTGCATGCGTCTGACCTGATGAGATTCTCACAGCTGTCTGTGCCTGACTTGCTGTCATTCTCAAAGTTGCATGTGCCTGACCTGATTCCATTCTTACAGCTGCATATGCCTGACCTGCTGTCATTCTCACTGCCGCATGTGCCTGACCTGATGCAAATCTCCAACCTGCATGTGCCTGACCTGCTGTCATTCTCACAGCTGCATGCGTCTGACCTGATGAGATTCTCCCAGCGGCATGTGCCTGACCTGATGCCATTCTCCCAGCTGAATGTGCCTGACCTGCTTTCATTCTCTCAGATGCATGTGCCTGACCTGCTGTCATTCTCACAGCTGCAGGTGCCTGACCTGATGCCATTGTTACAGCTGCATATGTCTGACCTGCTGTCATTCTCACAGCTGCATGTGCCTGACCTGATGCAATTCTCCCAGTTGCATGTGCCTGACCTGCTGTCATGCTCACAGCTGTCTGTGCCTGACCTGATGAGATTCTCACAGCTGTCTGTGCCTAACCTGCTGTCATTCTCACAGTTGCATGTGCCTGACCTGATGCAATTCTCATAGCTGCATGTGCCTTACCTGCTGTCATTCTCACAGCTGCATGTGCCTGCCCTGATGCAATTCTACCAGCTGAGCTGCATGTGGTTGACCTCCTTTCATTCTCTCAGATGCATGTGCCTGACCAGCTGTCATTCTCACGGCTGCATGTGCCTGACCTGATGTAATTCTCCCAGCTGCATGTGCCTGACCTGCTTTCATTCTCCTAGCTGCATGTGCCTGACCTGCTGTCATTCTCACAGCTGCATGTGCCTGACCTGATGCCATTCTCACAGCTGCATGCACCTGACCTGATGCCATTCCCCCACCTGCATGTGCCTGACTTGATGCCATTCTCCCAGCTGCATGTGCCTGACCTGCTGTATTTGTTCCAGCTGCATGTGCCTGACCTTATGTAATTCTCCCAGCTGCATGTGCCTGACCTGCTTTCATTCTCCTAGCTGCAAGTGCCTGACCTGATGTAATTCTCCCAGCTGCATGTGCCTGACCTGCTGTCATTGTCCCAGCTGCATGTGCGTGACCTGATGCCATTCTCACAGCTGCATATGCCTGACCTGATGCCATTCTCCAAGCTCCATGTGCCTGAACTGATGCCATGCTCCCAGCTCCATGCGCCTGACCTTCTGCCATTCTACCAGCAGCATGCGCCTGACCATATGCCATTCTCACAGCTGCATGCACCTGACCTGATGCCATTCTCACAGCTGCATGTGCCTGACCTGCTTTCATTGTCTCCCCTGCATGTGCCGAACCTGATGCCATTCTCACAGCTGCATGTGTCTGACCTGATGTAATTCTCCCAGCTGCATGTACCTGACCTGCTCTCATTCTCACAGCTGCATGTGCCTAACCTGGTGCCATTCTCACAGATGCATGTGCCTGACCTGATGCCATTCTCACAGCTGTCTGTGCCTGACCTGATTTCATTCTCCCAGCTGCATGTGCATGACCTGATGTAATTCTCTCAGCTGCATGTGCCTGACCTGCTGTCATGCTCCCAGCTGCATGTGCCTGACATGCTTTCATTCTCCCAGCTGCATGTGCCTGACCTGATGATATTCTCCCAGCTGCATGTGCCTGACCTGATGCAATTCTCCCAGCTGAATGTGCCTGAGCTGCTTTCATTCTCTCAGATGCATGTACCTGACCTGTTGTCGTTCCCACAGCTGCATGTGCCTGACCTGAAGCAATTCTCCAAGCTGCATGTGACTGATCTGCTTTCATCCTCCCAGCTGCATGTGTCTGACCTGCTGTCATTCACACAGCTGCATGTGCCTGACCTGATGCAAATCTCCAAGCTGCATGTGCCTGACCTGCTGTCATTCTCACAGCTGCATGCGTCTGACCTGATGAGATTCTCACAGCTGTCTGTGCCTGACTTGCTGTCATTCTCAAAGTTGCATGTGCCTGACCTGATTCCATTCTTACAGCTGCATATGCCTGACCTGCTGTCATTCTCACTGCCGCATGTGCCTGACCTGATGCAAATCTCCAACCTGCATGTGCCTGACCTGCTGTCATTCTCACAGCTGCATGCGTCTGACCTGATGAGATTCTCCCAGCGGCATGTGCCTGACCTGATGCCATTCTCCCAGCTGAATGTGCCTGACCTGCTTTCATTCTCTCAGATGCATGTGCCTGACCTGCTGTCATTCTCACAGCTGCAGGTGCCTGACCTGATGCCATTGTTACAGCTGCATATGTCTGACCTGCTGTCATTCTCACAGCTGCATGTGCCTGACCTGATGCAATTCTCCCAGTTGCATGTGCCTGACCTGCTGTCATGCTCACAGCTGTCTGTGCCTGACCTGATGAGATTCTCACAGCTGTCTGTGCCTAACCTGCTGTCATTCTCACAGTTGCATGTGCCTGACCTGATGCAACTCTCATAGCTGCATGTGCCTGACCTGTCATTCTCACAGCTGCATGTGTCTGACCTGCTGCAATTCTCACAGCTGCATGTCCCTGGCCAGAAGCAATTCTCCCAGCTGCATGTGCCTGACCTGCTGCCATTCTCCCAGCTGGTTGTGCCTGACCTGCTGTCATTCTCACAGCTGCATGTGCCTGACCTGCTGTCATTCTCACAACTGCATGTGCCTGACCTGGTGCCATTCTCACAGCTGCATGCGCCTGACCTGCTGTCATTCTCACAGCTGCATGTGCCTGACCTGATGCAATTCTCACAGCTGCATGTGCCTGACCTGATACAATTCTCACTGCTGCATGTGCCTGACCTGCTGTCATTCTCACAGCTGCATGTGTCTGACCTGATGCCATTTTCACAGCTGCATGTCCTTGGCCTGCTGCCACTCTCCCAGCTGCATGTGCATATTCACAATAATTAAAGAAAGAAAGTTCCCATCATACGGTGGCCCTTTGCTGCTGGGGGGTTCTGTCCATATATGGGTTGTATTTCCGACAATTGTGAGCACTGAACTGTAATGTTACTACTCACCCTGCATAGGTACATATATTTTAGTTTTTTATGTTGATCCTCCAGTAATTATTAGGTCTCTGGGGCCTTCGAACCCAAAACAAGCTGAGCTGGTAACTGGCTTGTGCTGCGAGCCCCACATGTCACCCTCCAGCCCCACTCCTACAAGGGGAGGGGGGGTGTCCGCACAGTGTGCTCATTCTGCAGATTGGGTGATAGTGATGAGCCCGCAGAGTGCTGTGAAAGTGCTCAGAGACAGTCCTGCTCCACGCCTGCAGGGGCGGGCGGGCGTCGCTCCACTCCAGCAGGGACCGGGGGCATCGCTCCACTCCTGCAAGGGGGGGTGTCTCTCCACTCCAGAAGGGGCGGGGGGCGTCGCTTCACTCCAGCAGGGGCGGGGGGCGTCGCTCCACTCCTGCAGGGGTGGGAGGGTGGAGGGGGCATCACTCCACTCCTGCAGGGTCGGGGGTAGGGGGCGTCGCTCCACTCCAGCAGGGGTGGGAGGGGGTGTTGCTCCACTCCAGCAGGGGCGGGGGGACGTCGCTCCACTCCTGCAGGGGCGGGAGGGGTGTCGCTCCACTCCTGCAGGGGCGGGGGTAGGGGGCATCGCTCCACTCCTGCTGGGGCGGGGGGCATCGCTCCACTCCAGCAGGGACGGGGGGCGTCACTCCACTCCTGCAGGGGCTGGGGGGTGTCGCTCCACTCCAGAAGGGGCGGGGCGTGTCGCTTCACTCCAGCAGGGTCGGGGGCGTCGCTCCACTCCAGCAGGGACGGGGGGGCGTCGCTCCACTCCAGCAGGGACAGGGGGCGTTGCTCCACTCCTGCAGGGGGGGTGTCACTCTACTCCAGAAGGGGCGGGGGGGCGTCGCTTCACTCCAGCAGGGGCAGGGGGGACATCGCTCCACTCCAGCAGGGGCGGGGGGGCGTCGCTTCACTCCAGCAGGGGCGGGGGGCGTCGCTCCACTTCTGCAGGGGCGAGAGGGGGCGTCGCTCCACTCCTGCAGGGGCGGGAGGGTGGAGGGGGTGTCACTCCACTCCTGCAGGGTCAGGGGTAGGGGGCGTCGCTCCACTCCTGCAGGGGTGGGAGGGGGTGTTGCTCCACTCCAGCAGGGGCGGGGGGGTGTTGCTCCACTCCTGCAGGGGTGGGAGGGGCGTCGCTCCACTCCTGCAGGGGCGGGGGGGTGTCGCTCCACTCCAGAAGGGGTGGGGGGTGTCGCTTCACTCCAGCAGGGGTGGGGGGCATCGCTCCACTCCTGCAGGGGCGGGAGGGTGCGTCGCTCCACTCCTGCAGGGGTGGGAGGGTGGAGGGGGCGTCTCTCCACTCCTGCAGGGGTGGGGTAGGGGGTGTCGCTCCACTCCTGCAGGGGTGGGAGGGGGTGTTGCTCCACTCCAGCAGGGGCGGGGGAGCGTCACTCTACTCCTACAGGGGCGGGAGGGGGTAGGGGCGTCGCTCCACTCCTGCAGGGGATGGGGAGGGGGCATTGCTCCACTCCTGCAGGGGCAGGTGGGAGGAGGGGGTGTCGCTCCACTCCTGCAGGGTGGGAGGGGGCATCGCTCCACTGCAGCAGGGGTGGGGGGTGTCGATCCACTCCTGCAGGGGCAGGAGGGGGGCATTTCTCCACTCCTGCAGGGGCGGTAGGGAGGAGGGGGCGTCGCTCCACTTCTGCAGGGGCGGGAGGGGGGAGGGGGTGTCGCTCCACTCCAGCAGGGGTGGGGGGTGTCGCTCCACTCCTGCAGAGGTGGGAGGGGGGAGGGGGCGTCGCTCCTCTCCTGCAAGGGGGGAGGGGGCGTCGCTCCACTCATGCAGGGGCAGGGGCATTGCTCCGCTCCTGCAGGGGCAGGGGAAGGGGGCATTGCTCCACTCTTGCAGGGGCAGGAGGGAGGGGAGGGGGCGTCGCTCCACTCCTTCAGGGGTGGGAGGGGGTGGGGCGTCGCTCCACTCCTGCATGGGCGGGGCAGGGGGCGTTGCTCCACTCTTGCAGGGGCGGAGCGTCCCTCCACTCCTGCAGGGGGGGAGGGGGGAGAGGCGTCGCTCCACTCCTGCAGGGGCGGGAGGGGGGAGGGGGTATTGCTCCACTCCTGCAATGGTGAGAGGGGGAGGGGTGTCGCTCCACTCCTGCAGAGGCGGGAGGGGGTGTCGCTCCACTTCTGCTGGGGCGGGGGGCATCGCTCCACTCCAGCAGGGACGGGGGGCGTCACTCCACTCCTGCAGGGGCTGGGGGGTGTCGCTCCACTCCAGAAGGGGCGGGGCGTGTCGCTTCACTCCAGCAGGGTCGGGGGCGTCGCTCCACTCCAGCAGGGACGGGGGGGCGTCGCTCCACTCCAGCAGGGACAGGGGGCGTTGCTCCACTCCTGCAGGGGGGGTGTCACTCTACTCCAGAAGGGGCGGGGGGGCGTCGCTTCACTCCAGCAGGGGCAGGGGGGACATCGCTCCACTCCAGCAGGGGCGGGGGGGCGTCGCTTCACTCCAGCAGGGGCGGGGGGCGTCGCTCCACTTCTGCAGGGGCGAGAGGGGGCGTCGCTCCACTCCTGCAGGGGCGGGAGGGTGGAGGGGGCGTCACTCCACTCCTGCAGGGTCAGGGGTAGGGGGCGTCGCTCCACTCCTGCAGGGGTGGGAGGGGGTGTTGCTCCACTCCAGCAGGGGCGGGGGGGTGTTGCTCCACTCCTGCAGGGGTGGGAGGGGCGTCGCTCCACTCCTGCAGGGGCGGGGGGGTGTCGCTCCACTCCAGAAGGGGTGGGGGGTGTCGCTTCACTCCAGCAGGGGTGGGGGGCATCGCTCCACTCCTGCAGGGGCGGGAGGGTGCGTCGCTCCACTCCTGCAGGGGTGGGAGGGTGGAGGGGGCGTCTCTCCACTCCTGCAGGGGTGGGGTAGGGGGTGTCGCTCCACTCCTGCAGGGGTGGGAGGGGGTGTTGCTCCACTCCAGCAGGGGCGGGGGAGCGTCACTCTACTCCTACAGGGGCGGGAGGGGGTAGGGGCGTCGCTCCACTCCTGCAGGGGATGGGGAGGGGGCATTGCTCCACTCCTGCAGGGGCAGGTGGGAGGAGGGGGTGTCGCTCCACTCCTGCAGGGTGGGAGGGGGCATCGCTCCACTGCAGCAGGGGTGGGGGGTGTCGATCCACTCCTGCAGGGGCAGGAGGGGGGCATTTCTCCACTCCTGCAGGGGCGGTAGGGAGGAGGGGGCGTCGCTCCACTTCTGCAGGGGCGGGAGGGGGGAGGGGGTGTCGCTCCACTCCAGCAGGGGTGGGGGGTGTCGCTCCACTCCTGCAGAGGTGGGAGGGGGGAGGGGGCGTCGCTCCTCTCCTGCAAGGGGGGAGGGGGCGTCGCTCCACTCATGCAGGGGCAGGGGCATTGCTCCGCTCCTGCAGGGGCAGGGGAAGGGGGCATTGCTCCACTCTTGCAGGGGCAGGAGGGAGGGGAGGGGGCGTCGCTCCACTCCTTCAGGGGTGGGAGGGGGTGGGGCGTCGCTCCACTCCTGCATGGGCGGGGCAGGGGGCGTTGCTCCACTCTTGCAGGGGCGGAGCGTCCCTCCACTCCTGCAGGGGGGGAGGGGGGAGAGGCGTCGCTCCACTCCTGCAGGGGCGGGAGGGGGGAGGGGGTATTGCTCCACTCCTGCAATGGTGAGAGGGGGAGGGGTGTCGCTCCACTCCTGCAGAGGCGGGAGGGGGTGTCGCTCCACTTCTGCAGGGGGAGGGAGCGTAGCTCCATTCCTGCAGGGGTGGGGGGTGTCACTCCACTCTTGCAGGGGTGGGGAAGGGGGCGTTGCTCCACTCTTGCAGGGGCGGGAGAGGGCGGTAGGAGAACTGTGGGAGGAGAATCAGAGGGCGGGAATAACCTGAGGATTGGATCAGGGGGCGGAGTGAGAGGTGTGGCCAGGATTGGCAAAACATCCCAATCTTTAGTATTTGTTTGGCATTTCACTGACCAGTTACAGCTTATTATGTTATGTAATACAACCAATGGGCCAAAAAACAAGGGAGTTACCCCAATGTGACACTCACAGAGGGACGGGGTACTAGAATACAGCAAAACACAGATGTCCCTAAAAAGAGAAGGCCTAAGGGATTGTCCTAAGCCAAGTGTCTAATATTCATCGATACTTCTCTCAAAAATAAAATACCCTTTGATCTGTAAGCAATAACTAGTATATGCACTAATAAAAGTCTATTAACAAAACTTATTCATAAAAGTCAGATTTCTTTATTATTAATAAACATCAAACATTGAATCATATTAGAATATCCTTCCCTCCCATATTGGGTTACAATCTTAAATGAATTTCATTAATAGCAATTTAAAATTTGATCAATATGAGCAAAAGTCATAACAATATAAAATTTGATCAATACAAGTAAAAGTCGATGCAGCGTTTCGGTGATTTCACCTTCTTCAGGACTAAAAGCGATTTAAAGCGATTTCATCAAATCTAAAAAAAGGGAAAAGGTTTTTTCTTAAAACCAAAATTGACTATACAGTGCATATACAGTCCTACAGATCATTGTATCAACATCCACAGTAATTTTTTCAATTATGTTTCATTTCTAAACAAACCTTAAGTTTCCACAGTATTAAGAAGACACTTGACGTTACAAAGAGATAATCATTATTAACTCGTTTTTTAATGCAAGAGACAAGGACTACATTTATCATAGTTTTCTAATTCACTAAACATTCTTCAATAACCCAGAATAAACATACCTCATATATTTGAGAAATTAATGATGGATATTTTCATGGGCTATCCAGATAGAATCACCCTTCTAAAAAGAGGTATTTTCCTGCTGATAAATGAATCTATAATGAAAAGGAGGTATAAACATTTAACATTTCTTCTATTTCTATTCTTATATGTTAAACATTATTTGAGCTAAATTGCCATACCTTCTTAGTGGTAAAACTCAGTTAATTGTGTCCACAAGAGCCACCGTAAATGTGTCCATATGTCGAGACAAGTGCCTTTAAAACTTTGGCGACTGTTTTCTCTAAAAAGACAAAGGTTGGAGAAATTGCTCATTCGAACACTAAATTTTTCTCTCTCTCTATTAGACTCTTGGGTTTAGTGGATTCTAGCGTTATAAGGCTTGTGCTCACCGTATTAATCAGGTGCATATAAATCCTTTCTTCAATTATTTCCATATGATAAGGAAATTATATCAGACAGATCTGAAGTAGTGATTATTTTCAATTTTCCACTTTTTCACTTTCTTCTAGTCAGTCTTCTATGTGAAAAGATCGGAATTCATTATTACTATATTTATTCCACTATATTAGACATCTATTCAAGTAGCACGACAATATTTCAGTAATTAGGCATCGTTTTATTATTATTCAGTATTCTTGCTTCAATTTCCTAGACCTCAATATTTTATACTACTTCATTTGCTCACACCATTGTTAATACTACGAGCCTAAACAGGAAATGACACAACTGCGTAATCGGCAATTTCCGGCCATGTAAGATTTATAACGAGACCAAAAAGACAAACCTTTGATATGCCGATATCGAAGGGTCCACAAGAGCAGGGAGGCCGATCTGATCTATTAAGGTAAGCGGGAATGGAAACTCTATTTACTTCTTAGCCCGATATCAGCTCCAGCTTAAAGCGCTTTTTAAGTAACGATAGTTCAGGTTTGCTAAAAGATTTTGACTACGCCGGGAGTAGTACCTTTATACTCTAGTAGAGAGTAACCCCCGTCTCCATTATTAGCGGAAACCGCCATTGTAGTTTTTCTAAGTAATACAGAACTAAATAAGCATATAAATGCGGCATAAACTCAATAGAAAAAGGAAAAGAAAACGAAAAGGATGTACTATTAACAATGGTGTGCGCAAACGAAGTAGTCTAGTATATTGCGGTCTAGGAAATTGAAGCAAGAATACTGAATAATAATAAAATGATGCCTAATTACTAGCGAAATCCGCCATTGTAGTTTTTCTAAGCAATACAGAACTAAATAGGCATGCAAATGCGGCACAAACTTAATAGAAAAGGGAAGAAAACGAAAAGGATGTATTAATAACAATGATGTGAGCAAATGAAGTAGTATAAAATATTGAGGTCTAGGAAATTGAATCATGAATACTGAATAGTAATAAAACGATGCCTAATTACTAAAATATTGTCGTGCTACTTGAATAGATGTCTAATATAGTGGAATAAATATAGTAATAATGAATTCCGATCTTTTCACATAGAAGACCGAC
The DNA here is from genome assembly GCF_964204655.1 of Triturus cristatus. Taxonomy (NCBI): domain Eukaryota; kingdom Metazoa; phylum Chordata; class Amphibia; order Caudata; family Salamandridae; genus Triturus; species Triturus cristatus. The sequence goes on along the minus strand of NC_140594.1, from coordinate 31,583,481 downwards.
TAGAAGAAAGTGAAAAAGTGGAAAATTGAAAATAATCACTACTTCAGATCTGTCCGATATAATTTCCTTATCATATGGAAATAATTGAAGAAAGGATTTATATGCACCTGATTAATACGGTGAGCACAAGCCTTATAACGCTAGAATCCACTAAACCCAAGAGTCTAATAGAGAGAGAGAAAAATTTAGTGTTCGAATGAGCAATTTCTCCAACCTTTGTCTTTTTAGAGAAAACAGTCGCCAAAGTTTTAAAGGCACTTGTCTCGACATATGGACACATTTACGGTGGCTCTTGTGGACACAATTAACTGAGTTTTACCACTAAGAAGGTATGGCAATTTAGCTCAAATAATGTTTAACATATAAGAATAGAAATAGAAGAAATGTTAAATGTTTATACCTCCTTTTCATTATAGATTCATTTATCAGCAGGAAAATGCCTCTTTTTAGAAGGGTGATTCTATCTGGATAGCCCATGAAAATATCCATCATTAATTTCTCAAATATATGAGGTATGTTTATTCTGGGTTATTGAAGAATGTTTAGTGAATTAGAAAACTATGATAAATGTAGTCCTTGTCTCTTGTATTAAAAAACAAGTTAATAATGATTATCTCTTTGTAACGTCAAGTGTCTTCTTAATACTGTGGAAACTTAAGGTTTGTTTAGAAATGAAACATAATTGAAAAAATTACTATGGATGTTGATACAATGATCTGTAGGACTGTATATGCACTGTATAGTCAATTTTGGTTTTAAGAAAAAACCTTTTCCCTTTTTTTAGATTTGATGAAATCGCTTTAAATCGCTTTTAGTCCTGAAGAAGGTGAAATCACCGAAACGCTGCGTCGACTTTTACTTGTATTGATCAAATTTTATATTGTTATGACTTTTGCTCATATTGATCAAATTTTAAATTGCTATTAATGAAATTCATTTAAGATTGTAACCCAATATGGGAGGGAAGGATATTCTAATATGATTCAATGTTTGATGTTTATTAATAATAAAGAAATCTGACTTTTATGAATAAGTTTTGTTAATAGACTTTTATTAGTGCATATACTAGTTATTGCTTACAGATCAAAGGGTATTTTATTTTTGAGAGAAGTATCGATGAATATTAGACACTTGGCTTAGGACAATCCCTTAGGCCTTCTCTTTTTAGGGACATCTGTGTTTTGCTGTATTCTAATACAACCAATGGGTACACATGATTATTTAACAATTAATATGAGTTATTGACATTAAAATAAATTCACAAAGTGGGATATGTTTCTAATCACCGAATGTCCCAAATATGCTTAAAAGTCGAAGCACAAGCCATTTGTTTCCGAGCCATGGAGTTTCTGTCGTCAGCAGTATACACAGAGACAATCAATTTTACGTCTGTAAATCACTGTATAGGAAATGTTACACAAGACAAAGGACTACAAGGTGTAGGAGTCACATGATAACCATATTAGTAGGCAGTATAGTTTAACAGTGATTGATCTGGAGAAACACAAACTCAGAATTTACAACTTAATACCATGATTGGGGTTCTCTTTAATAATCATTATTGATTTCTATCCAAATGAACACTTTTTGCAACATTAGGATAATCAAAGGTTTAGGGAAAAAACCATAAAGCTCTAGTTTATACCGTGCAGTTTGTATGCAGCTCTTAGATGAAAGTTAATAGCTCCTTGTTCTTTGTTAGGATTTTAACTTATAAACTGCAAGTAGCAAAAGGATCTCACTGACAAAAGCAGTAACCCACTGACCTATTTTAAATATGTGCACTTTGCGATGGGCATGGTACATTTTCTTTGCAGCAGGCACATTAGCCCTCTGCGCTATCTTTCCATGAGTCAAAACTTCCCCTAGACAAAACTCTGATTTCGCTCTAGGAAGAAGTTTATTCACCGGCGTTATCATGACATTTTTATTATTGCTGAAAATTGCTGTAGGCCAGGAAGGAGGCAGCAAGTGCTTTTAAAACCATAATTTACAACACCCCCCGCCCCCTCAAAGTCAGCACCCGTTGCAGTCACACCAGTCGCACCACCCTAGAGCCAGCTCTTCTCAGGGGTCCTGTGACCTCAGTGACTGTCACTGTTGCTCTAGGGTCTGCTAGTTCGTAGGCCTGCCCGCAAGACTGGAGGTGAACTTCAGTATGGATTGTGGTGAACAGGCCTTCAAGGTGAACCCACACTTGCCACTGCTAGGGTCCACCTGCTGGTGCTAAGACACCAGGGCTTTTCCAGTTTTGCGGGGCCTTCCAAGGTCTAGCATGGAAATGTGCTCCCTCAGGAGAGTGGTCTGGGGGACTGCTCATGAAGGCTGAACCTGGTTCCCTAGTTCTAAATTTGTCAGCTCTGCCCCCAGTGCTACATCCGCTCCCTCACTGAACACCATACTGCCCCACTGAGAGAAATACACACTGCTTTCAACTACAATACAATTTGACCTGCTATAAACAACTGGATGCAAGTCAATTCAAATTACGCACTAGGCAAGAGCAATATGCTCTCTAAAGGAAAAAGTAACAACATCCTGGAAAAAGCAAACACTCATAGGGAATGAAAGATTAAATAAAGCTTGTGAAATGTAAGCAGGAACAACATGGTGAACTTAACGCTTTTACATTTATGCAGAAATCAACGAGTATTTTTGCCTGAAAACTACAGGGCCCAGAAAGGACCCATTTCAATGTCCACTGCGTATATGCTTACAAAACATAAGCAGTATGGTTTAAAAAGTCCATTTTGTTTTCCAATCCACCCATCAACCAGGTATCGCAGTACCTCCAGGTTTGGCGCACTTCCCCACGGTGGGGGGGAAGGTGGGGGGGGACACAGCGCTTCACTGGCAAGCTCGGTAAAGTGACCCGAATGTTTTTGGGGTTTGAATAAAACCAATCTGGCCACTTTAAGAATACTCCATCTTGCTTTATTTAGTTATTGATTTTTCATATTTTGAACCTTTTATTTCCGAGGCTGCACTTTGGAATAGAAAAATGTCAAAACGGCATTTCCAGCAAAAGTGGTTCTCTTTCTTGCATCCATTTCACACGGGAACAAATGAACGACAGGAAGAAAGAGAGGGTGAGAACCATTTCTTGAGTCACGGTTTTCGGTAAGTGAGGAGGAGTTAGACAGAGAGGGAATAAGAGTAAGAAAGAGGGGGGGGGGCAGCTGCCAGCGGCTGAGCAGAAGCGGACATCTTCCTTGTCTCGTCTGGGCAGGAAGGAAGAGACGGAGACCTTTTCCTTCTCTGCTCCCCGCCCGTCCCTGAACAGCCACTAATGCCGAGCCTCCTCTGCAGGCCTTGGATATTTCTTACGTCCCAGGATGCACGTTCAAAATAAAAAAATTAGGGGAACGGAATCTTTAGAATTAAATAAGTAGGGGCACGCCGTGCCCTGTCGATCCCGCCCACTCCGACCACTGAGTAAATCAAGCAATAAACCACATCAAATGTGATAAAGTCTTTTCGAAATTGAAAAAACGAGTATGTTTCTTTAACATGTGAAAGCTTTGAAACTTATAAGGTACTGCACTGAACTGACAGGTAGTTGTTAAAAGTGACAGTTTTGTAACGCGCGATATTGAAGTAAAAATAATTTTGGTGAAATAGAATATGTGCCTAAGATCACGCAATTTAAGTGGGGAAGCTGCGATTTATTCAGGTTTTGTGGTTTCACTTTGTACAAATAAGGCAATACATGGGTATCTATTTGTCTTTCCTCGTGTTATGCTTTGTTTTTACCTCTCATTGAAGTTTCTAAAGGTAGCGGAAACTCGACCGGAATGTTGGGCGCTTTACATGAGAGTAATTTACATTTCACAAGGTCAGGTGCATTATTTAAAATTTATAGAGATGGGGAGATGAATTGATTTGCCAAGAATCACAGCGCGTTGAGCCGACCCTGAGACTCAAACCTGGTTTCCCAGTTCCTTAACCAGCAGCTCTGACCATAACACCATCTCCTGAGTAGGGCAGGGAGGCAGGCAGAATCCACATGAAAGCTCGGCTCGTTATGGGCTCGAGATTCCAAGAGGAACTCGAGCCGAGCCATACTTCTGGCTCGATCTTTCAGTGGCTCGCATACCAGCATTAAAACAGAATGCTCGCCTTCCCTCAACTACGTATTTGTTTCCAAAAGAGTATTTTTGTTTCAACTCGATTTAACATGTAATATGTGTATTTATTTAAGACAGTGTAGTGATGTAGCTCCCCAAAGAATTAAAGACAACATTAACCGTTGATGTGAAACACGAGAGAGACATAATTGAAGTGCACAAAGTGAAACCAGGAAATCTGGAATCAGTCCTGGCTTCCCAATTTACTCAAATTGTCTGATCCTGGAAAAACACTTTGTTTCAGTGTGTCGTCTTTTCCATTCTCAGTACATATAAGAGCACCTTGAACTGCATTAGTACAGGATGTGCACTTTACCAAACAACTCTCTCTTGCGTGTGTTTTAGTAGCCTATAATGTTGCAGATGTATAATACAAACTAATGCCAGGTGTAGGGTACACAAGACAACTGACGTGCCTCTTGGATCATTAATGGCGTCATTATTAGGGGGTAAGCCTTGACTCTTCCTACGTTCATGTTTAGAAACTTTAATTTCTAATAAGTGCCACTCAATGAAGTGATGTATCTCATTTACTGAGGTGCAATGATTCTGCGTCTTGAAGAAATACACTTTAAAAACAAATTGAAGAGTCTTTCTCATATATGACATGACTTCTGTTGTGTCATTTTAAGTGCTGGGTTGCTTTTCAGGCAGCCTGGCATTGCCAAATGAGCTAGCCAGAATGGGCCAGTGTGGCGACAATTGTTTGTGGCCTCGTTAGGGTTGCGCACACTGGCCCTTTCAAGCAGGTGACGTGGCAGCGCCAGACAGCCCAAAAGGCCAGAACACAACTGATTTGCATGCCAAATATGTCGATGGCTTGGCTCATGTAGTGAATCTTGGAGCCAAAGCGTACCCTAGTCCAGTGGTTTAAATTTGGGGAGAGTATGTAGCCTGATGGCTACAGCGGTCATCCTCGAAGCTGGGGAACCGGGTTCAAGTCGCGGCAACGCTGCTCAACATCCTGTGATTCTGGGCAAATGACAATTCCCCAAGGCCTAAAATAAAAATGAATTTGATCTTCTGTAATGTAACTGGTGCCCATATAATTGCTTCCCTTTGACCGAGGTTATGCCATATCAAACTACAATAAAAAAGCATAACCTTCTGTTTGTTCATGATTTAAGAATCTGCAAAGGCTGAAACTTTATAATGAGCGAGGATTCTTTATTCGATAATAAGAAAAAGTCTGCATTCCTTCTTAGCATGGCTCTTTTCCTTTGTTTAGTTTTAACTATCATTAAAGAAGCTTTAGACCGCATTTTAAACTGCTTTCAAATTACGTTTACTGTTCAAACTTTAAAGTACATATCGATCGAGGGAGAAAATACCAGCTTCAGGTGATTTTCTTCACTTTTGTACTGGCAAGGGCATTAAAATACTGGAAATGCTGGTTAAAAAAACAGTCAGGTGGCAAACTGAGCCATAACAACATAACCATGTCAACATAGCCATATCAGGAGTTGTGGCCTTTGGGCCACTTTATTTCATTTCGCCCGTCCAGCCAAAATGTAGTGCTTCTAGCTTTCACCAATGTTTCTGGCTCAATGAGCTTTAAAATACAGAATTTATCAAACATTTCTCTAAAAATGAGCCCAATATGAGACAAGCCAAATGCTGTTTCGTGAATGGGCGTGCTCCGGGAATGTGGGCCACTTTTTTGCAGGGGCCCGGGCCAAATTGTGACCCCAATCTGACCCTGGTGCAACAATCCTGCTTTTTCTCATGGACATAGACTGCCCCACAACAGGGTGATGCGGAAGAGCACATAAACATGATGGTGAGAAACTCAAGGACGTCACAGCAGAAGAGGTTGGCCTACAACCGGTGCAGGTAGATCAAACACATGGACAATATTCTTATCAGCGGTGCAGGACCGAGATCCAGACAGTCGACCAACCCTATGGCTCAGTGGAGGCCGTGGGACAAATTGACCTCGACTACAGAGGGGTTACTACTGAGAGAGCCTTAAAGAAAAGATCCCATATGCTTGTGAGACTCAATGGTCCACCTTGCATTCCAAGGGCATAGTCAAGACTAAGGCACGAGTGTGTGAAACATTGCGGTACCCCGCATGCACAAGTACATGGGATACATACTTGCAGGGTGCATGATGTGTGAGGAAACAGGGAGCCTGAGGGTCACTGAAGAGGCCAGTACCACTCCTCAGATCAGTGTTCGATTAGTACAGACTTCTGCAAGCCTCCTTGATTGGCAACAGCTACTCATGTTCACTGATGCTCAAGTGAATTGTCCATTAGTGAAGATCATTCACGTAAGTACACCCTAAACTAGAGAAAATATTTTCAGCTTATGGCATCCCAGAGTCAATAAAAGTGCACAATAGGTCTCTTGTTCATGGAGTTCAATTCAAAGCATACATGCTTGCGATGTGAATCAGACACCGAAAGATCACCCCAATATGATGGCAGGCTAAAGATGAAGTCAGAAGATTAAACAAGCCCATCAAAATAGGGAAAGAATAGCAGACCAACATTGAGAAGACCATTCCCATTTCATGGGAGCATGCCAAGTCCCTCCCCATTGTAGGGGCAAACTGTGCTTCAGCACATCTTATGATTTGCCGCTCACTGACAAACATGATCACCGCTGATCCTCGGTTTATCCATGTTGAAATGGGCTTGGGCTAGGCGGAACTCACAGAACTTGACTCCATGGAATTCTGCGGGGCTACACAAGAACTATGCGAGATTCCACGACGTTCCACCAACAGATGGAAATAGGCAGGTTGCGTTGCTTATGCTGTGATTTAGTGCCAGAAGTGCGTTCCGTGCTGAAAAATCAGAGCAAACTGCACCACGGGACATGCCAGAGGTCACAGCTCCTCAAGTGGGTTTTGCTGCCTTTCAAGTAGATTTTCTCCTCGAGTGGCAGCCTTCTGACCGGGACTTCCCGCGTCAGAAAAATCACACTAGATGTCCTCCTAGCCACTGGAAATGTCACTGGGGCTGCCAAATTTCACTTGCTTGCACAAAGGCTCCTGGACCCACAGGAAGTAGAAAATTCCACCACAAGGCAACTGGAGGAATATGGCTGGAACTCCACGTTACAAGAGTAATGTGGAGTTACCACAATTCCGCCAGCGGAACACGATATTTTGCCCACCCATGAAATGGACACACAACAAGCACAGTGGAAACATACTAAAGCACATAAATGCTAACGGGGACGAAGATACAACAATAACAAATCACAGGTAGGGTGACTTAGTATTTGTACATGACAGATCACCAAAAAAAGAAGTTCTGAACACTAAACACACCACAATGGCGAGTGGTTGCCATGCATGCAACCATGGTGTCAGCCAAGCAAACTCAATTGACAGAGGCCAGAAAGCATTGCTTTTGAAGAGACCACCATTTATCCCAAACAGAGGTAACTGAAAGATGAGGACCTAGTTTGGGAAGGAAATCATGGATGAGCTAACACCAAGGCCAGACATCGAGCAACAGTTCCTGAGAGTAACACTCCGGCCACATTCAGAGGAGCCCCCAGCATCTTACCTCGCCCTGAAGCTCTCATGGAAGTGTGAGGCATGGCAAATAGAAACTGAGAGGCTACCCACAGGCATCTCTGAAAGACTTCCTACACTAAACCTTGATGTGGCCAGCAATGTTGAATTGTTATGGTTGTTTTTGGTTAAAGTTGAATGAGGATGTAGTGCGCACCAGGCACAACGTGATGACAATGCATGCCCTCCAGAGACCGGCATGGACCCAAAAAATTATGATAAAGACTTACAGCACACAAGCAGCAGTCTGGAGCAGATCAGAGAGGTGTGGAGAAGATCACAGAGGTGTGGAGCAGATCACAGAGGTGTGGAGCAGATCAGAGAGGTGTGGAGCAGATCAGGGTGGTGTGGAGCAGATCAGAAAGGTGTGGAGCAGATCAGAGAGGTGTGGAGCAGATCAGAGTGGTGTGGAGCAGATCAGAGAGGTGTGGAGCAGATCAGAGAGGTGTGGAGCAGATCAGAGAGGTGTGGAGCAGATCAGAGAGGTGTGGAGCAGATCAGAGTGGTGTGGAGCAGATCAGAGAGGTGTGGAGCAGATCAGAGTGGTGTGGAGCAGATCAGAGAGGTGTGGAGCAGATCAGAGAGGTGTGGAGCAGATCAGAGAGGTGTGGAGCAGATCAAAGAGGTGTGGAGCAGATCACAGAGGTGTGGAGCAAATCGCAGAGGTGTGGAGCAGATCACAGAGGTGTGGAGCAGATCACAGAGGTGTGGAGCAGATCACAGAGGTGTGGAGCAGATCGCAGAGGTGTGGAGCAGATCACAGAGGTGTGGAGCAGATCGCAGAGGTGTGGAGCAGATCACAGAGGTGTGTACAAAGCTCGGTCATGAATGGCCAACACCACACGGCCTGCACATTCCGAGGAAGGCCAGCCCTGTTCTCCCTGTCCCTGCAGCAGAAGCACTGCACGTGCTATTGACGACCTTCCCTTCTCTTAGATACCTACATTCAGTGCATTAGAGGCCAAACTTACATTTTAGAACTGCTGGACGTGCTGGAGAAACCCTGCACATGCAGTAAAAGGCCTGCACATCTCTTAGAAGCCTGCATGTGGTACAATAGAAGCCATGCTTGTATTTTAAAAGCTCTGAATGTGACGGAGAAGACCTGCATATACAGTAAAAGGTCTAAACGTGTCATAGAAGCCTTCACGAGGTGCATTATGAAATCGCCCACTGAATGAAGAACATTTGTCTGAAGCTGAATACAGAGAGCGATCAACATTCTGATCTTCATGAAGAGCCTTTCACCCTGGGACTCCACCTGGTGGCCGACAGAGCTGGGGCCTCCACCCACCTCCCCTCCACCCATGTGCACAACCTCAGGATCATTATAGACCGCAATCTCAACATGACTGGCAAAGTAACATCACACCTGCCTCATGCTTCCACGCCCCGAAGATGCTGAGGAAGATTTTCAAAGGGCTCCCAACCAGCACCAGGAAAACTACCACTCACACCCTCCGCACAATCAAGCTGTGCTACGGAAAACCCGCTATGACGGGATCAACAAAAATCTCACCAGAAGACTGCAACCATTCACAACTTGGCTGCCAGAATCACTCTCCTCCTCCAAAGCTGCACTCACATCACACCACATCTGAAGGAGCTCTACTGACTCCCCGTACACAAACGAGCACAATTCAAACTCCTCGCCCACACTTTCAAGGCACTACATGACACTGGCCCAGCACACCTCAACAATCGCATCTGCTTTCACAAATTGTCCAGACACCTCCGCTCACCCGGACTCTTACTTGCACACATCCCACACATACGGAAAACCAGATCCAGCGGATGAGCCTCCTCCTACATCGCTCCTAAAGTGAGGAACGAACTTCCACCACACACAAGAGGCCCCTGCTCACTACTTGAATCCCACAAGAAGCTGATGACTTGGCTCTTCGAATAGTGCAACAAGGCCTGAGGTGTGGCTAGACTCACCTGTGCCCGAGGTGTGGCTAGACTCACCTGTGACCGAGGTGTGGCTAGACTCACCTGTGCCAGAGGTGTGGCTAGATTCATCTGTGCCCGAGGTGTGGCTAGACTCACCTGTGCCCGAGGTGTGGCTAAACTCACCTGCTCAACCCAGAATACCTTCCTGGCATATACATACCGAGTGCCTGCATACCCTCTCGGGTGATTAGTGCACTATACAAATCAATGTAACATAACATAATATACCTTCCTCTCAAATATGTATAACATAACACAACACACAGACAGGGCGCCGTTGCCCTCACCCCTGCTCTACACCGCTCTAGGAGATCAAAAAGATGTTGTTACTACCCTCGGCACGTCCTGTTCGCCCTGAACACACGTGCCTCCTCCCCCAAAAAGCTGCCCATCACGGGGAAGAGCTTTGAGGGACACATTAAAAAAAACCTGGAAAAGAACATTGGTTGTTTGCTATCCACAATGCACTTTCTTGTTTATTTTGACAGGAGATGAAAGGACCCTCCGGCCCTGTTTTCCTTGGATAGTTTGCTCAACATTGCCTCTGATTAGGAGAACATGTGCAGAGCAGGAATGTCTCATATTTGAGATGAGGGGCTGAGCTCATGCTTGAGAAGAGACAGCTGCAAGAGAGGGCTGTCCTCCGTCACATGCAGAGACACCAGGATCCGCACCATCTGCGTCAGACGTGCATGTGCCCAACGATTCCAGTTCTTGGAAATTTACACTTTCACTATGTTTATTCCGGCGTTTGCTGCAAATGTATGTTTTTTGGGGGAGGGATTCTGAGAAGTTGTGACAGTCTCAGAATTCCAGGAGCACTCACATAAGAGAGCATTTAAACACACATAAAGATAGAGGGTGTAACTTTATGCATGCGTAAGACTAAGCACCGTGCTTTTAGACTTTAAAATGTTTTCCTATTTTTTATGTTTGAGGAAAACATGTTTTCCGCTCGAGAAACTACTTCCTCAACACCTCCGCAATATATATATTACCTACTGGCGGTCGCCAGTAGGTAGTTATAGTTAGGACCCCTTTTCCATAGGAAATCCGCAACATTCTATTTTGAGTAACTTTGGCGCCGGTCGATGAATCCTCGCGAATTTCTCAAAATAGGTGGGGCGCTACGCTCCGCTCCTACCCTGAAAGTCTCGGGGGGATTCGTCAAGCGGGGGCTGAGATAAAAGGGGGGTCCCAAAACGCGTTTTTCCCATGCATTTTTCCATAGGACCTTTAGAACGAGCTACAGCCCGAACGGCTGAACAGAATTACTAGAAATTTGGCAGAGAGGTAGTCCGTAGGTCAAGGAAGTGCCTTTTGTAGGTTTGGTGTAAATCTGTTCAGTAGATTCTGAGAAAATAGCCTTTAAATCAATATATATATCTGAGCCCGCTTACGGTACGCTTACGGTACGCTTACCGTACGCGTACGGTGGTGTGCGCGAGCGCGATTCTGATTGGCTGTTAGATCTTAGTAAACATTCGAATCGGCCGAAACCAGGAAGCGGCGGCCGCCATTTTGTGTGTTTCACTCAGAAAAAAAAGAGTGAAAACAAGAAAAGGGGGCAATGAGGAGAGTTACAGACCCCCTTACATTTGTGAGGGGGTCAAAGAAGGACTGTAAAGTACAAAAAAATTTTTATTGATTTTAAAAAAAATCACGGGGTACGCGTACGGTAAGCTTACGGTAAGCGTACGGAAGAAAAAATAAATTAAAAAAGAAATGAAATGCAGATTTAAGAGTTTAGATATTAGGGAGCTCTAAAAAGAGCTGTTGTGTTTATGAAGTCATTTTGTTAGTGGTACCTACAAGTAAGTACCGATGCAGAGTCTAAGGTTCAAGAGGAAGACTCTGTTCCCTTCATCATTGAAGTGCACACCATCTCCTCTATAAATGTCTTGCATGTCATAACGCAAGTTGTTGTGGTAAATGGCACCCATACCATAGTCACGGAGGAAAGCAGAAACAGATTTGTTGACGTGCTTTCTTGCTTTGTCAATCTGCGGACAGAAATGATTGGACCAGTTCCATTTTTGCCTTTGGCATATGTTGGAAAACACAAAGGCAGTTTTAGGGAAAAGTGAAAACAGTTGTGCAAAGGTGTCCTTCATAAGCATTTCCAGACCTACCCCAGTCAAAGTGCCTAGGTCATTGCCACCACAGTGCACTATTATGAGGTCAGGGTGTTGGATTTGCATGAAGGATTTCACCAATGGCATCAATTGGTGCCACTTTAACCCTCTCTGACCAATCCATTTAATGTCTACATTTGGCAAAGCAAGGTCTCTCACCATATCTGTTTTCTCTGCAAACTTTTCACTCCAGAAGACATAGCTGTGCCCTACAATCCACACTGTGAACATCTTCAAAGGAGAACTGGATGCACTCAGGGGGTGTCTTTCAGTAGAATGGCAATATGAAAAGAAAGACAGTTTGGAAATGGAGGCATACATATTTTTTTCAAAACAAAAAGAACTGATTGGCTGTTTCATACCATTCTAGAATAAAAACTAGGCTGTATGTGTAAATTAATAGAAGCATGTTTTGTATTGGTACAAAAAAATGTGTTACCAAAGAACAGTACTATGGATTTGCTGTTAGGTTTGAAAAGTCAAGCACTCTTGCTCTTTTGAAATGAAACATTGTGTGGCGAACTTCTGACCTAACTCCACACAGCAGTGTTCCATGAGCTGTTGCTATGGTAGCAGGCAGAAGTCAAGTTGGGGGAAGGGTACTAGGCAGAAGTCAAGTTGGGGGCAGGGTACTTTTGGAAAAGGGTTGGTTTTCAACCAATAGAAATGTGTGATTACATTTGAAAAAAAGGGGGAAGCACTGAGATTTGAAACTTACATGTATATGTGTGGAAAAATAGAGGGAAAGTTTGCCATTATCTGGTTCTGCTGAGAGGAGAGAGGTGAACAGAACAGAGATCCTGGCTCTGATAATCTGCTGTTTGAGTGCCACATTTCTTTCACAACTAACTAATTTTAAAGGTGAGGTTAGAGTTTGAGAGGAGATGTATATGGTAAATTAAGAAATGAATAATAGAAATGGAAATTCTTTTTGTTGAAGTTGCGTTTATCATTTTCTGTTTTGGGAGAAATTTAAATGTGAGGAACATGTAAAATAATATGGACTATGTTTTCACGATAAATTAAGGTGTACTGGAAAAAAAAGAATAGTTTAAGGGTTTGAGGTTGGACTCAGTAATGCAAATACATTCAGCATCACTAAGGCTGGTTGCCCTTGCTGGAATGTAGGCAGCCACCCAGGTTACACATGGTGGTGGTCTGAAAAAGCAGTTTGGACATGTGCATTTAAAAAAATCAAAAAAGTGGTTTCATAATGTGTCAGTCTGTAAAAGTGATTTTCACTTGCCAAAAAAAAGAGCAGTAAGTGTGCATTCAAATTGGCAAAGAAATTTCGTTTTGGGACTAATGTGAAAACATGACTCTGTGTGGAAATAGGAATTACAGGCAGAGATTTATTGCGTTTTTTTCTGGTGATTTCACAGTTGCATTAGTAGGAAAAAGGGGGAGCGATTTTTTGGGGGAAGAAGCAGACTCTTAGCACACACCCATCTGCTTGCCATGTATAATCATGCACAGTATTTACAAGCGAGTGGGGTTTTCAGGTTTTAGTCTGTAATGCAAATACATTCAGCATCACTAAGGCTGGTTGCCCTTGCTGGAATGTAGGCAGCCACCCAGGTTACACATGGTGGTGGTCTGAAAAAGCAGTTTGGACATGTGCATTTAAAAAAATCAAAAAAGTGGTTTCATAATGTGTCAGTCTGTAAAAGTGATTTTCACTTGCCAAAAAAAAAGAGCAGTAAGTGTGCTTTCAAATTGGCAAAGAAATTTCGTTTTGGGACTAATGTGAAAACATGACTCTGTGTGGAAATAGGAATTACAGGCAGAGATTTATTGCGTTTTTTTCTGGTGATTTCACAGTTGCATTAGTAGGAAAAAGGGGGAGCGATTTTTTGGGGGAAGAAGCAGACTCTTAGCACACACCCATCTGCTTGCCATGTATAATCATGCACAGTATTTACAAGCGAGTGGGGTTTTCAGGTTTCAGTCTGTAATGCAAATACATTCAGCATCACTAAGGCTGGTTGCCCTTGCTGGAATGTAGGCAGCCACCCAAGTTACACATGGTGGTGGTCTGAAAAAGCAGTTTGGACATGTGCATTTAAAAAAATCAAAAAAGTGGTTTCATAATGTGTCAGTCTGTAAAAGTGATTTTCACTTGCCAAAAAAAAAGAGCAGTAAGTGTGCTTTCAAATTGGCAAAGAAATTTCGTTTTGGGACTAATGTGAAAACATGACTCTGTGTGGAAATAGGAATTACAGGCAGAGATTTATTGCGTTTTTTTCTGGTGATTTCACAGTTGCATTAGTAGGAAAAAGGGGAAGCGATTTTTTGGTGCAGAAGCAGACTCTTAGCACACACCCAGCTCCTTTCCATGTATAATCATGCACAGTATTTACAAGCGAGTGGGGTTTTCAGGTTTCAGTCTGTAATGCAAATACATTCAGCATCACTAAGGCTGGTTGCCCTTGCTGAAATGTAGGCAGCCACCCAGGTTACACATGGTGGTGGTCTGAAAAAGCAGTTTGGAAATCAAAAAAGTGGTTTCATAATGTGTCAGTCTGTAAAAGTGATTTTCACTTGCCAAAAAAAAAGAGCAGTAAGTGTGCTTTCAAATTGGCAAAGAAATTTCGTTTTGTGACTAATGTGAAAACATGACTCTGTGTGCAAATAGGAATTACAGGCAGAGAACCATTTTTAAAGCAATTTTTTTAAAAAACAAATGAATAAATATTTTTTTGAGTGGGTATGGTAAGTCAATAATAATAATTGTACTCTCAAAGACCTTGTAATGTGATAATTGATTTTTAGTGTTTTTTTTTTTAAAAAAAAAAAGGTACGCGCACCGTACGCGTACGGTAAAAAAAAAAAAAAAAAAGTTTTTAAAAACATATGTAAAAAAAAGATGAAAGATAAGGTTGGCTCTTAAAAGAACCGTTGTGTTCATGCAGGGACAGAGGAAAGAAAGAATGGGAAAATTATTCAAAGCGACAAGTGTGCTGATCTATTTTGTTGTTCACTAGGGAAACACTGGTCTCCCTATGGCAAATTAGATCTTGACAAAAGGCGCATCGAATATCAACCCTCCGAAATCGAGGGTTCATTTCCAGAGGGCCAGCAAAAGGAGATGCTCCCCCCACAGATGAAGGGCTCACCTGACCTGCAGAAGAAGGAGTCAGCTCTGCAGATGATGGTCCAGGCTGAGCTGCTGTGGATGTACTTGCTTGTCTTTCTGAAGAGTTACCTCCAAAAAGATGACCATGTGTCCTTCTGTGTACATCCTTGAGGTGTCTCTTCATGGTATGATTCCCAAAGGAATACTTCCTGTCAGGATTACCTCTTGAAAGTACACGCTGACACAGCTTGCAAGTTACTAAGGGTGCATTCACCTTTTGCTGGCCTTCAGGAAAAGTAAAATAATCCCATACATAAGAGGGCTTTTGTTTCCTCGCTCTCTGCCTCAAAACAGTGCTGCTAGTGCTAGCCTCACTCTCAGAAGAGCTCTGCTGTTCTGCCATCGTATCACAAAGACAACCCAGCTCCTTCTCCTAAGGGATCACAAGCAGAAATGAGGGGAATGGGTGTGGTGTAGGAGAGTTCTAGAACTGAAAGTAGTTTCAACCAATCAAAAGTTGTGTTTCATGATCACATGACCTACCGTACGCTTACGGTACGCTTACGGTACGCTTACGGCAAAAGTGCGCATGCGCGTAAAAAAGACACGCGCTTGCGCGCATGCGCATAACAGTCACTACCCGACACTTCCGCGTAACGTGCGCGTGTAGCGTACACGCGTACGCGTCCCACGCGGAGTACGCGCGGCTACGCAAATTGCATAACTATACGCAAACAGCGTAGATAAATTACGGGCGTTGCGTAAACCGTACGCTTACCGTAAGCTTACGGTACGCGTACTAAAAAATAATTAAAAAAAAAAAAAAATGTACTGCAAATAAATTTTACATGTTTATTTTAAAAAATATATTAAAAATAAACATATTAAAGAATTTTACAAATTTAACCATAGTCTTTATAAAAGGTAAGAAAATTAAAATAAAAATATGTTAAAAAAAATAGAAGAAAAAAAAAACAATTAGCATTTAAAAAACCTTGCAAATTCACTGAAAAAACCATGGGTTTCACACACGTTATAGTTAGGAATTAGCATTTAAAAAACCTTAGAAATTCAGTGAAAAAACCATAGGTTTCACACACGTTATAGTTAGGAATTAGCATTTAAAAAGCCTTATAAATTCAGTGAAAAAACCATAGGTTTCACACATGTTATAGTTAGCTGGACATTTTACTCGTAAAAAACCAATGAAATTCCCCCGTTATAGTTAGTTCAGCTAACTATAACTCGCGCGCCCGCAATGCACTGCTGATGACGTCACATATTACATCACTCATGACATGGTCAGTGACATCACTCATGACATCACTGATGACATCTCAAATGACATCACTGATGACCTCACTGATGACATCATCCTTGTGATAGAGTGGCAGACCTCCTCTTCCCCTAATAAAACCTTTGATACACACATTCAAAAATAGAGACTAAAATTTACATAAGAATGGACATACCAATAACAGTTACAACAACCTCTTCAGTAATTCTAAGATCCACATACACATCCACTCATTCACCAACAGTCCAATACAGTCACTCATACATGTACTCACTTATCATATGTACTCATACACCTATACATCCGGTTACACAATGCCACTCATCCATAGAGCTACTCACACACATAGTCACTCATGCTAATAAAGAATCAAACATACATTTACTTGCATATACAGTTATACACACACCACCACACTTACTTCTACGGAAACTTACACATACTTAGTCTTTTAAACAATCACTTATAGAAATACATACTTATTCATACAGGAACTCTTTCAATCTCTCACTCTCACATATACTCACATATATAAACCAATAGTCACATATACTAGTTTTAAACATATGTACTTACTCATAAAGACACTATTGAGACAGTCATTCACTCACTAACACACCCATACACACACACATCCACCCATGCAGTCCTGCACACATGCTCTGTTCAACACATACAAACAGTGAGTCACTCATTCATGCACCTATGCACTACGTAATACCCCCCACCAAACCATGCAGACACTCATACTGATACTCAAAAAACCTAACCTATATAGACACCCATGTAGCTACTCACCAACCCATGCAGCCACTTATACACAAAGTGAAAAAATGATACAGATATTTATATATTTAAACATTACTCACTAAGCCATGTATTCACTATGATACACTTAATCAGTCAGTTACACAATCAATTTTTCAAAAAGAAATCATCCATTTAGACAGTAATATACCCATTTATTCTTCCATCGACCTTGAGATATACATATATAAAACATATTTAATTTTCAGAAAAACACACATTCACTGGATGATGTCATCAGTGAGGTCATCAGTGATTTCATTTGAGATGTCATCAGTGATGTCATGAGTGATGTCACTGACCATGTCATGAGTGATGTAATATGTGACGTCATCAGCAGTGCATTGCGGGCGCGCGAGTTATAGTTAGCTGAACTAACTATAACGGGGGAATTTCATTGGTTTTTTACGAGTAAAATGTCCAGCTAACTATAACATGTGTGAAACCTATGGTTTTTTCACTGAATTTCTAAGGTTTTTTAAATGCTAATTCCTAACTATAACGTGTGTGAAACCTATGGTTTTTTCACTGAATATATATATATATATATATATATATATATATATTCACAGAAAAAAACCATAGGTTTCAGGCACGTTATAGTTAGGAATTAGCATTTAAAAAACCTCAGAAATTCACTGAAAAAACCATAGGTTTCAGGGGTGTTATAGTTAGCTGGACTTTTCACTTGTACAAAACCATTGAAATTCCCCCGTTATAGTTAGTTCAGCTAACTATAACTCGCGCGCCCGCAATGCACTGCTGATGACGTCACATATTACATCACTCATGACATGGTCAGTGACATCACTGATGACATCACTGATGACATCTCAAATGACAACACTGATGACATCACTGATGACATCATCCAGCGAATGTGTGTTTTTCTGAAAATTAAATATGTTTTATATATGTATATCTCAAGGTCGATGGAAGAATAAATGGGTATATAAGTGTCTAAATGGATGATTTGTTTTTGAAAAATTGATTGTGTAACTGACTGATTAAGTGTATCATAGTGAATACATGGCTTAGTGAGTAATGTTTAAATATGTAAATATCTGTATCAGTCTCTCACTTTGTGTATAAGTGGCTGCATGGGTTGGTGAGTAGCTACATGGGTGTCTATATAGGTTATTAGTTGGTTTTTTGAGTATCAGTCTGAGTGTCTGCATGGTTCGGTGGGGGGTATTACGTAGTGCATAGGTGCATGAATGAGTGATTCACTCTTTGTATGTGTTGAAGACAGCATGTGTGCAGGACTGTATGGGTGGATGAGTGTGTGTATGGGTGTGTTAGTGAGTGAATGACTGTCTCAGTAGTGTCTTTATGAGTAACTACATATATTTTAAACTAGTATATGTGACTATTGGTGTATATAAGTGAGAGTGAGAGATTGAACGAGTTCCTGTATGAATAAGTATGTGTTTCTATAAGTGATTGTTTAAAAGACTAAGTTTGTGTAAGTTTCAGTAGAAGTAAGTGTGGAGGTGTGTGTATAACTGTATATGCAAATAAATGTATGTTTGATTCTTTATTAGCATGAGTGACTATGTGTGTGAGTAACTCTATGGATGAGTGGCATTGTGTAACAGGATGTATAGGTGTATGAGTACATATGATGAGTGAATACATGTATGAGTGACTGTATAGGACTGTTGGTGAATGAGTGGATGTGTATGTGGATCTTAAAATTACTGAAGAGGTTGTTTTAACTGGTATTGGTATGTCCATTGTTTTGAAAAGTTTAGTCTCTATTTTTGAATGTGTGTATCAAAGGTTATATTAGGGTGAGAGGAGGTCTGCCACTCTATCACAAGGATGATGTCATCAGTGATGTCATCAGTGATGTCATTTGAGATGTCATCAGTGATGTCATGAGTGATGTCACTGACCATGTCATGAGTGATGTAATATGTGACGTCATCAGCAGTGCATTGCGGGCGCGCGAGTTATAGTTAGCTGAACTAACTATAACGGGGGAATTTCAATGGTTTTGTACAAGTGAAAAGTCCAGCTAACTATAACACCCCTGAAACCTATGGTTTTTTCAGTGAATTTCTGAGGTTTTTTAAATGCTAATTCCTAACTATAACGTGCCTGAAACCTATGGTTTTTTCTGTGAATTTCAAAGGTTTTTTAAATGCTAATTTCTAACTATGCCTACAGAGATAGGACATGTGAAGAAAGATGAAAAAATGCACAGAAAGAAAAAAAAGAAGTGCAGAAAGAAGCAACAGAAGTCCTCAAAGACGAAGAAAAGTGCAGGAAGAAGGATAACGTGCAGAAAGAACAAAAAGAAGAGCAGAAAGAAGCCTTGTTGCAAAATCATCCTGTACCCTCAACTTTTTCAGACGGATGCTGGTGGTAACTGAGTCTGACTAACCAGTCCTAGAGCCAGTGCTATGTTAAAAGACACTTAGAATACAGTGAAAACACCTACATACACTAGGGAACATTATGCGTTGGGGTCCCCCTGTGATTAGCATGACCTCCTCTGTAAGCCCCTAGTATATAATAGGGCAGGGGGATTAAAACTACCTCTTAAAACAGGCCACAGGGCGTTTTTGCACACGTTAACTCAGGCCCCGTCCCCTCCCTTCACCACTGTGTAAACACGCCCTGTGTCCGTTTTTAGTTGGGAGATTAAGTTAATTTGAATCCTGAGGGTCCCTAGGGTCCAACTAGCCCACTAGGTACCTCCAGTAAGTGCCACAGAGCTGCGTTGCAGAGAGGTGTAAAAAGTGGCACGGCCTGGACCACCTCTCTGAAATGCAGCTCAGTGGCGCTTACTGGAAGCACTTGTTGGGCTAGTTAGCCCCCAGGGGCCCTCAGTATTGAAGGAAAATTATATCCCCAATTTAAAACGTGCAATAGTGCGTGTTTGCACACGTCACCTCAGGTCCCGTCCCCTCCCTTCACCACTGTGTAAACGCGCCCTGTGGCTGTTCTAAGTTGAGAGATTAAGTCCCCTTGAATCCTAAGGGTCCTTAGGGTCAAACTAGACCACTAGGTACCTCCAGTAAGCGCCACAGGGCTGCGTTGCAGAGAGGTGTAAAAAGGGGCTTGGCCTCAGAACACCTGTCTGCAGCGCAGCTCCCTGGTGCATACTGGAGATGCCTGTTGGGCTAGTTGGCCCTCAGGGACCCTCAGTATTGAAGAGGGGGCGCGTTTGCAAAGTGCTGCAAGGAGGGGGCGCGGCCTCCGGCACGATGCCAGTCTTTTATTTATTTTAATTTTTTAGGAAGGGGGGCTGTGTGGTTCCCCTTCTTATTCTAATTTATTGGCCCTGATGACCCCATCCCCCAGGGCCTGTCTCCTAATTATATTTTTTTGACCCCAATCCCCAGGGCCGGCCACTGTTTTTTATTATTTTTAAAATATATATATTTATAGACACACCTAAGACATGCTGGACAAACCGTACGTACCTATCACCATGACGATTTGCGTGATATTCATTAAAAGGCGACTATGCATACAATGAATCCACGTGGAATGTATTTACACCACTAGTGAAGCTCTGACATGTCTGATGCCCTACCGTGCCTAATCCCGGTAGACACCCTTGTCGTTTATTTATACAAACATGGGTAGCTATTGACGGGCACATTTAATACACATGCACACCAAGCCATTCAAAGGGGATTCGACAAAAATTCGACCAAAACTATGCAAGAAACCCCCCTCACGGTTAATAAAACATACATCCACTGCCGGATGTGTAATACTTTTTATTTTACTCTCTGGAAAGGGGACGAACATCACTTGAGAGTCACAGCGCGCTCCTGGCAGAGCCCAATGCTGTGTTACACCCACCATTGCCTGCTGAGTGCCACACACCTGTGTTGTATTCCACTAGCTAGTGCATATGCTATGACACTCTCTAGCCCATGTGCACTGTAACACCACCCCGTGAATATGTCATGCCACACTTGTCTTCGCACGGGTTATATTGCCGCATCTAACGTGCCTTCCTCGATGCCTATGTTATAACGCACAGTGCTATGCCATACATATTACAATCTGGGATCCATATCTTTGTCACAGTGCATATGCAACGTTACACTCCCCAGCACATATTTTATATTACAACTTTAGAGACTAGTTAGGTTACACAACACTGCCCTGTGCATATTACACTCCAAGGCGCATATCGCATAGCACGCGCTAGTGCCTGTGCTATCTCGCTCTCTCCAATGAATCTGTAATTGCGCACAATGTATTGCATATTATATTTCACGCCCGGTTCATCTTATATCACACTTTTTGGTGCATAGTTTATACCATACACTATATCTAGTTTTAATTTTCAATCGTGCTCTCAGGACTATGTTCTATATAACACTGTGTTCACCTACCCTTTTCACGGGCATTACATTTTGCGATAGGGGGTGGAGGGTCAGGGGGTGTTTCTGCCAAGTGAGCCCGGAGTCACAGTCACAAACGTCCTCTTCTTCCTGAATAAAAGTGAGATTATGCTGCATACTTGTTCATATTTTAAGTAGTTCGCACAGACACACGTTTTAAAAACAAAAAAGTTCCTAATACCCGCCTTCTCTGAACAGTTAGCTTGCTGCCCCATCCCCCTCCTCCCTATCCTCTGTTGTGTGAATCCATGGACTAGCCTCCTCCCTCCTGCCATGCATGGTCTGATGTGCTGCCACTGCCCTCAATTTAGTATGATGTACCAGTCTACTCCTCCTGCCCTCCATTGCCCAATTCTATGCCCCATCATTGACCTCCTGCTTAAACTCTGTGCTTAGCTTGCTGCCCCTATTCTCCTTCCCCCTGCCCTCCGATGTCTTTGTGTATGCCCCTGCTCCATCCTTTTTGCCCACCATGTTCCATGGACCTGCCACTCCTATATACTCTGAGTGTTCTGTTGAGCTGCCACTCCCCTCCCACCTGCCTAGCATTGTCAGATGACTGTAACCTGTCCCTGCCACCTCCAGCCTGCCTGTCCACATGCCATGCCCCTATCCTCTTCCTCCTGTCCTACATGGTCCATTGTACTGCCACACCCTTCTGCCCTCCCTGGTCTGTTGTGCTGCAACTGCTCCTCCTGCCTGCCCCGTGCGGTCTGTTGTGAGGCCCCTTCCCCTGAACTTTCTTGTCTGTGCACAGGTCCTGACCCTCCCTTCTATCCTCCATCGTCCTTTGTGCATGCCCCTGCACCCTCCTTCTTGCCCATCATAGCCATTGTGCTACCACTAACCCTCCCACTTGCCATGCATGGTCTTCTGTGCTGCCATGGCCCCTCCCACCTTCCCTGTGTGGTCAGTTAGCTGCCCCTGAACCCCTCCCACCTTCCCTCCATGGTCTGTGTGTATGCCATCACAGTCTCACTGTTGCTCTTCATGGTGTGTCTTGCTTCTAGTGCCCATCCTGCCTGACCTCCATGGCTATCTTTCTGCTCCTGCCCTGCCCCCTTACCCCAAGCCCTCTGTTTACATGTGCAGACCCCTACTCCCTCCCTCTTGGCTTGTCTGTTCCATTGTAATGCCCCTGATCCATCCCTCCTGCCCTTTATGGTCTGTTATGCTGCAGCTTTCTCTCCTGTCTGTCCATTATGGTCCTGCCTCTTGCCCCTCTGTTCTCTGTTGTCCATGTGCATGGTCCTGTCCTCTCCCTCTTGCTTTCTATGGATTGTTGTGCTGCACTCCCGTCCCGCATGCCCTGTGTGGTGTATTGTGCTGCTGCAAACCCTGATGCCTGCCCTGCAGGGTCAGTTTGGTGCACCTCTCCATGTCCCTCCTGTCCTCTGTTATCCAAGTCCATGTCCCTACCCCATTTCCTTCCATGATCCAATGTACCATACTTGCGAACATTTTGAACTTGGCAAGAGGGAGATTTTGAAAAAAAACTGGGGTATTGATTTTCCCCTTTGAGTTACATTGAAAAAGAGGAGATTGTAGACAGGAGACAGATAAAATAAAGCCCATTTGAGCTTAAAAACATTGGACGTTTCCTGGCTGAATCGGGTCTGTTGGCATGTATGGTTGTACTACCATTGCCTCTTCCTTCTGCCCACAATGGTCTATTACATTGCCACAGCCTCTCTTGCAAGTCCTGTATTGTTGGTTTGTTGCCCCTGCCCCCCTTTCCACTGCCCTCCATAGTCTGTTGTGCTGCCACGGCCCTTCCTGCCTGCTCAGTGTGGTTAAATTGTTGCCTTTGCACCCTCCTACCTGCCTTCAATTTTCAGAGTCCGTGCCCCTGGCCTCTGCCTCTCAACAGTATCCTAATGAACAACTAGATTGCTAACATTCTATATTTATTACAAAAGTGTGGAACGGACGTCATCTTGATGTAATCAAAACTGTAATACCTAGAGCATTTCCTTTAGAAATTACATATATGAGAGGGTCTTATTGGCATCAAAATTATGGTTAGTGCTCTAAAAGACTAAAATAAGGACATATTTTCTGAGTTTTCAAATAGCGAGAAAGCACTTTTAAATTATTTGTTACCTTTATGTTTTTTTATCCAGTTGACCACTTGATTAAATGTTGCACTTAGGGGAAGAATGTGGTGTTACTTCCAGAACTGCAGACTTTGCAACTGGGGAACCAGGTTGGAGTTTCTGCTTCAGCTCGACATTCTGTGATTCTGGTCAAATCACTTAGTCTCCCCATGTCTACAACCAAAATGAATTTGTTCTTGTGTGATGTAACCAATGCTCATGTAAAGCACTCCAATACCTGACAAGTCTGCACTATATAACACTGCAAAAACACAAAATAATAAGTGTTTTGCACACTTCTGTCATTGGGCTATATTTGGGCTACATCTGGGTGATTTTGGGCTACATTTGGGCTCTTTTGTCTCCGGTGGCCATCTTGGCAGACTTATTTGTTATGAAGTTTCCTAATTTCCTCATTTACTGCAGTCTCCTCAGTAGGAAATACTTTCAGTTTTTTACTTTGATTCCAAAGGCATTCAGATGTGTCACACATTTGCCATAAATTCAGAATGTTAGCACTCTTTTTGCTCATTAGATCACTGTAGTAAAGCTACTGCTCACCAGGGAAAACTGCTGCTGGTATTGAAAGTGCATGTTTCAGTCTGCATGTCAGAATTTTTTAATGAAATAGAAGAGGATTTGAGAAGTCACTCAAAATGTGCCCTAATTTTTCTTTCTGCAGCACTAATCATACTTTTTATGGAAAAATGAACCCCCTCATTTTGTTCCTTTTTAAATTAAATGTTTTAAGAGTTACCACTTTCATCCAAGCAAGATGGCTTCAGGTGTGCCATACGTTTATCATAAGTAGGACTGTTAGCGCTCTAGTTGTTCTTTGGAACACTCTGGGAAGCTGCAGTAGAACACAAAGGAATCAACTGACAGTCTCTGCCCTTGTTGGATGTACATGTTTTACTGAGAATGTCAGATTTCATTCTCACATGACTGAGAAAGATAATGTGAATTTACAGAAAATAAGCTCTCAGTTTAGCTTATAGATCACCTTCCAAACCTCTGTGGGAAAAGCATGAGAAAATATTTTTCTCTCAATCATGATATCCCAGCAGAAGGCTTTTTCACATGGTGAAATCACCTTAGAACATACCACAATTCCTAAAATGAGTATGGTACCATCAACAAATGATTTATAATGTAACTAAAGTCTTAAAACCTTCTATTAACTGCAATGCTTTTTAATGAGGTGCTATCATGTATATTGGTCCCAAGATGGCTGCCAACACTTCTTGGATGAAGTGCTGACAGCCAATCAGATCTCAGGATGAGATGTGTGGTTAGGCTCCGCCCACATATATATATGATTTTACTTTTGATTTTCTCAGGAACTACTGAACAGATTGACACCAGACCTGCAAAAGGCACATCCCTGACCTGAGGACTACCTCTCTGCCAAATTTCAAGTAATTCTGTTCAGCCGTTCGGGCTGTACCTTGGACTAAAGGTCCCTATGGAAAATTGCATAGAGAAAACGCGTTTTGGGACCCCCCTTTTTTCTCAGCCCCCGCTTGACGAATCCCCCCGAGACTTTCAGGGTAGGAGCGGAGCAGAGCGCCCCACCTATTTTGAAAATTTCGCGAGGATTCGTCAACCGGCGCCAAAGTTATTCCAAATAGAATGTTGCGGATTTCCTATGGAAACACGGTTCTAACTATAACTATCTACTGGCGACCGCCAGTAGATAATATATATACATAAATATATTTTACCTCCTTACACCACCCTAGAAACAAAATTCACCTGTCTTCGACAGGAGGAAATGTGGAAACACACCTTACGTGCGTTTGTGACTAGCCCCACGTTGTTACAAGAGTCAGCAGCCTTCTATTCCGGCAGTCATCGCTGACCTGGGATGATAGCATCACTGGCCTGAGATGTCAGCATCCTTCTACTCAGGCAGAAATCACTGGCCTGGGAGGTCAGCATCCTTCTACTCAGGCAGACATCACTGGCCTGGGATGTTAGCATCCTTCTACTTAGGCAGACATCACTGGCCTGGGATGTCATCATCCTTCTACTCAGGCAGACAATCCTTCTACTCAGGCAGACATCCCTGGCATGGGATGTCAGCATCCTTCTACTCAGGCAGACATCACTAGCCTGGAATGACAGCATCCTCCTACTCAGGCAGACGTCACTTGCCTGGGATGTTAGCATCACTGGCCGGGATATTAGCATTCTTCTACTCAGGCAGGCAATCCTTCTACTCAGGCCTGGGATGTCTGCATCCTTATACTCAGGTAGACATCACTGGTCTGGGATGTCGGCATCCTTCTATTCAGGCAGACATCACTGGCCTGGGATGTTAGCATCACTGGCCTGGGATGTTAGCATCACTGGCCTGGGATGTTAGCATCCTTCTACTCAGGCAGTCATCACTGGCCTGGGATGTCAGCATCCTTCTACTCAGGCAGACATCACTGGCCTGGGATGTTAGCATCACTGGCCTGGGATGTTAGCATCACTGGCCTGGGATGTTAGCATCCTTCTACTCAGGCAGACATCACTGGCCTGGGATGTTAGCATCACTGGCCTGGGATGGTAGCATCACTGGCCTGGGATGTTAGCATCCTTCTACTCAGGCAGACATCACTGGCCTGGGATATCAGCATCCTTCTACTCAGGCAGACATCACTGGCCTGTGATGTTAGCATCATTGGCCTGGGATGTTAGCATCCTTCTACTCAGGCATACATCACTGGCCTGGGATGTTAGCATCATTGGCCTGGGATGTTAGCATCCTTCTACTCAGGCATACATCACTGGCCTGGGATGTTAGCATCCTTCTACTCAGGCAGACATCATTGGCCTGGGATGTTAGCATCATTGGCCTGGGATGTTAGCATCCTTCTACTCAGGCAGACATCACTGGCCTGGGATGTTAGTATCACTGGACTGGGACGTTAGCATCCTTCTACTCAGGCAGGCAATCCTTCTACTCAGGCAGACATCACTGGCCTGGGATGTTAGCATCCTTCTACTCAGGCAGACATCACTGGCCTGGGATGTTAGCATCGCTGGCCTGGGATGTTAGCATCCTTCTACTCAGGCAGACATCACAGGTCTGGGATGTTAGCATCCTTCTACTCAGGCAGACATCACTGGCCTGGGATGTTAGCATCACTGGTCTGGGATGTTAGCATCCTTCTACGTAGGCAGACATCACTGGCCTGGGATGTTAGAATCACTGGCTTGGGTTGTTAGCTTACTTCTACTCAGGCAGACATCACTGGCCTGGTATGTTAGAATTATTCTACTCACGCAGACATCACTGGCCTGGGATGTTAGCATCACTGGCCTGGGATGTTAGCATCCTTCTACTCTGGCAGACATCACTGACCTGGGATGATAGCATCACTTAAGGCCTTAAAGAAGAGAACCAAGGCCTTAAAACAAATTCTCTCTTTTACGGGAAGCCAATGTAAGGTCTTCAGGTGAGGAGGGATAGGAGTCCTGGGTTTGAGCAGGAGGATCGCACGTGCGGCCGCATTCTGGACCACCTGTAAGTGGTTAAGCAGATACATGGAAAGCCCCGCCCCCCCAGGCCCAGTCAGGAGCTCTCATGCCAGGGACCTGCCACTGTGCACAGTGCCTGAGGGGGCCCTGGGGCTTATGCCCCCCAGACCCAGTCAGGAGCTCTCAGGCCAGGGGCCTGCCGCCATGCACAGTGCTGGAGGGGGGCCCCCTGCAGCTCACGCACCCCACACAGACCCAGTCAGGAGCTCCCAGGCTAGGGGCTCGCCACTGTGCACAGTGCCTGAGGTGGTCCCTGGAGCTCAGGCACCCCCCCCAGACACAGCCAGGAGCTCTCAGGCCAGGGGCCCGCCATTGTGCACAGTGCCGGCCAGTGTGCAGTGCGTGACTGCATGCAGTCGTTCATGAGCACATCAAACTAACTGGTCCCAGACCCAGTCAGGGTATTGTGCTGTGAGGCGGTCCTCTGGAGATTGGGGGACCCCTGGGGCAGCAGGGGCTAATGATACTCCCCTGGGCAGCGCAATTCCGCACAGGTTCAAACACAAGCATAAAGACAATTCGTAATAGGAGAGAAAGCTGGTTTGTGAGCTGTTACTGCCTTCTGTGCATTAAAGAGGTGCATCTTTACTAAAAGTGAGCACCGTTGAGGCGGTCCTGATGGATAGAGGGATGTGGTTCCAGATCCGCAGTGCATAGATGGAGAATGCCCGCTGGCTTTTTAGACCTCTGTACCTGCAGTCTGATTGAAGGTGTCTTAACTGCGTGAGGGCTGACAGCCACCAAAGACGGTGAGCTTGTCTTCAAGATAATTGGGGGGAGGGGTGGTCTGGTCATGATGGGTTTGTAAATGATGCAGATTGTTTTGAAGTTGGTGCGGGCCAGCATGGTGAGATAACGGAGCTCCAATCAGGATGGGGCTGATGTGATCATGTGTGTTCAGGGGCTGGATGAGACATGTTGCAGCATATTGGTTGCCCTTGAGGGGTGCCAGCGTGGACTCTAGGAGAGCATTTAGTACGGTATTACCACCATCCTGATGCAAGATTACAGGGGTTGAACAGCAGTTCTGCAGTCACTTTCTGGAAGAAACTATTTCACCTCTTTTTTAAGAGAGACAGCAAAGCTGTCCGGTTTGCTAATGACTTCTTGCGGACATTCTGAAAGCTTCCCTGGGAATGCATTACGCCCATTGCTTACCATTGGCTTTGTGTTTTGTTATTCACATTTGCTTGCTTTCTATTGGCTGGCTTTGTTTTAGTCCATGGGTACTCGTAAACATTTTCCCAGGGGCCAAAATGTTTGGTCTGTGATGTGACCGAGGGCTGGATTGATGCCAACAGGGCATGGAGGGTTGGCAGGTGGTGTCTGTGGTACATTGAGTATAGAGGAAGTGAAGTGAAGCATATATATCTAGTGATGAACTGCACAATGTGAAGCCAGAAAACCTGGGATTAATCCTGTCTTCCTCACTTTACCAAATTGTGTGATCCTAGGCAATTGTCTTCACTTTCCCTCCCTTTTCTTCATTATCACATATAGGAAGACCTCGAAATATGACTTCAAGATGTCCCCTTTACAACATCCTTTTCTGTGTTTGACTTAATAAATGATATTGCTCCTGTATAATAGGTACCCAGCCCACTCTGGAAGATGCTCAGAACAATCGACTTAACTCTTAGTTCAATATTGGCATCGTTGGCAGGGTGAGGGAAAGAATTAATGTTTTTAAATTCATGTTGGAAATCTATCACTTTAAACAAAAAAATACTTTGACCCTCTGATGTACTAAGGAGAGAAGGTTCTACACGTTAATGAAATACACTTTTTGAATTTAGAGGACACTTTATAAAATGTTTACACTTTTGCGACAAGATGTGTTAAAAAATAGTGTTATCTACACACTATTCCGACCATCTCCTCTGTCAGAACCACTCATCCACCTAAACCCTCCTGAGCACCCTCGTATAAGTACAATATCCCCATCACCCCTCATTGCCCAAGTGCCCCCGTCATCAAAACAGTCTCGACAGAGCTGCGCTGTCTGCTCCACAACTGCAGATCTGCAATAAAACACAAACTTGAAATCTCTGATACCATCATCCTGCACAATATTGACATGCTCTTCCTCACAGAGACCTGGTTCAACGATACCTCTCACTCTGTGTTTGATCTCCTAGTACCCACAGGCTATTCTATATTTAGAAATGACAGAATTGACAAAGTTGGGGGAGGTGTTGCAGTCATCTTTAGAAACTCCCTTCAACTTAAGGCTTTTCCTAACAGCTCCTACAGCACTTTTGAATGCCTATCTCTTGAGCTTCAATTGCATCACCGCTCACCCCTCAGATTCCGTGTTATCTACCACCCGCCTGGTAGCAGCCCTTCGTTTATGGAGGAACTCACGGACTGCATCAGCGACCAATACTCGCAAAGTGACAATCAGATCTTCGTGGGGGACTTCAATGTCCACTGGGGCTCGCCCCAAGACACCTCTGCGAATTTGCTGGCCACCTTCCTCTCTGCAAACGATCTTATCCAACACTGCACAGAAACAACACACTCTAAGGGCTCAATCCTGGGCCTTGTTATTTCTAAAGCAGGCATGCTTACTATCACTACCCCTATTCATGTAGACTGGTCTGACCACCTCCTCATCCCATTCTCTCTTCACCTATCACACTCTATAACTCTCGGCCAACCTAAGAGGGCTACTTCCTGGTTCCGTGACACTAAAAATATTGACCTCTGTACCCTCTGTGATTCTGCTTTGCTATCACTTCCAAGGCTAGACCCGGACCTAGATGTTAACAAACTCACCTCCCAATGCATCACAGTCCATGCAAACAAAATCAATAATGTCGCTCCTCTCAAAAAGCAAAAAGAAAAGACCCACTCCCTCAGCACCTTGGTTCAACAAATCCCTCTATGAAGAAAGGAAGTACCTAAGAGCCCTTGAGAAACAATGGAGACAAGCGCCCTCCACCGATAATTTGGCCACGCTTCGTTCAGCAAGATCCAAGTACCACAATCACATCTTCCTTGGAAAAGCGTCGCACTTCAAATCCCTCCTCGACTCAGCCAAAAATAGACCCAAAAAACTATTCTACCTCATCAAGAACCCAAACTGCTCTCCAAGTTGGAGGATTCTACTATGAAAGCAGCGGAATTCGCTATATTCTTTGACGAAAAAGTGAAATCACTTGTAGATCAGGTCATTCATCCTACCTCTACAGAGGAGCGCAAATCCTTAACCATTTGGCAGAACTTTTTCCCCATCTCTGAAGATGCCCTCCTTAAATGCATCCTCGATACAAAGCCCTCTAACCATTCTCTTGACCCCATCCCTAGTGCCATTGCCATTGACTTCTATACCCATTCTCTTTCCTATTGGACCACTCTGGTCAACCTCTCCCTCAGTCAAGGCTCCCTTCCTGTTTCCTTCAAAACTGGGCAGGTCACCCCTCTGCTTAAAAAACCCACCACTGATGCGAACGACCTCAACAACTACCGCCCCATCACTAACCTACCTTTTCTTGCGAAAATCACAGAAAGATGTGTAGCGAAACAACTCTCTCGCCATATCAAGGACAATGACCTTCTTGACAATTTCCAGTCCGGCTTCATTCAAAACTGCAGCACTGAAACAGCCCTGCTGCTAGTGATTGATGACGCGCTGCGGATACTCGATTCAGGGGAGTCTTGTCTTATAATCCTCCTTGACCTTTCTGCAGCCTTTGACACTTCAAACACTCTTCTTAACACTCCTTAACACTCTTCAACAGAGAATGGGCATGGAGGGCACTGTGCTTAAATTGTTTGCCTCCTTCCTCTCTGATAGATCCCAAATGATCAAAATAGCGAACAGTCTTTCATCTCCTTTGGCGGTCGGTCAAGGTGTTCCTCAAGGCTCTATACTTGCACCCACATTGTTCAATCTCTATTTAGAACCTTTGGGAAATCTCCTTAGTAAATCCGGGATCCACTGACATCTCTATGCGGACGACACTCAAATCTACCTTAAGGTGGCCTCGACTCACGATCTCTCCTTCCTAAGCTCTACTCTCGACTCCATTCGAAACTGGATGTTAACTCATCAACTGATTCTGAATCCCTCCAAAACTGAATTCCTCCTCCTCTCCTCCTCACCTTCTCCTCCCCCATTTCAATCATGGATGGATCAGATGAATCTACTTAACAATAAACCCATCATTGTCGACAGCGCAAAATCCCTTGGTGTCATACTCTACAAAAAACTCAATCTACTCTCCCACATCGATTCCATTGCAAAGTCTGCTCGATACCAACTGCGCCTTCTTTGGGGGATTCGTTGCTTCTTCCCGGAGCACGACCTTAAAACCCTGGTCCAATCGCTGGTTCTCTCCAGACTGGACTACTGCAATTCTCTTCTTACTGGCCTCCCCAAATCCCACCTGTCCCCCCTGAAGTCTGTTCTCCATTCAGCAGCTCGTTTCATATATGGGGCCAAAAGAAGCGACCATATCACACCCATTCTATTCACCCTCCGTTGGCTTCCCATCGAGGCAAGATCTCTCTACAAGACTGCCTGTATCACCCACAAAGCCTTGCACTCCTCCTCCCCTCGCTAGCTGGCGGATAAACTGAGACTCTCTGGAGGCTCCAGACCATCTCGTAATGTGGAAAATGTATTGCTTGAACCTCCCACTTTCAAGAAGGAAAGATCGATGGCCCAATCCTTTTCAGGCAATGCGGTGAGAATCTGGAACTCACTTCCGCTTCAGCTCCGGACCACCACCTCTTCCCAGGCCTTCAAAACTGACCTCAAACCTCTCCTCCTTCAAAGACACTTCCAAATTTAATTCACGCCCTCGATTTTCTGAAGGAAGTCCTGCCGTTATAGGAAATTCTGTTCTCCATGCCTAAAGAAGTGCCTTCCCAGTGTGTTTTTGAGTTTTGAGTGTCTGCCATTTAGTGCAGTAGTATACCTCTACTTGTACTTTGTACTCTTGTATAACATGCAGACGTCTCCTTTCCTTTGTAACGTATCGTTTGCTACCTCTTGTATTTTGTTTGCTTTTGATACATGCACAATGGCCACCACTGCCTCATGTAACATAACGTTTGTTTTAGTGTTTTGAGTGTCTGCCATTTATTGCAGTTTTTTACCTCTACTTGTACTTTGTACGCTTTTGTAACCTGCACACATGTCACTTTTTCATTTTGTAACGTATCGTTTGCTACCTCGTGTATTCTGTTTGCTCCTGATACTTGCACAATTGTCACTTTTGCCTCATGTAACGTAACGTTTGCTTTTGTAACATGCTCACTTGTAATATTTCTCCTCATGTATCATTACTGTTCCTATTGTGAAGCGCTCTGACACCTTCGGGTAAAATCCGCGCTATATAAAAACGCATTAAATAAATAAATAAAAATAAAAGTGGCTGCCTCGCCGAATTTATCACGTTTATTTTTGATCTCTTGGCAACCAGGTGCACAAAGCCTGGTGCTGACGCTCACACGCCTCATCGGCGTTTATTGGGGCCGTCGGTGATAAAAACTGTGTCTAGTGTCAGAGGGTTTTTACGAGCTGCTTGTAAACCAGCCATACAAGTCTTGCTTTAAGCCTGTGCTTAGCAACGTCCATATAAACAAGATCACACCGCAGACATTTACGCAACCACAGAATTCCTATACATTCTATAGCAGAGGTCAAAAGGTCATGTGTGTTATGGCACTGGGACCCCTGCTGGACAGCCAAGACCGAGGCATGGGAGGGCGAGTTCTGCAGTCAGAGGTCCCTGTCTCCCGGCGCCCGAGGGACCGCGGGCTCCAGGAATTCATCCGAATTTCGGCTAGTTTTGTAGTTTTTTTCTTGCAGATTGCGCGAAATCAACTCGTAGGCGTTGCAAAGGCCTGCGCGACCACCAGTTACATTACACAGGGTCACGTGCGTGTTTTTACTCGGGTCCAGATTTGGTGGGTTGCTCAGGATCACAGGATGTTGAGCAGACGCCGAGACTTGAACCTGGATCCCCGGTTCCAGAGATGGCAGCTCTAGCTGTGATGTCACATCCTGTCCCCTAGGCCAGTGGTCGGAGTGCATTACAAAGTATGGAGAGTGTGATGCTGTGAGTAAAGGGGGCGGGGTGAGTGAGCGTGGAGCTGGGGTCAAATGAGTGTCTTAAAAAGCAGTTCTGAAACTCTTTCCATCTTTCACCTTCAGGTCACTACATGTAAAAAAAGACAGAACATGCATCAAAAATAAATGCAGCTTAAGTTACTCATTGGGAAATGCACTATCGTGGTTTATGAAAACTCTATTAGTTAATGCACTGCAGAGTCCTGTGTGAACCAGAGGGCCACAGGATTGAATCCTGGTTACTGCAGTGGAGAACAGGGACGATCTATGGTTAGTGCTACGAGGTCCCAGTCTGTGAGAGAAAGCACTGTGACTATGCAAGTCATTATTTTAAACTTGCGTCATACTCAGTATACAAAATGTGCAAACAGTTTTAACATATGAAAGTGCTTCCAAATTTTAGATTTTAGTAATAGCCAGCCTGCACACAGTACACTTAAAAAAAAAAAAAGAACTGTCCTTTAAAGCGCTCACGTTACAGCTCAGCTGGTAACTCCCTTGCAGTACCACTCAAAAAGAATATATCTATGTTATCGGGTAGCTCCATTTGATTATATCAATTAAAGCCAATACCGGCTTCAGGGCACCCGTTACATTTGCAGATTAACAAATTGCGTGGATTTACATTTCTTTCAGGCAAGTTGGCACCCCAGCAAGAAGGCTTGTTTAGCTGTCTGCCCCTCCCACTGTTTCAGAGCAGAGGAGACTCCTGACTTACATTTCAGCTGAAGCTTTTTAACTCCCAGAATTAACCATCTCTGGACAGTTGTCTCACATGGGATGCCTGGCTTCAACTTGGGGGTGCCCAGGAGTGGACATTTCACAGGGAAAAGCCAGGAAGGGTTCCACAGCGGTATGAGTACAGCGCCAGGACACCCTAGGGTAACAGTGCGCTATACAAGTACAACACATTTACATTTACATTTTCCCCCTCAGATCTCGCCCACTTCGACCACTGCTCTAGGCTAAGGCCTCTGAAATACCTGCAGGGCTGGAGAAGAGTCAGTCACCTGTTGGACAACACTTGGCTTGCACCTGACTGACTCCATTCCTTCTCAACTACCTTTTGGAGGCCTTTATATCTCTATCAATGGATGTGTGCTTAAGGATGACCAGTAGGACTGGGGAGGGGTCAGTCACACATCAGTCAAGCTCAGCAGTCTTATTTTGTCCTGTACTGAGCATGAACAGGTTGTGAGGGTTCTTTGTGAATCTGCCTAACAATTCTATATAAATTGCTCCCTGAGCCCACTGGGGAGGCCTTCACCGCTAGAAGTTTCTCTGGTGAATGTGGCACGGCCATTGGTGAAGCATGACACCCAGGGGTGTGGGGGGGCCCACGCCTAACAATTGTTTGTGGATCCGGTGGGTCCTCCACATATTGTGAGATACAACACGAGAAGAAGAGCTCCCACACAGTGGGTGATCACCTACGAGGGACCCTTTGGTTGAGCACGTTTGCTTTTTGTTGTGTCTGGTGGACAGAACACAACAGTTGTCAGGGGGGCAGGGCACAAGTCCTAAAAAACAGAAGTGGGGTACTGACTAAGTTAGACAGTATGCAACTGACATCACAGCGCGTTGCATCACTGCACGTGGCATTGCATGTGGCATTATAGGAAGAGGCATTTGTAAAGTAATTAAATAAATAATTTGGGTAGTTAAGGGGCTATTCGTGGTGAGTGAACAAAGCCAAAAGCCTGCTTCCAAATCGTAGCTTCTTTTATATGCTTATGCAGTGATAACAAGTGGTGTACCCTTGTTTCCCCGCCACTGCTCTGACACCTAGATTTGAGGCTGTAGATAGCTCCCAGACAGGATTGGACAAGCACAACTAGAGAGCTGATGGCCTTTAAATCAACCCTTTGTCTTGGGCCCAGCTGCAGGGAAAATAAACAAGCATTCGCAATGCAATAGGTCACCCATTTGCGAGAGTTTAAGCTATTGGCATTGTAAATGACAATGCCTTTTATTTATCTATGTTGATAATTAACACCTAAATAAAAGGCATTGTCATTTACAATGCCAATAGCTCAAACTCTTGTAAATGCGAGACCTATTTCACTTCAAAGAAGTGGCCGCCATTGTCCCGGGCTGCTTGGAATGTGAATGCGTGCATGGCACACTGAATGTTGCAAGGAAAACATGTTGTGCCTGCAGTAGGAGAAACTCATTAAAGAAAATAGTGCTTACAGACTAAATAAGACGTACCGTGTAACAACTGAAGAAAAAGGGCCAGTCCTCATGGGAGGTTACAAATGCAGACAAGGTAGTACTAAGGAGGGACTAACAAGCCTATTAACGAATCAGAAGCCAGCATTTACAAAGGACAATGACACAAGCCAATGAAAAATATAGGCGGAGCTTTATGTCCATACTTGAATACAGCATGCCTCGCAGAGCACTGCATGCGTTACCCAGCCTCGACCTAAAAAGCCCCTCAACCAACAGCACCTTCTTGCTCGAAGGAAAGAAGCCAACAGTGCAGGCGCCGCTGAATGTGTCCTGGTGATGGGAAATGACATTGGGACAAGTTCTTACTTCACTGGGTCCCAACTTCTTAGCAGTGTGGACGTCGTCCACCCTGTGAAAATAGTGGGTAGATACCATCTACCTGCGTGTACCCACGACTCCTGCCCTGGTTGCCAGCCCCTTTCCCTCTCCTTCCCTTGGACCAACTTCCACATCATGTAGAATTTTAGAATTATATCCATTTGCATGTGCCGACAGCGTTGTCTATATGTACATGATTCAGTGACCTTAGCACTGCCACGCGGTGGTAAGCTGACCCAGAACCCACACCTTGTACATTTTCTGGCGGGGCGTGGCCAGAGGCTATACAATAACGGAGCTTAAACCGCACGTGGTCTTTAGCCCGTAACCCAGCTTTGTGTGTTTTGTGTAATCATTACTGCACACTGCGACACAGTCTCTAGTTCCCCCATCCGCACAGGACACATCACACATTCTTTGACCTTTGATTCATCTCTCTCATCCATGTGATATGTACGTTAGAGCACTGGGGTTACGCTTTCGAACAGGAACTTGTGAAAGCCGATACATAACACAGAAAAATATGCAGAAAACAAAGCTCTACTTGGCGAAAGGGGCCACATAAAATGCCAAAAGATTTAGTGGACAAAGCCAGCGAAAGCTTACGGGCAACTTTCTGGTGAGTACTTCATTAAAGAAATTTTTAGGAAGTTTATCACCGATATTAAATTAAACTGGCGTTATCACCTCCGCCTCCGTGTTTGGCTTTAGAACGTTAGCAAGTCTGGGAGAGCAGTAAGGGGTCAGTCGACAGTCCTTTGACCTTTGGCGCGGCCGGAATGGGAAAAGGTTGTACGCCCACGAGACAGATGCTCCATATTTTTATGAGGATCGTATAAAAATGACTGCACAGTTTGTACTGAAGGATCTGGAAGTGAGAAAGACAGGGCTTAGGGCGGGAACAGTAAAAAAGCAGATTAGAAGTAACTGTGCCGTCCACACAGGGCAGGCAGAGTTCCGGCCTTCCTTCTTCCCGCCAGCATGAAAACCCTCTGCTGACTGCATGCATGATGTCGGCCATCTTGGACTGTCTGGGGAAGACCAGAGAGTGCCTCTCCCTTCTCCATGCACGACGACTCAGCTTAACTCCTTGCAGTGTAAGAAGGGGCTCCTCACTGGTCCTGCACAAGCCACGAGGACCTTCAGGCTCAGCCAAGGATTAGGGGACATGTCTTAACTTTTATGAACTATTTCTTTGTTCAATCTCCTCAGTGAGAGAGTTGGTGACAGACCCAGCACATCCCATGGGCTCAACTTTAAGAGCTTTCATAAGACGATACTTTACGTTCCTTGTTTCACTGATGATAGAGCGTCATGTTGTAACGAAAATTGTAGGGGTGCACCATAATCACTTATAGTCCGCACCTACAAATGTATCTTATGTTGTGTTAACAAATGATCATAGAGGAGAAAATGTAATAAAATGTGAATGTAGCGTTAAAAATATAATTCGTGTTAGCTGAAAGAGTAGAATGATTTTTAAAATGTAACTGCCTATTGCAAAGTACCATATGAATTAATTTGTGTGCAATGTAATGCCTTTGATTTAAACGTGCACCATATTAAAGATTGCACGTGTAACAATGATTATACATATATTGAATGTAATGAAAATAATGCTTTTGAATTATAATGGAAAGGAGCGGAATAATATTACATAATATAAACAAATAAATGTTGTAGTACAACAAATGAATTTGTATTATTTGTTTTTATTTCTCATTCTTTATATTTCTTGATATTGTTCCTTCCTGATTTTTTCAATTATTCAATCATTAAATAGTATTCCAATCAACTGATACATTGGTTTTCATCTAAACCTATACATGTACAACTGTTACATTAATTCCAACTAACACTATTCAAAATTTCAAACAATATAATAAATCCGTTGAGTGAATATTGCTCAATTTACATAGCCATACAGCCGACGCGTTTCGTCCTGTCTAGGACATCATCAGGGCTGTAATGAAGGAGAAAAGAAAAAAGAATATCGTATCACTCTCCATTATTCCATGTATGATTCTTACTAAGTACCTATACAAGGAAGAAATGTATCCCTAGTGTACAGAAAATGCCTATTGAACAATACAATCATTAAAATAAAAATCAAAAATTTCCATTTATGATCGAACAGTGTTAACAATTATTTTCCATTCTAGTGATGAGCTAATCGCTACTTTGACCCCTGATTTTCCAGTTGTGCCCTTGGTCCCACCCATGGCCGTATTATTCCTTTCACGTGTTCCATTACAGAAAGGATAACCCACAACATCCTGCCTATAATATAACTGTTTACAAAACCAACATTCATTTAAGAACTCACAATTTATTATCAAACTTAAAGATATAAGCTCTAATTCAATTTTATGTTTTCCAAAAATTGACCCTTTTTGTCATAAAACCACTCTACCACTCCCCTCCTGCTAATAATATCCAAAAACTTGCATTTCTCTAATAATTATTTCTCACCTTCATATTACATGGAACAATCCTTGCACAACTATGCTTTCCTTTACTTTAATTCACCTCTTAGTTTTCCGTTGCTTTGTCTATTGTCACCAATAATTTTTTTTTATCCCAATCAATCCTTCTGTATACGATTGATTAATCTAAAATATATAACAAAAGATACATTAGTAATAACAATCCTTTCCATCCTTCCATTAGTAAGTTGACACGTCCAATTTCCTTATCATACCTATAATCTTATGTCCTCACAACTCCCACATCTGATCCAATGATCACGCTCAGTTGCTTATAATCGCCATTATCCGTTTTGAAACCTCCAAGCTTCCATCAATATTATTGCAAATTCAACTTGTTTGTTATCCTCCTGTTCGCTGACTATTTAACTGTAAATGTAACCAAAAGACACCGCATTAATATCACTACTATCAATCCTCCAAAATTAAAACAAAACGCCCTATTGCAAACACGTACCTTGCAACAGAAAAACCCTCGTGACTTGCAGCCGGTCCGATAGCCTAGCTCTGTAGCCTGATACC
This sequence comes from Triturus cristatus, assembly GCF_964204655.1. Lineage (NCBI taxonomy): Eukaryota > Metazoa > Chordata > Amphibia > Caudata > Salamandridae > Triturus > Triturus cristatus. The sequence continues at coordinate 31,544,911 of NC_140594.1, read as the reverse complement.
GCTAACTCTCCTTTTGAAGGATTCAAGCACTAATCATTTTCTCCGATTTCCAAACCTCTTTACCATATCTCTTCGGGTGTTTCCATTCTGGTCCACCCGTTTGAACCACCAATCAAATCACGTTTAACTACATCAAATTCCAAGCAATGTCTGAATGTCTTTCAACCATTGCCGACCAATCATTTTCTCCGTTTTTCCAAACCACGTAACCAGGGTGTTTCCATTTTGGTCCACCAGTGTGAACTTCCAATCAAATCACGTCAACTACATCAAATTTCATGCCATGTCTAAGTATCGTTCCAAACATTACCGACCAATCATTAACTCCAATTTCTAAGTCCCGTTACCATGTGCCATTTGGGTGTTGACATTCTAGTCCACCAGTTTAAACCTCCAATCAAATCACGTTTAACCACATCAAATTTCTAGCAATATCTGCATATCTTTCTAAACGTTACCGATCAATTATTATTTGATTGGTCGGCAATGGTTGAAAGACATTCAGACATTGCTTGGAATTTGATGTAGTTAAACGTGATTTGATTGGTGGTTCAAACGGGTGGACCAGAATGGAAACACCCGGAGAGATATGGTAATGAGGTTTGGAAATCGGAGAAAATGATTGGTGCTTGAATCCTTCAAAAGGAGAGTTAGCGGTATCAGGCTACAGAGCTAGGCTATCGGACTGGCTGCAAGTCACGAGGGTTTTTCTGTTGCAAGGTACGTGTTTGCAATAGGGCGTTTTATTTTAATTTTGGAGGATTGATAGTAGTGATATTAATGCAGTGTCTTTTGGTTACATTTACAGTTAAATAGTCAGCGAACAGGAGGATAACAAACAAGTTGAATTTGCAATAATATTGATGGAAGCTTGGAGGTTTCAAAACGGATAATGGCGATTATAAGCAACTGAGCGTGATCATTGGATCAGATGTGGGAGTTGTGAGGACATAAGATTATAGGTACGATAAGGAAATTGGATGTGTCAACTTACTAATGGAAGGATGGAAAGGATTGTTATTACTAATGTATCTTTTGTTATATATTTTAGATTAATCAATCGTATACAGAAGGATTGATTGGGATAAAAAAAATTATTGGTGACAATAAACAAAGCAACGGAAAACTAAGAGGTGAATTAAAGTAAAGGAAAGCATAGTTGTGCAAGGATTGTTCCATGTAATATGAAGGTGAGAAATAATTATTAGAGAAATGCAAGTTTTTGGATATTATTAGCTGGAGGGGAGAGGTAGAGTGGTTTTATGACAAAAAGGGTCAATTTTTGGAAAATATAAAATTGAATTGGAGCTTATATCTTTAAGTTTGATAATAAATTGTGAGTTCTTAAATGAATGTTGATTTTGTAAACAGTTATATTATAGGCAGGATGTTGTGGGTTATCCTCTCTGTAATGGAACACGTGAAAGGAATAATACGGCCATGGGTGGGACCAAGGGCACAACTGGAAAATCAGGGGTCAAAGTAGCGATTAGCTCATCACTAGAATGGAAAATAATTGTTAACACTGTTCGATCATAAATGGAGATTTTTGATTTTTATTTTAATGATTGTATTGTTCAATAGGCATTTTCTGTATACTAGGGATACATTTCTTCCTTGTATAGGTACTTAGTAAGAATCATACATGAAATAATGGAGAGTGATACAATATTCTTTTTTCTTTTCTCCTTCATTACAGCCCTGATGATGTCCTAGACAGGACGAAACGCGTCGGCTGTATGGCTATGTAAATTGAGCAATATTCACTCAACGGATTTATTATATTGTTTGAAATTTTGAATAGTGTTAGTTGGAATTAATGTAACAGTTGTACATGTATAGGTTTAGATGAAAACCAATGTATTAGTTGATTGGAATACTATTTAATGATTGAATAATTGAAAAAATCAGGAAGGAACAATATCAAGAAATATAAAGAATGAGAAATAAAAACAAATAATACAAATTCATTTGTTGTACTACAACATTTATTTGTTTATATTATGTAATATTACTCCGCTCCTTTCCATTATAATTCAAAAGTTTTGTATTCAGGTGGCTTTAACGGTGGGCCACTAGGAAGTGAGCAGGAGACTATTAATTGCAAGTTAATAACTATCTACTAGATATTACTCTCTGGTGCACACATAGTTGTAACCCTCATCATTACATTAATTATATCTGAAAATAATGCTTGTAGATGCAATGTTTATTAACGTGTGATTTATAATGTGTGAAGGCCTGATTTAAGTTTTATATTGTAATGAAGGCCTATTTTTTTATATGTTAGCTGAATATAGTAGGCCGAAATGTTCTTTCTCTGGGAAGGCTCTCATTTGAAGGTAGTCAGCAGATTTCTGTGAATGGAAGGTTTTCTCGTTCTCAAGCTTCTGTTGCAGGTGCAAGGACATCGTCCTCATTAGCTAAGACTAACCTTTTGTTTTAGGAATTAGGTATGGAAGAGCGTTTGCTACAAGAGTCTCCAGGAATGCAGATAATGAGAAGCCGATACTTTGGTGCTGAGGGAGCCTGGGACTCAAGGACATTCTAACCGTTATTGGACGCCATACAGGGTTCAATGGAAAGTTGCCTCCAGGAGGTATCCAGCCAGAAGAGGTGTAATGAAGGCGTGTCTTACATGTTGTACATTTTGTATTAGGGACAGTGCCCAGAGGGAAGAGTTAGGAGATGAGACAGAGAGTTGATAGAGGATAGGAGGAAGGGATCGAGATAGAGGGAGACGATTTAGAATGATGCTGTAGCTTTGGTTATCGACCCATGCAAGTGAGTGTACTTCTTAGGAAGTCTTCACAAGCTGACACTTTTTCCTCGATCTTGCCTTGGGAAATGCTAAGTAGGGATGTCACTATAGTGGTAGTGTAGGGACAGACTAACCAATTATTTTAGCAGATGAAGGCTGAGTTGAACATTGGAGCAGTTATTTCTTGCCTCATTTTTCTAGAATTTCTTATCCTCTTTATGCTTCATCAAATCTGTCTAATACGTAGGATGCAGTTTGTATTGTTGCCCATGTACTTCTTTAACCTCGTCATGAGGTGCTTGTATGTTCAGTTATTTTTGGCTTTGTAATAAACCCCTTAAATTTGAATCTGGAGTCAGTTGTCCTTTCCGAGTAAGATTTTGACCCTTATTGTTTAGTGTCGAATGAATTGAGTTTTCTCCTATTCACACTTTTCAGCAGATAAAAAGGTCCAGTCGACCGAGGATTCTTAGAGATGGTAAGATAAGATAAGATAAGAATCGAGGCGTTATCACTGACAACGACTGTGGCTGAGCTGGACATTACTACAAGAGAGTAATAACGTTTTATGTGTAATAACATCATTCTATCTCCCGTATCTTACATGTAGATATGTACCTACTGAGAAACCACAATCACTGCAAAAGATGTGGCTTACACGACAAATGAGTGTGACAAATGAGTGTGTTCCGGGGTCCTTATCTGCAGTAAATGGACTGACTTGATGGGCCTGGGGTCATGAACAGCATGGAATGGGCAGGCTTTATGTTGTGTGGGGGACAGTACCAACATGGAATGGGCACGGGATCCTGGAAGACAGGCAAGGAATGGGCAGACAGTATGGGTTGCAGGTCATTACAGGAGGTGGGCGAGCCACTGAAGGTTCGTGCCTGATGCCCGGCTCTGGCTGAGCTCGAGGCCCTCTTGAAGCCACAAGCCCAAAGCGAGCCGAGCCTACACATTTAGTGGCTCAATGTGAAACTAGAAAAACTGGCACCCCTGATTTCCCTGCTTTAACAAACTGTGTGATCCTAGGCAAAAAATGTATTTACAAACCCCCTTTTCCTTCATTATCACACGTGAGGGTGATGACGATTTTTTCAAATTTTAAATGTTTATATTCATATCGGCATTAACGTGTAAAATTCAAATATACTAAAAGTGTATTTTTTATGTTTAGATTGGCCATAGCTAATGTAGCAGCGTCTGAAGGTCTTGACCAGCATCGAATGGGATGACTCGATGACCGGGGACAGATAATATTAATATTTAGAGGTTAAAATGCTAAATATCACTCTTGGACCCCTCCTTATTTTTAGACCCCTGCTTGACGGATCAGTTCAAAACGTGCATGAATATCTCATGTACCTCTTTTTGTTTTCTTTTGGAAAGTTTTGTGCAGATTTGGCAAATGGTGCCAATGTTATTAAGAACATAAAAAATGCATATTCAAGGAAAATCTGACCTAACTATAACTACAGAGATGCTATTACCGTCTCCGTAATATTTTTTTGTGACTCTTCCCATGATTAGTGCTCTGCAGAGGGGTATTAATATTCTTTGCTCAGCCAGTGCCAGTTTCTGAGCTCTGAGAAATAAAGTGATTCTCCCCCAGCATTCCAGTATTCATATTAGCGCTGTGAAGCAGCTAGAAGGTGACGAGTATGCTCTATACAAAACAATTAAATCATTATTTTGAAGTACATAAAGCAGGCAGTTCTGCCTTGCCTGATTGGTTACAAACAGAATGCGTTTGAAGAGAGGTTAACAACTCCCGCAGACATCTTTGTCTGTACAATAACTCTTAAGGTAGTTTAACACTGATAATACTGGTAAGGCAGCTCAGATGAGTAAAGCTCCTGCTGTGGATATTTGTGAGCAATCTACATTGTCATAAAAACGCTTACAGTGTCAGTGAGCTTGCTGCCGTGCACAGCTTAGAACTGTAGCGTCTTCCCTAGCCTGGACGCATGCACATGAGCACGCCACACATGGAGCTCTGTAACAGATGTCTTTATTCTTCAACATACAATCACAGTCTGCATGCATTGTGTCATAACTTTCATAACCACTCCTTAACACCTACCATCAGACTATGTACTTACTGTTTAGGGTCCACTTAGAACCGCAACGGTCACATAATATCAAAAACATTACTGTAACCTTCGGGTATAAGTGTGTGTACAAATGTCATACCTTAGTGTGTATTTACTGCAGAGATCCTTAAGTTAACTTCCAATGTAGTAGCCCGGTGGGTGGTATGCTCACCGCAAACAGCTACATGCTATCTGTGAACAGACATTTAGTGCAGCTATTAACTGAATATTTAGGTTTTGAAAGGAGGATAAGAATGGGTGGGTGTGGAAGAAGCAGTCTCCATGAAGCACAGTGCGGGGGACGGGCGATCTTCATGGAGGGGAGGGTGCACTGAGACAAGTTTGAGATGCAATGAGCAGCAAGCAGCACTGAGGAGGAGGCAGGATGCAGAGACAGTAGGGCACAATCTCCCTCTCCAACACCTACCTGGGTGGTCTTCATGCGTGTGGGCGATTCATCTAGACACACAGCATGTGCTCTCAGTTGTCAGGAGCACTTTGCATGAAGTACCTGTCTAGGTTGGGGGAAGTTCTTGATGTTTGGGGTGATTCTTGTAGGCACAGGAGAGATGTTCCCAGCTGTAGGGAGCAGTTTGCATGAAGCAACATCCTTTGGTGGTCTTCATGTGGTTGGAGCAGTTCTTGTAGACACAGGGGAGATGCTATCAGCCACAGGAAGCAGTTTACATAAAGCACTTTTCTTTGGGGGTCTTCATGTGTGGGGTTTGATTCTTGTAGGCACAGGAGTGATGCTCTCATCTACAGGAAGTAGTTTGAATTAAGCACCTTTGGGTGAGGGGGGTCTTCATGTGGCTGAGGCAGTTCTTGTAGGCACAGGGGCGATGCTCTCAGCTCCAGGAAGCAGTTTGCAAAAAGCACCTTTGTTAGGGGGTCTACATGTGGCAGGGGTGGTTCTTGTTGGCACGGGGCGATGCTCTCAGCTACAGGAAGCACTCTGCGTGAAGCATCTCTATGTGTCTGAGAAGGTTCTTATAGACACACAGGACATGCTCTCAGCTAGTACAGGAAGTAGTGTGCATGAAGCACCTTTGGTTGAGGGGGTCTTCATGTGGCTGAGGCACCTTTGTTTGGGGGCGAGGCGTCCTGTGATTGGGGCGGTTCTTGTTGGCACAGAGCGATGCCCTTAGGAAGCAGACTGCATGAGCATCACCTGCCGATGCCCAGGATGGAGCTGGCTGGACTGACTTCCTCGCAACTGTCCTGCCCACGAACGCCCAGAAGAGCAGCGTCCAGATGAAAGAGTCAACGAGTGCGACAGAGAAAATATGAAATTCTGCCCGAGAGCAGGTTCAATGGGGAGTTAAGGCTGCTCAAACTCTGGTCCACTCTCGGTGCCAAAAATCCCCTTCTAATAGTTCTTTGATCCTTGATGAGGCCAGGCGCTCCCAGGGCAGTTAGAAGAAAGAAGGAGGTGTGGCAGGGGGAGAAATTGTTCACCTTACAATTGGCATCCGCATGAGGAAAGGCAGTTTGCAAAGACCAGCTGGGAATATTAAAGGGCGGTGGGGCATTATCAGATGAAGACTGGGGCTACTATCCCTGCCTTCTTCTAGTTGTATGGCCATGATTCCCACGATTCCCATGTTCTTGTCCTGGTTCTTGCCAGAGCTGGTCTTGGGTCAGTTCGTTCCCAGGGCAAAACAAAAGGTACACCCTCCCCCCCCCCCCTCCCACTTACCATCTTTAATTGTCAGTATGTTGGGAAAATGGCATACGGGAATCACCAACTTTTCCCTGCACACAGACAACAACTCGATCACTGGAGTAGTCTCCTTCCCATGGCTCGCTACTGGGATCCACTCGCCAGGATCCCCCACTGGACCTCGCTCCTTCCACCGCTCTCCTCTTCCTCACAGGACACACTGGTCCTGGCAAGCAGGCAGGCCATGGTGCTCCAGGCTCCATGGGCAGGTGGTGTTCATGTCCCTGGGAGATTTCCTCTCACCCAGCAGAGAGACTAGCCGGCCTTACCCCTGATCCGGGTCACTCAGAGCTTCTCCTCCTCACACAGTCCAACTGGCTGCTTGATAGTCGACTGTTTTGGAGGCCTCAGGCTTCCCTTCTTATAGTCCTTTTCCATGCACCAAATGTGATTTAGTGTCTGAGTCCTTGAAGTGTATCTTGGGGGTCTGCTTCCTTTCATAGTGCCCTCTCCTCTACACTGCCCTTTCTTAAGGAAGCAGTCTGACCACAGGAGTGACTCCAAATCTAATATCCCCACAACACAGGCCATGCGAGGGTCTAGAGTTCACACCTGGGTGCCAGCCACAGTTACACATGTATCTATAGGTTACCCCCAGGGCCTCCACAGTACTGTTTATAATTCATATTATCAGCCCCCTCTCCTTCCTGAGATGTGCCCAGGCCCCTTCTCAGCAACCTCTGTCTTAAAGAGCGCCCTTTGTTGTGTACTGCCTCCACTGTGCCCCACCCAGCTCACAGGAATGCAGCATTACACAAATCTGTCTGGGGGATTCCACAACCTCCTCATGTTCCTCCAGTCAGCCGTGGGTCTCCCAAAATCAAAACCAGAACTTTCCATGTATTGCGCCGTTCACAGGCCCACCCAACACATGCATATAGCACACATGCACTGCACAGCAGTACATCTTTACTGTACCACTCACAGGCACACATTCACACTGCACATCCATGTAGCATACATGCACTGCACAGCACAGCAACATCCCTGTACTGTACCCTTCCCAGTCACACATACACCAGGGGCATACATAACACACATGCACTGCGCAGCACTACACACCAAGCTGATGTAGGCCAAGTTAAGCACGCAGCAGCAGAACTTTAAATAAGTGAGCCTGTCGGCCTCACTCCAGTGGTAAAAAGGCCTGTTCACTTCTACTGATCACTACATATTATGCTGCCATCACCGCACTTGGGATGCTTAACTACAGGCAAACGCAGTAGCCTTTCACCAGTATGAGGTGTTGCCCTGAGCTGATTACGAAAATTGGAACCCTGCAGATAGTTACCTGCTCTCCCTGCTTGTCCTGTGGTTGCTGCTGGCTCTTATTTCTCCCGCCGCCGCTTTGCTGACTACGCGGCCGCCGAGAGGAGAAAAACTTTAGCCCCCAGAATCCCCAGCCCCAGGAGCAGGTGACGCTAATCACGCGCCCGGAGGTCCCATAAAAACAAGCACACCTCCGGGGGAGCGGGTGTTGCCCTGAGCTGATTACGAAAATTGGAACCCTGCAGATAGTTACCTGCTCTCCCTGCTTGTCCTGTGGTTGCTGCTGGCTCTTATTTCTCCCGCCGCCGCTTTGCTGACTATGCGGCCGCCGAGAGGAGAAAAACTTCAGCCCCCAGAATCCCCAGGAGCAGGTGACGCTAATCACGCGCCCGGAGGTCCCATAAAAACAAGCACACCTCCCGCGTCGCGGGACGCGCGCGGGCGGACGCCGGGCTAAGCCCGGGCAAAGGGCGGGCCCTCTGTGGCCCTCAGTGGCCGAGGTTGGCCGGGCAGGGCCCCGTTATTTCCATATTGCTGCTCACCGCATGTACATTCTCCACAGCTATTGAAGGCGATAAATCGGTGAGGGTGATACAACTATACAACTACTGACTGGTCGCATATATAAACTATACATTGACTGTTGATTCTTAGCATATCATTGGTTAATTTATTGTGTATTAGTTCTTGTTTTTATCTTTTTATTTGATACAAAATGACAGCCAAAAAACTATGCTCTGGAAGAGTCTTAGGGGGGAGATCATGTATTAAAACTAGGTCCAACCCCCTGAGGAATAATTTTGAACATAGTCTACAATTGAAGGGACAGATGCAGTTGTTTAAATTATGGGAAAATCCAGAGAATAAACATATGGAAGTTCCAGTCACTACTGACAATGAGACAATAACTACGACGGAACCGCAGTTAGAAGCAGCCTTCGACACTAACTCTAGGTCAGCTACGGAAAAAGTTTCTCCCACCTTACTCCTGACTAAAGATGTAGACATCCTAGCATGTCCTCCTAAAGGAGATAATTCAGTCTTACTGAAGACAGATTTGAAAGGTTTTCAGTATAATACTCCTAAGGTCACAGAAGAGAAGGTGGAGGATATAAAAGAAATCTCTATTCCGTCTAGTATTGATCTAGAATTGTGTGGTCGCTATATGGGTGAGAGGGTTGTGAAACAGCCTGATCCTTGTATTTCCTTAAACGGAGCAACGCCTTCAGGATTACGGCTATATAGTAGCACCCCCTCTATGACATCTAATGATATTTTTTCACTGCAGAGCGATTTGAAATCTCCTCAACTTAACCTATCAGGTATCTGCTCTCTTACTGCACCTGAATATATAAAAAATGAAAAACAAATTTCTGATTCTCTGATAGCACTTGAGCATCTGCTGACCTCCATATTAGGTTTATTGAATAAATTTGTTGGGAGCACTGACTGTATTATGGATTCAGTTACTGAAATATTGAAAGTATTAACTGCCAAAAATGCTGTGAACAGGTCTGTTTTTCCTATCGAACCTGTTGTCCAGAACGTTATTGATAGTAACATTGCATTAAGAAAAAATGTTCCTGCGGGGTTGGTATTAAAAGTAGATATTCATGAGCCCTCAACCTCTTCTCTACCAATCTCTGCATCTTTGAGGAAAGAATTAGAACCGATTTTGAAGGAAGAACAATCGGCAGTGGTTAACCCAACCGCTGGAAGCAAATTTTTTCCTATTTTTATCCAGGATAAAAAAGAACCTGAAGGTACTGTGGTGACTACTGGGACAGTAATAGAAAAAAGCAGAAAGATTAAAGGGAAAAATAGGAAACCAGTTCGCAAACATAAGAAGAAAAGACAGAGGAAAATTATTTTTCAAAAGCATGTAAATACAGAAGTAACTGATGTTATAGAAACTTCAGATAGTTTAATACAGGAGACTTCATCTATAGAGGTTGCTGGTGGCCTCACCGTTCCTTTAGCTGAAGGCCCCCCTGGTGTCAGCACTTTGGATGGAGGACCACTTTGTTCTGAGGCTGGTGGGATAGAACCTCTTGAACCAAGGGATGAAGTTACAAGTAATATGCCTATTGAAAAAATAGCACTTAACCCATCGGCATCTACTTTTTGGCCTTTAGCGCATGTGACCACTAATTCATCTACTGTAACACTAAAAACTTCCAACCCATGTGTGGATACTTTGTTACTGGATTTTCTCCCCTTATTCGATTTAGACCTTAATATGAACAGATCATGGTTGCTGAATTCCTTCAAGGACATTGAATGTTTAAAACTTATTTTGTCAAGCGACATTGATTTGGTTTCAATAATGGGGTTTGATAATGGTCCGCGCGTAAGGGTAAAATTTTGTTCAAAAATAATTGCGAATCTTGTCCTCCAACAAGCGGAATCATTTCAACGTAGAGGGATTGATGTGCTGCCCTTTATTAATAATGGAAATCATATGCTCTTTAGAAAAGGAGCTTCTGAGCTGGGATTTGGGCAAGAAGACCCAACCATTCAAAATAAAGATCTAAAGATAAGGGTTTCTAGAGGAAAGCGTATGGTCTCTCAGGTACCTTCTCCCCCTGAAAATCTACTTATTTCCATGACAGAAGATAATCAACACTGGAATTGGCTTCCTGGAGTTTTATCCAGTAACACATCGAACAACTTAAGACCGCTTTTACATCTTTAACAGTCAATTAAAAATTATATCCTGGAATGCTGCAGGATTACATAATTGTCCCCAGAAGTTTGATTATCTGTTCTCTCTGAATGCAGATGTGCTATGTATTCAGGAAACATGGTGCAAAGATTCTCTTTATGGGGGGAAAAATTATTTTGTATTTGAGGCCCCTGCCACACCCTCAAAAAAAGGGCACGCGAAAGGAGGAATAGCCTGTTTTTTATCAAACACATTACAATGGCAATTTTCCCATTATAAGGACACTAGTAATCTTTTTCAATCAATTACTATTAATAATCTAGTGTCCACAGGTAGACGGTCCTCTCTTGTAATTCTTAATGCATATATACCACCTGAAGAGATTTTTAATACCGTTCTGAAGCGAATGTTTTCTTATGTCAAACAACTACTAGAGCTCGATCACCCCCCATATATTTTACTTATGGGTGACCTAAATAGTAAAGTGTCCACTTCGAGGATAGACATGTTTAGAAGTAAATTTAAGGAAGAAGCATACAATATACCCCAAGCAATCTTTCCTAGTAAAATGAAAACTAACAAAAGAGGAAAGATATTACTTAAAGAACTTAGCTATGTAGAGGGGTTAATTGTAAATGGTAGGATGCCCTCTGACACTCCGGCTAAGTTTACACATAATTCCTTTAGGGGTTAATCTATCTTGGACTATGTAATTACGGATTATGATTCATTTTCTTATGTTCAGGACATGGTGGTCTCTCAATCTTGTTTGAGCGATCATAATGTGATTAATATAATAGTTTCAATACAAACCCCAGATACTGAATCATGGTCTATAATTAATAAAGGTGTTTCTATTCATTGCAAGTCTGGAAGGTGTTTCTGGGACCCTTCCATTATGAAAGATGTACAAAATATTCTCGCCCAAACCTTACTTGAACTAGATGATTGGCAGGGTAGGGAATTTTCATGTTTTGAAACTCTTAAGGAAACCCTTACCATGAGAGCTAGGAAATTAAGTAAACCTAAAAAGCCATATCTCCCTCCTAGTTTATTATTACCCCTAAATAAGGAAATAAATAAACTCGTAAGGCAACAGTTCATTAGTAGAACTAAGGAAAATGAGTATAAGATAGCCTTATTAAGAAGAAGGAGAGCTAGACTTAGAATCAAATTAAAAAGAGAAAAAGAAGATTCTTTCTGGATCAGGTTAAGAGAGACATCAGCCTTTAATAAATCTAGAGAATTCTGGACCCTAATAGGGAAAGGATGTGGGGTAAGAACTTCCCCTAACCCTATCTCTATTGCTGAAAATGTCTGGATATCATTTATATCCAGTTTGTATGCTTCTAATAATGTAGAGGGGGACAGCTGGGATTCAGCCCTAAATAGTCAGCCTAATATAGAGCACCCATCTGAGAAAACGATCGCTTCGGTGATAAAGAGTATGAGTGCGTCCGGAGCTATGGGCCCGGATGAGCTGCCCATGTCTATAATAAAGCAAGACGTTATATACTGGAGTAGGATTCTCCTTCCAGTATTCCGTGCGTGCTTTTTACAGAGATCAGTCCCTAATTCTTGGAGGGGAAGTATATTAATCCCGATATTCAAAAAAGGAGAGAGGGATAGCCCTGGGAACTATCGTTTAATTGCTCTTTTAGATTCGATAGGGAAAATTTTTGCAAAATGTCTTTTGATTTTAATCTCTGAATGGATGGAAGCGAATGACATCCTACCTTTGGAACAAACTGGATTTCGTAAAGAGCATGGTACACTTGATAACTTAACAGCATTACAGGTGATTGTCGATAAATATGTACGTGTTCGCGGTGGTGGAATATATGCGGCATTCATTGATTTCTCCACAGCGTTTGATAAGGTCGACCGACCAACCCTGTGGAGAAAACTCGCTATTCTAGGGATGCCGTTATATTTACTCGAACTTGTAAAAGCCCTTCACTCGAACACGTGGTGTAAGGTATTACAAGGTGGAGAAAGAGGTTTGTCTCAATCTATTCCCTCACCTAATGGGCTGAAACAAGGGTGCATATTGGCCCCTATATTGTTTTCTCTCTATACGGCAGACCTTCCTTCTTCCATTTCAGTGTGCGGTGGGATAGCCCCGATAATTGGAGGATCTCCTGTATCAATTTTAATGTATGCAGATGATATCCTCATATTAGATTTAACTCCGAAGGGCTTGTCTAACCGCTTATGTGCATTAAATCAATTTGCAGAAGCAAATTTCATGAAGATTAATGCTTCGAAAAGTAAAATCATGTGTATTTTTGGAAAGAAAAAATGTAGGTCTGTAAATTATGGATGGGCCATAGGCGGACATAAGTTAGAGGTGGTAAAAACCTACACCTTTTTGGGTAAAATAATCTCGGCAAACTTAAGTGAGAAACTCCATACAGATCATAACTCGCGTAAAGCATTAGCCCATGGTATGGGATTATGCTCCTTGTACAAGGCTACAGGGAAGAGACACCTTACACTATTTATGGAGGTATTTAGGGCAAAGATCCCTGCAACTTTATTGTATGGGTTAGAATTAGTAGAGTTAAAACACTGGGGATTTTTACATAGAATGGAAGGAAAGATATTAAGAAGAATTACTTCCATTAATACAGCTTGTTCTGTATCCTCATGTAGATTGGAGTTCGGACTCCGAAGTTGTTGGGTACAGGGGCTGATAGCTCTGGTAAGGTGGGTAACTTGCATAGCTAGAGGTAAAAAGGATTCCTTACGGGAAGCCATAAAAAATGAGCTTCTGGGCAATTTCAATGAGTTTTCCCTGTTAGTAAAAAACTTTAGAGAAGCAGTAATTCTGTTAGAGTTGGATGTAAGTACTCTGTTCCTACTTACTCCCTCTGAACTAAAGTCTAAATTAAAAAATGCATCTTGGGAGCTCAGTTATAAATTGGATATGATTGCCCAACAAGGAAAATCGAAAAGGCAACTTCTTTTAAACACATATACATTAAAGCTGCCACAACAATACCTCACATGGAATATCCCCCACAGAGTCCGTAGGTTATGGTACCTGTTAAGACAAGATTTGCTTCCACTAAATCAACTTTTAGCTAAATGGTTTGGTGTATCTCCTATATGTAATCTTTGTCATAATGCTGTACAGGATCGTAATCACGTTCTGTTTATCTGTCCTGCTTTACGCCCATTGCGTTATAAATGGTTGAAACCTATTTGTTTACAATTAGGAATTTTAAATGTAAACACTTTTTTTCATGCACTTTACTGTCCTCCAAATGAAATGTTCTGTTTTAAAGTTTTTAACTTTCTTAAAGGTTTTTTAAATATTTATTGAATGAAATAAAGAGAAATATCTGTCAACTGTCTGACCAGTGTATATGATGTATCTTCTTCTCAACTGTTTGTCTGTGATTTTATTGTAAGTATTGTTGTATAATTGTGTCTTTATTTTATGTGGCCCTCTTTGAGAGCCAAAACATAATAAACTTAAATTTGAAATTTGAAATATGAGGGCAGCACTTTGTGTGCAACTCCCAGGACAGAAAGACCGCAATCCGTGTGACAAGCATATGTCATGGCGCACACGCATGATCTGTTTGCCTATTGTTGCAAAGTCATCATGTGCCCTAGGCACCCCCCAACTTTTTGCTGACTGATGCTGGTGGTAACTTATTTTGACTGACCCTGGGCTCTGCCTAACCAGGCCCAGGGCCAGTGCTGAGCTGAAAGGAACACATTAGAATACAGTTAAAACACCCAACATACACTGGGGTACACTATGGTATTGTGGGGTACCCCTGCAATTGGCATGAACTACCCCATAGGCCCCTAGTATATAATAATGCAGGGGATTCAAACTACCTAGAAGTCCCCAGTACCCTGGGGTATGGCAGTTTAGAGGCCAGCAGCTTTTTCTGCACTAGCATGTATGCAGTGCTGAAGCCTGAGGTCAGTTTAAATCAGCACTGGGTGCCCGGGCTGCTTTTAAACAGTAGATTGTGCCCAAACTCGACTTTGGTGGTAGGGGCACTAAAAAATGGAAAACCTACAATGTTTTGGCATACTAGGGATCCCCAGGTATCCCAGGGGTGAGGGGTCAGGTATCTATAAGGTACACCCTCATAATATGAGTTTTTATATGCATGGGTAAAGTGAAATTTCACATTTCACTCCCCACATTGTGTTAAAGTACTGCTCAAATTCGACTTTGATGCTAGAGTCACTGTGGAAGGAGGATCTGCAATATTTCGGCAGATTCAGAACCCCTAAAGTCCCCCCTAGTTGCACAGGGGGTGGGGGGTGCTGTAGAAATTAGGGAAATACTTATAAAATATGTTTTTATAAGCCCTGGTGCTAGAAAACTGACCCAAGTCATTTACCCCATTGCAAACCCCATGGCCCATAGGTTAACATGGTAGGAAGTTATTGATTAATAAATATTGACAGGAGAGGACTAGCCGGACCATTCAAAGACTTCCCAGAATGGTAGTAGTAAATCCAACAATATTATATTGTTGATTTTCTCCAAAAGTGTACATACAAGAAGTTATAAGACTTTCTTGTTTGTAAGTCCAAATTCCGCCTTCCAGTGGTCTGCCCTGATTGGTCAGAGTTAAGTGGATTAGCCAGGCTGCTTTGAAGAGGTGATAAGGAACCCCTAGGGTTAACCACTCTGCTGGGAGGGCATTGTGCTGGTCTATAGGAATGCCAGGCCAGGGGGTGGAGTTGTAAACCATGCTCTTCAAAGGCAGAGAAGAGGCCTGGGTTTCAGTTTCACTCTTACACCCCTGACCCAGAGTCAGGGCTAGGCTTAAGGAAGGTATGTGCAGATGGTAGGGGGAGAGGCCATGGAAATAAGCCATCCCAGGGGGTGTGTTTAGCCAGCTCTTACCTCCTTGCTGGAAAATCAGCCATTATGGATTTGGAAGAATTGATGCACTCTGGGAAAAAATAATGCCACACTCTACAGGATGTGGTCATAACTATGCGGAGTTACCCTGCTCTCATTGGTCAGAAGTGACCTGTGCTTGACCCAGAGAATTTTGGATAAGTATCTGAGACGGGCAGAGCCCTCCAGATCTGCTGCTGGAAACTTACTGAAGCAAAAAGTGCCCTGCTGCGAAGTTTTGCTGTGCAAAGATTTCTAAGGCCTGACCTCTGAAGACTGCACCAAGTGAAACTGCAGCCCTGTGGATTACCTTGCTACAAAAAGACTAAAGAGTGGAACTCCCTGCAAGCTACAGGTTAACAGAGCTCACCTGGACATCCCCACAAAGAATCCCCAGCCTGGAGTACCAGTGGATGTGTAAGGGTTTTGTTCAAGTGGATTGCGGAATTGAAGTTTCACACTTTCAAGGACCCTCTTGGAGATTCCAGAAACTTGGACTGTGTGTTGGATACTTTGGGACCCGCAAGCAGAACTTCAGGAAGGAGTTCTAACTGGACCCGCCTGCTGGAGAAGGCAACACATTTGGTGAGATTCTCCAGAACAATTTTAAAGGTGTCCCTGTCAGAGAAAACGAAATGACTAAAAGGGGCACTGTTGGTTTCTAAGCACTAGAAAGTGACTAATCTTTAAAAATTAATATCTCTGGTTCCCTACAGTGGATCTTTTTCGTTTTGGTGTCATTTAAAAGATAAAATATTACCTATTTTTATAAATTGGTGTTGGATTTTTATTTTTTGTTGTGTCTTAATTATTTACTGAAATGGTGTTTTTAAATGCTTTACATACCTGTCTTGGAAGTTAAGCCTGTCTGCTTGCAGCCACGTTACCAAGGGTTGAGCATAGGAATAATTTTCTAAGACCTATGCTGGGTCCTACCATGTGTTAGTGGCCTTATTGCCAGTGGCAGACCTACATTTGCCCCTACCAATAACCCACTTCCAACACCTAGGATAAACAAAATCAGCTTCAGGGGTTACCGTTGGGGCTCACAGGGCAGAGTTGCACGCCCATCACCATGCGAGGGACTTTTCTGTGACAACACACAGGCTCAGGAGGGGGCAAATCTCAGACAGGATCAGGGACGATCAGATAGCACACAGGCTCAGGGGAGGGGCTCCTAGTTCACAGGTTCAGAGATGGGCTGAGAGTACACGGGTTCAGGGAAGGATAGGGGGCACACAGGCTTCGGGGAGGGCTACTAGTTCACAGGATCAGGGATGATCAGATAGCACACAGGCTTAGGGGAGGGGCTCCTAGTTCACAGGTTCAGGGATGATCAGATAGCACACAGGCTCAGGGGAGGGGCTCCTAGTTCACAGGTTCAGAGATGGGCTGAGAGTACACTGGTTCAGGGAAGGGTAGGGGGCACACAGGCTTAGGGGAGGGGCTCCTAGTTCACAGGATCAGGGATGATCAGATAGCACACAGGCTTAGGGGAGGGGCTCCTAGTTCACAGGTTCAGGGATGATCAGATAGCAAACAGACTTAGGGGAGGGGCTCCTGGTTCACAGGTTCAGGGATAGGCTGAGAGTACACTGTGTTAAAATGAAAGATGTCTCGTAGACAGTCGTATAAAAAACACTAGTTCAGGGAAGGGTAGGGGACACACATGTTTAGGGGAGGGGCTCCCAGTACACAGGATCAGGGATGATCAGATAGCACAGAGGCTTAGGGGAGGGGCTCCTAGCTCACAGGTTCAGGGATGATCAGATAGCACACAGGCTTAGGGGAGGGGCTCCTGGTTCACAGGTTCAGAGATGGGCTGAGAGTACACAGGTACAGAGAAGGGCAGAGGGTACACTGTGTTAAAATGAAAGATGTCTCGTAGACAGGTCGTATAGAAAACACTGGTTCAGGGAAGGGTAGGGGGCACACATGTTTAGGGGAGGGGCTTCCAGTACACAGGCTCAGAAAGAGGCAGATCTGAGACAGGATCAGGGAAGATCAGATAGCACACCGGTTCAGGGATGGGCAGAGAATATACAGCCTCACAGCTGGGCAGGGAGCACTCAGGTTTAGGGGAGGGGCTTCCAGTACACAGGATGAGAGATGATCAAATAGCACACAGGTTCAGGGATGACCAGACAGTTCTCTAGCTCAGATGTGGGCAGAAAGCATGCAAGTTCATGGATAGGCAGGACCAGGGAGGAGCCGACAGTGCATTGGCTCATAGATGGACACATGGCACATCGGGTTAGGAATGCCCTCAGGCAGAAGGATGGACGCTAGTACACAGGATCAGGAGGGCACATATCGCCTGCAGGCAATGCTCAGGGATCAGTAGACAATACATAGACTCGTGGATGGGCAGATAGCATACAGGCTCAGAGATGAGCAGGTAGTACACTTGTTTAGGGATGAGCAGAGTGTATACAGCCTCAGGGATGGGCAGAGAGCACACAGGTTTAGGGGAGGGGCTTCCCGTACACAGACTTAGGAATCGGCACATAGGCACATCGCAAACAGGATCAGAATGGGCAGGTAGAACACAGGCTCAGGGATGGGCAGGCGGAACACAAGCTCTGAATGGGCAGGTAGAACACAGGCTCAGGGATGGGCAGGTAGCACACAGGCTCAGAATGGGCAGGTAGCACACAGGCTCAGGGATGGGCAGGCAGCACACAGACTCAGGATGGACAGGTAGAACACAGGCTCAGGATGAGCACGTAGCACACAGGATCAGATGGGCAGGTAGAACACAGTCTCAGGAATGGGCAGGTAGCACACAGGCTCAGAATGGGCAGGTAGAACACAGTCTCAGGGATGGGCAGGCAGCACACAAACTCTGAATGGGCAGTTAGAACACAGGCTCAGGATGGGCAGCAAGCCCACAGACTCAGACTGGGAGGCAGAACACAGGCTCAGGATGGGCAGGGAGCACACAGGTTTAGGGGTGGGGCTTCCAGTACACAGGCTTAGGAATCGGCAGATAGGCACATAGCACACAGGATCAGAATGGGCATGTAGAACACAGGCGCACGGATGGGCAGGCAGAACACAGGCTCAGAATGGCCAGGCAGCACACAGACTCAGGATGGGCAGGTAGAACACAGTCTCGGGTATAGGCAGGCAGCATACAGACTCAAGATGGGCAGGTATGACACAGTCTCAGAGATGGGCAGCTAGCACACAGGCGCAGAATGGGCAGTAGGAACACGGGCTCAGGGATGGGCAGGCAGCACACAGACTCAGAATGGGCAGGTAGAACACAGGCTCAGGGTGGGCAGGCAGCACACAGGCTCAGAATGGGCAGGCAGAACATAGTCTCAGGGATGGGCAGGTAGTACACAGGCTCGGGATGGGCAGGCAGAACACAGTCTCAGTGATGGGCAGGCAGCACACAGGCTCAGAATGGGAAGGTAGAACACAGGCTCAGGATGGGCAGGCAGCACATAGACTCAGACTGGCAGGCAGAACAAAGGCTCAGGATGGGCAGCGAGCACACAGGTTTAGGGGTGGGGCTTCCAGTACACAGGCTTAGGAATCGGCAGATAGGCACATAGCACACAGGATCAGAATGGGCATGTAGAACACAGGCTCACGGATGGGCAGGCAGAACACAGGCTCACAATGGCCAGGCAGCATACAGACTCAGGATGAGCAGGTAGAACACAGTCTCGGGGATAGGCAGGCAGCATACAGACTCAGGATGGGCAGGTAGAACACAGTCTCTGGGATAGGCAGCTAGCACACAGGCACAGAATGGGCAGTTAGAACACGGGCTCAGGGATGGGCAGGCAGCACACAGACTCAGAATGGGCAGGTAGAACACAGGCTCAGGGTGGGCAGGCAGCACACAGGCTAGGATGGGCTGTTAGAACACAGTCTCAGGGATGGGCAGGCAGCACACAGGCTCAGAATGGGCAGGGAGAACACAGGCTCAGGATGGGCAAGCAGCACATAGACTCAGAATGGGCAGGCAGAACACGGTCTCAGAGATGGGCAGGGAGTACACAGGCTCAGAATGGGCAGTTGGAACATAGTCTCAGGGATGGGCAGGCAGCACACAGGCTCATGATGGGCAGGCAGCACACAGGCTCAGGATGGGCAGGCAGCACACAGGCTCAGGATGGGCAGGTAGAACACAGGCTCAGGATGGGCAGGTAGAACACAGGCTTAAGATTGGCAAGGAGCATAACGGTTCAGGGATGGGCACATAGCACACAGGGCACTGAGCAGTGCAAGGATTTGCAGAGCTCCAGGCAAAATAGCATTTTGTTGTTGGAACGCTCCCTTTCACCAAATAAAAATGCCGTTTTGAGCTATCCCATGGTAAAGGTAGTTTTCGGGTCAAACACCCAATAGTGCAGCTGAGGTCAACAAGTGCTTCGAAAGTTGGTGGAGAGGCCCTTTAAATGGGAGCTCCTGGCACGTGGGAAAAGAAGTCCCTTTACATCTTTCCAGACCGACCTTTGCCAGGGACTGCATCGGATGAACAGCAAAGCGCTGCCTGCAGGCTCGAGCAGCTGAGTGATGGACATTTCCAGATGTCCGCCTGCACTGAGAACTTGTAAAGTGACTCTGCAGATGTTTAGGTGGAAACAGAGAGTCAGGAGAGAGAGTACATTCCTGCGGCTGGAGGCCATTCTCACAGAAATGGCCAGCAGTGCACGTGCGCACCCCTGGGCGGCTTCCAAGAAGGCGGAGATTGTCTTCCCCAACATGGGATACTGTCACAACCATAAATCCAGGCTCTGGTCAGAATGGCTGAAGTAGAAGAACTGAAGAAGTGTGATGGTATATGTGCCTTGGTGTCATCACCGATGTGCATGTGTGCGTCATGACGCCACGGCGGCCCCAGCGTGCTGACGTGTATCCGTGCAATGCATTCCCATGTATACATGATAACTCGGCCGCCATTATTAAAAATTACCATTCCAAGATGGCAGACAACCATCCAGGAGCACTGATTAAAAAAAAATGTGTGCGAGAGCATTTTCAGATAGAAGTGTCCCGGAGTAAATTACAGGTTCCAGGCTCTACTAAAAAGGCAAAAAAAGAATACATGATGCATACATGCATGGATACATACATACGTACATACATACATACATACATACATATATATATATATATATATATATATATATATATATATATATTGAACACAGATTCTTCTGAGATCAATGTAAATCTAACATTCAATAACAGAAACAGATGATAGGTCTTCTTATTCATTCGTTTTTATTCTTGAGCTTAGGCCAGTCCTCCATGAATCCCCCGAATTACTAAATTACCCAATTATCACTTTTCTCTTTCTTTCTCTTTTCACTCCTTTTTCCAACTCCTTTCTTTATTGAGTTACGGGGTACTGTTAAAATGTATAATGATGGAGTTCCTATTCAATTTAATTTGAATATATTGATCTGTACAATGTATGTGTAATTTGTATACATATAAGTATGTATATATGAATAATACAATGATGGAGTTCCTCTTTATTTGAATATTGATTTTTTTCAAAATGTGTGCAGTTTGTAAATGAAAAGTATGTCCTTATGAGTTCTAAAGTATACTATTTTCTGTTTATATGACAGCCCTGAAGAAGCGCAGTTGGCGCGAAACACGTGTTGGCACTTTGTGTGTTATTTTTGTGAACTTTGACTTCTGACGGAACAAGAATAAAAACGAATGAATAAGAAGACCTATCATCTGTTTCTGTTATTGAATGTTAGATTTACATTGATCTCAGAAGAATCTGTGTTCAATATACTGTACTACACTGGTGGGGACCAGTGTCTGAGACTGTTTTAAGCGCCGGGCAAATGACCTGTAACCCACAATCTTTCTATTTTTAATATATATATATATATATATATTCACTTAAAAAACCATAGGTTTCACACATGTTATAGTTAGCTGGACATTTCACTCGTAAAAAACCATTGAAATTCCCCCGTTATAGTTAGTTCAGATAACTATAACTCGCGCGCCCGCAATCCACTGCTCATGACGTCACATATTACATCACTCATGACATGGTCAGTGGCATCCCTCATGACATCACTGATGGCATCATCCTTGTGATAGAGTGGCGGTCGCGCGAGTTATAGTTATCTGAACTAACTATAACGGGGGAATTTCAATGGTTTTTTACGAGTGAAATGTCCAGCTAACTATAACATGTGTGAAACCTATGGTTTTTTAAGTGAATTTGCAAGGTTTTTTAAATGCTAATTCCTAACTATAACGTGTGTGAAACCTATGGCTTTTTAAGTGAATTTGTAAGGTTTTTTAAATGCTAAGTTATGTATGTTTTATTATATTTTTTATATATTTATTTTACAATAAGCTACCTATGTATATAGTTATAGATTGACTGTATCCTGTAATATGGAATGGCTCGTTTAAAATGTTTTTTTTTTTTAAGGTTTTTCACCGTGCACGCACGGTGCGCGCATGGGGCGCGCACCCCGCGATTTTTTGAAAGAAAAACAAAATGTTTTTTTCACCCTTCGGGGTCCTTCAGGGACCCCCTGACAAAGGCTAGGGGGTCAGAAACTCTCTACCCTGCCCCCTTTTCACGTTCTCCACCTTTCTTTTTCACTGTCACACACAAAACACACAAAATGGCGGCCGACACTTCCTGATTTCGACCGATTCGAATGTTGACTGACACCAATCAGAATTACGCTCGCGCAAGTTATGGTGCGCGCACGGTGCGCGCACGGTGCGCGCACGGTGCGCGCTTATAGATATTTATGTACATTTAACTGCAATTTTCTCAGGAACTACTGAACAGATTGACACCATATATGCAAAAGGCTTCTTTGCTAAATTTCAAGTAATTCTGTTCAGCCGTTCGGGCTGTACCTTCGACTAAAGCTCCTATGGGAAAATGCATGGGGAAAACGAGTTTTGGGACCCCCCTTTTTTCTCAGCCCCCGCTTGACGAATCACCCTGAGACTTTCAGGGTAGGAGCTGAGCGGAGCACCCCATTATTTTTGAAAATTTCGCAAGGATTCGTCAACTGGCGCCAAAGTTATTAAAAATAGAATTTTTCAGATTTCCTATGGAAACTCGGTCCTAACTACAACTATCTACTGGCGACCGCCAGTAGATAATATATATATATATATATATATATATATATATATATATATATATATATATATATATTACCTACTGGCGGTCGCCAGTAGGTAGTTATAGTTAGGACCACGTTTCCATAGGAAAACCTCAACATTCTATTTTGAATAACTTTGGCGCCGGTCGACGAATCCTCGCGAATTTCTCAAAATAGGTGGGGCGCTACGCTCCGCTCCTACCCTGAAAGTCTCGGGGGGATTCGTCAAGCGGGGGCTGAGATAAAAGGGGGGTCCCAAAACGCGTTTTTCCCATGCATTTTTCCATAGGACCTTTAGAACGAGCTACAGCCCGAACGGCTGAACAGAATTACTAGAAATTTGGCAGAGAGGTAGTCCCTAGGTCAAGGAAGTGCCTTTTGTAGGTTTGGTGTAAATCTGTTCAGTAGATTCTGAGAAAATAGCCTTTAAATCAATATATATATCTGAGCCCGCTTACGGTACACTTACCGTACGCTTACCGTACGCTTACCGTAAGCTTACGGTGGCGTGCGCGAGCGTGATTCTGATTGGCTCTTAGATCTTAGTAAACATTCGAATCGGCCGAAACCAGGAAGCGGCGTCCGCCATTTTGTCTCTCGCACTGAGTGTGGTTTATCAAACATGATGGCCAAAAACATGTTACGGGGCTGTTTTGACAACTCCCTCCCACATAGTCATGTTGAGGGAGTCCCCAAACATCCCCCAAGAGAAAAAACGGTTTTATTTTTTTTTCGGCAATTTCGCGGGGTACGCTTACCGTACGCTTACCGTACGCTTACCGTAAGCTTACCGTACGCTTACGGTAAAAAAAAAAAAAAAAAAAAACACTATTCACACTTACCCCACCCCCTGTGCTTTTGGTGGCCGCAGGCCACCAAATGTGCAGGGCTTATTAATAGAGAAAAAAAACGTAATTTTGGCAACATGAAATTATAAAATCGAAATAAAAAAAACACTATCCACATTGACCTCACCCCCTGTGCTTTTGGTGGCCGAAGGCCACCAAATGTACAGGGCTTATTAAAGTTGATAAAAACCGTGCACGGAACGAACTGCGTTAAGTGGGCGCGCACGCCACAAATGGCGTAAAGTAACTTAGCATTTAAAAAACCGTACAAATTCACTGAAAAAACCATAGGTTTCACACACGTTATAGTTAGGAAATAGCATTTAAAAAACCTTGCTAATTCACTGAAAAAACCATAGGTTTCACACATGTTATAGTTAGCTGGACATTTTACTGATAAAAAACCAATGAAATTCCCCCGTTATAGTTACTGTAGGCAACTATAACTCACGCGACCGTAATCCTCTGCTGATGACATATGTGTCTTTATGAAAAAAAAATATTTGTAATATATGTATAGCTAAAATTTAATGGAAGAAGATATGGGCAAATAAGTGTCTAAATACAGTAGTAGCATCAGCAGAGGATTACGGTCGCGTGAGTTATAGTTGCCTACAGTAACTATAACGGGGGAATTTCATTGGTTTTTTATCAGTAAAATGTCCAGCTAACTATAACATGTGTGAAACCTATGGTTTTTTCAGTGAATATATATATATATATATATATATATATATTCTTTTGTTATTTTCTCCATTTAAAGTGTGCAAAGTGCATCAGGGAACAAACAAACGACCTACGCGTTTCGGCCAGAGGCCTTCGCTCGGGTATATATATTTATCTGATGTGGGGTGGCATTGGAGCAAGAGAAGAGTGGGGGTGAGTGGGTCAAGTACAAGCCACCTATGAGCAGGATGGGTTGGGGAATCAATGAGGGGAGGATGTTGTTAGAAAAAACAAAGCTGGACGGGAAAGAAGTAGTTCCCTGAATGTAACCAGTGGAAGGTTATAAGTCATCCAATCAAATGGATGGTAAAGAAGCTGTGCTCCAGGGGAGGGGCAGACACAAGAAGAGGAAGGAAATACATCAAATAATAAGCACATGAGGTTGATAAAAAAAGCCACCTACTGAAAAGCAATGGGCGGACCCCGAGCCCGCTGCAAGTACTGGTGTTGTCCACAATAGGTCTTTCGACAACAGACCAGTAAGCTGTCTGTAGGGAGACCCAATATGTAATGACTGCAGGACCAGCGTTACAATAAGGCCCTCAACTGCCTGATGGCAGCACAGGAGTGCGCAAGGTTGCAATATATATGCTGAAATATGACCTTATTTCTCCGGCTTGAATGAGGCTCCAAAGAGCAAAATTACATTATATCTGAAGCTCTGAAAATCCTTGCCCCACACCAGGGTGGATGGAAGTGCTTGGATTCATAGTGTTCCTCCTGTCCTACAGGTGTGTCGGGGGCCTTCCGGACCACACCCAGCAGATTTCTATCGACTACAAGTCAAGCACAGGTACACAACTTACTATTCAGAGCAGTGCAAAGAGACAAAGAGTTCTCTACTGAACATATCCAGGGAAGGTTCGCATCTGGAATATAACAGTAATGGATCTGTCAGACCCAGGGTTTTAAGGGCAGTGGGTTCCCTTCACCGGTTCCCCCAGTTGAGCTCACACACAAGAAATCTGAGGCATTATTTGATGATGTTTCATTTGAGGCCAATGTAATGCAAAGCATATATACAATTGTTATAGAAGACAGTAAAATAAAAGTAACACCTATGAATGAAGAAATTGTAAATATTATAAAGGCAAGAATCTACAATAAATGCAGGTACATAGCTACCAATAGTACAGCAGGTGCAGTAGCACCAGAGCTGAGGAATGGGAGAGGCCAACTGTACCCCAAAAATAGCATTTTTTTACTACTAACCAAGGGATGGGGCACATTTTTAGTGCATGCATTATGCCCATGGCACCCTTGCTACTCCACTGATTACATTCATTCCCTTATTAGCAAACCCTGCTAAGAGTTTGTGGCGCTGAAGGCTTTACCAATGTGCAGGGAGCACAGCATTTGTTGCATGCCTTGACGCTGAAGGGAAGCGGCTTGGAGCTGCCGACAAACCCAATTTATATTCCTAAGAATCCAGACCGCGGTGGCCTCCCTTACGGCGGAGGAGCGACCCGCCACTGCTGGAGCCAGCAGATGAAAACATGAAACATAAAACAATAATAAAACAATGTTATTATGTTATTGTTCGTCATGGAGTTGGAGCCTTTGGGGCGAAGCCCTCCTGATGACAGTGGCAAGCAAGGAGGAGGAGTGGTGGGCACTGGAAGGTTCAATGCCGGTTTGGTTGGCTGTCTTAGGATGGCCAAACTGGCATGCGCACTTGAATTTCTCCAGACTCCAATGCACATCCGGGAGGAGAACAGCAGGTACAGGCTCCCAGGCCCTGTGGGAGCACAAAACCAGCCCCCTCAGACCAATCCCAGTGCTTCTCTCATGCTGGGCAACAGTATTACCAGCATAAGAGCAGCGTCTGGATCCAGGTTTAGGCACAGGGATGGCATAGCAAGCAGTGCACCCGACTGCACGGATGGACGAGGCACCGCCAAGGGAGGGGGGTGGGCTGTCTGGGGGCAGAATCGTTTGACTTGGGGGATGTTTGCGGTCGTCAGCCTTCGAGGGTGTTGTCCCCAAGTTATCACAGATGCATTGTGTCTGGTTCTTTATTAGTAGATATGTATGATGTGTACGTTCACATGTCAATACTTGATATGTATGCTAACTATGAACATGAGAACTCGGGAATGCCAAGTAATACGATATGCATATGGCTGAATGACTTGTTTTGAAAATGCAATAAAAATCTTTCACAAAAAAAATAAATGGAAACAGCGTGTGGATTGGTGCATGAGTGTCTGGGAGCCTGTGCGCCAGCAGAGGAACATAAGCGCACCGAGGCGGAGAGCGGCAAGGAAGTAATATATATATATTTTTGCAATTGTCTCCGCCGCTGCCCCACCACCTTTTACTGTCAGCAGCCGCCACTGAATCTAGGATGGGCTCAGTCTGTAGCCTTGAGAAAAAGACAAGTTCCGCACGAGTCAAAAAGTTCCTACGCCCAGAGAAGGCCGTAAGCATTACTTTTAAATTGTTTCTGAAAACAAATGTGACAAAAATACCCTTATCATTTGTGATGTAACTTGGAAGAAAACTTATGCACATACAATTTCTCTGTACTGATGTTAGAACTCTATCCAACGCTTGAACTCATGAGTATGAAAATTATTAGCGCACTCGCGAAACTCATGAGGAATACAAAACATATTGTCCTGCAACAATAATGTAAATGCAATGAAATAAACAACGAGAAACCACAGCTGCGAATGATGGGACGGTGCACAGTATGATGGGCCGGTGCACAGTATGATGGGCT
The DNA here is from genome assembly GCF_964204655.1 of Triturus cristatus. Classification (NCBI taxonomy): domain Eukaryota; kingdom Metazoa; phylum Chordata; class Amphibia; order Caudata; family Salamandridae; genus Triturus; species Triturus cristatus. The sequence goes on along the minus strand of NC_140594.1, from coordinate 31,518,089 downwards.
GGTGCACAGTATGATGGGCTGGTGCACAGTATGATGGGCTGGTACACAGTATGATTGGCCGGTGCACAGTATGATGGGCCGGTGCACAGTATGATGGGCTGGTACACAGTATGATGGGCCGGTGCACAGTATGATGGGCCGGTGCACAGTATGATGGGCCGGTGCACAGTATGATGGGCTGGTGCACAGTATGATGGGCTGGTGCACAGTATGATGGGCTGGTACACAGTATGATGGGCCGGTGCACAGTATGATGGGCCGGTGCACAGTATGATGGGCCGGTACACAGTATGATGGGCTGGTGCACAGTATGACGGGCTGGTGCACAGTATGATGGGCAGCAGGACAATCAATTCAAAATACATGACACCACTTTATACAAATCAGTCGTGGTCCTGCCAGTCCGGTCTGTGCACCCCAGTCTCATCCCTTCTCAATGGGCTCAAAGACCTCTACAGAGGCAATGCGCAGTGTCAGTCCCTATAGCACTGAGAGCTTCCATCGACTGAGGCGCCATTCTCACGGTCCTATCGAGCACAAGCCTCACTGATGAGGCGCAGCGAGGCTGAAACCGGTCTGGGGTTTGCTTGTGTTTCTGTTCAGAGGGGACCTGCTTCCGCAGTTGAGTTTGGACGTATGGACTGTCTGTTCTCCGGTAGTAGGGCTACTTTTCATATGGTTGTTTCCTCTCTGTACTGTCACAAACAAGCTAAAAATCATTGTAATGGAATGGATCAGTGTCTGCGGTCTGTTCAAGCAATCCATCCATCAGTTTTTGTACCGTCTACGCGAGTTTCCGTAGATAGTAGGGGTATGCTCATGTGCGGGTTCAGAGCTTTCTGTGCCGCAGGAGTCTTGATACAAATCACTGAAGAGGCCACAACAGTCTGGAGTTGCTTGTGCTCTTCTGAGGAGCACTGGCGGGGCAGTTTGGTCTGACTGCCCCTAGTGCATTAGGGCCAAGACGGACTTGCATATGGCTGACCCCATCTGCAATGAAACAAACGAGTTAAAAAGCTGCTGCTCTCGGGCCTTGGGCCTGATTTAGATCATGGGGGGCGGATTACTCCCCGTTATTCCTATGGCGTTTATATTTCGGCAGACGGGATATCAGTCACCGTTGTGATGGAGTAACCCATCCGCCGAGATCTACATCAGGCCCGTATCTGATCTCCCTTTGGTCTAGGCCACCTCTTGCCTCGAGTAGGACTGGCGAAGGGGTGTGAAGGTGCGTTGACCCATAGTGCAGAGGTTTTTAAAAAAAAACAATTTCGCATCTCAGGGAAACACTGATTTTCCCCTGCAATCCCAAAGGAGCGAGGTAAGGTTTTAATATAATATACTATGATAGGTAGATTACAATGCACGCTCCTTGAGTTTAATCTTTTCGAGGCGCTAGAATCCAAATAAGCGTGGACTGCTTCCTGCTAGCCCAGCTAGAGCACAGCCTATTGGAAAAGGGAAGATTTGGGGTCTTAAGGAGAGAAGGCTGGGATGTGAAATCATAAAAATATCACAATGTACATATTTAATACGCATGCAATATGTAATACACATTGATACTTATCATAAAAACAATACAAAATGGTCCAAATTTAATGAAAGGAAAGCAAACTTATTTTATAAACATAAAATCATTGCAAAATAGAACATCCTTATAAATGAGAGGAACAAAACTACTCCTGAAAATGCACATATGATGGTCAAATTAAAACAGCACTATCAAACGTGTTCGCCAAACTTCAGTTGTAAATACACAAAAGACGAACTGCTTTAAACGTACAATTATAACAGTATAAAATAGTCCCTCACAACAAATGAACAATCAGGATTCGTGTTTTCAGACAGAAGAAAAACTAGCCAAATACAACGGCATTCACTTGTACTTTTCTGCTGAATGGAAATCAAACCAGTTCTTAATTTGGGCCTGTGTTTGTCGGCGCTCAGCACCGGCACATATTTCTTGACACTGGCACATATTTATGACAATTCACCACATGGCGGCGCTGTCTGTATATTTATAGACCTCAGCAGACGATTTAAAATAGCAAAATATATAAAAAATGAATAACACTAGCAGATCCAGGCAATTCTTCCTGCTGTGGATGGCCAGGAATAGTCCACATTGACACATTTGCAGACGTGTGATGGTAAACAGGTACCACCGGTACTGGCATTCGGAAGAGAGAGTGGCTGGTAAAAGCGGCAGCAGTTTCCTGAGGAATATCTTGGGCCCTGGCACGTATATTTCCACAAATTAAGCACTGATGCAAAAACTCTACTCAATCAATCAATCAATCAAAGACATTTATAGAGCGCACTACTTACCCGTAGGGTCTCAAGGCGCTGGGGGGAGGGGGGTGCCGCTACTGCTCGAACAGCCAGGTCTTCAGCTTCTTCCTGAAGGGGAGGTGGTCTTGGGTCAGGCGCAGGTCGGTCGGGAGGGAGTTCCAGGTCTTGGCGGCCAGGTAGGAGAAGGACCTTCCTCCTGTAGTCGCTCTTCGTATGCGGGGGACGGCGGCGAGGGCGTGGTTGGCTGATCGGAGGTGGCGTTTGGGAGCGTAGAAGTTGATTCGGTTGTTGAGGTAGCTCGGCCCTTGGTCGTGTAGGGCTTTGTGTGCGTGGGTGAGGAGGCGGAAGGTGATTCTTTTGTTGACGGGGAGCCAATGTAGGTCTCTCAGATGTCCGGAGATGTGGCTGGTTCGTGGGATGTCGAGGATGAGTCTGGCTGAGGCGTTCTGGATCCGCTGGAGTCTCTTCTGGAGCTTGGCGGTGGTACCGGCGTAGAGGGCGTTGCCTTAGTCCAGTCGACTAGTGACGAGGGCCTGGGTGACGGTCTTCCTGGTCTCGGTGGGGATCCACCAGAAGATCTTCCGTAGCATGCGTAGGATGTTGAAGCACGCCGAGGAGACGTTGTTGACTTGCCTGGTCATGGAGAGGGAGGAGTCCAGGATGAAGCCCAGGTTGCGTGCGTGGTCTGTCGGTTTGGGTGCGGTGCCCAGGGCGGGAGGCCACCAGGAGTCGTCCCAGGCGGAGGGTGAAGAGCCCAGGATGAGGACCTCCGTCTTGTCTGAGTTCAGTTTCAGGCGGCTGGTCGTCATCCACTCGGCTACCTCTTTCATCCCTTCGTGCAGGTTGGCTCTGGCGGCGGCGGGGTCGTTGGTCAGGGAGAGGATCAGCTGGGTGTCGTCGGCGTAGGAGATTATGCTGAGGTTGTGTTGGCGTGCGATGGCCGCGAGGGGGCTCATGTAGACGTTGAAGAGGGTGGGGCTCAGCGAGGATCCTTGAGGGACGCCGCAGATTACTTCGGTGGCCTCTGACTTGTACGGTGGTAGGCGGACTCTCTGTGTTCTTCCGTCGAGGAAGGAGATGATCCATTCCAGAGCCTTCTCCTGGATTCCGACGTTGCTGAGGCGCTGTACTAGGGTGCGGTGGCAGACAGTGTCGAATGCCGCGGAGAGGTCTAGGAGGATGAGGGCCGCTGTTTCTCCGTTGTCCATCAGGGCTCGGATGTCATCTGTGGCGGCGATGAGGGCGGTCTCGGTGCTGTGGTTGGCTCGGAAGCCAGACTGTGAGGGGTCGAGGGATCCATTCGTCTCAAGGAAGGCGGCCAGCTGCTTGTTGACGGTCTTCTCGATGACTTTGGCTGGAAACGGGAGGAGCGAGATGGGGCGGTAATTCTTGAGTTCGGTGGGGTCCGCTGTGGGTTTCTTGAGTAGAGCGCTGAGTTCGGCGTGCTTCCAGCTCTCAGGGAAGGTGGCGGTGTCGAAGGATGTGTTGATGATGTCTCGCAGGAGGGGTGCGATGACAGCGTCGGCCTTGTTGAAGACGTGGTGAGGGCAGGGGTCGGTCGGCGATCCGGAGTGGATGGAGTTCATCGTGCGGATGGTGTCTTCGGTGCTGATCGGAGTCCAGGCGTGGAGGGTGGTGGTGGGGGGTGGTTGTTCGGTCGTGGTGTGCGTTGGTTGGTTGTTGAAGCTGTTGTGTATGTCCGCGATCTTGTTGTGGAAGTATGAGGCGAGGGAGTTGCAGAGGTCTTGCGATGGGGTGATGTCGTTGCTTCCTGCGCTGGGGTTGGAAAGCTCTTTCACGATGTTGAAGAGTTCCTTGCAGTTGTGTGCGTTGTTGTCCAGCCGGTCCTTGAATGCAGTTTTCTTGGCGGCGCGGATCAGCTGATGGTGCTTCCGGGTGGCAAGCTTGAAGGTGGTCCTGTTGTCCGGTGTTGGTTCCCTTCTCCAGACTTTCTCGAGGGCTCGGCAGTTCTTCTTGGAGCTCTTGAGTTCGTCGGTGAACCATGGGGCTTTCTTGCTGCCGGGTCTGCTGGGCGGGGTCCTCAGCGGGGCGAGCTCGTCCGCGCAGTTGCTGATCCACTTCGTGAGGTTGTCGGCGGCCTGGCTGGGGTTCGCTGAGCTGGCAGGAGGGAGCTGGCTCAGGGAGGTGGCTAGCTGGTCGGCTGTGATCTTGTTCCAGCTTCTGCGGGCAGCCTGTTGCTGGTGGTGGTGGGTCGTCGTTCTTTTGAAGGTGAAGTGGACGCACTGTACTCCATTGTACAGGTAGCTTTTGCACTAGATTCTCACTGACATTTTGTACCTCATTAATAGTTTAATATCAAAAATTGAAATGAGGCATGCAGAGCAGTTTGTTTGGATTTTCGTGTTCTCTGTTATAATTCTATTTAATAGCTGGTGTGAAATCGGATTGCAAAATCTGAGCAAGGTTGGGATATTTGTACTGCTCTAACAACGGGTGCCAAGAAGCGCATGCAACTGTTTTTAGCACTTCACAAATTGTAAGTGAGACCCAATGTGTTTAATACAACTGCCAATGAAAAATATATTTTTCATCCCCATCTGACAAATGGTCTACCATCTCCAGAAATGTATCCAGAAACACTTATGGCACATGTAAGAAAATCCAGGAATGTAAATAAAATGCTGCAGAACACCCCCAACATAGGTGGAGGTGAGTGAGTTATCTAAACACCCAACAAAGATGGCGGAGGGATTATTAACCCCTTCCCCAACAAAGATGGTGATGTGATCAAACCGGAACAGTCTTTAAAAGGATGAGTCTAATATTCGAATTAAAGACTTTCCATAGGCCCAACTGTGAGCTTCTCAACTGCGCCAACTACAGGAAGGACTGCACTGACCGAAGAGAGCTGGAGTAAGATTATTCATTCGGTTTTATGCCACGCGCAAGGTAATCCTTCAAAAACTTCTGATGAGACTCCACTGCGTGTCTGCGTGAATCAATTATTTCATTGCTCCGACTACTGAATTGTAGAGAGCTGACTCTCTATATACTGCACTAAAAGTAAGTACACTGTACAGAGAGTCCAGTGTGCCCAATAGGTGTGCAGAGGCAAAAGAAGATAATTCTAATGCTCTCTTTGTGGTAGTGTGGGTGAGCAGTTAGGCTTATCAGAGGGTAGTGCTAAGCATTTGTTGTCACACACAGAGGCAATACATGAGACACACACTCAAGAATAAATCTGAGAGTTTTAAAAATAATACCGATTATTTTTATAGCATTTTTAAGTACTTTCGGAGTTACGATTTTTCAAAATTCGGAAAATATATCACATATATGCGCAGTTAAGCACCGTAGGAAGTAATGGGGAAAAAGCAGAAAAATGCATGGAAAATCAGGCGATGCTTTCACGAAGTCCACCTTATCGTTTTATGTCGATGTCTGGACCAGGTCCAAAGTTCCAGCGGGAGATGTTCTAGAGCATTCCGGATCGGGCTTTAGCAGAGTGCTGAGAGTCTTGGAAACCGGTGCGCAAAGAGGAAAGGGGCCATTTGAAAAACGGACTACATAGGTAGACTTACAGGTGAGTCTGAGTGGGCTCCTTCGAGGGAGGAGGTTACAAGGGCCCGGGGACCACAGGAGCACAGCAGGTTAGTCGATGCGGGGAGATGGTGAGACCGGGTGCAGACAGAACAGGTCAGTCGTGCATCGTGCATTTTGAGGTCCTTGCGGTCAGGAGCAGGCAATATGGAGAGGCTATCTTGGGACAGCTGGGCCACTCAGGAAGTGGGTCTCGGGTATCTTCATGTTCATTTAATGGATGCTTGCTTCTGGTGCTTTGGGATGTCCGTTGTCATTGCAGTTAGGGGTCCGGTACCCTGGGTTTTGATATGTTACGGCTCCAGTAGGTCCTGGTGCCTCCAAACTTGGTGGAGAGGCAGATCTGACCCTCTGCAGCTGTTGTACTGCTTCTTGCTCCGGTGTTGCATGATGGTCATTGAGGAGCAGCAAGTCAACAAACTGGACTTCACGGGATCGGTGCCTGCAGTGTGCAGGGGAGTGATACCTTCACTCCAAGGGAGCTTCTTGGCGATTTCTTAAAGGCTTGAGTTGCTCTGAGGTTCTTGGAGTCCTTTCAGGTTTCAGGATGACACAGCAGCAGTGATTGTTGAGTCCTTGGAGCAACTGGCAGGGTTTAGCACCTTTTTCTTCTGCAGCAGTGGGTCTTCTTTGACCTGGTCTTCTCTTGTCCATTGAATCATCTCATGTTCAGGTCTCGGGGTGCTACCTAAATACTTAATTTAGGGACGTTACAAGAGGAGACAGGTAGTTGCCAACGGGTTACTTACCTTTAGGGTATCTACACCCTTTAGTGACCCCTTCCAGTGAGAGGGGGCACTACCGTCGTCCTGATTGGAGATTTCTCCACAATTCCAAGATGGTTGAAATTCAGGAGAGGGGCTTACATTGCCTGCCCCTCCCTAGGGGTAGTGTAGGTAAAGTGGGGACCCTTATCATCTAACTCATTTTCCCGCCAAAAGTGGAGCAGGAAAGGGGGTTTGGCCTCCCCCACTATTCGGGGGTTCCTGGCTTGGATTTCAAAGGTGGCATTCCCTCTGAAGCTTCCCACTCAGGAAGGCCATCCTGTCCTGGAGAAGGAGTGAAGCGCCTCTGTCCAGAGCAGGCTTCGCTTCTGTCCTCTGAGAGCACTGCCTCTCACCCCCATGAGGCCAGACACATGTCTGGTGGTGGCAGACTAGTGAAAAACAGTCAGGGACTGCAGCAATGATTGGTAAGGTTTCAGCGGCCCCTCTAAAGGGTCTCCTGTGTGATTTTATTAATAAATCCAACACTGGCTTCAGTGAGGATTTATTAGGACAAGGTGTTTGGTACCAAACATTTTAGAAATCAGTGAAGCCAGCAGGGGGCAAGGAAACCCATGTTGACAAGTATCCAACCCATGTACTCTTTATAACATCCCTGTTCACTTACAGCATCACAGAATAGACTGGACATTGTGGGGTATATCTGCTCATGCAGACATGCCCACACGTAGGATGTAGTGCACCCTGCCTTAGAGGTGACTTACCTATATCTTATGCAGGTGTACGGGAGGCATGGCACACTGGTGCAATGTCGACTCATTGGATTTCTCTGCACAAAGACATGCAGTCTGCAGTGGCAGAGTGCATAGCCTTGGTGAGGGCACCCTGGGGTGGCACAGCCAGTGCTGCAGCCCTTAATGACCCTCTTCAGTACCCATGCTCTAGGTACCTTGGGTACCATCTACTAGGGACTTACACGGGTAGCTGAAGTTGTGTTCATCATGGTGCGGCGTTTGGGAAAGAGACCTGGCACCGGGAGCCTGGCAAGCCGGGACCCAGAGCACTTACAGTTTAAAATCACGTCAGGCAAAAAGTGGGGCCTAACCATGGAAAAAGATGCACTTTCCTCCATGAATCAGCTCCAAATTTTTGGCTGGATTACTTTATGTTCCATGAGCAAAGCTGCCCAGGGAAGGGTTGAAATGTCATTGTCATGCCACAGTTTAAATGAACTGCATTATAGACACTGGCACCTACATTAATCAGTGAGGAACCATGGAATGTGAAAAGAGATCTAACACACCTCTTCCAGATTCCAGAGTTAGCGGCCCGGGGCACAGACACACAGGTTGTCCCACCTCATGGTCCTGCAGACAGGGTGACCACTGTAAGAAGCCACATTACTGATTTACTAGACTCATATGGATCGTTGTCTTCACATTGTGTGAGTGTCTAAAGTGAGGTCGCTTTGAGATAATTAGATAGAAATGTAAGAGTGCGATGTAAAGCTAGCTTCTGCGGTGTCATGTACTTTGAGTCTGATGCCTTCTACCGCTCAGTGGGGACATGGGCAGGTACGCATGTCATCTAGAGGTACTGACCCGCCATTCAACCTCAGATATCACCCCAGGACAACCCCCCTGTGTAGAGAAAGACACAAGACTACACTGAAGCAGACAGTGCTCGAGTGGCGGTGGGGTCATAGAGCAGGATGGAGAGAAACGCTGGTAACAGGATAGTGTCGTCCGTGGACAGACTAGACTGGCTTGATTGTCCTTCTTTGACATCAAAGCTCTTTTGGGTCACAGCCCCCACCCCTGATCCTTATGAACACCCCAGACTGAGCCCCTGGTTTTGCGCCTCCAGTATAAGGAGCTGGATTCGCCCCTTTGCTCTACATTCCTGGATTCCTGTAGGGCTCTCTAGTATGCACAGTCCCAGAGTGTGAGCCAGTATAAACACTAACAACAAAAATAATAAGCCAAATGTCCTGCTGGGAGGCATATATTTACATTTAGAGAAGGCTGAAGCTCTTTGCAACCCCAAGCAAACATTGGCCCAACTCCTTCCGATGAAGTCATACTGTCCACGTGCCAGTGGTCTGCTAGAGAATTACAGATGTGTACCGTGTTTACAAATATGAGTAAGGTGCCAGGGGAGATGGCAATGCAAGAACCAGAGCATGTTCCCTTACCTCACCAGGGCCAGAGGCTCTGGAACAAGGCATGGGCCCAAGGACCACCATGGAACAATTTCATCCCTCATTCTGGGCACTCAAAAGGGTTTTACCCATTCTGTGTCTATGGGAAATGTGTTTGTACATATGGCCCTCAGAGACATACCCGGGCTCGTGGATGGAGGAGCGTTGGACTCCGGAGTCCTCACCACACCTCAGATGCTCAACAAGCTGACCACCCATGGGTCTCTGGCCTGCTTTTTCTCAGTAACTGTTGCCAAAACTGTCTGGACTTGTCTGTGCTTGTTGACGCGAGAAGGAGGGCTCATTTTTACAACTGCATCATTGAACTTCTTAATTATAAGACAGATGAAAACCCCATTTTAAGGAAAATGGTATGTTTACAGAAAAATGTCAGATGTCTAATGGCAGCTCCAGCATCAACATGGATGGTGGGTGAGGCGTAGGCCTTGCAGCGCGTGCACAGAGCCATATGAAGATCAGGGGTACCTCCCATCAGAACGTCCTGGGGCTCCAGAATGCATCCGCGCAAGCCACATGGCTACACTGTCTGAGCGGAGTAGCTACTAAAACCTTAGTAATATAGTGAGGCCAGCAGACTAACTACTTTAGCGCTATATTGAGCCCAGCGGAGTAGCTACTTTAACTGCAGTAATATAGTGAGATCAGCAGAGTAACTACTATAACCTTGGTAATATAGTGAGTCCAGTGGAGTAACTACTATAACCTTGGTAATATAGTGAGCTCAGCTGAGTAGCTACTATAAGCTTGGTAACATAGTGAGTTCAGCGGAGTAGCTACTATAACCTGCACAATATAGTGAGTCCAGGGGAGTCAAAACTATAACCTTGGCAATACGGTGAGGCCAGGGGAGTAGCTACTATTGCCTTAGTAATATAGAGAGTTCAGTGGAGTAGCTACTATAACCTGCACAATATAGTGAGGCCAGGGGAGTCATAACTATAATCTTAGTAATACAGTGAGGCCAGCGGAGTAGCTACTATAACATTAGTAAGAAAGGGAGGCCAGTGGTGTAACTGCTACAACTTTAGTAATATAGGAAGGTTGGTGGAGTAACTACTATATAATGAGTAATATAAGTAGACCAGCAGAGTATCTACTATAACATTATTGATACAGGGAGGCTAGTAAAGTACTATAACTTTAGTAATATAGGAAGGCCACTGGAGTAACTACACTAGCATTAGTAATATAGGAAGGCCGGTGGAGAAACTACTATAACATTAGTAATATAGTAATATAGTAATATAGTAATATAGGGAGGCCACTAGAGTAACTACTGTAACATGAATAATACAGGGCCCGATTCACAAAGGTAAACGGAGCCAAAAGTTTATCTTTACAACTTTCAATATTCACAAAGGGCTTTTACGAGGAGTAAAGTTAGACTTTTGTCTCAGTTAAACTTATGTTTTGGTCTTAAGTTTAACCGAGACCAAAAAGTTAAATGTAATATCAAAACTTAAGTTTAACTGAGACAAAAGTCTAACTTTACTACTCTTAAATGCCCTTTGTGAATTCCGAAAATCTTAAAGTTAGAGTTTAATCTCAGTTTAATAATATAGTAATATAGGAAGGCCGGTGAAGCAACTACTATAACATTAGTAATAAAGGGATGCCCGTGGAGTAACAACTATAGCAATAGCAACAATGGCAATACAGAGAGGCCAGTCAAGTAACTACTATGATAATACAAATATAGGGAAGGTAGTAGAGTAACTACTATAGCAACAGTAATAAAGGGAGCACAGTAGAGTAACTACTATAACATTAGTAATATAGAAAGGGGTTTAGAGAAGCTACTATACGTAACATTACTAAAAAATGAAGACCAGTGAAGTAACTACTATAACAACAGTAACAATAGTAATACAGGGAGACAGTGGAGTGACTACTATAATAATAGTAATATAAAGAAGGCAATAGAGTACCTACCATAATATTAGTAATATAGAAAGGAGAGAGGAGTGACTTTTATAAATAACATTAGTAATATAGGAAGACGGTAAAGTAACTACTACAATAACAGTAACAATAGCAATACAGGGAGGTCAGTCTGGTAACCACTATAATAATAGTAATATAGGAAAGGTATTACAGTAACTACTATAACTTCAGTAAAATAACAACGCAAATGGAGCAACTACTATAACATTAGTAAAATCGGGAGGCCAGTGGTGTAACCACTATAACATTAGCAATATAGCACTGGCTGAGCGGAGTAGCTACTATAACCTTAGTAACCTTAGTAGTATAGTGAGGCCAGCAGAGTAACTACTGTAACAGTAGTAATAAAGGGTGGCCAGTGGTGTAACTCCTATAACATTATTGTGATTGTTGCTCCTCTGAGGCGGAAGCCGGAGGTCTGTTAGGAAGTAATTTTAACTTTATTATTTTTCGCGCACTGTTACTTTTAAAAATTGTATGTTGAGCTTTTAAACACTGACTCGCACTCACCCTGTCCCGCCGCACTGATTGGCCGCTGCTCGCACAGTCCACCAGCATCGGATGCGTTGGAGGCAGGGTTTGCTGACGATGGGGGCTCATTCGCTGACCGCACCTGTGTTGTGATGAGTACCGCCCAATCCTTTACTTAACCTCCCGCCTCCCTGCTCGCTTTAGATTGTGAGTATTGCTCCTCTGAGGCGGAAGCCGGAGGTCTGTTAGGCAGTAATTTTAACTTTATTATTTTTCGCGCACTGTTACTTTTTAAAAATTGTATGTTGAGCTTTTAAACACTGACTTGCACTCACCCTGTCCCACCGCACTGATTGGCCGCTGCTCGCACAGTCCACCAGCATCGGATGCATTGGAGGCAGGGTTTTGCTGATGCTGGGGGCTCATTCACTGACCGCACCTGTGTTGTGATGAGTACCGCCCATTTCTTTACTTAACCTCCCGCCTCCCTGCTCGCTTTAGATTGTGATTATTGCTCCTCTGAGGCGGAAGCCGGAGGTCTGTTAGGCAGTAATTTTAACTTTATTATTTTTCGCGCACTGTTACTTTTTAAAAATTGTATGTTGAGCTTTAAAAACACGGACTTACACTCACCCTGTCCCGCCGCACTGATTGGCCGCTGCTCGCACAGTCCACCAGCATCGGATGCGTTGGAGGCAGGGTTTTGCTGACGCTGGGGGCTCATTCGCTGACCGCACCTGTGTTGTGATGAGTACCGCTCATTTCTTTACTTAACCTCCCGCCTCCCTGCTCGCTTTAGATTGTGATTATTGCTCCTCTGAGGCGGAAGCCGGAGGTCTGTTAGGCAGTAATTTTAACTTTATTATTTTTCGCGCACTGTTACTTTTTAAAAATTGTATGTTGAGCTTTTAAACACTGACTCGCACTCACCCTGTCCCGCTGCACTGATTGTCCGCTGCTCGCACAGTCCACCAGCATCGGATGCGTTGGAGGCAGGGTTTGCTGACGCTGGGGGCTCATTCGCTGACCGCACCTGTGTTGTGATGAGTACCGCCCTCTCCTCTCCCTATGTAAAGCACACCATTTCCCGACCGCGCAGCAGGCGGGCGCAGAGGGCGCGCCAACGGCGTGCCGAAGGCGCGCCAAAGACAAGCCCGTCTGCGCCCGTCTGCGCCCTGAAGCGCCCTGCTGCCGGGCACCCTGCCCAACCAGATCAGTTACGTCTCAGCCTGATCACCTACACTTCTAAGGAGCTCCACCGCTTAAATATTACCCCCTCCTCTTGCACACCGCTTGATTGTTCGCTGAAACTGTCTCAAAGATGCTCAAATTGCAACTTTTCCTATTCTGAACACTCTGCTCCATCCGTGCCTTTAAGTTCTCCCTATCAGTTCTGGAATATCAATTGCAGATCCTTGCCTAAAAATCGTGACCACATATATGATCTACTATCCTCCACCAAGCCAGACGCCCTGTTCCTAACGGAAACTTGGCTGCACGCTGGCTCTGGCCCAGACGTAGCTAGCGCTCTACCATCGGGATATGTAACAGTCAGGCTTGATAGAAGCATGGGAAAAGGTGGCAGGATTGCGATTATTTTTAAAGATATACATTCCTGCTCTTTGGATGCTGTCCCTTTTCCTAATTGCGAAGCCGCCCTGTTTAAATTAGCAGTTTCCCCCCAACTGACGCTATCGGGCATCCTAATCTATCGTCCCCCCGATCAGCCTACACAGTGGCTTACCTCATTTGCTGAGCTGGTGGCTCCTCTTGCTATGAAGGCAGCAAATTTTACCATCGTGGGAGACCTCAATCTCCACCTAGAGGACTCACAGAACGGACCCAGCAGAATGTTTCTCTCTGATTGTGAGGCCATCAACCTCACACTACGTAACAGCGGCCCCACCCATCAGGCAGGACACTTACTCGATCCTGTCCTCTCAAACATTCCGCTCGACTGCTCTTCTCCAGCTCTTCCCCTAGACTGGTCCAATCATTTTGCCATACATTTCCCTCTCCCCGCTGACACTATAAGATGCACGCCCCTTCCCGGCTTCAGGAACAACTATAGACCCTGGTCCAAGCTGAATATTCCAGCTTTTAATGCCTCTCTCATGGATTCCTGCCCCGATATCAATCTTGGGTGCACCTCCCTAGCTCAGGAAGTGTCAAATTGGTTAACCTCTAATATTAACCTTCATCTACCGTTGCGCCCGAGTCCATAGACCCCTCATCATGCTCCTGCCCCATGGTTCACAGATGAACTGAAGGTATCCAAATCTAAATGTAAACATTTAGAGAGATCCTGGAGGAAAACTTATGCCCTGAACGACAGACTGATTTACCGTTCAGCACTTAAGCTTTACCATCAAGCCTGTCGAAAGGCTAGAGCCCGGTTCGTCTCTGAGTCAATTGAAAAGGCCATCAATCGCCCAAAAGCCCTTTTCTCCATGGTCAAAAAGTTAGCCGGTTCTAAGACCGTTCCCATCCCACCTGCGTTAGGGGACGCAGAATGCAATGAAATTGCCGACTTTTTTATATCGAAAGTCGAAACCATCTACACTGCCTTATCCTGCGCATCCCCTATACCCCCTTTCAAACCCCCTTCTAACCTTTCTACCCCGGACTCATTAAGCCTGCAATCCCAAGCATCTCTGATTTCAGAATGGCCTCTGCTAAATCCCAACACGCTGTCTGCCTGCTTAATGAAGGTCAACTCAGGCTCCCCCCTTGACCCGATTGCTATGAACACTCTCCGCCTGCTCTCCCCTGATGCTCTCCTTATCATTCAAACACTTCTGAACTCCTCTTTGCGTGAATACACTGTTCCGGAGGAATGGAAAAGGGCCCTCGTAGTGCAAATCTGGTGCAGACCCTAAGATGCTCTCCAACTTTCGACCTATTTCTTTGCTGCCCCTGTTTTCAAAAATCCTGGAAAGGCATGTCAACATCCACCTTACATCTCACGTGGAGACTTCAGGTTTTCTTCATCCGTCCCAATTGGGTTTCCGTTCTCATTTCTCCACCGAAACTACTCTTCTGGGGGTCACCGAGAATCTACGCTCCCGCCTTGACCATGGTGAGACCACGGCGCTTATTCTTTTAGTTCTAAGCGCCGCATTCGATACGGTCTCACATCCCATTCTTCTGAAAGCCCTAAGATCTGCGGGAGTGTCGGGCTCCGCTCTTGCCTGGTTGGCCTCCTTCTTAAGTCAACGCACTTTCCAGGTGGTTTCATCCGGCTCCTCCTCCTCCGTTCGTTCATCTGCGTATGGTGTCCCGCAGGGGTCCTCACTGAGCCCTATGCTCTTTAATATCTACGTGAGACCCCTAGCTACCATCGTGGAAGACTCTGGTCTTTCCCTTTACTCATACGCCGATGATACTCAGATCCTTTTCTCCCTCTCCTCAGCTGCTGAAAACTCTCCATCTGCTCTCAAATTAGGCCTCAGCCGAGTAGCAGAGTGGATGCAGTCTAACCTTCTGAAACTAAACGGAGATAAGACGGAGGTGCTCATTCTTGGCAAGCAAAAGCATCTCTGGAGCTCTGCTCATTGGCTATCAGAAATGGGCCCTCTACCCATCCCAGTCTCCCAGGCTCGCAATCTTGGTTTTATCCTGGATGACTCACTTTCCATGCGACAACAAGTGGTTAAAGTGGCGGCCACATGTTTTTCCATCTTAGGGTGGCTTCGTAAAATTCTATGGATGCTTCCACTCCCGACCAGATGCTCAGTGGTCCAGGCTTTAGTCACCTCTCGCCTGGACTACGGTAACGTGCTGTACCTCGGAGCCACCCTAGAGCTTCAGAGGAAACTTCAGCTCGTTCAGAATTCTGCTGCCCGTCTCCTCTGTAAGGTCCCGTGGCGATCTTCCATCTCCCCTTATCTGAAAGACCTTCACTGGCTCCGTATAGATAGCCGTGTTAAATTCAAGGCCTTCTGCTTTTTGCACAAAATCAAACATGGCTCGGCTCCTGGCTACCTGAGGGCCCTTGTCCAACAATACTCCCCTTCCCGCCCCCTCAGGTCATCCACTCAAGGCAACTTCCGGATCCCACGTTTTAAACTGACGAGAATGGGCGGACGCTCCTTCTCCTGTGTTGCGCCTAAGTTGTGGAATTCTCTTCCGACCGTGCTTAAACATGAACCATCTTTGTTAAAATTCCGCAAAGACCTCAAAACCTGGCTCTTCTCCCACTAACAACTCTATGCGTAATCACTAACTCTATTGGCGCCGGGAGACCCCCTGCGGGTAGCTGTGCGCCTTATAAATTTAATTACAAATACAAAATACAAAATTAGTAAAATAGGGAAGCCAGTGGAGTAACTACCGTATGATAAGTAATATAAGGAGACCAGCAGAGCATCTACTATAATGCTATTAATACAGGAAGGCCAGTACAGTAACTAATATAACATTAGTAATATGGGAGGCCGCCTGAGTAACTACTATAACATTAGTAATATAGGAAGGCTGGTGCAGTAACTACTATAACATTGGTAATACAGGGAGTCAGTGGAGTAACTACTATACCATTAGTAATATAGGAAGGCTGGTGCAGTAACTACTATAAAATTGGTAATACAGGGAGGTAGTGGAGTAACTACTAAAACATTGGTAATACAAGGAGTCAGTGGAGTAACTACAATACCATTGGTAATACAGGGAGTCAGTAGAGTAACTACTATAACATTGTTAATACAGGGAGTCAGTGGAGTAACTACTATAACATTAGCAATATAGCACTGGCTGAGCAGAGTAGCTAATATAACCTTAGTAACCTTAGTAATATAGTGAGGCCAGAAGAGTAACTACTGTAACAGTAGTAATAAAGGGAGGCCGGAGGTGTAACTCCTATAACATTAGTAAAATAGGGAAGTCATTGGAGTAACTACTATATGATAAGTAATATAAGGGGACCCGCAGAGTATCTACTGTAATATTATTAATACAGGAAGGCCAGTAAAGTAACTACTATAACATTAGTAATATAGGAAGGCTGGTGCAGTAACTACTATAACATTGGTAATACAGGGAGTCAGTGGAGTAACTACTACAACATTGGTAATACAAGGAGTCAGTGGAGTAACTACTATAACATTGTTAATACAGGGAGTCAGTGGAGTAACTACTATAGCATTAGTAATATAGGAAGGCTGGTGCAGTAACTAACATAATATTGGTAATGCAGGGAGTCAGTGGAGTAACTACTACAACATTGGTAATACAGGGAGTCAGTGGAGTAACTACTATAACATTGTTAATACAGGGAGTCAGTGGAGTAACTGCTATGGCTTTAGTAATATAGGAAGGCAGGTGCAGTAACTACTATAACATTGGTCATACGGGGAGTCAGTGGAGTAACTACTATACCATTAGTAATATAGGAAGGCTGGTGCAGTAACTACTATAACATTAGTAATACAGGGAGTCAGTGGAGTAACTGTTATAGCATTAGTAATATAGGAAGGCAGGTGCAGTAACTACTATAACATTGGTCATACGGGGAGTCAGTGGAGTAACTACTATACCATTAGTAATATAGGAAGGCTGGTGCAGTAACTACTATAACATTAGTAATACAGGGAGTCAGTGGAGTACCTACTGTACCATTGGTAATATAGGAAGGATGGTGCAGTAACTACTATAACATTGATAATACAGGGAGTCAGTGGAGTAACTACTATAACATTGGTAATACAGTCAGTGGAGTAACTACTATAACACTGGTAATACAGGGAGTCAGTGGAGTAACTACTACACCATTAGGGGAAGGCTGGTGCAGTAACTACTATAACATTGGTAATACAGGGAGTCAGTGGAGTGCCTACTATAACATTAGTAGTATAGTAAGGCTGGTGCAGTAACTACTATAACATTGGTAATACAGGGAGTCAATGTAGTAACTACTATAACATTGGTAATACAGGGAGTCAGTGGAGTAACTACTATACAATTAGTAAAAACTATAAATAACATTAGTAAGATAGGATGATTAGTGAAGTAACTCACTATAACAATAGTAACACTAGTAATACAGGAAGGGCAGTGTAGTAACGACTATTACAGCAGTACTGTAGGGAGGGTAGGAAAGTAGCTACTATAACATTAGTAAAACAGGGGAGGCCTGTGGAGTAACTACTATAACATTGGTAATACAGGGAGTCAGTGGAGTGCCTACTATAACATTAGTAGTATAGTAAGGCTGGTGCAGTAACTACTATAACATTGGTAATACAGGGAGTCAATGTAGTAACTACTATAACATTGGTAATACAGGGAGTCAGTGGAGTAACTACTATACAATTAGTAAAAACTATAAATAACATTAGTAAGATAGGATGATTAGTGAAGTAACTCACTATAACAATAGTAACACTAGTAATACAGGAAGGGCAGTGTAGTAACGACTATTACAGCAGTACTGTAGGGAGGGTAGGAAAGTAGCTACTATAACATTAGTAAAACAAGGAGGCCTGTGGAGTAACTACTATAACATTAGTAAAATGGAAAGGATAGTGCAGTGACTACTATAAATAACATTAGTAACACTGGGAGGCCAGTGAAGTAACTACTATAACAATAGTAATATAAGAAGGGCAGTTGAGTAACTACTATAACATTGTAATACAAGGAGCCAGTGGAATGACTACTATAACATTGGTAATACAGGGAGTCAGTGGAGTAACTGCTATAACATTAGAGGAAGGCTGGTGCAGTAACTACTATAACATTGGTAATACAGGGAGTCAGTGGAGTAACTACTATACCATTAGCAGTGGCCGCTCGCATAGGGCATGCTGCGGGGCGGTGGGATGAGGCGGGGGAGGGGCAGGGTGGTGGGTAGCAAACACAGACATACTACGGAACGGAGGAACGTAATAATTACTTTCCTACGTTCTGTAGTATGTCTGTGTTTGCTACCCTTTCACCCTGCCCCTCCCCCGCCCCACTGCCCCACAGCACCCCCTATGTGAGCTGCCACTGATTATTAGTAATATAGGAAAGCTGGTGCAATAACTACTATAGCATTGGTTATACAGGGAGTCAGTGTAGTAACTACTATAACATTGGTAATACAGGGAGCCAGTGGAGTAACTACTATAACAATAGTAATAAAAAGAGAGCAGTTGAGTAACTAATATAACATCTATAATACAGGGAGCCAGTGGAGTGACTACTTTTGCATTAGTAAAATGGAAAGGGCATTGCAGTAACTACTATAAATGACATTAGTAATATTTGAAAGTCAGTGGAGTAACTACTATAACAATAACAGTAGTACAGAGAGGTCAGTAGAGTAACTAATATAGCATTAGTAATATAGCAAAGTGAGTGGATTAACTACTATAACATTAGTAATATAGAGAGGCCACTGGAGTAACTAGTATAACTTTAGTAATATAGAGAAGTGAGCGGAGTAACTACTATAACATTAGTAATGTGGGTGACCAGTGAAGTACCTACCACAACATTAGTAACATAGGGAGGCCAGTGGAGTAACTTCTATATCATAAGTAATATAAGGAGGGCAGCAGAATAACTAATTTAACATTAGTAATAAAGCAATGTGAGTGGAGTAAGTATGATAACATTAGTAATAAAGGGAGACAGTGGAGTGACTACTTTAATAATAGTAATACAGGCAGGTCAGTAGAGTAACTAATATAACAATAGTAATAAATCATAGCAAGTGGAGTAACTACTATAACATTATCAATATAGGGAGGCCACAGGAGTAGCGATTGTAACTTTAGTTATATAGGGAGGTGAGTGGAGTAAATATTATAACATTAGTAATGTGGGTTACCAGTGAAGGAACTACCCCAACATTAGTAACATAGGGAGGCCAGTTGAATAACTACTATAAATTTTGTAATATAGCAAAGCAAGTGGAATAACTACTGTAACATTAGTAATACAGGGAGCCAGTGGAGTGACTACTTTAATAATAGTAATATAGGGAGGGGAGTAGAGTAACTAATATAACATTAGTAATATTGAAAAGCGAGTGGAGTAACTACTATAACATTAATAATATAGAGAGGAGAAGTCTGGGATTCAATTGACCACAAGAATGATTATTCTTTTTTTTATAAAAAGTCACTGAGCCCTAAACACTCACTGTTGCTCTATGTAAAGAGGATTAAAGTGATGTAAATTGTTCTTACAAAGACTGCAGGGAATGGTGTTTCTCTTGGGGTGTCATGTTTAGACATCATGAATTGGAACTCTTGCTATTCGACTGATATGCATACTACGAACTCATCTACGGCAGAACTCTTCAATTCAATTTCATCTGCTCCCTTTTCATCTTAAAAGTACATTAACATTTGGGGTCCAGTATCATCGGGTCCGTGTCATAGGGTCTCTTATTAGCTACTTTGTAAAATGTTATCAAATCAATATATAGATCAATAGTGAACGTTTCCTCACCTTGGAGTAGTTCTCCACAGTCATGCTAGTAGTGTTGATTGTAATGCTGCTTCCAGCTTTACAGTTCTATTAATGCTGCTACATCTACTGGAAGTGCTACCACGTTCTGCAATATTGCAAACAGTAATACAATTTCTAAAGCTCTGTCATTGTTGATACAAATTCAAGTCAATTTCAGTTTGAATTGTGCCTTTTCTGTTAATAACAAACATAAATACATAAAGACAACTGTTCTAACAACTTCCTCTCCTTCATCATTTCAATAAATGTTTTTAAAACCTTCCCCACTTCATTTTTTTATAAATTATTTTTATTAGGCAACTTCATTACGTACAAAAACATATATAAAACATTATTTCCATTTTTTAGAATGCATTAAGAAATACATAATAAGTCAGTGCTAAGGAATGAAAAAGCTAAGTCATTTGTGGCATGGGTATATCACACATACATATTACATTTCATTTAATCAAGACAGTACAAAAAATACAAAAAAAATATATATATATATATAAACTAGAACCTGTCTTTCCAGGAGGTAATAGGCAACCAAATTTGAGCACCACGTTGTCTAGCCTTCTTACCCTTGGCTAAATAAATTGCCATTTCTTGATTGGATATTCCCAAAAAACGGGTTATCCAAACTTGGAAGTTGGGAGAATCTCTGGGGCCGATTCACAGAACTAACTTAAGACAAAATCCTAAACTTACTACTTTTGGTATTCACAGAAGTTAGGATTTTGTCTTAAGTTTGTCTTAAGACAAACTTAAGACAAAATCCTAACTTAAGTCTGTCTTAAGTCTGTCTTAAGTTTGTCTTAAGTCTGTCTTAAGACTGTCTTAAGTCTGTCTTAAGACTGTCTCAAGTCTGTCCTAAGTCTGTCTTAAGTCTGTCTTAAGTTTGTCTTAAGACAAACTTAAGACAAAATCCTAACTTCTGTGAATACCAAAGTAGTAAGTTTAGGATTTTGTCTTAAGTTAGTTCTGTGAATCGGGCCCAATATCTTTCCATCGTGTAGCCAATATTAATCTATAAACAGCCATGCCCAGAAACAAACATACCTCTTCTTCCTTACTGTGACCAAGGGTATTATCATAGCCTAACAGGAAAAGAGTCGGAGACATATGAATTTTGTGCCCAAATACCTCTTCCCAGAAGTCTGATATTTTAACTTTAAGAGTAGTTAGTTTACTACATTCAGTGAACATATGTATTAAATGAGCCGGGCACTGTGCCACACCTGGGACATTTATCATCTATTCTCTTTCCCCATGAAAACAATTTTGCCGGTGTAAAATATAAGTTGTATATGGTCTTCTAGAGTTGGGCTTTAAGAGTTGATGTTAGAAAAACCTTATCGGCGAGGGAAAGAACCTTATCTATATCAACATTTGGATTATTCAATTTAGATGCCCAGCTCCAAATCATCCTGTTGTTTTACCAGCAACAGCTCATAAAGTATGCTTATACTAGAATTTTTCTTCCCCCCGATAAATTCCAAAATAGAAACATTCAACATTGAAATGTTTGAAAGCTTCGCGGAAAGAATAGAATTTATTTGGATGTACTTGAAAAGATCAGAGGTCGGAATGTTAAATTTAGTTTGGAGATTGGAGAACCTCGCGCTGGGCGCAGCATCTAAAAAATCACCCACTGATACCAGCCCGAGGCCCTCCCACCTTTTCGCAATATCATCATTGACTTGCCTAGAGAAAAGGAAGGAGTGCCATAGTGGTGTATATTTATTAATTTTTGAGATATCAAAATGTTTGGCAATTTTCTTCCATACCCTCCAAGCGCTGTCGATAATTTTATACTTAACCTTCTTGTAATACGATGGCTCAATTTGTCTCAACAATAAACATTTTGCTTTCTCCCCTACAATTAACTCATATATAGAGGGGATCCCAATCCTGGCTGTGTTGTAACATAGTGGATTTATGTTAAATAGTGGAAACATCCCTTGGAGAAGGCTAGCCCAAAAATATAAAGTTATGTTCGGAAGCCCCAGAACCCCTCTCTCCTGCGGAAGGGATAAGAATTTTCAGGATCTCCTAATTTTACCGTATCCCCAGATAAATTTAGAAATTTGTGTTTCTAGAGCTATAATCATCTTGTCCTCAACTAAAATAGGGATCGCGCTAAAAAAATACAATATCCTCGGGAAAATGTTCATTTTGACAAAATTGGCCCTACCGATAATTGAGAGATTTAGACTGTTAACCCTCAGAAGATCCTTTTTTATACTTGTGAGCATGGGGTCGTAATTAAGTTTGTTAATATTTTCAATCTGTGGAGATATAGAGACACCCAAATAAACAGCGTTGGTTGACTTTCTGGGATCATTAAATAAAATATTATTAGTACAGATAACAACAGTTTTTCCGCGATTTGAAGAATATCCGGACATGACTTCAAAAGACTGAGTTATATTCTCAATTTCTTCGATTGCCTCAATGGGGTTTGGTGTTACAACCGCCACATCATCGGCGTAAGCCAGTATCTTAGTTTCATGCGTGCCTGTTTTAATTGGTGTTATTACAGTGCTTGCCAGTAATTTCTCAATCAAGGGATTTATATATAGGGCAAATAATATTGGGGAACAGGGGCACCCCTGCCTTGTGTCCCTTTGAATTTTAAATGATCTAGATTCTAGGCCCATCGTCAGAACTTTCGCAATTGGTTCTTGATACATTGCTTGAATCGCTCTAACAAAGCCGGACCCAAAGTTGTTAAAATCCATTATTGCCCACATATATTTCCATGACACTCGGACAAAGGCCTTCTCGGCGTCAAGGAGGATCATGGACATCCGATCCCCCGTCGCAGCCATGATATCAAATAGTGAGATAACCCTACGGGTATGATCCGTAGTTCCTTTATGAGGAATAAATCCATACTGCCACTGGGAGACCAGGTGTTCCACCACCCTCCTGAGCCGATTAGCCAAGACCTTTGCATATATTTTTGAGTCTGAATTTATTAAGGAGATAGGGCGATACGAAGTGGGAAGTTCTGGAGGCTTACCCTTCTTGGGAAATATCATTATGTTAGTCTCCTTCCAAGATACAGGCGTATTTCCATTCCCCTGTATCCCTATACAGAGATCTAGTATAAATGGTATGATTACCGATCCCAGAATTTTATAGGGGTCTACAGGGATCTTATCGGGACCGGCAGCCTTGCCAGATGCGAGATCCATTAACGCCGCTTGTACCTCAACTAGAGTAATATCCTTGTCTAGTTCTTCTCTAGTGCTTGCATCAAGAATATTATTGACTCCACAACCCCATAGTGATTCTTTCATCTCGTCCAACTCGAGAGAGTCTTCGTTACTATAAAGGTTTTCGTAATATCCCTTAAAGACCTCTAATATCTTAGCTGGTTCGGTATAAATCATACCATTTGCATGAATATTGTTGATTTTGTTGAGTGATTGTTTTTGTCAGGTACGAAGGGCTAGTTGCTTTCCGACCCTCTCCCCGTCCTCGTATAATTTATTTCGTTTAGTTTGGAAAGTTTCCGCCGCTTTCTGATTAATCTTACTGTTAATCGCAGTTTTCAGAATTATCAGTTTACGTAATGTGACTTGACCGTCACCTCCTTTAATTATAGCGGTTGTATGTTCCTGCTCTGCTTTGGCTAGGCCTAACATCTGCTGCTGGTTAACCAGGGTTGCCTCTTTCTTTAGTTTGGCTACAAAGCTCATAGTTTCCCCCCTAAGAACAGCCTTGAAACAATCCCAGACCATAACCCTCGATGTGCTATAGCAATTACAGTCGAAATATCCCTGTACCCAAATCTTTATGTGATCAATATATTCTTTATTTGCGAGAAGTTTTCTGTCAAATGTCCAATTAAATCGGGGCCTATAGAAATTAGACAGATTGATAGTTAGGGTAAGCATATTATGGTCAGAGAGTACCTTAGGACTTTTCTCGATTTCGGCACCAGAAGACTGATCACTGACCACCCACATATAATCGATTCGTACGTATTTATTGTGTGGAAATGAAAAATACGTGTAGCCAGGATCAGATAGATGTTTAAAAGCCCAGATATGTATTAAGTCCAAGCTTTCTCTGAGTTGGGAGAACGCTCTATAAACTTTAGGTTTTCTTCCTGTGTAGGTGGACATATACTGATTATATGCCGTTCCTACATGTTTAAAAGAAATATTCAGATCGCCACACAATATCAATGCCTTGGGCCAAGAAGCGAGTTCAAGCTCTAAGTCTTCAAATATATGGGATCGTCTAGGTTAGGAGCATAGACTGAGCAGATTGTTATTCCAGGTTCTAATTCAATGATGACCCACCTTCCAGAAGCATCTACTAACTTACGTTTAGCTTGCCCCAAGAAACCTCTAGCGGAAATAGCCACACCACATGTTTTTGAAGTCTGTGAAGTGTTTGCTAACAAATTATACACAGGAATTCTTAATAAGTCTCTGTCTTCCCATGTAATATGGGTTTCTTGAAAGCAGAGAATGTCATAGGGCCCTTGTTTAATTAATTCATAGATACTGTCTCTCTTAGCTCTGTCATTAAGCCCAGCCACATTCCAAGAGCATATTTTTAACTTCCCCATAGCATCGACCAATTGATTTCGGAGATTATCTCTTCGTAAAAATAAAATAACATACTCTTTATTGCTTTGGAATACACTATACGTAAGAAGTTGTCTTTTTTTCCCCTGCTTTTTCCACCCTTCCAACTTTCACCCCCCCTTCCACCCCCTAAACCCAGCTGCCGCCCCCCCACCCCACCCCCCACACCCTCAATGAGGCTTTTAGACTCAATAAGAGTCTATGTGATGAATGTGCGTTCCGAGGACCGGCGCTGGAGCTTCACGCCATCGTGATACCCTTTGCAAAAAATCAGTAGCTCATTATGTTTATTACACAAGAAGTCTAATGCTCGGCCATTTTATAGTGAATAAGAAAAGTAGCCAAAGTGCATACCCTTACACCGTAATATAGATTTCGTTTCTATAGTGATTGTGACCAGATGTCACAGAGACTTTAGTAAAAACTTTAACAATTCTTAGGAAGAAAACTAAATCATAAACCATCCAAGTATTCCTTGGCCTTGATCTCTGATGTGAAACATTTTGTTGTCCCCCTATTAATTATTTTGAGACGAGCTGGGTTATTCAGATAGGCCACCGCTTTCTTCTCCTGGAAAGGTTTAATCAGCTGGCGAAGACGCCACCTTCTTTCCACAGTAGCATGGCAAAAGTCAGGACGCACAAAATATGAAATATTGCCATTTACACGCTTTGCCTCTGGCCTAGCTTTCTCTGATATTGCCTGCCTAAGGAGAAAGTTACCGAAGTAGACTAGAATTGCTCGAGGATACCCCACCCCTGGCGTGTGGGCTCTTTTAGATGTATAGGCACCCGGTGCGCCCGTTGTATTTCTAAATCCCAATTCCATGTGGACAATTCTGGTAGAGAGTCATGGAATAGTTTAATAATAAAGGACCGAGCATCCTCCCCTTCTACTGACTCCGGGACTCCAAGAACACGAAGGTTGTTTCTACGAAGGCGGTTCTCGAAATCCTCTAACTTCCATCTTACATCAGAGAGCTCTGCTTCATGCGACTCTGCTAGTTCGTAGTTTGTCGCTATCTCCGTTTCATTGGACACTATACGAGACTCAAGGTCAGTCAGCCTATCTCCGAATGTACTAACAGTTTTATTCAATCTCTGTACGACCCCTTGTACTTTACGAAGAGTATTTTGGGCCTTGCGTCCGTCCTGTGCAGTCTCTTCCCTATGTGCTGCAATAGCTTGGAGAACAGTCTCCATTACTGTATTCAAAGTCGCCGTTGAGCCTGAGGGCAGATCCATAGAGCTAAGAGGGGCGGATTGGTGGGGCGGACACAAGGCATTAGTCGCATTAGTCGGAGTATATTCTGTTAGTTGTTGCGGCGTAGGATGTATAGTAGGGGTATAATCCCATACCAGTTCAGTTGCACCGTGATGGCCCTTTCTTTTTCTGACTACTGTTTTTTGAGCTCCAGAGTCATCCTCATTATCGCTGCCCGTTGATATAGAGCTTGTCTCGTCTGACACTTCGTACTCATCTGAAAAAGAGTAAAAGTCACTTGGGTCCTTTTCTGCATCTGTATCTGCAGTTTTCCTGTTGTTTGTCTCGACACCACAAACTGCTTTCTCAATGGTTATATCTTGGACACCAACTAGATGACTCAGTCCCTCCAAACTAGGCATGATAGCCGTTTGATTTTGTACGGTCACATTTCTGCCAACGGGGCCAGCCGTGGTCTCCTTGGGTGATGCCTCAGGTAGTGCTACAGGAGCTACCTACGTTCCTTAGCCTTAACGTTGATTTTAGCAATGCTCAAATGTTGAAGAATAGATATAGGGGAGGCATTTTGAAGTATTTCCTCTGGAATTCTATTTATGACTATGCCTATGCCTAGGTTTGGCTGGATTGGAATAGACGTAGTGGGGGCATCTTGAGGAGCTTCCTTAACATTTGCTGTATCATTGGCTGTAACAGAGAGATTTTCCTCCATCATATCCCCCACAAGTAGATCAGAGCTTGCTTCGTTACCTGGAGCTCCAAAGATCATGCCAGTTTCTGAACTCGTCACACCATTCTTAGGCACGGCCTCTGCACTCCCTGGCTTACTCTGCCTTGATTGACCTGGAAGCACCCCACCGGGTGTTCGGCGAAGGAGGAGGTCAGCTGCTTTTGGAGCGGTCGCACACCCTTTCCCCATCGATACAGCTCTGTGCCTCGTTGGAGCCCTGACGCTGGGACCCGCGTCCGTTTCCTTAGTGGCCCGCTTTCCATTCGCAGCGTCCTCGCGCTGTGCCTGTCTCGCCGCCGCCGCCGCCGCTGCTGCAGCCCTTGCCTTAGCCGCGGCGGTGGGCCCAGCATTTTTTGGGGGCATTGCTGAGCTCTCCTGTTTGCCGTTGTAACAAGAAGGCTGGCCTGAATCTCCAGTAATTGTTTCTGGCCGGACACCGCAGAACTGCTCTTTCGGCTCCCCTGAGACCAGCAGCTGCTCTCGACAGAGGAAACGGATAACAGAGAGACCAATGAGTGAACCGAGAGTCTTTAGGTAAGCTCCTGCGTTCCCATTAAATCCGGCATTTAGCGTTTCAGTAGTTTGCAGCACCATCGGGGAGGTTTAACAAATATAATCGCTTTTAGGCATTATTCTTCGGCAAGTTCCTTGTTATACTCTTTCTCCCGCAAATATTGATCCGTAGGGGGAGTTTCCCTTTTGAATTGTTAGAAACTCAGAGCTCCGAGCTAATCCGCGCTAATCCCCTGCACCGGTCTTCCCGCACCACGGTCTCAGTCGACTGCCATCTTGCCTCTCACCAAACCTTCCCCACTTCAAAATACATTTGAAAATCATAACAATTCATCCCATGAGCTGACCTTTGATGAGCGATTGGATCTTCACGTTCCTTCAAATTGGCAACAATAAGGGTCTTTGATAGTTGTCTGGTGGTTTTGTAAATCGACCACGTGCATTAATAACAGCACCAGTATTATTGTGGATACTACTGCTTAAAAGAAAGGTTACTGCTAGCAGTATTATTCCAGGCGCTATTACTAATAACACTGTAACAACTACAGGTACTGTTGCTGTAAATATTACAATTACTCCGACTGACAACACCTCTTTTTAGACCTGGTATCCTTGCGTGGTTTTCCCCCAGCGTTTTGCCTTCCATCCTCCTATTTTTGCTGATTTGTTTTTGTTGGCCTTCAGACCTTGACCACTGCTAGCCAGTGCTAATGTACTCTCTCCTTTAAACATGCTAACATTGCCCTACATCCAATTGGCACATTTAATTTACTTGTAAGTCGCTAGCAAAGTGGTACTACACATACCGGGAGCGTATAGATTAAAGCTGCGAGTGGACCAACAGACCTTATTCTGCCATCCACTTAAGTACCCTTTTAAACAAGTCTCGGCCCTGCCATTGCAGCCTGTGCGTTCAGGTTTAAACTGCCATTTCGCCTCACACAAAAAAAAAACTTTTCCCAAGCCTAAACCTTCTTTTTGAATACATATAAGCCACCCCTACGGTAGGCCCATGGGGCAGGGTGCAGTGTATTTAAAAGGTTGGAAACACAGATTTAAGCTTTACATGTCCTGGGAGTGAAAAACACTCCAATTCTTTTTTCACTGCTGCAAGGCCTTCCTCTCTTGTAGGATAACATTAGGCTACCTCATTACATTTAATAAGCGATCGCTTTCAATTGGGAGCAAGTAGAATGTTGAGTTTGGTGTCTAAAGACTTTGAGGTCACTAGGAGTCAAGCTGGGCTTGGGATAATCTGACAGCGCTCCTTAGGTGGGCTTGGGATGATTTGACAGTGCTCCTTAGGTGGGCTTGGGATAATCTGATAACGCTCCTTAGGTGGGCTTGGGGTGAGCTGGGCTTGGAATGATCTTACAGCGCTCCTTACTTGGGCTTCAGAATATCTGACAGCGCTCCTTAGGTGGGCTTGGGATGATTTGACAGTGCTCCTTAGGTGGGCTTGGGAAGATCTGACAGCGCTCCTTAGGTGGGCTTGGGATGAGCTTACAGCGCTCCTTAGGTGGGCTTGGGATAATCTGACAACGCTCCTTAGGTGGGCTTGGGGTGAGCTGGGCTTGGAATGATCTTACAGCGCTCCTTACTTGGGCTTCAGAAGATCTGACAGCGCTCCTTAGGTGGGCTTGGGATGATTTGACAGTGCTCCTTAGGTGGGCTTGGGAAGATCTGACAGCGCTCCTTAGGTGGGCTTGGGATGAGCTTACAGCGCTCCTTAGGTGTGCTTGGGATGATCTGACAGCGCTCCTTTGGTGGGCTTGGGACGATCTGACAGCGCTCCTTAGGTGGGCTTGGGACGATCTGACGGCGCTCCTTAGGTGGGCTTGGGACAATCTGACAGCACTCCTCAGGTGGGCTTGGGATGATCTTACAGCGCTCCTTAGGAGGGCTTGGGATGATTTGACAGCGCTTCTTAGGTGGGCTTGGGATGAGCTTACAGCGCTCCTTAGGTGTGCTTGGGACGATCTGACAGCGCTCCTTAGATGGGCTTGGGACGATCTGACAGCACTCCTTAGGTGGGCTTGGGACGATCTGACGGCGCTCCTTAGGTGGGCTTGAGACAATCTGACAGCACTCCTCAGGTGGGCTTGGGATGATCTGACAGCGCTCCTCAGGGGGGCTTGGGACAATCTGACAGCACTCCTTAGGTGTGCTTCGGGCAATCTGACAACGCTACCTAGGTGGGCTTGGGACGATCTGACAGTGCTCACTAGGTGGGCTTGGGACGATCTGACGGCGCTCCTTAGCTGGGCTTGGGATGATCTGACGGCGCTCCCAAGGAGGGCTTGAGACGATCTGATGGCGCTCCTTAGGTGGGCTAGGGACGATATGACAGCGCTCCTTAGGAGGGCTTGGGACAAGCTGACATCGCTCCTTAGGCATGCCTGGGACGATCTGACAGCGCTCCTTAGGTGGTTTTGGGACGAGCTGACACCGCTCCTTGAGTGGGCTAGGGATGAACTGACAGCGCTCCTTAGGTGGGCTTGGGATGATCTGACTGCGCACCTTAGGTGGGATTGGGATGTTCTGACTGCGCTCATTAGGTGGGCTTGGAAAGATCTGACAGCACTCCATAGGTGGGCTTGGGACAATCAGACAGCGCTCCCTACGTGGGCTTGGATCGATCTGACAGTGCGCCTTACGTGGGCTTTGAATGATCTGACGTCGCTCCTTAGGTGGGTTCGGGATGATCTGACGGGGCTCCCAAGGAGGGCTTGAGACGATCTGACGGCGCTCCTTAGGTGGGCTTGGATCGATCTGACAGCGCGCCTTAGGTGGGCCTGGGACGATTTGACAGTGCTCCTTACGTGGGCTTTGAATGATCTGACGTCGCTCCTTAGGTGGGTTTGGGATGATCTGACGGCGCTCCCAAGGAGGGCTTGAGACGATCTGATGGCGCTCCTTAGGTGGGCTTGGGATGATCTGACGGCGCTACCTAGGAGGGCTTGAGACGATCTGACGGCGCTCCTTAGGTGGGCTTGGGATGATCTGACGGCGCTCCTTAGGTGGGCTTGGGGCGATCTGACAGCGCTCCTTAGGTGGGCTTGGGATCATCTGCCATCATTCCTTCATCCCTCAAGGGACAGTTGAAATCCTGAGCAGCTGAGAAGACTGGCTGGGTTCTGGCTCTGAATTGTCAGGAGCATGACGCTAGAAAGTAAAGAGTGATAACCCACTGTAAGTGAATAAGCTGTAAAGAACCTAAGTGCATCGGTGTTGAGACCACCAACAGGACAGCTCTAGCTTTTGTAGGATGGGAGTCAACTTTTCGATGAACTCACCGCTGACACCTGGATTGCCCATAAGCTAACCCAACGTGCTTTATCGACATATTGCATCCACAGTGAGTGTCTGTGTCATTAATTGTACGGCAGGCATGGTGTGGTGATTATAGGTTTTCAAAGGTCCTCATATCCACGAAGGGTAGGGGTAGCAAAGCTTTGTCTGTAAACAAGCATGCAGCTACTCAGCATCAGAGGCAGATGTGGGCACGGAAGAGCCCAGCTCGACTTGTCCCTGGTGGGTTCATTGCCGCTTCACTGATGTACAGCTCCACTCCAATGTCTTTCACTGCTCTTCACTCACTGAATACTGTTGGAAATTGCTGCAGCAATGAGGCTGTAGTTTGTTGATGATAGCTGATGGCCATCAATCCCATTTCTTGAAAGGCAGACAATGCACATGTTTCCTTTTAGAACATGTGTGGTGGTTCACGCAGATGTCGGTTTGTAAATCAGCTTTGCCTAAAAGGACTCTAGGGGTTGGAATGTTGGCCAAGAGTAGAGTTGGACATCGGTTTGAGTTAGACTTGCAAGTGGCTGTATCTACTGAAACGTGGTTTCTAGGCGCATCACACTGATGGGAGTGCCACTGCCAAGGATGGAAAGCACTGGGCAATTATTCACTTTCACGAGGACTACTGGCCACTCGTTTCCAGCTAGCCCAGTTCTTAATCGATGGATTGCTTCCCTGAGGTAGTTCACATCTAGCAAACCTAAATCTGTCCCCCTATTTAGACAAATTATCCGAGGAGATGATATTTTTTCACTTGAGAGTTCCACGATACTACTTTTCTCCTTTGATAGTCAAGAAGAGCTGTGAGTTTGCCCCTGCATTGTAGTGACTCTGCAGCTGCCCAGGTCGACATCTTTATATCTGCAGCGGCCAATTGTGGCTGGCGTCTCATGAGCATGAGTTCTGCACTCCTATGACATTCCCTGATGCTCTGCTGTCCACTAAAACCTTTGTTTGATGACCTCTGTCCATGAGGTTTACAGATGGAGCTTGTTCTAGGGTCATTTTGTCCAACTGCATAAAAATGTAGTCTTCTTGTCTATTCCTGGCGGAAGAGGCTTCCTTGAACATGGACATTGAGGGTCATTTTCTAACCTTTCACTCAATCACATAAACATAATGCTTCTCTTTCTCTCAGTCTGTGTTCAGAGATGTCCCTCGTCTTCCCCTTTTCAGTTTTCCTGAACCCCTGCCCATGTCCTTCTGACCTCCAACAAAATGTCTAAGTGGTTCCCCTTCCCGTATCCTTTGCATAGCTGCCCGATGGCTGGCCTTTCCTCTTCTTGTTGGATTGACAACTTTCCTCTGTTTGCCTGATTCCATCTGCTTGTTTCTCTGCTCTCTCTTTTGCTCTTGCAGCACTTTTTCTAAAGTCTCTGGGGAATATTTACAAGCCCCCATCGCCACCACAACGTCACTTTTCTCGACGTTGTGGTGGCGATAGGAGCTTCACCTTATTCACAAGGTGGCGTTAAACCACTTAATGTGGCTTAATGCCGCCTTGTTAATAAGGCACCCTTTCACGCTATACCTAGCGTGAAAGGGACGGGCAATGGGTGTTGTGGTGATGGTTCCACCGCAACACACCCACTGATTTTGACACTGCCCCATATTTACAAGGGTGGCATAAATAAGGGGCAACACAAAAAATTAAGACCAGGGAAAACCTGGTCTTAAAATGGCAAAACGAGGAGAAATGTTTAATTTCTCCTCATTTTTGCTGTTTTATGTGTGCTGCATTGTACATCACACAAAAAAACAGCAAAACACCATTGATTGTTTATGTGCAGGAAGGTATCCCTTCGGGCACATAAACAATCATTGAAAACATTACGGTTTGTAACTTCTATGTGTGCTGCACAATGCAGCACACATAGGAGATGCAAACCGCCATTCTGGATTGTTTATCTGCAGGCTGGGACACCTTCCTGCACATTAACAATCATTCCCTCAACGCAGCCACCCTTGCACTATGGTGCAAAGATTCCTGCATTGGCACTAGGCAGATTAATTTATCACCAGCACAGGGGGAAACACGAGGCTGCCCGTATTCTTGTAAATACGGTGCAGCCCTGCTTTTCAGAAATAGCAGAGTGCGTCGTTAAGCCAAGGAGGCTAATGCCGCGCTCCGCCACTTCCTTGTAAATATGCCCCTCTGTTTCTTGAATAATTCTGATTGACAGCTGTCTATAATCCTCAGACCCGTGGCATCATCGTCATTGAACTAGCTAAATCAACAGAGCCTAAGATGTTTTTCTAGTTGTTCCACAAATTCATCCATCATTTCTCCTGGGCAATGAGTTGCTTTGGGAAACATGCATCTTTCATTGTCCACATCTGTCGCAGAGTCAAACGTTTCGACTGATGCATCTTATACTTTTTCATATTTGATCATGTCTTCTTTCTGGTGTGTTTTTTGAGGACTTCTGTCACTCCATCTCCTGTCAAGTTCTTGAAATATTTAAATATCTGCGTGGGTCCTCTGATGGACTCAGATGTATTCTGAAGTTATATTGATCATTTTAAGACATCTATGTACAATGGTGATGTCAGAAGTGCCCAAGTATCAGCCTCAACCAAATAATTACTTTTCACAATTTTTTGTTACATTGCTTCTAGCTGGATAGTGGCAGCATGCGGCTGATGGAAGGCCTCAGAGGCTCCATTCCACAAAAGAACTATTTGAAATGCATCGGGAGCTGAGGAATTTTTCATCGCACTCGCAATAATGAAAAGCTGTTTTGCTGTTAGTCACCCAATTGAACAAAGAAATGAGTACAAAGTGCTCTTTAACATTAAATTGTGTTTCTAATTTGGGAGTACCAGGTGGGAGCAAGTACTGTCCCGTCTCAGCCCTTCTAAAATTCAACTTGTCTGGCTACAAAGAGTTTCTTTTGGATTTCAGAATACTGGTGTGCACACCACCAGGGGAAAAAATACATGTAGCACATAGCTGACAACGTGGTTGTGCCACCCACTTAAGTGGCCCCTTAAACATGTCTCAGGTCTGCCATGGCAGCCTGTTAGTGTGCAGTTTTTAAACTGCCTAGTCTACTTGGCAAAATATATCTTTTGCCAGGCATAAACTTTCCTTTTTAATACATATAAGTTACCCAGAGTGTAGACCCTGGACAGCTCGTAGGGCATGGTGCACTGCATTTAAAGAGTTGGGCATGTACTTTTAAGTTTTACATGTCCTGGTAGTGAAAAACTCTTACAATTATTTTTCACTACTGCAAGACCAAACTCTGCTAGAGGATTACATTGAAGTTACCTTATTAGATTTAATAAGTTGTAATTTCCAAATGGGAGCAGGTATCCAGTTCATGTTTATTGTTTTTGGAATTGTAATAAAAAATCCTAACATACGGTGAAGTTGGATTTTAAATTACAATTTTGATAATTCCACTTTTAGAACGTTGCACACACAAAGAGATGATGGACGGAATGCTGAAACTTTTCAGACACTCACCCCCAGTCACAGATCTGGGTTGAATCCTTCATCGTTCTTTAGCTCACTTCACCAACCCAGTTCAGACCCAGCAATATGCAAATCAGTATTGACCCTGTTCCTTATGGGGACAGTCTAGTCCAAACTGCCAAGCAAGGTCTTCCCTGGACCGGAAACAAGCATCCTGGGACCGGTTTCGGGGTAACAGCCCTCATCAGCCAGGCTAGCTTGAATCCAGTGGCAAAGTGAGCAAGGGACCCATGTCTGGGCATACTCTGCCAACTTAGGGCGAACAAAGCAAACACAAAGAGATGATGAACAGAGTGCTGAAACTTTTCAGACACTCACCCCCATTCACAGATCTGGGTTCTATCAATCAACCAATCAATCAGGGGTTTATAAAACGCACTACTCACCCGCGAGGGTCTCAAGGTGCAGGGGAGGGCGGTGCAGCTCCGGATCAGTCAAAGGTCTTGAGGCTCTTCCTGAAGGTGTGCAGAGTGTGTGAGTGTCTGATGTTGACTGGGAGCTCATTTCAGGTCTTTGCTGCGAAGTAGGAGAGGGCTCTTTCGCCTGCTCTGGTTCTGCGCATGCGTGGGGTCTCTGCTAGGGCGAGGTCGGCGGAGCAGAGGTTCCTTTTGGGTACGTGGAAGGAGACACTTTCGTTGAGGTATTTGGGTCCGATGTTGTGGAGGGATTTGTAGGCGTGGATGAGTAGTTTGAATGTTACTCTCTTCTCAAAGGGGAGCCAGTGGAGGTCTCGTAGGTGCTGGGTCATGTGCTTGTGTCGTGGGATTCATAGGACAAGTCTGGCTGCGGTGTTCTGGATGGTTTTGGGCTTGTGTAGCAGGGTTTTGTTGATTCCGGTGTAGAGGGCGTTACCAGTGGCGTCACTAGGGTTGGTGTCACCCGGTGCGGGTAACTCATGGTGTCACCCCCTCACTACTTACCGCATAGACCTCCTTCTGCTCCGAGTCCGCCAATGGACACAGTTGGCGCCCTATCTCACAGACCGAAAAAAAAAATGTTCAAATGACGCTGCAAATGGCGTCCCATCAGCGTGAGGTAAGGTTCACAGTCAGGGTCTTGTCCTCGGGCCAGGGGACCACCGTGACGTCACTGCCCATGCGAGCAGGGGTTTTGGACTGGTGCGGCTTTCATTCTCAGGCCCCTCTTGGAAGTTCGCTCTTCATTGTAAATTTTTATTTTTTCTGTACATTCCTCACCCCTGCGCGCTGTGTTGGAATTTGTGTTTGTGTGCCCTTCATTTTTAGTCTCCTGTTTCTCTTTGTAATGTTCTATTTTGTTCTACTTTTCTCTTGTAACGTAACTAGCTCTATAGTACAGTGCTCTGACACCTTCGGGTAATGTCCGCGCTTTATAAAAATGCACTAAATATAATAAATAAATAAATAAATAAATAAAACGGCTTCAAGCATCCTTCAGGGACCTACCAGAAGACCCCATACCAGGACATTTCCTAATCTGAAGGCCCCATATCCTAAACCAGGACATCCCTTACTCAGAAGACCCCATACCCTACACCAGGATATCCCGTACTGCCATCAATATGGGGGCATATTATCAAGAAAGTCAATAACATTATTGCAGCTCTAGCGGCAGGAAACTGCCGCTGAAGCGGCGATAATGGGCTTGATAATATGCATTTGAGAATTCCCATAGAAGCCCAGGTTCTGGTGTTAACATGGGCTTCTATGGGAATTCTCAAGGGCATATTTCTTGATAATATGCCCCCAGGTTTTTCACGTGTCTTGCTTCTTTCCTGTCTCTTTCTCTGTCTCTCTCTCCTCTCTGTCTCTCTCGGTCTCTCTCTCTCACTCCTCTCTCTCCTTCTCTGTCTGTCTGTCTCCCTCTCCCCCCCCCTCTCTCTCTCGCCCCCTCTCTCTCTCCTCACTCTCTCTCTCCTCTCTGTCTCTCTCTCTCCCTTTGCCCCTGTCTGCCAAACATCCTCCGACCTCCATGTTCAGCTTCCAGTCCGCCTGGCCTGTACCACAGACCCCCCACCCTCTTGACATCCACAGACCAACAGAGAAGGCACACTTTCGATAACTGACAGGGACGGGGGCTGAAAACAGGGAAGATGCACAGGTTATTGTATGGACAGATGAGTAACGACAGATGGACATGTCACAGACGGACATGCAGTGTATAGAAGGACTGAGGAGGGGTGTGCGAGGAGGAATGCCGGGGGGAAGAGGGGTAAATACAGGGAGAAGGGAGATAAAAGCGGACATGGTGGTCAATGATCAGAATAAAAGCAGAAGTCACGACATTGATGAAGCGGAGAGCCAATCACAACGGGCCTCGGGAGAAAGATCACTCAGATTGGATACAACATTGATTGTTGGAAAGAACATTCTGAAATAAAAGTTTCACCACGTCAGTAGGTGGGAAGATGTTATTAACAGCATTTCATGATTTTTTCAACCAGTCAGGACTTGAACTGCGACTTTTTAACACTATGTGAAAGACACACAAAGGAAGTTTCTGGTGTGTTCTGAGTTGCAGTGAAAGTGTCTGATAATCAATATTTGGTTTATTAAATCCTGCCATTAGTCCGTCTTCTGTTTCTACGTCCCTGGGTGGGCGCCCAGAGCTCGAGGGGGCAGAAGAGCAGGTGCCCAGGTGATCACAGTGCCCCCCCCCCCAGGTGTGAACATTGAACACACCTGTAGAGACGTGTCCTCGGCGGAGGGGGGGGGGGCTTACAGCCCTCCTCGCTCATGCAGGAGGCTGCACACAGACCTGGCAGGCTTTAATAAACCACAGACCACTTGTGCCCCCCCCCCCACACACACACAGCACTCAACTTAAAGATCACAGCAGACAGGAAGGGATTCATCGCCACCGGAAAAGACCCAAGATCAACTGATGATGCAGCAGAAAATGATTCTCCAAAAGAAATAGCGCTGAGAGGCCCTGGAGAGTGGGGTGAGGAGCTTTACCTCCATGTAAACATTGTCGAAGGATACTGGCTCCACCTTGAATAAAGACAAGAAAATACTTGTCTAATTAATGTGAGTACATG
Source organism: Triturus cristatus (assembly GCF_964204655.1). NCBI lineage: Eukaryota > Metazoa > Chordata > Amphibia > Caudata > Salamandridae > Triturus > Triturus cristatus. The sequence goes on along the minus strand of NC_140594.1, from coordinate 31,481,553 downwards.
GGGTCACGTGCCCCACGGGAGCGCACACATCAGCGCTGCTTTGGGTAATAAGTAATCTGACTGTATCTCAAATATTTTTTCAAGCGCTGATTGAAGGGCACATTCTGGAACTCAGGGGGTGACAACCTCACTCACACTACTCCCCTCCAGGCCCGGCTCCAGGATTTTTATTTGGGTGGGCCAAGGGCGCATTCCAGTGGGCCACTGCAGACCCAATTTGTCGCTTCTGGAGGTAGCCTACAAGCCCTGATTACATCATATGTACTTGCAAACAGGCAGCATGATACAACGGATTGCTTCTGTGTGTACACAGAGCATGTGGAGAGTTATTTGAAAGTAAGACCAAGGTATGGACCTAACTGCAAACCCTCGAATTCCAGCAGGCCAGGCTTCAACACAAGTGCTTGAATGCTAAGCATATTATAAAGCGTTCAGGATTAAGGAAGTCCCTATTACTAAATGAAGGCCTTGACACCAGTGCCCCTCATCGCTCCAAAGCACCTCCCCTCATGACCTCCTCCTCGGATTCCCTCATTGCCATCCTCCAACACTGCCCTTCATCTCTCCGTAGCCTCTTCCCCTCATGACCTCTGTTAGAAGGCGACCTCAGAGGAGCCCGGAGGGGGCCCTGACTATTCTGAGACCAACCCTCGAGGTATCGTAGCCGGGCACTGGCGGGAGACTCCTCAGGGGAGGAATCTCGTATCTAGGATCGTACACTTGGCACCACACGACAAAGAGACACCACACCGGGAGTTCTTAAGAATAAATCTTTATCAGATCAGATCAGATCTTTATGATCAGCAAGGCAAATATATACAAGTGGAGCGCGGGCTCACAGAGTCTTTGAGGGGGGTAGGAGGTAGCGGGACAGTCTTTGGGGGATATGGATCAAATGCAGGAGCGTACCCGGCGCACAGCTCACAATCCTCGAGCTGGGGGATACGCTTGTCGTCGTGGGGTCCGGCGGGACCAAGAGAGTCTGTGGGAGCCGCGAGTCACTCAGCAGGGCTCAAGTACAAGTTCGGAGGTCTTACGATCTTCAGGGAGCCGCGAGTCACTCAGCAGGGCTCAAGCACGAGTTCCGAGGTCTTACGATCTTCAGGGAGCCGCGAGTCACTCAGCAGGGCTCAAGCACGAGTTCGGAGGTCTTGCGATCTTCAGGGAGCCGCGAGTCACTCAGCAGGGCTCAGGTGTTTCCAAAGGCGAATCTGCCGGACAGTCCCAGAGCACCCCTTGTTATAGGGCGACCCCTCTTTGATGTCCGGAGTCTGTGCAGGCAGGGGTCTTGTCACCTGGGGGTTGCTTGTCGGGGTTTTCCTGCCATTGTCTTTTGAGCCTTTCAGGGCCTGGTTGGGAGGAGTCCCAGACACCCAGCAGGCGTGGAGCCAGCCCTCGGGGAGGCCAGCGGGCCGATCGAAACCCACCTTCCCAGGGAAGCTCAGAGGTGTGATAGAAACTGCTCCTTCCTCTTTCATCCCAAGGGGAGCGCGATGTCCTCCAGCCGGAGTGGCGCCGCTAGGCCAGGGTCGAGCTGGGGCCGGGCGGCCATCTTGGTGCATGAAGTGGGCACGCGGGCCCGGTGTGGCCGAAAGGAGGAAGGCCACGGACGGGAAAGTCTGGGTCGGGTGTGTGTGTTCTGGTGGGAAGGATCGGCTAGGTCGTGGGTTCGGGGGCTGTGTGAGGTGCACGGGTCAGGTATGGCTATGTCACGAGGGCCGGGTCTAACACGCGTCCCCCCAGCTGAAAGCCGGAGAGAACTACCCATCCTCTTGGGGGTTCTCTTCGCTGAAGCGGAAGAACCGGGAGAGGCCATCGGCGTTGGCGTGGTCAGACCCAGGGCGATGTTCCATGGTGAAATCCATCCCCTGGAGGGAGATTGACCACCGCAGTAGCTTGGGGTTTTCTCCTCGCATCTGCATGAGCCATCGCACGGGGCGATGGTCGGTTTGGACCTTGAAATGGGTGCCGAACAGGTAAGAGCGTAACTTCTTGAGGGCCCAGACTACAGCGAACGCCTCGCGCTCGATGGTGCTCCATTTTTGTTCTCTGGGCAACAGCCTTCGGCTGAGGAAGGCCACGGGCTGGTCTAGGCCTTGGTCATTCACCTGGGACAGGACGGCCCCAATTCCATGCTCGGAGGCGTCCGTTTGGACCACAAACTCCTTGGAGTAGTCGGGGGCCTGGAGGACGGGGGCAGTGCACATGGCCGCTTTCAGGGCCTCGAACGCCTCTTGGCAGGCAGGGGTCCACTGCACTTTCTTGGGCTGTTTCTTAGACGTGAGTCCCGTGAGGGGACCGACCAGGCTGCCGTAATTCCGGATGAATCTCCGGTAGTAGCCCGTGAGGCCCAGAAAGGCTCGGACCTCCGTTTGGGTAGTGGGGGGTTCCCAGGCTAGGATGGCGTCGATTTTGGGCTGTAGAGGGGCGACCCGACCGCTTCCGACCTGGTGCCCCAGGTAGGTTACCGACCCTTGCCCAATCTGGCACTTGCTGGCTTTCACGGTGAGGCCTGCCTGGCACAGGGCGGTTAGCACCCTCCGGAGGTGCTGGAGGTGCTCACTCCATTCGGAACTAAAAACTGCAATATCGTCGAGATATGCAGCGCTGAATTTTTCCAGCCCGGCCAGGACTCTATTTACCAGTCGCTGGAAGGTGGCCGGGGCATTTTTCATCCCGAAGGGCATCACGCGAAAGCAATAGTGCCCATCCGGGGTGGAGAAGGTGGACCGCTCCTTGGCTCCTTCTGTGAGCGCAATTTGCCAGTAGCCGCAGGTGAGATCGAAGGTGCTGAGGAACCGAGCAGCCCCGAGTCGGTCAATGAGCTCGTCGGCTCGGGGAATGGGGTGGGCATCGGCTCGGGTGACTTCATTGAGTCCTCGGTAGTCCACGCAGAAGCGGAGCTCTGGGGCGATACCGGGGGCAGCTGCTTTCGGGACCAGGACCACGGGCTGGCCCAGGGACTGTCTGAGGGCTCGATCACTCCCAAGGTCAACATCTTCGAGACCTCGGCCTGAATGCAGGACCGGACTCGATCAGGGACTCTGTAGGCTCGGTGTTTCACCGGTGGGCTGTCTCCGGTGTCCACGTCATGGACACACCAGTCGGTGACTTTGGGGACCAGGGAGAAGAGATCGGAAAACTGCCCTAGGAGCTGGCGGCAATCCTCACGTTGCTGGGAAGTGAGGGATGGGGAGAGGTTCACTCCCTCTACGGAGCCGTCCTTCTCTTTGGTGCACAGGAGATCCGGGAGAGGATCCGACTCCTCCTTGGACCCGTCATCAGTGGCCAGTAGGAGGCTCAGCTCCGTCCGCACAAAGTGGGGCTTGAGGCGGTTCACGTGGAGGACCCGGAGGGGGTCCCGTGGTGACTGGACGTCCACCAAGTACGTGACCTGGCTCTTCCGCTCAACCACTTTGAAGGGCCCGGTCCATTTATCCTGGAGGGCGCAGGGTTTCACGGGGGCCATGACCCATACCTGCTGGCCCGGCTGAAACTCGACCAGAGTGGCATTCTGGTCGTACCAGCGCTTCATCTCCTCCTGGCTCGCCTCCAGGTTGGCCTCGGCCATCTCTCGGAACTTCCTAGTCTGGTTTCGGAGGGTCAGGACGTATCGGAACACATCTCGGGGGGGGGGCCTCGGGGCGCCGCCTCCCACCCTTCCTTGACCAGGCTGAGGGGCCCCCTGACGGGGTGCCCGTAGAGCAACTCAAAAGGGCTGAACCCCAAGGATTTCTGGGGAACTTCTCGGTAGGCGAATAGGAGGCAGGGGAGCAGGACGTCCCACTTACGCCGGAGGGGCTCTTCCAAGCCCGCGATCATCCCCTTCAGAGTCCAGTTAAACCGCTCTACCAGGCCGTTCCCTTGGGGGTGGTACGGGGTGGTGAATTTATAGGACACCCCGCATTGTTGCCACAAGGACGTCATGTATCTGGAGATGAAGTTGGTACCGCGATCGCTCACGACCTCGCGGGGAAAACCCATGCGGGAGAAGATTCCCATCAACGCCCGGCCCACCACGGGGGCTGTGACGGTGCGCAGGGGGATGGCTTCAGGGTATCGGGTGGCATGATCCACCAGGACGAGGATAAAACGGTGTCCTTGGGAGGTTGGGGGGTCCAGCGGCCCCACGATGTCGATCCCGACCCGCTCAAAAGGGGTACTGATGACAGGGAAGGGTTGGAGGGGAGCCTTGCGCTTTCCTCCGCTCTTTCCACTGGCCTGGCACGTGGGACAGGACTTGCAGTGGGCTTCTACATCAGCTTTCATTCTGGGCCAGTAGAAGTGAGTCACGAGGCGACTGTAGGTTTTGTCCTGGCCCAAGTGGCCTGCGAGGGGAACGTCGTGGGCCAAGCCCAGGAGGAGGTTTCGGAAGCGTAGGGGTACCACCAGCACCCGGTCGGATCCTAGCTCCACCGACTTCTGCTCGCTGTACAAAAGGTCATCCTCCCAGTACACCCGGTGCGTCCCAGTCTGGTCGCCCGCGGCCTGAGCCTCTGCCTGTTGCCGGGGCCCGACCAGGGAAGGACAGGTAGCCTGCTCACGGCAGAACTCCTCTCGGGAGGGGCCCCCCTCGTGGCGCCACTGGGCCAGTTCGGGCAGATCGCTTAACTCGGTGACCTGGGCGGAGTCGGAAGGTGGGGGTTCGTCACTGGCGATCGACCCTTCTTGTGGGGGGATGTGGGGACCCTCGGCGGGGACCATCCTATCTTCCGTGGTCGGGCGTCGTCGACTTCCCCCAGGGGGGTCAGTCGGGCCGCCATGGATCGGGTGGTGGCGCACACCCACTCCGGGAGGCCCATCATCCCTAGGTGGGTCTTGCGCTCGACTTGTTTCCAGGGGGAACTTTCCAGGTCGTTCCCCAGGAGACAGTCGACTGGCTGGGAGGTCCTCACTGCGACTTTCAGTTTACCGACCACCCCTCCCCACTCAAAAGGCACCAGGGCTACTTTACACAGACTTTCCGTGTTGTCTGCTGAAATGACCGGGCAAAAGACGTTGGGGAGGATCTGGTCTTCGTGGACTAAATGACTGAGGACACCGGTGATGCTGGCCCCGGTGTCACGGAGGGCTTCTACTTGGTGGCCATTGATTGTTACGAGCTGCCCATATTTCTTCGTGTTGGAGGGCAGGAGGCTTCCAGGGACCATTTCTCTATCTCCTAAGGATACTAGGGCCATGGCTGCGGGTTCCCACTCTACGGTCTCCTCAACCTCCTCCCCCAGTGCTACACTGGCTATCTGTCTAGCGGGGGGTGCTGCCTGGGTGGTGTGTGGGGCCATGGGGCATTCAGGGTCGTTGGCGTAATGCCCGGGCTTCTGACAACGGAAACAAGTGATGGTCACCCGGTGCCCCCGTCTCAGGGGGGGGCCGGATACAGCTGGTGGGGGTGCCGGGAAAGGCGGAGGTTGGGTCTTCGGGGGACTAGACTGGGACTCTCTCTGCCCTCCCTGGTTTCCCCCCCCTCTCTGGCGGGGCGGTCCCTGACTGGCTCGGGGGTACTCTCCTACAGGGCCCCGGGAGACCCGGGTGTTGGTCCAGCGATCCGCCTCGACAGCCAGCTTTCTCGGATCCGTGAGCTTGCTGTCGAGCTGATGCTGGCGCAGTTCCACAAAGCAGTTCGCAGCCAGGTGTTCCCACAACATAAGGTCTGTTAGTTCTGCCAGGGTGGTTACCTTGCTGCCCTTGATCCACCCATCGAACGCACGGCTAAAAAAGTTCACATATTCCACCCAGGTGGTACCCGGGATCTTCCTACAGTCCCGGAACCGCTGGCGGTACATCTCCGGGGTGAGGCCGTACCTTGTGAGGAGGGCCTCCTTCATGTGGTCATAGGAGGTCTGCATGGAGGTTGGTAGGTCGAGCAGGGTGTCTCTCCCTTCGCTCAGGAATCGTCCCCACAACCCGGCCCCCCAATCCTTCTGCGGGACCCGATGGGAGGCCATGGCGACCTCGTAGGCCCGGAACCACTGTTGAATGTCATCGTTTTTGTAATATTCTTCGACCACATCCTTGGGGATGTGGACCTTCTGCTCCGCCGGGGAGGCCGCCTCTCGGTTCCCCGGGGGCCGCGCTTCTTCGCTTTTTGCTTTTAGCTCCAGTTCCTTCAAGCTGCGTTCATGTTCCAGTTGAAGTCTTCTTCCTTCGTGTTCCCGTTGGAGTTTCTTCTCTTCCAGTTCTCCTTGCACCCGCATCTGTTCCACTGCTAGCTTTTTCTCGGCTAATTTCAACTCGCCCTCAATTTTGAGTTTGGCAAATTCGAGTTCGTGATGGCGACTTCTTTCTCTGTCTGCGAGTTCCTCCGGGGATAGGCCCCCGTCTGGTATGAAGCTTCGCGCCTGGTTGCTGCTGCGTTCTCCTTGGGAGGGTCCAGCTTCGTCGTGGGGCTCCACCGCTCCTTCTGGGCGGGGGGCTCCAGAATCCACCCAAGCTTTCAGTGCCTTTTGCATATCTTCTTTGGTGTTGAGACCAGTGGTAGCGATTCTGAGTTCCTTACAGAATTGTTTTAGTTCCTTGTGAGTGTACTCTTCCAGCTGTTCCACCTGGAACACGGTACTGGTGTCGTTTTCTGTGAGAACCACGGCGTTTCCTTCTGCCATCTTTGTCGGTAGTGCGTCAGCCGTTCACGGTACGATCTCTAGATTATGGGCCCGAATCCCGTCGCTTGCCACCAATGTTAGAAGGCGACCCCAGAGGAGCCCGGAGGGGGGCCCTGACTATCCTGACACCAACCCTCGAGGTATCGTAGTCGGGCACTGGCGGGAGACTCCTCAGGGGAGGAGTCTCGTATCTAGGATCGTACACTCGGCACCACACGACAAAGAGACACCACACCGGGAGTTCTTAAGAATAAATCTTTATCAGATCGGATTGTAGGATCTTTATGATCAGCAAGGCAAATATATACAAGTGGAGCGCGGGCTCACAGAGTCTTTGAGGGGGGTAGGAGGTAGCGGGACAGTCTTTGGGGGATATGGATCAAATGCAGGAGCGTACCCGGCGCACAGCTCACAATCCTCGAGCTGGGGGATACGCTTGTCGTCGTGGGGTCCGGCCGGACCAAGAGAGTCTGTGGGAGCCGCGAGTCACTCAGCAGGGCTCAAGTACAAGTTCGGAGGTCTTACGATCTTCAGGGAGCCGCGAATCACTCAGCAGGGCTCAAGCACGAGTTCGGAGGTCTTACGATCTTCAGGGAGCCGCGAGTCACTCAGCAGGGCTCAAGCACGAGTTCGGAGGTCTTACGATCTTCAGGGAGCCGCGAGTCACTCAGCAGGGCTCAGGTGTTTCCAAAGGCGAATCTGCCGGACAGTCCCAGAGCACCCCTTGTTATAGGGCGACCCCTCTTTGATGTCCGGAGTCTGTGCAGGCAGGGGTCTTGTCACCTGGGGGTTGCTTGTCGGGGTTTTCCTGCCATTGTCTTTTGATCCTTTCAGGGCCGGGTTGGGAGGAGTCCCAGACACCCAGCATGCGTGGAGCCAGCCCTCGGGGAGGCCAGCGGGCCGATCGAAACCCACCTTCCCAGGGAAGCTCAGAGGTGTGATAGAAACTGCTCCTCCCTCTTTCATCCCAAGGGGAGCGCGATGTCCTCCAGCCGGAGTGGCGCCGCTAGGCCAGGGTCGCGCTGGGGCCGGGCGGCCATCTTGGTGCATGAAGTGGGCACGCGGGCCCGGTGTGGCCGAAAGGAGGAAGACCACGGACGGGAAAGTCTGGGTCGGGTGTGTGTGTTCTGGTGGGAAGGATCGGCTAGGTCGTGGGTTCGGGGGCTGTGTGACGTGCAGGGGTCAGGTATGGCTATGTCACGAGGGCCGGGTCTAACAACCTCCTCCTCAGACTCCCTCCCTACCACCCTCCACCAGTGCCCCTCATCACTCCAAGACCCCTCCCCATGACCTCCTCCTCAGACTCCCTCACAAACAACCTCCACCAGTGCCCCTCATCTCTCAGTTGCTCCACCCCCCATGACCTCCTCCTCGGATTCCCTCATTGCCACCCTCCACCAGTGACCCTCAGCGCTCCATAGCCTTTCCCCCCCTCGATGTTCCCCTCATTGCCACCCTCCAACAGTGCCCATCATCTCTCCATAGCCCCTCTCTCGTATGCATTTTATTTGTTGTATAGCGCTATTCGTAGTTTAGAGTGTCACAGTACTTTACATCACGCACACAATATGCAGATACAATGAGTCATACAAGTATGTAAATCAGCCTATAGGGAATGTCACATAAGCTAATGATGATTACCAGGTGTAGGAATCACATGTCATCCATACTGCTGGGCAATATGTTTAGAGGGTTAGGTCTGGAGAAGCACAAACACAGGATTTAAAGCATACCCCAGTGGTTGTGGGTTGGCTTTACTGGTTAGAATTTATATCTGCCCAAACAAACTCTTTATTGCAACATTAGAATTATGAAAGACTGGGAAAATTCGAACTAACTAGCATTACAAAAAAAATAATCTGATTATACCATTCTGGTTTGAATGCATGTCTTTGATGACAGTCCATAGGTCAGTCAGTGTCCTATGTTAGGATTGTAACTTCTGAACTGCAAGTAATGAAAGTATCTCTGTGACAAAGGCAGTAACCCACGGAGCTATCCACGTTAACCACAGTTTATCTGCATTTAAAAACTAAAAACAGACAAAAGATTGTTCTGCAGCGGAGTCATTAATCCCCAGAGTTATCTGGACATTTTAATAGTTGTCATGATAATGATTCAAAAGATTTAAACAAACGATTTAAATAAAATATACACAGCACACAAAGTATGTGTCTTGCTCACAGATTGGAAAAAAAAACGCAACAATAGCCACACATTCTCTTATCTGCTCCTTACAAACTCTGTCACAACCCGATCCGATAAGCCTGCTCCCCTCTCACGAGGAATACATCTTTGCCACCTGGAACTAAAAGTGGCAATGGCCGGGCCCGGGGCAGCCCTAGCACCCGCGATGCTGGGTTGAGGCCTGGGGGCCCCTGGCCTGAGAGGCGAGCTCCTGACTCAGATCACAGTCACAGTAACAGTGACATGACATCTTGATCTTACCTTTTATTTCGACTCTGACTCCACTGTGGTGGTGGCTGGGCTGGGCCCCTACCGTAAGGGTTCGTTCTGTATATCGCCCAGCAGCACTCCAACGCCGAGACTGTCTGTCTCCTCTCAGTCTAAGTGCGTGGTGGTGGCGCGCATCAGAGGAGCACAACGCGGGGGCGGTCCCAGGGAGTCATTGGTAGTGCTATAAGATTGACGGCCCTGGGACCCATAAACTGGGCACGCCGCGCATCGCACCATCACCACTATGCTAGTAGGTGCTGCGTGCGTGCGTGGCGTGCAACGCCTGCGCCATGTTGTAAACATTTTTCTAACCAGATCTGAGATTGGTGTCACCCCCATGGGATGGTGTCACCCGGTGCGGTCCGCACCCCCCGCACCCCCCTAGTGACGCCGCTGGGCGTTACTGTAGTCCAGCCTGCTGGTTATGAGTGTGTGGGTGACGGTCTTTCTGCATTCGGGGTATCCACTTGGAGGTTTAGCGGATGATGCGGAGGGAGTTGAAGCAGGTGGAGGCGACGGTGTTGGTCTGGCAGGTCATGGTGAGGGAGGAGTCTAGAATAATGCCGAGGATCCGGGCATGGTCCGTCAGAGTGGGTGGGGTTCCGAGGGCAGGGGGCCACCAGGAGCTGTCCCATACAGTGTGTTGAATCCATCATAGTTCTATAGTTCTATAGCTCACTTCCCCACCCCAGTTCAGACCCAGCTATATGCAAATTGTCCTTGATCCTGTTCCTTAGAACGTTTGCATTTTCCTGCCTTAGCCATTTAGTGCCCATAGCCTGTCTATGGGTCACATGACTGGGTGTAGCTGACAGTTGGGTTTTTTGTATTCTTCCTAGACAGCCATACACAATAGAGAGCTTAGGTGTGCCTGGATGGACCATCACTGGCAGGGTGGGACGGCAAAGCTCAGCCGAGCCCAACTTACACTTGAATAGGCTGTTTCCTGCCTCCACACAAAGGACTGCATACCTCTTATAGTTAATATGGAGCCAGGACAGGGAAAACAGGATGCCTGGAGACATCAAAGGGAAACCTCTAGAAGTTGCTTCCCGCTTCAAAGGCAGAGCTGGGTATAAATACTGGACCTCAGACACCCACTCTTCAATACACTTCTGGACCTATGGATACTCTGCCAGAACAAAGGGTTCCTGTGTTGCTGAAAGGGCTGCCGCTGCTCTGAAGGACTGCTGCCCTGCTGTGCTGACCTGCTGCCTGCTGCCCTCTTGCCTGAGTGAGAAGAACTGGAAATAAATCTGTTGACCCCAAAGTGGCTTCAAGGGCTAGTTGGCTGGCCTCCTGACTTAAGCCTCAGAGACAAAAGGCTTCAACAACCTCAAACCCAGCATCTGGATTTTGCCCTCTGTGAGTCTACCCTGCCAAGTGGTGGCTCCCCAGTTCGGGACCCTTGGGAATGGGCCTAAGGTTCTCTGCCAGCCTCTGTGGATCCAAAGGAACCGGTGCATCTGCTCTGCTGCGTGGGGTAACCCCAAGCAGAACAAACACATTGCTGCTGCTGCTCAGAATCATTACAAAGGCCTGCATCACATTGCAGCCTGTTGCATTATGGGACTGTCGCTGCGCAACACATACACGTTGCCAGTCCTCGCATCCCTCGTCAACAGCAGCCACCACCACGACAAAAGATTCCACATGGCACCCTCACAGCTTCTTGGAACCGATGTATCGCCCCGACTGTGCAACGCATCCTCATCGCCGGACTTCGCATTGTAAGCCTGTGTCGACTAGGATCTTCAATGATGAAGCAGGACCTTGCACCGCAGCCCTCCGCCTGTCGAATCTAATGTATCGTTTGGGCCGGGCGACCAATATTCAATGCAGATACTTGCAACTCTCCGCAAACCAAGGTTTAAGGTACTTTGTACAGTGGACCTGACTGGGTCCCTGTATCTGGCCCGCACCTCATCGTGGTCAGCCTGAACTTGTGAATTTGTCCAGGTCTGGTGTGGCCAGATGTACACAGTTGGCACTTCATGCTTTTTGGCTCTATTTTTACCAACATCTTTAAAGTTGAATATCGCCAGTTCTACTCATTGGATCTTTGTCGTTTTGATCTTGTATTAATTTATTTTTTTAATCTATTTTTCAAAACTGGTGTGGCCTCCTTTAGTGGTGTTTTTCTACTGTGTTACTGGTTGAGGTGTTACATTGCCTCTGAGTTAACCCTGACTGCTCAGTGCCAAGGAAGGGTTACACACCCCTCAACCACTAACCCAATTTCTCACAATAAGTGTTATCACATTTTGGTTATTACCACCCTAATCTAGTCAGGATTGGACTATGGCATGTAATGTATCTAGCAACGCTGTAAAAAAAACGTGGCCTGCCAGCGGCCGAATTTCATTCAAGGTCAAGGTGATAGTTCATAAAGCTCTTCCCAGTTTTCTTGTTATACCCCTATCCACGCCCTCTTCATCGTCACTCGTTAATTGTGCCCAGATCTCACACCGGTACTTCTGAGGTCTCACACCATTACTTCAGGTGACTTTGTTTTCTCTGTTTCAGCCCGAAAACCTTGGAATTCTAGTCTCTTATCTTTCACACTGAAATATCATTCTTCCAGCTCAGGAAGGAGCTGAAATTATTTCTATTCAGTGACAAGGAGCCCATTTTGAGCGGTATTGGCATTGCCCTTTTTTAAAAAGTGCTTAGAAGCTTCTTCTGAGTACATGTGCACTACACAGACCACAGCAGTCGGATGGAGCAGAAACCAATTGGAACTGGTGGACAGAGTGTCTAATGGAGTTATGAGAAGCTCGCGCCCTCGTGGTCACGTGGGTTCTGATCATGAAAAGCCAGGTCGCAGTGGACGAGTGTTTAGCAGGGAAATGTGGTAATTGCACCACCAAAGTGCCACCTAGGGGCAACGTGCCCTGCAGTGCTCTGTATAGATGGCTTTACTTAGGCAGGGCCCAAGTCACCAAGGAATGTTCCAGACTGGAGACACTCTTACATCGTGGCTACTCCAGGTTACACTGCACTGACTTACTACATGAAACTTTAGAAAAATATTTGCAAACTGTCTCAAGTTGGAGGAAAAGTCTCGAGACCGTCATAGCCCAGGAACCGCTTTATAAACCACGCCTGGCGGGCTGTTTAAGTCGGGAAGGAGCATTTTAAGACAAGATTGGAATAAAGTTAAACCTTATTAATTCCTCCCCACCTTTCCTGCTAATTGTGTCTTAACTCTTGCACGCCCCGGAGTAAATTGGCTCCTGTTACTGACACTTGGCTGCAGGCGCCCTCTCTTCAGGACGAGGTTACAAAGTTGACAACTTGGTACAGTTTTAGAAGTAGGTAATATCGAAAAGTTACCTCAATGTATACAAAATAGCTGTTGAAATTTTAGTTTGTAAGCTCTGGTAAAATTCTGTCACAAACACATTTGGAAGGAAAAAAGCTCCTGCAGAAAACTTTTTATGGGGTGGGGGTGAGGTATGTGGTGGGGGTGAGGTATGGGGTGGGGGTGAGGTATGGGGTGGGGGTGAGGTACAAGCAACGTTTTACAAAAGAAACAAACTTCACATTTTCATGACATGAACTTTCTTGCCTTTGGAAAAGTGGCATTTTGGTTTAACGCACTGGGTAAAATCCAGGTATTAGATGTTGACGTGTATTAGATATTAAGATGTTATTAGATTTGCAGAATTTATATGTGTTGACCAGTCATAGCGCCTCGTGCCAGCAGTTGGCCGACGAAAAGAAAGGCGCGCAGCCCCTCACATTCCCACTGCAGAAACACGAGCCAGCCCTTTTAATAAAAACCCAATCTGTGTGCGAGGCCGGAAAGCGCCTGGAGGAATGAGTCCCCGGAGATGCGCATTTCTGCTGAGTTCCTAGAGAGGGCGTGGGCCTTATCTCGGCAAGCGCCGGGGCAATCACTCCCTGGCAGCTGCGGGGCTTCAGAGCCGGCCGGGGGCTGGGGACCCCCGAATGTCTCCACTTATCCCTCAGCCCCCTCCTCGGCCCACCGGCCCCCGGGGGCAGAAGGCGAGCCAGCAGCCAGCTGTGCTGTAAGTGGACACATCTGTAGGCAGAAGCGGCCGCGTGCTGCGTGTCTGTGCGCAGACAGTGTGACTCTCCCGCTCACGAGGCGCTTTCAAAGCGCTGCATCCAGGCCTAGACGGTGAGGGGACGCAGCGCTAGAGATGATGGCCACAGTGTGCGTTTAGTGATGTACAGCGTAACAACAACAGCCACTGGGGCAGTTATGGCAAGATTATTCTGTTTCCGGGTCAACTAGGTCCAAAAAGGCAGTTTTCCCACTTTCAAAGTCCAAATCAACCCTCTAATCACTGGTGTGTTTTCATATCGGCCCGTCAAGGCCCCGAAGTGTCTTACAGCGCCTCGTGTTCTTAGATGCAATGGTTTAAGTGCTTACGTCACCAACTAGGCAACATCCCAGCAGCTTGCATTACAACATAAAGTGATTCCTACAACTGACTACATAGTGGCGCGTGGCACCAAAGGTGATAACACGAAGTCCAGTTTACACAGGGCGTGAACGGTGGAAAGAATCAGTAATCATTTCGGTTCCGTTTCTATCTTCCACGTCAAACCATTTCACGGCTTCTTGTCAGTTTGTAAGTTGCCCCTGCAATCATTTGTTTTTAGTTTCTATCTTTAATTTCACCCCACTTTGTTTTTGTTTGTTTCTTTTTAGATTTAGCGCGTCATTTCAAGAAATAACATTCAGTTTTACAACAATTCGGGGGTTAATTGCTTCCGATAATACCAGTGACGTGGCCTTCAACACCGGATACAATAATGGGGAGGCATCCTTTAGTACGGGACACAATACTCCGTAGCAGAGTCCAAAACAAAACAAAATAATTCCGATGCAGCCTAATACTCCAGACTTGGCTTCCAAAACCGGGCATAATATTACAGATGTGGACATCAGGACTGGACAGGGCACTCTAGATGCAACCCTTAGAACTGGACACAATATTCCAGATGTGTACACCAGAAGTGGACAGGACACTGTAGATGCAACCCTTAGAACTGGACACAATATTCCAGATGTGTACGCCAGAAGTGGACAGGACACTGTAGATGCAACCCTTAGAACTGGACACAATACTCCAGATGTGTACACCAGAAGTGGACAGGACACTGTAGATGCATCCCTTAGAACTGGACACAATACTCCAGATGTGTACACCAGAAGTGGACAGGACACTGTAGATGCAACCCTTAGAACTGGACACAATACTCCAGATGTGTACACCAGAAGTGGACAGGACACTGTAGATGCAACCCTTAGAACTGGACACAATATTCCAGATGTGTACACCAGAAGTGGACAGGACACTGTAGATGCAACCCTTAGAACTGGACACAATATTCCAGATGTGTACATCAGAAGTGGACAGGACACTGTAGATGCAACCCTTAGAACTGGACACAATATTCCAGATGTGTACACCAGAAGTGGACAGGACACTGTAGATGCATCCCTTAGAACTGGACACAATACTCCAGATGTGTACACCAGAAGTGGACAGGACACTGTAGATGCAACCCTTAGAACTGGACACAATATTCCAGATGTGTACATCAGAAGTGGACAGGACACTGTAGATGCAACCCTTAGAACTGGACACAATACTCCAGATTTGTACGCCAGAAGTGGACAGGACACTGTAGATGCAACCCTTAGAACTGGACACAATACTCCAGATGTGTACACCAGAAGTGGACAGGACACTGTAGATGCAACCCTTAGAACTGGACACAATACTCTAGATGTGTACACCAGAAGTGGACAGGACACTGTAGATGCAACTCTTAGAACTGGACACAATACTCCAAAGGCGGCCTTAAGATGAGAGCACAATAACCCAGATGCAGGCTCCAGGCCTAGACACAAGACCCTGGAGAGCTCAGGGAGGTTGTAGAGATGTTGCCATCGCTGTAATCAAAGACGAACAGAAATGTAAACACATGGTGATCTAGCTCCTGAAAAAGGACACCTGGGGCCATATTTGATATCCTGTGCACTGTCAATGTCTGTGTCGTTTTCTGTACAGAAAAGGACAGTGCGGCAGTTATGGTGAAAAACGTTTCCTCCCTCCCAGCCGCAGGTGTGAAGTCTGACAGTTTGCACCTCCACTGTGGAGAGCGGATCAGTGAAAGACAGATCTGAGGTTGGAATCTGCGTCTCTGTCTTTCACTACCCGTAGAGCCGGACACATTTTAAAGAGAGGCAGTGTTATGTTATGTTATGTTAAAAACTCTTATATAGCGCAGTGACTCACTCTCGGAGTATCTCGGCGCTTGCTACTGGACAGTGGCTCATGGATACCAAGAGGTTCCTAGCACCCACGTGCGCCTCCCAAGCTACTCCTCCAGGTGTACTCTGTGTCACCTCAAATGTGGCTCACAGTCAGGGGGTTTCCTATCAGCTTGCTTCCCCTTGTGCCAGCATCTTTAACACAGCATGGCACAAGGGCAAAGGCGACCCTTTTCCATAAGCCATACGCGAAACTAATCCTTATGAAAGATGGAGCCATACAGAGGCTGCCACCCCTTATGTAGCGCCAAAGTGATCGAGTGACACAACATGCGTTGCTCCCACCGAGGCACCATGTATAACACGGCCCTGGTTGTCCAAAGAGTGTCGGGAATACACATAAGTTTAAAATGAAACATTCACCACCAAACACCCAGGCAGTCCGAAAGATACAATTGAAGTTTATGAAGGAAAGGCATGCTTCAATGCAGGCTTATATTGCAATACTCCTTGTGAAGGCACCAAAACAGGACCCCATACAACTGGTGTGTCTAAGAACTGGGTACAGTACTCCAGATGTGCCCAGAGGATGGGGGAAAATATTCCAGAAGTGACCTTCAAACTGGACACAGTATTCCATACTATGGACACAACATTCACAACGCATTCTTTATAACTAGACACAATACTTCATATGGCCCTTCAGAAATAGATAACACACCCATAATGAGGCCCGATACTCCAGATGTGGCCAGCGTACTGGACACAATACTCCAGATGTGGCTTCTGAACTGGACACAACATTTGCAATGCATCCTTTATAAATAGACATGATTCTTCCTATGCGCCCTCAGAAATAGATAACACACCCATATGTGTTCCCCATTATGAGACCCAATACTGCAGATGTGGCCAGAGGACTGAACACCACATTCCAGGTGTGAGTTTCTTAATTGGACACAACATTCACAATGCATCCTTTATAACTAGACACAATCCCTCATATGCACACCCAGAAATGAATAACACACCCACATGTGCCCTCCATAACGAGACACAATACTCCAGATGAGGCCAGATGCAACTTCTGAACTGGATAAAATATTCAGCATGCATCCTACATAACTAGACACAGTACTTCATATGCGGCCCCAGAAGGGGATAACACACCCATATGTGGCCTCCATAATGAGGCACGATATTCCAGATGAGGCCAGATGCAACTTCTGAACTGGATAAAACATTCAGCATGCATCCTACATAACTAGACACTACTTCATATGCGCCCCCAGAAGGGGATAACACACCCATATGTGGCCTCCATAATGAGGCACAATGAGGCCTGGACACAGTATTCCAGGTGTGACTTCCGAACTTAACACAACATTCCCATGCATCGTTTATAATTAGACACAATACTTCACATGTGGTGCCCAGGAATGGATAACATACCCAGAGGTGGCCTCCATAACGAGGCACACTACTCCAGATGTTGCCAGAGGACTGGACACAGTATTCCCGAAGTGACTTCTTAACTGGACACGCTTTACAACAAACAAATGATGGACGGAATGCTGACAATGCAGACGTTCTCCCCCAGTCAAGAGATCTGGGTTAAATCCATCGTTCTTTTGCCCACTACGCCACCCCAGTTTAGACATGGCCATATGCAAATCAGTCTTGACCCTGTGCCTCATGGGAACAGTCCAGCCCGAACTGCCAAGCCATGTCTTCCCTGGATCGGAATCAAGCATCCTAGGACCGGTTTCTGGCTATCAGCCGTCATCAGCCAGGATAGCTTGACTCCAGTGGCATAGTGAGCACGGGTCCCACGTCTGGGAATACCCATCCCACTTAGGGCGAAAAGCTTTACAACAAACAAATGATGGACGGAATGCTGACAATGCAGACATTCTCCCCCAGTCAAGAGATCTGGGTTAAATCCATCGTTCTTTTGCCCACTACGCCACCCCAGTTTAGACATGGCCATATGCAAATCAGTCTTGACCCTGTGCCTCATGGGAACTGTCCAGCCCGAACTGCCAAGCCATGTCTTCCCTGGACCGGAATCAAGCATCCTAGGACCGGTTTCTGGCTATCAGCCGTCATCAGCCAGGATAGCTTGACTCCAGTGGCATAGTGAGCACGGGTCCCACGTCTGGGAATACCCATCCCACTTAGGGCGAAAAGCTTTACAACAAACAAATGATGGACGGAATGCTGACAATGCAGACATTCTCCCCCAGTCAAGAGATCTGGGTTAAATCCATCATTCTTTTGCCCACTACGCCACCCCAGTTTAGACATGGCCATATGCAAATCAGTCTTGACCCTGTGCCTCATGGGAACAGTCCAGCCCGAACTGCCAAGCCATGTCTTCCCTGGACTGGAATCAAGCATCCTAGGACCGGTTTCTGGCTATCAGCCGTCATCAGCCAGGATAGCTTGACTCCAGTGGCATAGTGAGCACGGGTCCCACGTCTGGGAATACCCATCCCACTTAGGGCGAAAAGCTTTACAACAAACAAATGATGGACGGAATGCTGACAATGCAGACATTCTCCCCCAGTCAAGAGATCTGGGTTAAATCCATCGTTCTTTTGCCTACTACGCCACCCCAGTTTAGACATGGCCATATGCAAATCAGTCTTGACCCTGTGCCTCATGGGAACAGTCCAGCCCGAACTGCCAAGCCATGTCTTCCCTGGACCGGAATCAAGCATCCTAGGACCGGTTTCTGGCTATCAGCCGTCATCAGCCAGGATAGCTTGACTCCAGTGGCATAGTGAGCACGGGTCCCACGTCTGGGAATACCCATCCCACTTAGGGCGAAAAGCTTTACAACAAACAAATGATGGACGGAATGCTGACAATGCAGACATTCTCCCCCAGTCAAGAGATCTGGGTTAAATCCATCGTTCTTTTGCCCACTACGCCACCCCAGTTTAGACATGGCCATATGCAAATCAGTCTTGACCCTGTGCCTCATGGGAACAGTCCAGCCCGAACTGCCAAGCCATGTCTTCCCTGGACCGGAATCAAGCATCCTAGGACCGGTTTCTGGCTATCAGCCGTCATCAGCCAGGATAGCTTGACTCCAGTGGCATAGTGAGCACGGGTCCCACGTCTAGGAATACTCATCCCACTTAGGGCGAAAAGCGTTACAACAAACAAATGATGGACGGAATGCTGACAATGCAGACATTCTCCCCCAGTCAAGAGATCTGGGTTAAATCCATCGTTCTTTTGCCCACTACGCCACCCCAGTTTAGACATGGCCATATGCAAATCAGTCTTGACCCTGTGCCTCATGGGAACAGTCCAGCCCGAACTGCCAAGCCATGTCTTCCCTGGACCGGAATCAAGCATCCTAGGACCGGTTTCTGGCTATCAGCCGTCATCAGCCAGGATAGCTTGACTCCAGTGGCATAGTGAGCACGGGTCCCACGTCTGGGAATACCCATCCCACTTAGGGCGAAAAGCTTTACAACAAACAAATGATGGACGGAATGCTGACAATGCAGACATTCTCAACCAGTCAAGAGATCTGGGTTAAATCCATCGTTCTTTTGCCCACTACGCCACCCCAGTTTAGACATGGCCATATGCAAATCAGTCTTGACCCTGTACCTCATGGGAACAGTCCAGCCCGAACTGCCAAGCCATGTCTTCCCTGGACCGGAATCAAGCATCCTAGGACCGGTTTCTGGCTATCAGCCGTCATCAGCCAGGGTAGCTTGACTCCAGTGGCATAGTGAGCACGGGTCCCACGTCTGGGAATACCCATCCCACTTAGGGCGAAAAGCTTTACAACAAACAAATGATGGACGGAATGCTGACAATGCAGACATTCTCCCCCAGTCAAGAGATCTGGGTTAAATCCATCGTTCTTTTGCCCACTACGCCACCCCAGTTTAGACATGGCCATATGCAAATCAGTCTTGACCCTGTGCCTCATGGGAACAGTCCAGCCCGAACTGCCAAGCCATGTCTTCCCTGTGTGGAAATATGGATTTTTCTGGTCAGTTATGTCCCCTATCTTGGACCCCAACGGTTCTATGTGCATGTTACAAGTACATGTATGTTCCCTCCAGTTCCAGTCATGAAGACGCAAATACATGTGCGTCCACCGTTAACATGTCCTCTGTTGATCCGCCATGAATGGGCCGGAAATTCCATTCCTAAGTACGAAAGGCCACCGCCTTTATATGGTTCACTTATGCCATTTTACAGTCCAGGCAAGTAGGCCCTGATTCTCTCATCAAGCTTTTCTTGTTTTCTGTCTCTGAAGCTCCAGTCCGAGCCTGCATCTGTGACCATGAACTTTGTCTCATTCTCTGCGCGGCTCACGAAGCCTGACATCAGCCTGCTGCCTGCCAAAAACTGTATTTCACCTTCGAAATTATCTGCTCCGTTCCCTGCCCGATGCATTCCTGTCTAGTAGTTTAAGTAAACATTCTTCCAGCTACCGAGCAAAGGCCCGGCTTCTCTGTCTTTATGCAAGTAATTCATAGCCCTATTACTATGGAAGATTCCGCCCTCGCATCTAGTGTAGACACTTAGACGCTTGTACACGCACTAACAGTCAGTATAGTCAGTATAGAATAAGATTCTACTCTAAGAGACCTCTCTTTTGGATAACATAGTTCTTTAAACATAGGATGTTAGATATGATTTGGGATTAGGTTGACTTGACCCTCCAGGCTTCTGTCGCCACATGTAGAGCTAAATGTCAAGTCCCCTTCACCCCCTAGTTGCACGTCAATTACACGTCATACTGCTGCGCGCGCATATCTGCCAAGTATTTCTGCTGACATTGCGAAATTCTTTCATGTAACCACCCTCTTATGACATCACATCTGATGACGTTCTTTCATCACTCCCAGTTACGCCTATTTTTGCTACGTATGAATATATTATCACCACTATCAATTGTTACGCCTCTTGTATTGGCCTCACTGTAATGCCTATTGTATAAAAGTAATTGATTGTCAATAACGTATGTACTTCACTTCCTGAACCCTCGTGGTGATGGAACCTGGAGCAACCGATTATAATCGACCACTGGAATAAAGCCCATTCCGAACCTCTAATACCACGGATTCTGCCTCTTATTTACTGAGCTATTTTATTATGTTTCTGTATCAAATTAAGTCCCGGTAATTAAATTATTTACCACATGAATGGCGCCCGAACAGGGACACTTTCTCATCTCACGCGCCGGCGGTGCGTTGCAGGCCCGGTCTCCTGCCACAGCTGGACGGACAATAATGCGTACCAGCAGGATTTCCTGTATCTCCCTCCGGTCAAGCGGGGGCGACTGAGGCTGCGATCAACACCCAGACGAGGCGGTGAGAAGTGCGAAGTATCCCGACCAGAGCCTAGCTGAGAGAGCAAGATCCGAGGTATACAGAGGCCCACCAGTTTTCCGAAGTCCCAAGTCGAGTCCAGTGTCCGAAGTGTTCGAGTCGAGTCCAGTCCGGTTCAAGTTCAGTTCAGTTTCCGAGGCCTTCCGTTCCGAGCTACCCGGTGAGTACCATTACTGGGGAGGCGTTCTGGCGTGCACATAAGTTGTGCCGGTCCAGACGGGTTTGGGTACACAAATCCGGTCTGCACTGTTTCAGCAGTGTATCTGTACTGTTTAGCAGTATATCTAGTATATCAAGTATATAAATTCAGAATAATTCAGTTCAAGTCGAGTATTATGTTTAGTGATTAAGTTTTCCTTAGATCGTCATCATCATTGTTGCTCAGTTAAATGTTAAATGTTAAATGTTTTTTTAGTACGTTCTGCATATTGTGGTATGAATGACTGTTCATTATTGTGATTACTGTATTAAGTTTGTTCAAGATCAAGTATCAGATCAGTTCTCAATATGCCGCTCTTTTCGAAATTAAGACAGATCACAACTAGAAAAGGGGTACTCGAAGAAGCTGTTCCTATTCCTCCTAGGGACACTCCAGGGTACTTCATGTATCATAAACACGGCTTAGACGCTATATTGTTTCTTGATTTATGGGTAGACTACACTAAGGAATTACCAGAAAGTCAGAGGTGGCCCGCAGCGGGGACCTGGGATGCAGAGTGCATCGTGAAAGTAGAGGAAGAATTATGGAAAAAGAAAGCTAGACAATCACAGAAAGACGCCATTGAATTATGGCGTAAAGAATCATATAGACGTACAGAAAAAGCACGTAGACAGGAAGAGAAGAGTAGAGAGAATTCAAAAGAAGTCCGAGAAAATCTATTAATTGAAGAAGGTGCACGAGTGAAATCAGAACAAGTAGACAGACAAAGAAATGCCCTTATGAATGGTATGTATCCCCTTCTGGCCGAAGGATTACCTAAGGCTACTCCAGGGATACCAAAAGACTTGCCAACCCCATTATTTCCAATAAAGGTACATCCTAAGGGGCATCCTAGAACCGCAGAAGATTTTTTTCTTTCCTCATATTTAGATGACGCAGCTCCCGAGTATGCTAATCCCGCCCCACATAGACCGCCTGCCAGGGAGGTTCAACGCCAAGATCCAGTACCCGTATCCCTACAGCAACAGGTTCTGACACAAGTTCCGGCAAGCACATCTGTTTCTGCATCTGTTCCTACAGCTACTTCTATAGCTGTATCCACACCTATAGTTGCTGTATCACGTTCAACGAATCCTTTCACACCCGATACCCCAGACGGGGCTACCGGAGGTGCTACCAATATCTTTTCTACGCCACCTAGAATAAATAAACTTACTTTTCAAGAGTCAGCACATTCACGTACCCCCAAACTCAGAAATGCCCGTACGCTTAAGGAACTTCTTATAGATTGTAGATATGACCCAGTGCCCGGAAAAGAGGACGAAATGACCCTAGCATCATTACGTATCAGACGAGCCGCGGTGTATTTAGGGAAGTTACCAGGAATGACTGCACATCTAGATAATATATACCATTTTGTCCAAACAGGGCGAGATTCTGAATGTATTAACAGAGCTATGGAATACCAGAAAGTGGAAATACAGGGGGAACTGTTACGTTTCCTCATAAATTGTGTGATCAGAAATCAAGACCGACCGGGGGTAGACCCGGAAGCAATGCAGATTCTTACCAGATGGAGCCAGAATATATCAGAAGGGAGACATGATAAGCAAAACTGTATAATAGCCATGTGCCGAAAGATCCGTAAAGAAATAGAACGCCTACACGAAGAAAGATTAGCGGTAGACCAGTTCGAACAAAGCGAGGAAGAAGCATCAGGACTGCCCACAGGACAGTCAGAAACTATAGCCTATGTAGGTAGAGGAAGATCTTGTAATAGTACTAGATGTCTTACTGATCCGATACGTCCGATATGTCTAGAAAATAACAGGAATTTTCAAACACCAATAATAAATATAAGGTCTAACGAGCATTCATTCCAAGCAGCTGATAAATTACTCCGAGAACGAAGGGGTTATCATTTTCTCGATTCTATGGATGAACAAGAATTAGCCAGGTCAGCTGTCCATTGGGTTGACAGTCCCGGGAAGTATAGTGATGATACAGTAGCACACACATTTTTGAATCTCACCCCAGATGAACAGCGTTTAGCTGGGATTTATATGATTCAACAACTTCTTATACTATATAAAAGCCAACATTCAGATCCTGGTCCCTTACCTGATATATTGACCGAATTACTCACGAATAGATGGAGAGGTTCAGGTACTAAGCTAATTAAAGAAATACTAGAATCAAGAAAGCAGTACATTCTTTTTATATGCCCAGAACATGTCACACTGCCCATCAAGGAAAGAACCACGTATTACATGGACAGACAGAATCCCTTACGAGAAGTGCACCCAATAAAGGGCGAGGACAATGAGTTTAAACGTGTATATGTATATACGCCCATATCGAAAATAGAATTGTTGGAAATGAAGAAAGTGGTACCCAGTCATGACAAAGACCCAGCGGGTTTCCACCGAGAAATTAAAGACATGTTACTCATGGGAGAGTATACCTATCCCGACATTATGACAATATTAAAGGTATTGATGCCTGCTGGCATTTATGAAAAACTCAAGGAAAAAGAGTGGGAGGTAGGAGACCAAAAGATAGATTGGACAGCATTAGAAAATGAAGAAAAGGCCCGAGGTCCAGGTTCGGGGCTTGGGGACAAAACTAAAGCACTACCAGGTCTACTAGTACAGGTACTGCCACGTTTATTAACCACAAAAAAGGAAGACTGGGGTGCAATTTCAGCCTGTAAACAAAAGCAAGATGAGGACACTAGTGATTTCTATGCACGATTTGAAAAATGTTTTGGTATAAATAGTGGCATAAAAGCAAGTAGCGAGTCATACCCACATCTGTTTGTGACAAAACTAGTTGAAAATTCCTTGCCCCAAGTGAAGAATAGAGTATTAAAATTCGAGAGTACCTGGCAAGGTAACACTCCATCACAAATGTTACAAATGTTACAGTATCATCACAATAGAATTAGAGAGGAACAAGATCATGAACAAAGACGCATGAAAGACACGAAAATGAAAATGCTAGTCTCCCAGACAGTTCCAGTTGAAGGACATAAAAAGGGTACGACACATTCTGGCGATTTAGCAGGACCTGTAAAAGGGACATGTAACTATTGTAAACAACTAGGTCATCATGTACACGATTGTCCAGTCCTGAAGCGTAATATCGCTACGGGTATTACAAAAGAAAGACCACGGCCACTTAGACAGGATCAGAATGAACAAGGAGCCTTGCAGCATGCACAGTCCATGCCAGCTCCACAACAGACTATACAGTTTGTGCCAGCTGCACCAGCGCTGCCTGTTGCTGCCACGCAAACCACGACACGACAACTGTACCAGACCGCACAGTATGACTATCCTGATTATCAACGATATGCATGAACCAGCCTAGAGAGGGAAGTTGACTTACCCCTTATCGAGATCCCTGTAGATCAAGAAGGACCTTATGTACATAGTGAATTATTAGGCCAAGACAGAAAATTTTTACTCGATACAGGGGCAAGTCGAACAACCATAAAACGTAGTGAAGTTCCAGGGGCACCCCTCTCAGGCTCACAGAATATTTCCCTTGGTTTTTCAGGAAAACCTATTGTTAATGAAGTGTCACAACCTCTTCCACTTACGATAGGACCTTTGACCCGAACTACAGATTTATTGCTTACTAAATCATGTCCAGAAAACCTGTTAGGAATAAAAACACTGAAAGCTCTAGGAGATATAATATGTTGTTCTCCGGAAGGAGTAAGATTGTTTTTACGTGATTTTAAAGGTCATTATGTGTCTAGAGACATGGATCCCCGATTGCAGACTTTACCTACACATCTATGGGCACAAGGCCCTACTGATGTTGGTTGCATGAATATTACACCATATCGAGTCACACTAAAGGCAGGAGTGGTACTACCACGAATGCGACAATACAAGTTACCACCAGATGCTGTAGTGGCTTTACTGCAAATCATTGACGAACTCATTGCCCAAGGAGTGGTTGTAGAAACAGACTCCAATGTATGTAATTCACCGATAATTCCGATTCTCAAACGAACAGATCCAAAGGCCCCGCCAGTATATCGATTGGTTATTGACCTGCGCGAATTAAACAAGTGCATTGTGCCACAATTCCCTGTGGTCCCCGATATCTCATCATTACTGACAGCTATTGATTCCGAAGCAACATTCTTTACTGTAATTGATCTCAAGAATGCTTTTTTCAGCGTCCCAATAGATCCGGAAAGCCAATATTTGTTCGGATTTAGTTTAAATGGACGTAGCTTTAAATTCTCACGCGCACCTCAAGGATTTACAGAAAGCCCCAGCATCTATAGCCAAGCACTGAAACGAGAACTCGACAGTATCCACATGCCAGTTAACACTGCCTTGCTTCAATATGTCGATGATCTACTGATCACCGCTAGAAGCGAACCCGAATGTGAGAAAGCATCACTGACAGTTCTACAATTTCTAGCCGAAAAGGGGCACAAGGTGTCCCTTTCTAAGCTGCAATTCTGTGTCCAGCGAGTTGTTTATCTTGGACACTCGCTGTCCAAGGAGGGAAGGCAGCTTACACCAGATCGCATTCAGTTAATAGCTAACATGCCAATACCCAAGACACAAAAGGAGGTACGGGCTTTCATAGGCCTCACTTCATATTGTAGGCAGTGGATCCCTCAGTATGCATTTCTAGCAAAACCACTCATTCAGTTGACAACACAGGAGGCAGCCACATCGACTGTTCTCCCTTGGACTCAGGAACATACACAAGCTTTTGAAAGCTTAAAGAAAGCTCTATGCCAAGCACCTGTTTTAGCAACGCCATGTTACAGAAAACAGTTTACACTTTTTGTTACAGAACGAGAAGGTACTGCCCTGTCAGTACTCACACAGGAACAAGCAGGAGCACACAAACCATGTGCTTATTTTTCTAGTACATTAGACCCCGTAGCTCAGGCTTTGCCTGCGTGCCTGAAATCAGTGGCAGCAACAGCTTTAGCAATCAGACAAAGCGATGCCATAGTGTTAGGACATCCATTGACAGTTCAAGTACCACATGCAGTAGAGGTTCTTGTAAATAGAACACAAACACAACACTTGACTATAGCACGACTTACAGGGTATGAACTAACATTGTTTCAGCCACATATAGAAATCAGACGCTGTAACACATTGAATCCTGCCACACTTCTACCTGTAATAGGAACAGACCCACTAGCCCATGACTGTATTGAAGTTATTACAATCACAACGAAACCCAGACAAGACTTAACCGATGTCCCATTGTCAGACCCAGACCTGACGTTGTATGTAGATGGTTCATGTATGAGAACAAGTACAGGAGAGTTAGTGGCCGCTTACGCAGTCACAACAGATACTGAAGTCATTGAAACAAATCGTATAAATACTTTGTCAGCTCAAGCCGCAGAGCTCATCGCTCTGACACAAGCCTGTATTCAAGCCACAAATAAAAAAGTCAACATATACACTGACTCACGTTATGCATTCGGAGTTGTACACGACTTCGGCGTGCTGTGGCGAGAGAGAGGTTATTTAACTTCCCACGGTGCCCACATTCAGCACGGACCCCTCATTCATGCCTTATTAGATGCGATACATCTACCCACTGCAATATCAATCATGAAATGTAAAGCTCATACGAAGGTTATTGATATCATTTCTCAAGGCAACGATCTAGCCGACAGAACAGCTAAACAGACTGCTCAAACTCAAATCCCCGACGTGACAAAGACAATAGTCCCGACACATTGCATGACAGTTAAAGATCCTACTCTCGACGTAATTGACATACAGACACATGCTACACCAGACGAAATAAAGAAATGGACTGAATTAGGAGGGATCCAAACGGATCAAGGATGGATGATGAAGGAAAAGTCTGTGTGGTTCCTTCCTGATTCAATGGTCCAGGTTATAATTAACACCGTACATAGTCCCGCACATCTAGGAGAAAAAGCTATGCTAGACAGCATTCAACATATTTGGTTCAACAAGCATTTACGAGCAGCAGCGAAACAAAAAGTTCGTACCTGTATGATCTGTTGTCAGTTCAACCCAGGAAAAAGCGTTCCCGTAGAACAGGGTGGATTTCATCCTCCTGATCATCCTTTTGAAGTCCTCCAGATGGATTATATCCAGATGGAACGATGTAGAGGATTTAAATATGTGCTCGTAGTTGTGTGTGCTCTTTCCCGTTGGACGGAGGCATACCCGGTTTCAGATTACACTGCCCCGACTACTGCCAAACAGTTGGTTCGAGAATTCTTCCCACGATACGGTTTACCACGTGTTGTTCACTCAGATAACGGCCAGCCGTTCTCATCCGAATTAATGAAACACGTTTCACTTTTGTTAGGCTATCAGTGGAAATTCCACTGTGTCCGACACCCCGAAGCAGCAGGTCTCGTAGAAAGACATAATCAGACTCTGAAAATAAGATTATCCAAAATATGCAGAGAGAAAGGTGTCGACTGGGTAGTAGCATTACCAGTTGCACTCTTTTACACAAGAATGGTAGCACACTCTCGAACAGGGCTATCCCCGTATGAAGTGATCTTCGGCAGACCACCAAATATGTGGGGGACGCCTATACCACGCAAAATAACTGATATTGACTGTAACATGCTGACAGATTACTTGGCTTCCTTGATGTCTGCACTACAATCTTGTCGTTCACAGGTAGCTGCAGCTTTTCCTGACAACACTGAGGTGAAACCCCATGACGTGGTTCCGGGAGACTTGGTCCTCGTGAGGAACTTTGATCGAAAGACTCAGCTGGAACCTAGGTGGAGGTCACCTCAGCTGGTGTTGCTCACCACAAGAACAGCCGTAAAGATCGAGGGCAGAAAAGGATGGATTCATTCAAGTCATATCAAGAAATTTCATGGACTGAAATCAGATGTGAATACCACACCTTGTGTGTCTTCACCCATTGACTCAAAACTTCCTTTTGTGGAAAAAAAGTGATTCCGAACATTATAAATTAAAGCTCAGGCCCAATCAGTCGAGCAATTTGATTGTTTAAGTCCTCTCCAAGGTGAAGCGGTTGAATTGTCTCTGACATGTATCCCTTGGACCTGAATAGAGAAAGCACCCGAAAAATGTTGAAACGACAGGCGTACTGTAAATCACTGCGTAGTCATTGCATAGTGACGTTATTAATTTTGTTTTTCTCAAGTCTTTTAATAATTACTGCAAGTATATTGTTGCACATATATTATCCTATTTCTAGACATGTTTACAATGTTACTGCTGAACATTCTTTTAGTGAATTACCTCCGCTTGAATTGTCATACAGATTTGCACTGCGCAATAACACTTTTATTAGTATGTTACATCATTCCCATCAGGTTAGCAATGCTACAAATTGTTGGATATGTGGCCGACTCCCTCCCTATCAGAACTATAAAGGAATTCTACCTCTTTTTCCATACCCGTTCACACACAACGGCTCCTGTGGAGCATGGTTTAGCTTAATTAATTCTCTGGATTCGAATTCTGCAGTTTATCAAGATAACTGGGTATGGGGAACTTTGAACTTAGTTTTGCTTAAAGTCTGCCACCCTAACAAGGAGGGACTTCCCAAAAGAACAGGAACTGATCTAGAAAATGAAGTATATGGATTAGGTAATTTTACGCTTAATCTTATGATCCTAAATGTCGAATCCGAAGCTACTCCAATTTTGCCCGCTATGTCAATATTTCCAGTAAAAGGTGAATTATGTGTGAGAAAGAATGGTTCCATACATATGGGCCATAGTAGATGCACCACTGTAGTAGAATTTAGTGATCAAGGCAAGTCTACATTTAGAGCTTCCCGCCATTCCTATTTTATATGTGGTCAGACGGCATATGTACGTTTGCCTCTAGATTGGGATGGTACCTGCTACATTGGATTCCTTTTGCCACCTGTTTTCCTAGCTCCTCCTGATTATCACAGAAATACTCATTTAGTACACAATAGAGAAAGGAGAGATCTCCCAATAGTCGATTACACTGAAACGGCATGGGAAAAATACACAGATTTCAATAAAGGTCTCTTTCCCTATATAGGTACCGTTACTAATAGTAAACTGATACGTAGATTAACTAGAACCCTTGAAGCAGTAGTGAACGAAACTATTTCCGCCCTAGGCAATTTAACAGAAGAGCGGTCTGCTATGCGGATTGTTGTGCTTCAAAATCGTCTTGTCCTTGACGTCATCCTGGCTGATAGGGGCGGAGCTTGTAGGGTCATCGGATCAAGCTGTTGCATATTCATACCAGAAAATTCGCCATCTGTATATAAAGCCATAACCCGCCTTCATAAGATTGTAAGCCAGATACACCAGAATCCAGGCACCTGGACTTGGTCCGGTTGGTTTTGGAGCGTGTTATCAGCCTGGGGATGGAGAGTTCTATCCTTCCTAGGTATTGGCCTTCTCATATTATTCAGTTGCTGCTTATGCCTACAATGTGGACCAGCGATTTGTGGTCTGTGTGCCACATCGTGCATTCCACATCAAGATTTTCATTCAAAATCCCGGAAGAAGAAAGAAGAACAAATGATGCTATATGAACAGATCAATGGATTGATGAAGATTGATGTCTCTTGACGGGCAAGTAGGGGACAAGGAGGGAATGTGGAAATATGGATTTTTCTGGTCAGTTATGTCCCCTATCTTGGACCCCAACGGTTCTATGTGCATGTTACAAGTACATGTATGTTCCCTCCAGTTCCAGTCATGAAGACGCAAATACATGTGCGTCCACCGTTAACATGTCCTCTGTTGATCCGCCATGAATGGGCCGGAAATTCCATTCCTAAGTACGAAAGGCCACCGCCTTTATATGGTTCACTTATGCCATTTTACAGTCCAGGCAAGTAGGCCCTGATTCTGTCATCAAGCTTTTCTTGTTTTCTGTCTCTGAAGCTCCAGTCCGAGCCTGCATCTGTGACCATGAACTTTGTCTCATTCTCTGCGCGGCTCACGAAGCCTGACATCAGCCTGCTGCCTGCCAAAAACTGTATTTCACCTTCGAAATTATCTGCTCCGTTCCCTGCCCGATGCATTCCTGTCTAGTAGTTTAAGTAAACATTCTTCCAGCTACCGAGCAAAGGCCCGGCTTCTCTGTCTTTATGCAAGTAATTCATAGCCCTATTACTATGGAAGATTCCGCCCTCGCATCTAGTGTAGACACTTAGACGCTTGTACACGCACTAACAGTCAGTATAGTCAGTATAGAATAAGATTCTACTCTAAGAGACCTCTCTTTTGGATAACATAGTTCTTTAAACATAGGATGTTAGATATGATTTGGGATTAGGTTGACTTGACCCTCCAGACTTCTGTCGCCACATGTAGAGCTAAATGTCAAGTCCCCTTCACCCCCTAGTTGCACGTCAATTACACGTCATACTGCTGCGCGCGCATATCTGCCAAGTATTTCTGCTGACATTGCGAAATTCTTTCATGTAACCACCCTCTTATGACATCACATCTGATGACGTTCTTTCATCACTCCCAGTTACGCCTATTTTTGCTACGTATGAAAATATTATCACCACTATCAATTGTTACGCCTCTTGTATTGGCCTCACTGTAATGCCTATTGTATAAAAGTAATTGATTGTCAATAACGTATGTACTTCACTTCCTGAACCCTCGTGGTGATGGAACCTGGAGCAACCGATTATAATCGACCACTGGAATAAAGCCCATTCCGAACCTCTAATACCACGGATTCTGCCTCTTATTTACTGAGCTATTTTATTATGTTTCTGTATCAAATTAAGTCCCGGTAATTAAATTATTTACCACACCTGGACCGGAATCAAGCATCCTAGGACCGGTTTCTGGCTATCAGCCGTCATCAGCCAGGATAGCTTGACTCCAGTGGCATAGTGAGCACGGGTCCCACGTCTGGGAAAACCCATCCCACTTAGGGCGAAAAGCTTTACAACAAACAAATGATGGACGGAATGCTGACAATGCAGACATTCTCCCCCAGTCAAGAGATCTGGGTTAAATCCATCGTTCTTTTGCCCACTACGCCACCCCAGTTTAGACATGGCCATATGCAAATCAGTCTTGACCCAGTGCCTCATGGGAACAGTCCATCCCGAACTGCCAAGCCATGTCTTCCCTGGACCGGAATCAAGCATCCTAGGACCGGTTTCTGGCTATCAGCCGTCATCAGCCAGGATAGCTTGACTCCAGTGGCATAGTGAGCACGGGTCCCACGTCTGGGAATACCCATCCCACTTAGGGCAAAAAGCTTTACAACAAACAAATGATGGACGGAATGCTGACAATGCAGACATTCTCTTCCAGTCAAGAGATCTGGGTTAAATCCATCGTTCTTTTGTCCACTACGCCACCCCAGTTTAGACATGGCCATATGCAAATCAGTCTTGACCCTGTGCCTCATGGGAACAGTCCAGCCCGAACTGCCAAGCCATGTCTTCCCTGGACCGGAATCAAGCATCCTAGGACCGGTTTCTGGCTATCAGCCGTCATCAGCCAGGATAGCTTGACTCCAGTGGCATAGTGAGCACGGGTCCCACGTCTGGGAATACCCATCCCACTTAGGGCGAAAAACTTTACAACAAACAAATGATGGACGGAATGCTGACAATGCAGACATTCTCCCCCAGTCAAGAGATCTGGGTTAAATCCATCGTTCTTTTGCCCACTACGCCACCCCAGTTTAGACATGGCCATATGCAAATCAGTCTTGACCCTGTGCCTCATGGGAACAGTCCAGCCCGAACTGCCAAGCCATGTCTTCCCTGGACCGGAATCAAGCATCCTAGGACCGGTTTCTGGCTATCAGCCGTCATCAGCCAGGATAGCTTGACTCCAGTGGCGTAGTGAGCACGGGTCCCATGTCTGGGAATACCCATCCCACTTAGGGCGAAAAGCGTTACAACAAACAAATGATGGACGGAATGCTGACAATGCAGACATTCTCCCCCAGTCAAGAGATCTGGGTTAAATCCATCGTTCTTTTGCCCCCCCCCCCGACACCCCAGTTTAGACATGGCCATATGCAAATCAGTCTTGACCCTGTGCCTCATGGGAACAGTCCAGCCCGAACTGCCAAGCCATGTCTTCCCTGGACCGGAATCAAGCATCCTAGGACCGGTTTCTGGCTATCTGCCGTCATCAGCCAGGATAGCTTGACTCCAGTGGCGTAGTGAGCACGGGTCCCACGTCTGGGAATACCCATCCCACTTAGGGCGAAAAGCGTTACAACAAACAATTGATGGACGGAATGCTGACAATGCAGACATTCTCCCCCAGTCAAGAGATCTGGGTTAAATCCATCGTTCTTTTGCCCACTACACCACCCCAGTTTAGACATGGCCATATGCAAATCAGTCTTGACCCTGTGCCTCATGGGAACAGTCCAGCCCGAACTACCAAGCCATGTCTTCACTGGACCGGAATCAAGCATCCTAGGACCGGTTTCTGGCTATCAGCCGTCATCAGCCAGGATAGCTTGACTCCAGTGGCGTAGTGAGCACGGGTCCCACGTCTGGGAATACCCATCCCACTTAGGGCGAAAAGCGTTACAACAAACAAATGATGGACGGAATGCTGACAATGCAGACATTCTCCCCCAGTCAAGAGATCTGGGTTAAATCCATCGTTCTTTTGCCCACTACGCCACCCCAGTTTAGACATGGCCATATGCAAATCAGTCTTGACCCTGTGCCTCATGGGAACAGTCCAGCCCGAACTGCCAAGCCATGTCTTCCCTGGACCGGAATCAAGCATCCTAGGACCGGTTTCTGGCTATCAGCCGTCATCAGCCAGGATAGCTTGACTCCAGTGGCACAGTGAGCACGGGTCCCACGTCTGGGAATACCCATCCAACTTAGAGCGAAAAGCTTTACAACTTAACTGGACACAGCATCACCAATGCATCCATTATAACTAGACACAATACTTCATATGTGCCCCAGAAATGGATAACCTACCCACATGTGGCTTCCATTATGAGGCACGATACTCTAGATGTGACCAGAGGACTGAACACAATAACCAGATGTGTTTTTCACAAGTGGATAGATCTCCATATTCATGCTCCAGAACAGGACCCAATACACCGGATTGGGCCTCGTGTATGGAGACACAATAGTTTCGATATGGCCTCCAGAACAGGATACAACACTCCACAGTCAGATTTCCAAACTGGATACAATGCACTCTTGTTGGTCACCAAGACCCTTGATACAAATGCACTTCTGTAAAATGCAATGGGATTTACAATTGGAACTCTTTATTATCTTGTATTTTTTATAAATCAGTGTGCATTTAAATCCATATATATTTTATGGTAGAATTTATCTGTGTTTGTTCATATTTAGTTTGGGTTTTGTGAAAATAATGAAGATGCAGCTGGTATATTTCTACGTTTGTTTAACCAATAAATGTACAATCATTCTTGAAAGCCTGGTGGATTTTCAAGCCATTGTAAGAAATTAAGGTACTGGTAATGAGGGGTGAAACAGTACTGAAGCAGCAACCACAATTCTCTGTTAGAATGAAGTCACTAGCAAACCCTAAATTAACCTGTGCTCAACCCTCCGGGAGTTATACACAGAGCAGTCAGGTTTACCTTAGAGCAATGTGTAAAGTACTTATGCAGCACTTCAGATAGAAATAAAGTAAAACACAATACAAGAAAAATCCCACAACAATTTTGAAAAATAAAGTAAAGTTTAATAAATAATTTAAGAACAAAACAACAAAAATCCATAGTAGTAGAACCGGAGATACGCAATTTAAAACATCTAACTGAAAATAGTGCTAAAAAGTGCAATGCTCCCACTGTGGTTACGTGATCTCGCTGGACCCAGACACAGTCACAAGTTCAGGCCGTCTGCGATGGAGAGCGGACCAGACACAGGGACCCAGTTACGCCGCTGAACAAGAATACTTTAAATCCTGATTGCGGAGCTTTGCGAGGCCCTCTGTCGAGGATGTGTCGCGCAGCCGAGGCAACGGGAATTCCTGATGTGGAGATGCATTGTGCAGCAGCAGTTCTAAGGAGCTTTGAGGTTGCAGTGCATGGTCCTAAGTCCTCATAAAGAATGTTGTAGATAAAAAGCTCGCAATACGAAGCTCTGCATCAAAGATGTGTTGTGCACCTGTTGGTTCTGGAAAATTAGCTAGGCTTTGCGATGCAGGGTCCTATATCATCGTTGAGGATGCCGTAGACGAGGGGTTTGCAATATGAAGGCTTGTGTCACCGTTGTATCAGCAGTTGCAATTCCCAGGAGGCTGCGGCTGCAATGTGAAGTCCTGAGTTCATGTTGTGCCGTACAGTGGTTCTGATGTGGAATTCTTGGGAGGGGATGCATCATGCAGCATCTCCGATATGGATTTTCTGGGAGGCAATGAGTTACACAGCAGCTCTGAGGTGGAGTTTCTTGGTGGCGATGAGTTGTGCTGCAACAGATCTGCTGGGAACCACAGCTGGGCTGGTAGAACATCCTTAGGCCCACTTCCAAGGGTCCAGGACTGGAGTGGCACCACTTGGGAGGGTAGGGTTAACAGCTGCTCACAGCTAGAAGAGTTCTGGGGCTGGATACAAAATTGTCGGAGCCCGTTCTGTCCCTGAGGCTCTGATCAGGATTCAGGCCAACTATCCCTTGGAGTCACTGTGGTGGTCCTGGGTTCAAGATGTGGGTCCAGTCCTTCTCACTCAGGCACGAGGGCAGCACAGCAGGGCAGAGTGGCAGTCCTTCTTGTGGCAAAGTAGCAGAGCAGTACTTCTTCTGAGCCTTCGACAGGTTCAGATGTGCACTGAAGAGTTGGGTCAGAGGGTCCAATATTCAGACCTGGTGCCAACTTTCAACTAGAAGAAGGTTCTGAAGGCTTCCACCCCAGAGGTGTTTGGAACTTCCTGATTCCCTGCCCTGACTCGAGACTGTCTGGGGTCACAATGGACTAGTGTGAAACCCTTTGTGAGAGTGCTCAGGCAGAGCCTTTGTGATGCACAAGTGTGGTAGGTAACAGCTCCCCCCCTCATCAAGTCAGAAATGGTCCATCCTGCCAACACCCATGGTCCTATGTTCCACGGTTTGGGAGCTATACTAAAAGACCAACTGCCAGCTACATCTAGTCATGTGACCCAGAGGTACGCTGCAGGCTCCAAATGGTTAGGACAAAAAATTCAAACTTTCCAAAAGTGGCATTTGTAGAATTGTGACTTAAAATCCGACTTTACCATTAAAGAGGTCTTCTAATTACAATTCTTTAAACACCAAACTCAACCTGTCTAACTGCTCTCAATTGGAAGTTACCACTTATTAAATGTAATAAGGGAACCCAATGTTAGCCTATGGGAGATGTAGGCAGTGGTGAAAAACGAATATATGAGTTTTTTGCTACTAGCACATGTAAAACTTAAAGGTACATGTACAACTTTTTTTTAATACACTGCATCTTGCCACCCTGTGGGCTATTTAGGGCCTACCCTAGGGTGACATGAATGTATTGAAAAGGAAGGTTTAGGCCTGGCAAAAGGTTTATTTTGCCAGTTCAAAATGCCAGTATAGAACAGCACACACAGGCTGGAATGGTAGGCCTGAAGCATGTTTTACAAGGCTACCTAAATGCGTGGCACAATCACTGATGCAAGCCAACAAGTAGAATTTAAATTACAGACCCTGGGTACACGAGGTACGACTTTACTAAGGACTAATAAGTAAATTAAATGTGCCAATTGTATACAAGCCAATTCTGCCATGTTTAGGGGAGAGAGCACACGTACGTTAGCAGTGGTTAGCAGTGGTAAAGGGCACAGAGTCCTAAGGCCAACAAAACCGAGATCTGCTAAAATAGAAGGTGAGCTGGCAAAATGTTGGGGGAAGACCACCCTAAGGCTGACAGATATAAGAGCCATACATGCCATTTGTTAGAATTGGGAATCTCTGGTTGGCACAGGTCTGCACTTGTGACAAGCAGGGACTCTTACTCCTCAGTCAGAGTAAGGGGATCACCCTTTCAAATAACCCCTGCTCACCCTTTATGTAGTGTGGCGCAAGCAGTCAAGACTATTCTCAGGGCGTCATAGGTTAAGCATTTGTGAACACATACAGTAATACAATGACACACCACAAATGGACGGATCACTGACTAAATATCGAAGGTCAAAATATCGACCTACAAAAATATCGGAACAAAAATATCGATGTCAAGAATATCGACATCCTATCTACAACATGGTAACTACAAAAATATTGATAATTGAATATCGATATCAAAAATATTGTTATTAAAAAATATCGTTTTTTTTGTTTAAAAATATATGTAAAATAAACCAAATAATACTTATAAATAAAATAAACATAATTAAATATATTTTATAATATTTAACATTAATACTTAATATATATATTTTAATAAAAACATTAATTAAACATATACATATAATATATAATATATATACTTACTTAATAATTAGTTTTAATTATTATTTTAGTAACGTATAAATTATTAATTTTGTAAAAAAATTACCAATACATCTATACACATAAAACAATAACATTAATAAATATTAAATAATTACATATAGCAAATAAAAAATAATAATTTTAATTTGAATATTTTTTATTATTAATAATATATTACATTAGCTAAAATAATATAAAACATATTAAATATCAGAGAAAATAAAACTACTACTCCAACTCCAACAAAAAAAACAGTAAGGAAAATGTTGGATAGCATAGGGCTAAAAATTACTATTTCCACTACAGGGAGTGTAACAGGAGGGAAAGTGTTGGATAGCGTAGGGGTAAAAATAACTATTCCAACTCCAGAGAGTGCAACAGTAGGGAAAGCGTTGGATAGCGTAGGGGTAACAATTACTATTCCAACTCCAAAGAGTGCAACAGTAGGGAAAGCGTTGGATAGCGTAGGGGTAAAAATTACTATTCCAACTCCAGAGAGTGCAACAGTAGGGAAAGTGTTGGATAGCGTAAGGGTAAAAATTACTATTCCCACTCCAGAGAGGCCAACAGTAGGGAAAGCATTGGATAGCGTAGGGGAACAAATTACTATTCCAACTCCAGAGAATGCAACAGTAGGGAAAGCATTGGATAGCGTAGGGGTAAAAATTACTATTCCCACTCCAGAGAGTGCAACAGTAGGGAAAGCGCTGGATAGCGTAGGGGTACAAATTATTATTCCCACTCCAGTAAGTGAAACAGTAGGGAAAGCGCTGGATAGCGTAGGGGTAAAAATTACTATTCCCACTCCAGAGAGTGCAACAGTAGGGAAAGCGCTGGATAGCGTAGGGGTAAAAATTACTATTCCCCCTCCAGATAGTGAAACAGTTGGGAAAGCACTGGATAGCGTAGGGGTTCAATGAACATAATAACCAATTAAATAATTTGTTATTAAAAAATTGCATATTAATAATTAATTTACAAAATAATTATTAATAAATACAAATAATTTAAACTAAATATTTTAATAAATAACATTAAATTACATCTCACACAATTCCCCCTTTAACACACAACACACTACACATACAAAAAACACAATAAATGTAACTATCAATTTATCTATTATTTACAATTAATAATACATTCTTTATAATTAATATAGTTATTAATTTACTAGTTAATACATATTAACTACCAAATTACAATTAATCACAAATTAATTATTAATTAACAATAAATTAATTAGCAATAACAACAAATAAAATGAAATAATAAATTATTTATATTTACTATATTTAACTAACTAATAACAATTAATTACCAATTAATAATGAATTAACAATTAATTAATAATAAATACAAATAAAAAAACAATATAATTAATATTTTAATTTATTACATCCCACCCTATTCCCCAATAAACCCACAACCCACTACACATATAAATTCACATAATTAATTTAATTATCAATTAATCACTTAATAAAAATGAATCACCAATTAATTATTAATTAACAATAAATAAATTAGCAATCACAATAAATAAATATTAATAATAAACTAATTATAACTAATATAATTAACCAATTAATAAAATTAATTTAGAATTAATAATTAATTAACGATTAAGTAATCATAAATACCAAATAAACAAAACATATTAATTCATTAATTATAATTAAATTACTTCCCACCCTATTCCCCTATAAACCCACAACCCACTTTGATACTAAAACGCTAAATTTACTTTAAAATAATTATTAATCTCTAAACATTTATTTTTAAATGTATTAAAATACATTACAATAATCTTTAACATACAAATAAAATACATATAAATTTCGAGATTATTGACATCGATATTTTTGCTTACGATACTACTTACATCGATACTAAGTACTTCGATATTATTTACATCGATATTACTTACCTTGGGGTCGATATTCTGTCCATCAATATTCTTGACTGCGATATTCTGTCCCTACGATATTAAAAACTCGATATTATTGTAGGTCGATATTAAAAACTCGATATTTTGGCTGACCACCAAATGGACACCAGTCAAGGTTGTATCAAAAATAGTTTTCTTTATATAAGGTTTAGCACAAGACCAGAATAACGAATAAAATGACCACAGTATTATTTTAAAGTTCAATGTTCTTGTAGAAAGGCTTAAAATGCAAAAATAGGCCTCTTTCAGTTAAAATACACTTTTTTCACATAAGTACGCTGCTGTCAAGGCTCTGTACGGTTCGTACCTGGATGTGCGACTCGTTGGCATTCAAAACAAGGGACGTACGAGTCGAACCATCGTGGCGGACTCCGGGGTCCGTGGCGTGCACGCTGCGGTGCGAACAGAACAAAGTTCCTTGGTGTTGTAGGGTCCGCAACGGACAGTGCGGGACAAGTCGATGGGTCCGGGTCGTAGTTCGGCTGCGTATTCGGATGCTGGTCGGGTCGCGGCGTCGGGACGCGGCGTTGGTACGGGACCTTCAGGGATACGTATGGATGGCCCGGATCGGCTTGCAGAGTCCGTGGTGTTCGGCGTTCGAGCCGTACCTTCGGTGCGGATAGGCGGCGAGCCGTACAGTGTACGGGGAGGATCAGCGTGATGCGGCTTCTCGGCTCTGAGTACGGCACGGTGCAGTACGTCTTAGCAGCGTACGGACCGTACCTGCGGGACAACGAAGCTTGGGTCCGGCGTACAGGATTAGGCAGCCAGGGCTGTACGACTCGAATCGGCGGTGAAGGTTAGGTGCGATGCGGCCGGGAGGGATACGGTGCGTACTAACGCTTTTAGATCAGCGTAGACACACGGTGCCGGGCGGCAAAGACACGGCTTCGCGGAGGATGGGGTACGAGTCGTACTGTGGCCAAATCCAGAGGGAAACAAGCAAGAATTGTCCAGGCAACTCAGTTTTGGAAGGCAGATGAGTCCAATGGTCCTGGGACTCAGTTCAGGG
This sequence comes from Triturus cristatus, assembly GCF_964204655.1. Classification (NCBI taxonomy): domain Eukaryota; kingdom Metazoa; phylum Chordata; class Amphibia; order Caudata; family Salamandridae; genus Triturus; species Triturus cristatus. The sequence goes on along the minus strand of NC_140594.1, from coordinate 31,442,308 downwards.
GGCCAGCTCTTCTTCCAAGCAATTGGAGATTGTTGAAAACAAAGTGCAAAGTCTCTCTTAGTCTTTTCCTCTCCTTTCTCAGCAAGGCACCAACTGCAGGCCAATCCCCCAGGTTAGGGAAAGTTACTCCTCCTTCAGCTTCTTCCAGGTCCTTCTGGTCAGGCAGAGTTTCTTCGTGGTTCAATCAGGATCTGATTTCTTAGGAGCAGGGCTCCTACATTTATATCAAGTTTCTTTTGTCTTTACAGGCCAGGGGGGCCTTTGCATAATCCCAGTCCAGTTCTTTTCAGTGAGGAGCACTTTGTTGTTGGGACTCTGGCTTCTTCTTTCAGCAGGCAGGCCAGAGACATCAGACGCTCCCCAGGGGGTGAAGCTAGCATTGTGGGGGCAGAGCACGGCCCTATTCAGAGTCAAGGTGCACTCCTCCCACCCATCCTGGTGTAATCTCTCTATTCACCACCTGGTAGCCCCAGCCTGTCTCCTGGAACTTCCCAGCCCTGTCACTCAAGCTACACACAAAGAAGATAACCCTCCCCTCCAGAGGCGGACTGAAATGGTTAGACATGCAAAGGCTAACTTTCTAAAAGTAGCATTTGCAAACCCAGGATATTAAATAACCTTTGCTAAAAGATGTATTTTATTATTCTGAGTTCAGGCATACTAAACATGAATTTCTACCATGCTTCCTGAGCCTGCTAGGATTATAGAGTGTTATAATCTAGCAGCCCATTCTGGCCTATGGAGAGCAGTAGCCTTACAATAGTGAAAAACGAAAATGGCTGTAATTCACTATTAGGACATGCCACACACTTCAGGGCATGTCCTACCTTATCCTTACAATGCACCCTGCCCTAGGGCCTACCTTAGGGGTGACTAACATGAAGGTAAGGGAAGGTTTAGGGACTGGCAAGTGGGGGCACTTGCCCAGTCAGCATTACAGTACCAGACTGCATGCAGGTTCTGCAATGGCAGACCTTAGATACATTTTACCAGGCGGCTTCTGTGGGTGGTACAACCAGTGCTGCAGGCCCACTAGCAGCATTGGGATATACAAGCCCGTGGCACCCCTGGTGCACTCTACGAGGGACTGATAGTAAACCAAATAAGCCAAACATGGAAGTCAATTCACATAATACATTTTCCCCTAGGGAGCACTTGCCCTGTGGCACTGGATGGCAGTGGCACAGGGCCCTGAGCAGCTAACACCAGCACAAAAATACATTGAGGCACAGACAAAAATGGAAGAGTGACCCACGCCAATGGTGCCAGGTCTAACACGTGTCCCCTCCAGCTGAAATGTGGGGAGAAGTACCCTACCCCAGGGAGTTCTCATCACTAAGGTGGAAAAATCTGGAAAGACCATCAGCGTTGGCGTGGTCTATACCGGGGCGATGTTCCACCGTGAAATCCATCCCCTGTAGGGAAATGGACCACCTCAACAACTTAATATTCTCACCCCTCATCTGCATCAACCACCTGAGGGGCCTGTGGTCGGTTTGAACCCGGAAGTGAGACCCAAAAAAGTAGGGTCTTAGCTTCTTCAATGCCCAGACCACAGCAAATGCTTCTCGCTCAATCGCACTCCACTTTTGTTCCCGGGGAAGTAACCTCCTACTTATGAAGGCTACAGGTTGGTCTCAGCCCTCCTCAGTCATCTGTGAGAGAACAGCCCCTACACCATGCTCTGATGCATCTGTCTGCACAAGGAATTCTTTGGAGAAGTCAGGAGCCAAGAGCACGGGCGCCGTGCACATGGCAGTTTTCAGGGTGTCAAAAGCCTTCTGACAGGTGTCAGTCCATATCACTTTTCTGGGCTGCTTCTTCGAAGTCAGCTCTGTCAAGGGGGCAACAATGCTGCCATACCCTTTGACAAACCTCCTGTAGTACCCTGTGAGTCCTAAAAAGGCCCTCACCTCTGTCTGGGTCTTTGGGGTTCCCAAGCCAGGATGGTTTCAATCTTGGGTTGGAGGGGCGCCACCTGGCCGCTCCCCACTTGGTGTCCCAAGTACACCACTGATCCCTGCCCGATCTGACACTTGCTTGCCTTGATCGTGAGGCCTGCCTTGCGCAGTGCCATCAACACTTCCCAGAGATGTTGCAGGTGTTCCTTCCATGTGCCATTGAACACTGCGATGTCATCCAGGTATGCGGCGCTGAACTTGGTCAGCCCAGCCAACACCTGGTTGACCAACCTCTGGAAGGTGGCAGGGGCATTCTTCATCCCAAATGGCATAACCCGGAACTGGAAATGCCCATCTGGTGTGGAGAAAGCGGACCTCTCTTTGGCCCCATCAGTCAAGGCGATCTGCCAGAACCCAGACGTTAAATCAAACGTGCTGAGGTACCGTGCAGCCCCTAACCGATCGATGAGCTCGTCAGCTCTGGGGATGGGGTGCGCGTCAGTCTTCGTGACTGAGTTGAGTCCTCTGTAGTCCACACAGAACTGGAGTTCGGGTGTGGCACCCAGCGCGGCAGCCTTTGGGACCAAGACCACTGGGCTGGCCCAAGGACTGCTGGAGGACCCAACCACCCCTAGAGCAAGTATATTTGAGACCTCCTCTTTGATGCAGGCTCTGACCCTGTCAGTTACCCTGTAAGCTTTGTGCTTCACAGGTAAGCTGTCTCCTGTATCCACATCATGGAAGCACCAATCTGTGATACCAGGAACCAGGGAGAACAGGTCAGGAAACTACCCCAGCAGCTGGCGGCAGTCATCCTGTTGCTCAGGGGTCAGGGTGGGTGAGAGCTTAACTCCATCCACTGACCCGTCTTGCTCTGAGGCTACCAGGAGGTCAGGAAGAGGCTCAGACTCCTCCTCCGTCCCTCATCTGTGGCCAAGAGCATGCCCACTTCGGACCTCTCCAAGTGGGGATCAGTCGATTGACATGTAGGACCCTTAAGGGGTTCCTAGGAGACTGCAAGTTCACCAAGTAGGTGACAGAACTCTTGCGCTCCACAATCTCAAAGGGTCCTGTCCACTTGTCCTGGAGTGCACAGGGCTCCACAGGGGCCAGGACCCATACCTTTTGAACAGGTTGAAGCTCAACCAGAGTGGCATTCTGGTCGTACCACCGCTTCATTTCCTCCTGGCTGGCTTCCAGATTTGCCTCAGCAAGTTGCCTGAAACGCCTAGTCTGGTTCCGAAAAGCCAGCATGTAACTATATACATTCTGGGGAGGTTTCCTGGGAGATTGCTCCCAGCCTTCCTTGACCAGACTAAGAGGTCCTCGTACTGGGTGGCCATACAGAAGCTCAAAGGGACTGAACCCCAGAGACTTCTGTGGCACCTCACGGTACGCGAAGAGAAGGCAGGGTAAGAGGACACCCCACTTACGCCTCATGGGCTCCTCAAGGCCCATAATCATGCCCTTTAGGGTTCGGTTGAATCTCTCAACCAACCCGTTTCCTTGGGGATGGTAAGGGGTGGTGAACTTGTAGGTCACACCACACTCTTGCCAAAGAGATTTCATATATTTTGATATGAAATTGGTCCCCCTGTCAGACACCACCTCTAGAGGGAATCCTACTCGTGAGAAAATTCCCATCAGTGCCCGTCCCACCACGGGGGCCGTCACTGTCCTTAGGGGGATGGCTTCAGGGTACCAGTGGCATGGTCCACCAAGACCAGGATAAACCTGTTGCCCATGGCTCTCTTGGGGTCCAGTGGCCCCACAATGTCAATCCCCACTCGCTGGAATGGGGTACTGACCACAGGGAAAGGTTGGAGTGGAGCCCTCAGCTTCCTTCCACTCTTACCACTTGCCTGGCAAGTCTGGCATGTCCTGCAGTGAATGTCAGAACTCCTGCGCATTTGAGGCCAATAAAAGTGGGTGACAAGCCTTTCGAAGGTCTTGTCCTGCCCCAAATGCCCTGCTAACGGAACGTCGTGAGCCAGCCCCAGTAGGAAGGCTCTGAACTTCTGGGTTACCACCAGCGCACGGGCTGACCCAGGTTTCAGCAACCTTAGGCTCTGAGTACAGGAGGTCGTTCTCCCAGTAGATTAAGTGAGTACCGGACTGATCACCATTGGCCTGGGCTGCAGCCTGCTGCCGCATACCCACTAGAGAGGGGCACTCTTTCTGCTCCCTGCAGAATTCCTCCCTGGTGGGGCCTCCTTCTTGCTGCCAATGGGTCAACTCAGGCAGGTCCCCCAGTTTGGCTATCTGTTCCCCGGTAGGCTCCAGGGCATCCCCCTCAAGGTCTGCTTCCTCCTGGGCTGTGGGAACGTTAGGAGCCGGTTTCCCATGCCTCCTGCGCCCTCTCCCTAAGGCCGGTTCCTGGGCCTCTCCCTCAGGCTCCAGGGTCTCTTCAACACCCCTACTGGCTGCCATCGACCGGGTGGTCACGCACGCCCAATCAGGTAAACCCACCATCCGCAGGTGAGTTGTCTTCTCCACCTTTTTCCAAGGGGAACTCTCCAAATCATTCCCTAGGAGACAGTCTACAGGCATGGCAGTTCTCACAGCGACTTGCAGAGTACCAGAGACCCCCCCCCACTCAAAGGGAACTTGAGCCATTGGACAATGACTCTCTGTGTTGTCAGCGTTGACCACACGGCAGAATGCGTGTGGGACCACCTGCTCTGGAGACACCAGGTGTTTCTTGACAGCAGTCACACTGGCTCCTGTATCTCTAAGAGCCCCCACCCTTTTGCCATTTATGGTCACCCACTGCCCATACTTTTGAGTATTGGGGGGCAGTTGGGCCTCAGCGACCATCTCACCATCTCCTAATGAGACTAGGGTAATCTGTACGGGATCCCCCTCCCCTTGGACATCTACCTCTCTCCCAAAGGCTACACTAGCCACCTGCTTGGGGGGTGGAGCACCAGAGGGTGCTGATTTACCAAACATGGGGCACTTGGGATCCATGGAATAGTGCCCCAGGTTGTTACACTTGTAACATCTGGGGGGCCCTCTTTGAACAGGGTTACCTGTCGGGGTCCCGGTCTGCTTCGGGCGGGGGTGGCTGAGAACCTTTCCCTTGGTTCCCCTGGGAATTACTTTGGGGCCCTCTGTAGAACTCCCTCTGTTTACCCTTGTCCCCCCACTCTTCTGCTGGGGACCCTGACCACCTTTGGCGCGGCCTCCCACGGGACCCTTGTGGACCCTGGTGCTGATCCAGCGGTCCGCCTCCTCAGCAAGCTTCCTAGGGTTAGTTAGCTTGCTATCGATCAGGTGCTGGCGTAGCTCAGGAAAACAATTATCAGACAAGTGCTCCCATGCAATTAGATCAAACAGCCCTTGGTAATCATTTACTTTGCTACCCTTCACCCAACCATCTAGCGCTCTGGAAAAAAAAGTCACATATTCTACATAAGTGGTACCAGGTTTCTTGGTGCATTCCCTAAATCTCTGCCTGTACAATTCAGGAGTTAACCCATACCTTGTCATCAGAGCTTCCTTCATGTGTGGATAGGATGTGGTGACATCAGAGGGGAGATCTAGCAGTGTGTCCCGCCCCTCACTCAGGAACCTTCCCCACAACCCCGCTCCCCAATCTCTCTCAGGGACCCGGTGGGAGGACATGGCTACTTCATAGGCCCTGAACCACTGCCCAATATCATCCTGCTTGTTATACTCTTTCACCCCATCTTTAGGAATGTGCACCCTTGACTCTGTTAAATTGCTGCCACCAGAGGGAGAGCGGTCTAAACTCTTGGCCTTGAGATCCAACTCCCTCATTTTTACCTCATGCTCCATGGCCAGCCTTTGTCTTTCCATTTCCATTTGAAGTTTTGCCATCTCCACTTCATGTGCTCTTGCAGCCATCCTGTCGGCCATCTCCTCTGGCGACAGGCCTCTGCCAGGCTCAGAAGCACCTTCTGGGGGTATCACCTCCAGCACATTCTCTGGGAACTTGGATTCGTACCAGGCCCTCAGAGCCTTCGTGTACTGCTCCTTGTTTTTCAATCCAGTTTGGTTAATTCTGTACTTGGAGAGGTATCCTTTCAAGACTTCACTTGTGCACCTCATCAGTGCCTTCTCCTCCCAATCTATGTCATCAACCCCAGAGAATATAGAGGACGCCCCGCCTCCATTGACTGAGCTAGGCATGGTTTCTTAAAGTGGAGATTCTTCAACAAAACAAAAATCAATACTGTGTGGCTGCGTTATCGGTCTGAACTCACTACGTGGTGTTCACTCAATCACTGTACATGAATCACAAATGCAAATTCAAATCCCACCGCTGCCACCAATGTTAGAAATGGGGGTCTCTAGTTGGCACAGGTATGCACTTGCGACAAGCAGGGACTCTTACTTCTAAGTCAGAGTAAGGGGATCACCCTTTCAAATAACCCCTGCTCACCCTTTAGGTAGTGTGGCGCAAGCAGTCAAGACTATACTAAGGGCGTCATAGGTTAAACATTTGTGAACACATACAGTAATACAATGACACACCACAAATGGACACCAGTTAAGGTTGTATCAAAAATAGTTTTCTTTATATAAGGTTTAGCACAAGACCAGAATAACGAATAAAATGACCACAGTATTATTTTAAAGTTCAATGTTCTTGTAGAAAGGCTTAAAATGCAAAAATAGGCTTCTTTCAGTTAAAATACACTTTTTTCACGTAAGTACGCTTCTGTCAAGGCTCTGTACGGTTCGTACCTGGATGTGCGACTCGTTGGCATTCAAAACAAGGGAAGTACGAGTCGAACAATCGTGGCGGACTCCGGGGTCCGTGGCGTGCACGCTGCGGTGCGAACAGAACAAAGTACCTTGGTGTTGTAGGGTCCGCGACGGACAGTGCGGGACAAGTTGATGGGTCTGGGTCGTAGTTTGGCAGCGTATTCGGATGGTGGTCGGGGTGCGGCGTCGGGACGCAGCGTTGGTACGGGACCTTCAGGGATACGTGCGGATGGCCCGGATCGGCTTGCAGAGTCCGTGGCGTTCGGCGTTCGAGCTGTACCTTCGGTGCGGATAGGCGGCGACACTTCTCGGCGAGCCGTACAGTGTACGGGGAGGATCAGCGTGATGCGGCTTCTCGCCTCTGAGTACGGCACGGTGCAGTACGTCTTAGCAGCGTACGGACCGTACCTGCGGGACAACGAAGCTTGGGTCCGACGTACAGGATTAGGCAGCCAGGGCTGTACGACTCGAATCGGCGGGGAAGGTTAGGTGCGATATGGCCGGGAGGGATACGGTGCATACTAACGCTTTTAGATTAGCGTAGACACACGGTGCCGGGCGGCAAAGACACGGCTTCGCGGCGGATGGGGTACGAGTCGTACTGGGGCCAAATCCAGCAGGAAACAAGCAAGAATTGTCCAGGCAACTCAGTTTTGGAAGGCAGATGAGTCCAATGGTCCTGGGATTCAGTTCAGGGGGCCAGCTCTTCCTCCAAGCCCTTGGAGATTGTTGAAAACAAAGTGCAAAGTCTCTCTTAGTCTTATACTCTCCTTTCTCAGCAAGGCACCAACTGCAGGCCAATCCCCCAGGTTAGGGAAAGTTACTCCTCCTTCAGCTTCTTCCAGGTCCTTCTAGTCAGGCAGAATTTCTTCGTGGTTCAATCAGGATCTGATTTCTTAGGAGCAGGGCTCCTACCTTTATACCAAGTTTCTTTTGTCTTTACAGGCCAGGGCGGCCTTTGCATAATCCCAGTCCAGTTCTTTTCAGTGAGGAGCACTTTGTTGTTGGGACTCTGGCTTCTTCTTTCAGCAGGCAGGCCAGAGACATCAGACGCTCCCCAGGGGGTGGAGCCAGCATTGTGGTGGCAGAGCACTGCCCTATTCAGAGTCAAGGTGCACTCCCCCACCCATCCTGGTGTAATCTTTCTATTCACCACCTGGCAGCCCCAGCCTGTCTCCTGGAACTTCCCAGCCCTGTCACTCAAGCTACACACAAAGAAGATAGCCCTCCCCTCCAGAGGCGGACTGAAATGGTTAGGCACGCAAAGGCTAACTTTCTAAAAGTAGCATTTGCAAACCCAGGATATTAAAATAACTTTTGCTAAAAGATGTATTTTATTATTCTGAGTTCAGGCATACTAAACATGATTTTCTACCATGCTTCCTGAGCCTGCTAGGATTATAGAGTGTTATAATCTAGCAGCCCATTCTGGCCTATGGAGAGCAGGTAGCATTACAATAGTGAAAAACGAAAATGGCTGTAATTCACTATTAGGACATGCCACACACTTCAGGGCATGTCCTACCTTATCCTTACAATGCACCCTGCCCTAGGGCCTACCTTAGGGGTGACTAACATGAAGGTAAGGGAAGGTTTAGGGACTGGCAAGTGGGGACACTTGCCCAGTCAGCATGACAGTACCAGACTGCATGCAGGTTCTGCAATGGCAGACCTTAGATACATTTTACCAGGCTGCTTCTGTGGGTGGCACAACCAGTGCTGCAGGCCCACCAGCAGCATTTGGATATACAAGCCCTTGGCACCCCTGGTGCACTCTACGAGGGACTGATAGTAAACCAAATAAGCCAAACATGGAAGTCAATTCACATAATACATTTTCCCCTAGGGAGCACTTGCCCTGTGACACTGGATGGCAGTGGCACAGGGCCCTGAGCAGCTAACACCAGCACAAATATACATTGAGGCACAGACAAAAATGGAAGGGTGACCCACGCAAATGGTGCCAGGTCTAACACCATTCATGCAGATATATGAGATAGCAATACACTCATAAGAAAACATAAACAGTGAAACACAAACACGTCTTCAGCTGTTTCAGCTTCACTGCCAAACCTTCTCACTGTTTAACTCCGCGCCTGTCAATCTGCAAAGCTATTGGTCTGGCATTCATAAGAGACAGCTTTGAAAATCACTCTAAAAATAATTTTACATGTTTATCCATATTTAAAAATACAATACAGACGGTGAATCCCTCGGTACTGAGCTGTAAAAATGAAAACCAGGAACCGTATCCATAGTTAATATGGCTGTCATCGTGAAATCCCATTCTGGCACTGAGTGCTGCAAATGTAAGGCCCAGAACCACAGATCGCCCTGGACCGCCTGACAATGGACACAGCCAAACCCAGGAATATCCCTTCTCAAACTATCCCTCCTTCAACCCGTTTCATCTGATGGGCAGGGGCCTTGTGACTGAGGTCATGCCCTGGCTTGTTGTTGTGTTGATTGCGTTTGCTACACAATGAACATGTGTCAGTGAGGGCCTTGTCTTGTTCTGTTTGCTTCTCTCTTGGTCTCAGGCACACAATTATATCATTGTTGGAAAAGAATTCATCTGCGTGGCTTGGAAAATCTGTCCTGTGTGTTATGTTCTTTCTCTAATGGACTCCAACATCTGGGCGCTGCAGAGGTGCTGAATGTTGTACTAAAGATGCCACAATGCTGAAAGGAGTGCTCTCCCCAGTGATCTCCTGAAGATAATGGGAGGGGCTACCCAGGCCGGGGGGGCTGGCAGCCGGATATAGCTCAGGGGTGCAGGTCCACTATCAGGGATGCTGCTCCCTTCTTCTCCTCATGGCCGTCTTCGTGTTTGTGTGAAGCTCTGTCCTCCCTCATTTGCTTGAAGCCACATCCCCCCTCATTTGCGTGAAACTCTGCCCTTCTTCATTTGCATGAGGCCACGTCCTTCCTCATTTGCATGAAGCTCTGTCCTTTATCATTTGCATGAGGGCCACGTCCTCCCTCATTTGCTTGAAGCTCTGTCCTTTATCATTTGCATGAGGCCACGTCCTCCCTCATTTGCGTGAAGCCCTGCCCTCCATCATTTGCACGAGGCCACGTCCTCCATCATTTGCATGAGGCCACATCCTCCCTCATTTGCATGAGGCCATATCCTCCCTCATTTGCATGAGGGCCACGTACTCCCTCATTTGCATGAAGCTCTGTCCTTTATTATTTGCATGAGGGCCACGTCCTCCCTCATTTGCGTGAAGCCCTACCCTCCATCATTTGCGTGAAGAACTGCCCTCCATCCTTTGTCAGAGGCCACTTCCTCCCTCATTTGCGTGAGGCCATGTCCTCCCTCATTTGCATGAGGCTCTGCCCTCCCTCATTTGAATGAAGCTCTGTCCTCCCTCATTTGCATGAGGCTCTGTCCTCCATCATTTGCATGAGACCACATCCTCCTTCATTTGCATGAGGCCACGTCCTCCCTCATTTGTATGAGGCTCTGTCCTCCATCATTTGGTTGAGATCACATCCTCCCTCACTTGCATGAGGCGGCGGCCACGTCTTCCCTCATTTGCGAGAGGCCACTTCCTCCCTCATTTGCGTGAGGCCATGTCCTCCCTCATTTGCATGAGGCTCTGTCCTCCCTCATTTGCGTGAGGCCACATGCCCCCTCATTTTCATGAGGCTCTGTCCTTCATCATTTGGTTGAGGCCACGCCCTTCCTCATTTGCATGAGGCTCTGCCCTCCCTCATTTGCGTGAGGCCATGTCCTTCATCATTTGCATGAGGCTCTGTCCTCCATCATTTGGTTGAGGCCACGTCCTCCCTCACTTGCATGAGGCCATGTCTTCCCTCATTTGAGTGAGGCCACGTCCTCCCTCATTTGCATGAGGCCGTGTCCTGCCTCATTTGCGTGAAGCTCTGTCCTCCCTCATTTACATGAGGTCATGTCCTCACTCATTTGCTTGGGACCACGTCCTTCCTCATTTGCGTGAGGCCATGTCCTCTCTCATTTGCATGAGGCCATGTCCTCCCTCATTTGCATGAAGCCACAACCTCCATCATTTGCATAAGGCCATGTCCTCCCTCATTTAGGTGAAGCTCTGTCCTCCCTCATTTGCATGAGGCCACGTCCTCCCTCATTTGCATGAGGCCACGTCCTCCCTCATTTGCAAGAGGCCATGACTCTTAAAATCCTTGGGAGGTGCAGTGTGGACCACACAAGCATCTGCAGCCCCTTCTGTAAGTTGAAAGTAACCCGGGAGTGTGTGTGTGTGGGGGGAGGGGCTTAATGCAAAAAAGTGTGATCCGGGGTCACTTTGATAAAATGGGACCAGGAGGCATTTTTGAGTACATTTGCTATTAAAAACGTGTATTTATCGAGGTGAGGCCTGGTGTATGTAGACTGCATTAGAACGGCCGTACAGGTGGACGTTCACATTATGAGAAATGTAAAAGAGCTGAGGGCCTGACAGTAAAGTATCAATCTTCAGGAGAGAGTTTAAAAAAGAGCTGAGGGTCTGACAGTAAAGTATCAATCTGCAGGAGAGAGTTTAAAAAAGAGCCGAGGGCCTGACAGTAAAGTATCGATCTGCAGGAGAGAGTTTAAAAAAGAGCTTTACATTATCTGGAGCGAAGCCAGTTTTTATGAAGAAGCGAGATGGACGCAGATGAAGAGAAGGAGATATTACAGCATTCTGCAACAGCTGGTCTGCAGCTGTATCAGAGAGAGCTCACCAGCAGATAAGGGACATCAGTAATGAATGGAAGCTTGCCAACAAGCCATAAATAAATAAGAGACCGAGTACCGCCTTCTGTGCTAGTGAAACACATTTCTTTTTGTGAAGCAGCCTCATCCGAGGGCCCACGGTGCTTGCAACATAGAACTTTTATTAAAGTCAGGGTCCTAGATGAAATCCCCGCAAAGAGGTTAAGATGGCTCAGCGGGTTGATTGATTACTACTGAGATCTAAGGGATCTTCAGGGAACAGTTTCAGGGGCGTAACTTCCATTGGTGCAGCAGGTGCAGTGGTACCGAGGTCTGGGGGCCCATTGAACCCTGATTATTGCTGCATTTTAACAGTAGCCATGGGGCCCTTTTGCTTCCTTGTACTAGGATCTGGCATACTGACTATTAATTAAGGTATTTTAAATCCTGAAGAGCCCGACAGGAGTTCTGACAGCTGTTCAGGTTCCGCTCATGCTGCAGAGGTGCAAACCCTCTGCACACTCTGGTGCCCCTGCCTCCAGATACTCACCTGTCTCTGGGAATATTGCATGGTACCTGCCTGCTCCAGGAGGTAACGTTACGTCACACACGCAGGCAATCTTCGAAAAGTCCCAAACATAGAAAGGTATCCTGCCAACCCTTAAAGTTTGCAAAATGCCACAAACGACGTTGTTTAGCCCCCACTGATCCTGTTTACAAACCCCATCAGAGCTGTGGTGACAATGTGACATGTCAGAGCCATTCAAGGTTGCACAGGTGGCCTTTATGATGTCAAAGCTTATCAGACAGCTGTGCTGTCTGGTTTGCTAATGACATCTTGGGGACATTCGAAAAGCTGCCTTTGGAATGCACTCCGCCCACTGCTTACCATTGGCTTCGTGGCTTGTAACTCACTGTTGCTAGCTTTCCATTTGCTGGCTTTTTTTGTTTTAGGAAATCCAGATTGCGTTTGTCCCTCCCCTTGCCCACAGCCTATTTACTGTCTTCTTCCACCAGCATTGAATGTCTGTAAACAGGCCTTTAAATCTTGTTCTAATCTTGTCACATTTGCTGTGCATTCAAAGACAGAGGTCAAATGTCAGTGTCTGTCTTACAGGCAGCTTGGTGTTTACTTTTCTTTCGCTGACTTCAAAGTCAGAGGATTTATGTGTCAATCCTACTGGCTACTCGGGGTTGTGCAGAAGGAAGGCTGTTCAATGTTGTCTTTTTTTCTAGCACAAAGCAAAGTTTTAATGTCTGCAAATGAACTGTGCAGATATTTCAAAATATTGAAAGCACAATCAAAGCCCATTATTTGGTGATTCGGAAGTGTGGTGGAAGCAATATTTTTATGCGATCAATTCGAATCAATACACTAGGGTGCCGATCACGATCCGGTAAAAAATATCCCCGTGCGACTCGTATCCGGTCTTTTTACCGTACGAATCGTACAAGTGCCGTACGAACTGGCAATCACGATTCGCATGGTAAAAAGTCCATACGAACCGCATTGGGAATCATTCCCCACACGTCCTCGGGTCGGAAAATGTGTCCGACACGTCCTCGGACGATTTACCGTACAAACGTGAAAGGTGAAGTCCGACCGAGGAATCACGATCCATCCCGTGCGTCCGAGGTTACAACCGGATGGAAAAATCACCGTCCGCACCGAACTCCCATAGCAACCATGGAGACGTGCCCGCATATGCGCCCCCAGCCCCCGTAGGTATGCGCCGACCCCCCCCAGCCCCCGTAGGTATGCGCCGACCCCCCTCCCAGCCCCCGTAGGTACGCGCCGACCCCCCCCCCAGCCCCCGTAGGTACGCGCCGAACCCCCCTGTATGTACACCCGTGTACGTGTCGAACCCCCCCGTGTACGTTCGAGTCGTACCCCCACCCGTGTACGTTCGAGTCGAACCCCCACCCGTGTATGTACGGTGCGTAACCCCCCGTGTATGTACGGTGCGTACCCCCCGTGTATGTACGGTGCGTACCCCCCCGTGTATGTACGGTGCGTACCCCCCCGTGTATGTACGGTGCGTACCCCCGTGTATGTACGGTGCGTACCCCCCCGTGTACGTTCGAGTCGAATCCCCCGTGTATGTACGGTGCGTAACCCCCCGTGTATGTACGGTGCGTACCCCCAGCGCTACGCGCTGGGGGTACGCACCGTACATACACGGGTGGGGGTTCGACTCGAACGTACACGGGGGGGTACGCACCGTACATACACGGGGGGTACGCACCGTACATACACGGGGGGTTACGCACCATACATACACGGGTGGGGGTTCGACTCGAACGTACACGGGGGGGTACGCACCGTACATACACGGGGGGGTACGCACCGTACATACACAGGGGGTTACGCACCGTACATACACCAGTGGGGGTTCGACTCGAACGTACACGGGGGGTACGCACCGTACATACACGGGGGGTTACGCACCGTACATACACGGGTGGGGGTTCGACTCGAACGTACACGGGTGGGGGTACGACTCGAACGTACACGGGGGGGTTCGACACGTACACGGGTGTACATACAGGGGGGTTCGGCGCGTACCTACGGGGGCTGGGGGGGGTCGGCGCATACCTACGGGGGCGGGGGGGGGGTACGGTGCGTACCGGGCCACCTACTCTGGTCGATTCGCGCCGTACTTCGCTTTTGCCGCACTTTTTGGGTGCCGTGAAAATATTGCCGTCCGGACTGCTGTCGGTTCGAATCGTAATTCCTGGGTCGTGAAACGCTGCCTGAAAGCGTCCCGACGTCACGTCGCAGCATTCCCGGATCACATTCGTATGTATATTTTCGTCGGTCGGTGTTTTTTACGATTCGTACGGAAATGGTGTTTCCGTGCGAATCGTAATTCCATGTTCGTAAAGTTTTACGACCGGGTACGAGTCGGACGGGGAAAACGCTCCGACCGACGGTTCGTACCCGGTTTTTACCGGATCGTAATCGGCACCTAGGTGATGGCATTTCCACACATCATCGTTTGTGAGCTGTATACTTTTTATCAGTTGAACTGTTCGTCTGTGCAAATGTGATGGTCATTTCAATTGAAGATATGTTGTCTGTAATGGCAGTGCACTGCCACACCATGCATACTGCACAGTACGCCACTCCACTCTACTCTGCACCACCCCAGGCCACTGCACTCTACTCTGCACCACTCCACACCATGCAACTCCAAGCCACTCCACACTGCGTTACTGCACTCTACTGTGCACCACTCCCCTCTATGCCACTTCACTCGAAGTGCCTCAACCACTCTACTCTATGCCAGTGCCCCACACTACTCTACTCTGCACCACTGCAATCAACACCAATCCACTCTAAGCCACTCTAATCTACTCTGCACCACAGCACTCCATGCCACTGCACTCTACTCTGCACCACTCCACACCATGCAACTCCAAGCCACTCCACACTGCGTTACTGCACTCTACTGTGCACCACTCCCCTCTATGCCACTTCACTCGAAGTGTCTCAACCACTCTACTCTATGCCAGTGCACTCTGCCCCACACTACTCTACTCTGCACCACTGCACTCAACACCAATCCACTCTAAGCCACTCTAATCTACTCTGCACCACAGCACTCTATGACACTGCACTCTACTCTGCACCACTCCATGCCACTGCACTCTGCTCTGCACCACTCCACACCATGCAACTCCAAGTCACTCCACACTGCGTTACTGCACTCTACTCTGCACCACTCCCCTCTATGCCACTTCACTCTACATGACTCGACCACTCTACTCTATGCCAGTGCACTCTGCCCCACACTACTCTACTCTGCACCACTGCACTCAACACCAATCCACTCTAAACCACTCTAATCTACTCTGCACCACAGCACTCCATGCCACTGCACTCTACTCTGCACCACTCCACACCATGCAACTCCAAGCCACTCCACACTGCGTTACTGCACTCTACTGTGCACCACTCCCCTCTATGCCACTTTACTCGAAGTGCCTCAACCCCTCTACTCTATGCTAGTGCACTCTACCCCACACTACTCTACTCTGCACCACTGCACTCAACACCAATCCACTCTAAGCCACTCTAATCTACTCTGCACCACAGCACTCTATGACACTGCACTCTATGACACTCTCCTCTATGTCAATGCACTCTACCACACTTTACTCTACTCTAAAACAATCTACTCTACGCCACTGCAGTCTATGCCACTCTATTCGACAGTGCACAATTCCAATCTATTCCATTCTACTCTACGCCACTCTATTCAACGCAACTGCACTGTACGCTGCTGCACTGTACACCAATGCACTCTACACCACTTTACTCAAAATCAATATACTCTACGCCACTTCACTCTGTCAGTCTACTCTGCACCATTGCACTGTACCCCACAATACTCTACTCTGCAACCCTCTACTCTATGTCATTGCACTCTATGCCACTTTATTCTGCACCACTCTATTCCACTGCACTCTACACTAATGCATTCTGCGCCACTCTAAACTACACCACTGCACTCTACGACACTCTACTCTGTGGCACTGCACTCTGCACCAAACTACTCTGGGCCACTCTACTCTGCACCACTGCACTCTATACCACTGCACTCTACTATGCACCACTCTACTCTACGCCACTCTACTGCACTCTATGTCACTACACTCTATGCCATTTTATTCTACGCCTCCCTACTCTACAACACTCTACTCTATGCCTGTGCACTCTACCCCACTCTACTATGCATCACTGCACTCTTCACCTATGCACCACTCTACTCTGCGCCACTGCACTCTATGCCACTGCAATTTGCAAGACTGCACTCTATGCCACTCTGCAAGACTGCAGTCTTTGACACTCTACTCTGCTAAGCGCACTCTATGGCACTCTACTCTGCACCAAAGACACCACCTCCACCATGAAATCCATCCACTCAGGAACTCCCACAAACCAATGCCTGCACCACATTTTCAACCTTGGAAACCAAAGGATTGAACAGGAACTCACTACCCTCCCCAACACCTCTATCACCATGTAACATTTCCCGACACCTTGAAACAAGCCAAAGTCAGGCCACTTCCCAAAACACCTTCCACCGACCCCAGCAAACTCAAAAATGTGCGGCCAATCTTCCAGGCCCATCCCCAGCGGAGGTAACCGTGAAGATCATCAATAATCAACTCATGGATCACCTCGAGCAGTACCAGCTATTCAACGCCTCCCAATCCGGCTACCACAGCAATCACAGCACCGAAGCAGCCCTGATCGCAGCCACCAACGGCATCCAAACCCTCCTAAACTGAGGAGAAACAGCAGCTTTGATCCTCCTCGACCTTTCAGCAGGCTTCAACACCGTAGCCCACCACAAGCTAATCGAAAGACTCCACCATATCGGCATCCAAACGGATGCACTCAGATGGATCACCTCCTTCCTTACCGGAAGAACCCAGAGGATCCACCTTTCACCTCTGAACCCAAGGAGATCACCTGTGGTGTCCCATACGGCTCACCCTCAGCCCCATGCTCTTCAACGCATATATGACCCCACTGGCCAACATCGTCAGATCCCACGGTCTCAACATAATTTCCTACGCAAACAACACCAACTCATCCTGTCACTCACCCACAACACCACCAGAACCAACTTCCACAGATGCATGGCAAACGTCACCGACTGGATGAAGAACCAATGGCTGCAGCTGAACACAGACAAGACAGAAGTACTGATCTTGGCAACAACAGCAACACATGGAATGATTCATGGTGGCCATCAGACCTAGGACCGCACCCACTCCCTCCAACCATGCCAGAAACCTCGGAAACATAATTGACAACAAACTCACCATGAAATCACAGATCAACGCCATCGCCTACGCCTGCTTCCTCCCTCTGAGCATGCTATGTAAGATCTTCAAGTGGCTACCCCTAAACACGCGACACACTGTGACACAAGCCCTCATCACCAGCTGACTGGACTATGGCAATGCCCTCTACGTAGGAATCGCCACACACCTTCTCATCCTCGGCCTTCCCCGACAAACCCACATCACATCCCACCTCAGGAAACTCAACTGGCTCCCAAAACAGAAAAGATGCAATTCAAGCTTCTGAACCACGCACACAAGGCTTTACATAACCAAGGTTCCGCCTACCTTAACAATCACCTGAACTTCCACCAATCATCAAGAAGACTACGCTCTGACTCCCTTTCACTTGCCCATACCCCCCGCATCTACTGAAGCAGAAGTGGAGGACGCTCCTTCTCCCACATTGCAGCAAAGACCTGGAACAGTCTTCCTACGCACCTACGTACCTCCAAACTATCCCCTCACTTCCGGAATTCTGAATGGCCCTCAAGTCCTGGCTTTTCAAATAAGTCTCCGGGGCCTGCAAGCACCTGGATATCCTATTGGGTAATTAACCACGTTTTATACATCCTGATAGATGGAAGACTGCACTCTCTGCAACTGAAGTCAATACCATTGCAGTCTGTAAAACTGCACTCTATGCCACTCTGCAAGACTGCACTCTATGCCACTCTGCAAAACTGCACTCTTTAACACTCTACTCTGGAAGACTGCGCTCTCTGCCACTGAACTCAACAATACAGCGCTCTCTGCCACTAAACTCAATGCCACTGCACTCTATCCCGCAGAACTCTACTCTGCATCACTCAACTCTATGCCAATCGATGCCAATGTACTCTATGCCACTGCACTCTTCTCTGCACCCTCAACTCTTCGCCACTCTACACCAATGCACTCTGTGTCCCTCCACTCTGCACCACTCAACTGTATGCCAATGCACTTGTATGCCACACACTCTGCACCACTCAACTCTACTCCACTCTATGCTAATGCACTTTATGCCACTACACTCTACGCCTCCCTACTTTTCATCACTCCACTCTACAGTCCTCTAATCTATTCTCCACTACTGCACTCAACACCACTGCACTCTACACAACTTTACTCTATTCCACTGCATTCTACCCCACTCTACTCTACAGGACTGAACTCTCCACCACTGAACCCAATGCCACTGCACTTTACTCTGCACCACTCAATTATATACCACATTAATCTATTCTGCACTACTGTATTCCATGCCACTGCACTCTGCATCACTACACTCGACGCCATTCTACGTTAGGCCACTGCACCCTACCCTGCCCCACTCCACTCTACCGTGCACCACTCTACTCTTAAAACAAACTCCTCTACGCCACTGCACTCTACTCCACTCTACTCCACTCTGCGTCACTCCACTCTAAGGCACTGCAATCTTTACCAATGCAATCTATTCTGCATCACTCTACTCTACGTCACTGCACTCTACGCCAATGAACTCTATGCCACTTTACTCAAAACCAATGCACTAGACTGCACCACTGTAATGTAAGTCACTTCACTCTAGTTCACTCTACTATAATAATTCATATTTGTAAAGCACAAACATGTCACCCCTCAAGGGTTTCAAGGCACTGGGGGCCGTTGGGGAGATTAAGTGACCTATTGCCCAGAGTCACATGATGCTAAGTTGAGCTGCCGCCGGGGATCGCGACCACGAATCAGCTGCTCTGGCTGCTGCTCCACACATCTCCCTGACTCTACTCCACTCTCCAACACTCCACTCTATGACACTCCACTTCACGATACTCCACGTTATGATGCTCTAATTCATCAAACTCTACTCCACTCTGACATCCTACTCCGCTTTATGCCACTCGACAACACTACTCCACCCTCTGACGCACTACACAACTCCCTCTGTGCCACTCCATACCTCTTTTCTCCACTCTATTCTACTTCGCACTACTACACTCTACTCCACTGTACACCGCTCCACTCTATGCCACTCCACCCTGAGAGTCAATGCCACTCCACTTTACTCTACACCACTCTGCTCCACAATACTCTACTTCATGCCATTCCACTCTCCTACACTACTCCACTCTGCTCTATGACAATCTACTCCTCCAGCAGGAGTGACCAGAGTTATCTGGACATGTTTATTGTTACCTGAAAACTGCAGGACACACAAGGAGCCCATAAGGTCTGGCAGTGGATTAAAAGGCACAAGATGGATTTAAAACTGCCAGTCTTGGTATTAGGTGCATCGTCAACGTTCAATTGCACTGTACGCAGGCTTCTCAGCAGAGCTTGGGCAGTCTTTTATGCACAAATTAAGCCCTGGTTAAGACTCATTATTTGCTGATTGTATGGATTTGACGCAATGTGACACGTTTGAGTATGTTCTGTTTTAAGCTAAATTGCTGAGAACGGTTCTGATCCAGGAGTTGGTGAGGAAGCCTGACATCGCTTTGCATGTTGAGATTTCTAGGCTCAAAGTAGAACTACATGTCCCAGGATGCAATGTTATATTTGCTAAAAGGGCAGAACTTGCTGCAAGATCGGGAGATGCTGAAGCTGTCGCCAGTGTCATGGTCGACTTTTCAGTGGGCATAGTACAGAGCCCCTTAAGGAAAACAAACTTTGGTTTGTTGTCCTATTCCTCAACTCCTGGAAAGTGATTGGGTGCACATACCACCCAGAGGCTGGCACTGCAAGTCTGAAGGGGTATGCAACAGAAGAGGCAAACCCCCCCCCCCCCCAAGTCCAGATGTTTTAAATGACAAGAACATGTTGCATGGCCAGCAGCGAACAGAACTAGATGAAAGAGTTTTTAAAATATTAAAATTAAATAAATTCAGATAAGGATGGACTCTTCAGAGTAGACCATTGCAGGAGCTTTCATGCAGTGGTCCTGATTTAAAGTTTGGCAAATGGGTGCTGCCTGCCTTCCCAGGTCTGCGGGATGTCCTGCTCCAGTCGGGGTATATTTCCCCTTTCTTCTTTTTTAATTTTTTAAATTTTATTCTGGGGCTTGAAATCCTCTTTAATAGTGGAATAAATAGAAATTGGAAGAAAATCGCTGTCATGCAGCTGCACATCACACATGGACTGGCTAAACTTGGCGGGCCTGGCTATAATGCACTTGTAATAAGACAGACAGGATATCCGCCACAAACTCTAAATAGACCCATTATGTGGTCACATCACGGCAGCTGCTCACACGCGTCAGGCCTGAGGGCGTGCACGGCCAGGCGTGTGCAGTGCAGTTGGGCCTTCTGCATGGATAAGTACCGCAGACAAAATCAGCCACACACCATGGTAAAGCCGTGCAAGATCAGTCAGTCATTCATGTGGATACATACCACAATCACATTCAGCCACACACCATGGAAAAGCCCTGCAAGATCAGTCAGTCATGCACCGTAAATACGTACCACAGTTACAGTCAGCCACACACCATGGAAAAGTAGTGCAAGGGCAGTGAGTCATGCACGTGGATACGTACCACACTCATATTCAGCCACACACCATGGAAAAGCCCTGCAAGCGCAATTAGTCATGCACATGGATACGTACCGCAGTCACAGTCAGCCACACACCATAGAAAAGTAGTGCAAGCACAATCAGTCATGCTCTGTGGATATGTACCACAGTCACAGTCAGCCACACACTATGGAAAAGCCGTGCAAGCACAGTCAGTCATGCACATGGATATGTACTGCAGTCACATTCAGCCACACATCATGGAAAAGTTGTGCAAGCGCAGTAAGTTATGCACCGTGGATACGTACCACAGTCACAGTCAGCCACACACCATGGAAAAGCCGTGCAAGATCAGTCAGTCATGTATGTGGATACGTACCGCAGTCACAGTCAGCCAAACACCATGGAAAAGCCGTGCAAGATCAGTCAGTCATGTATGTGGATACGTACCACAGTCACATTCAGCCACACACCAAGGAAAAGCCCTGCAAGCGCACTCAGTCATGCACGTGGATACGTACCACAGTCACAGTCAGCCACACACCATAGAAAAGTAGTGCAAGGTCAGTTTGTCATGCACGTAGATACGTACCATAGTCACAGTCAGCCACACACCATGGAAAAGCTGTGCAAGATCAGTCAGTCATGTATGTGGATACGTACCGCAGTCACATTCAGCCACACACCTTGGAAAAGCCCTGCAAGCGAGGCGGTCATGCACTGTGGATACGTACCACAGTCACAGTCAGCCACACACCATTGAAAAGTAGTGCAAGGGCAGTGAGTCATGCACGTGGATACGTAGTGCAGTCACAGTCAGCCACAGACCATGGAAAAGCCATGCAAGATCAGTCAGTCATGTATGTGGATACGTACCACAGTCACAGTCTGCCACACACCATGGAAAAGCCCTGCAAGATCAGTTACTCATGTATGTGGATACGTACCACAGTCACATTCAGCCACACACCATGGATAAGTCGTGCAAGTGAGGCCATCATGCACTGTGGATATGTACCACAGTCACAGTCAGCCACACACTATGGAAAAGCCGTGCAAGCACAGTCAGTCTTGCACATGGATATGTACTGCAGTCACATTCAGCCACACATCATGGAAAAGTTGTGCAAGCGCAGTAAGTTATGCACCGTGGATACGTACCACAGTCACATTCAGCCACACACCATTGAAAAGTAGTGCAAAGGCAGTGAGTCATGCATGTGGATACGTACCACAGTCACATTCAGCCACACACCATGGAAAAGTCATGCAAGCGTAGTAAGTTATGCACCGTGGATACATACCACAGTCACAGTCAGCCACACACCATTGAAAAGTAGTGCAAGGGCAGTTAGTCATGCACATGGATACGTACCGCAGTCACATTCAGCCACACACCATGGTAAAGTCATGCAAGCGCAGTAAGTTATGCACCGTGGATACGTACCACAGTCACAGTCAGCCACACACCATTGAAAAGTAGTGCAAGGTCAGTGAGTCATGCACGTGGATACGTACCGCAGTCACAGTCAGCCACACACCATAGAAAAGCCCTGCAAGCGCAGACAGTCATGCACTGTGGATACGTACCACACTCACATTCAGCCACACACCATGGAAAACCTCTGAAAGCATAGTCAGTCATGCACCATGGATACGTACCGCAGTCATATTCAGCCACACACCATGGGAAAGCCCTGCAAGTGAGGCGGTCAGGCACTGTGGATACGTACCACAGTCACATTCAGCCAAACACCATGAAAAAGTAGTGCAAGGGCAGTCAGTCATGCACCATGGATACGTACTGCAGTCACAGTCAGCCACACACCATGGTAAAGTCGTGCAAGATCAGTCAGCATGCACCGTGGATACGTACCGCAGTCATATACAGCCACACACAATGGAAAAGCCCTGCAAGCGAGGCAGTCATGCACTGTGGATACGTACCACAGTCACAGTCAGCCACACACCATTGAAAAGTAGTGCAAGGGTAGCGAGTCATGCACGTGGATACGTACCGCAGTCACAGTCAGCCACACACCATGGAAAAGCCCTGCAAGCGAGGTGGTCATGCACGTGGATACGTACCGCAGTCACAGTCAGCCACACACCATGGAAAAGACCTGCAAGTGAGGCAGTCATGCACTGTGGATACGTACCGCAGTCACAGTCCGTCACACACCATTGAAAAGTAGTGCAAGGGTAGCGAGTCATGCACGTGGATACGTACCGCAGTCACAGTCAGCCACACACCATGGAAAAGCCCTGCAAGCGAGGTGGTCATGCACTGTGGATACGTACCACAGTCACAGTCAGCCACACACCATTGAAAAGTAGTGCAAGGGCAGTGAGTCATGCACGTGGATACGTAGCGCAGTCACAGTCAGCCACACACCATGGTAAAGCCATGCAAGATCAGTCAGTCATGCACCGTGGATTCGTACCGCAGTCACATTCAGCCATACACCATGAAAAAGTCATGCAAGCGCAGTAAGTTATGCACCGTGGATGCGTACCGCAGTCACATTCAGCTACACACCATGGAAAAGTCGTGCAAGCGCAGTAAGTTATGCACCGTGAATAAGTACCGCAGTCACATTCAGCCACACACCATGGAAAAGTCGTGCAAGCGCAGTAAGTTATGCACCGTGGATACGTACCACAGTCACAGTCAGCCACACACCACTGAAAAGTAGTGCAAGGTCAGTGAGTCATGCACGTAGATACGTACCACAGTCACAGTCAGCCACACACCAAGGAAAAGCCCTGTAAGCGAGGCAGTCATGCACTGTGGATACGTACCGCAGTTGCAGTTGGCCACACACCATCGATGTGTCATGCAAGGTCAGTCAGTCATGCACTGTGGATACGTACCGCTTTCTCAATCAGCCACCGCTACAGTCACTGTCAGCCACACTTCATGCATAGATAGTGCAAACACAGACAGTCATCATCCGTGGATACGTAGCACAAGCACATTCTTCCAGACAATATGGATAAGTATTGCAGGCACACTCTGCCACAATCATGCATGGAGGAAAGTGCTGCAGGCACGGCTCACCATACACCACAGACAAGCACTGAAAGCACAGTCGGCA
The DNA here is from genome assembly GCF_964204655.1 of Triturus cristatus. NCBI lineage: Eukaryota > Metazoa > Chordata > Amphibia > Caudata > Salamandridae > Triturus > Triturus cristatus. The sequence continues at coordinate 31,418,564 of NC_140594.1, read as the reverse complement.
TGAACCAGATAAGAAGCACATGCAGTCTGCGCACGTCAGGGAAGGAAATGAAAAATGATCAGTCAGTTAAAACAGTGAGCTACGACAGCGAGGAATTAAACCTGTCAGAGTGCAACGGTGGCCATGGGTCACCAATGCACTCTGTGACAGATGTAATTCCTCTCTGTCATAGCTCACTTTTTTAATCCTGGTCGGGGGACACTCGAATAAACTGAATGGCGGACCTCTGAACTAGTTTTAACTCACAACTGTCTGATCATTTTTTACTTCCTTCACCACACCCATTTCACATAAGGTATCTAGTAGACCTCTTTCAAACAACAGAACATCCCTGCGCTCCTCCCTCTCAGTGAGGGGGTTGTAGCCCGCATTATGACCAGGTTCATAGTGAGAGGAGGTTCCACAGTGATGAAGCATGCCACCGTCGGGTGGGTGCGGACAACTGTCCTATAAAAGGGACATCCCTTTAGCATAGGCATTCTCCCTTCCTTCTAGACCCAGGGTTCCTGCTGTGTTTTGAGAGTCGCCTGCAAACCATGAATAAGAAGTGAAAGCACAATCAGTTGTGCAACGTGGATACGAAACAGAAGCACAGTCACTCGCACACTATGGGTATGTAGTGCAAACATAGTCAGTCATGTATCGTAGAGAAGTACTGCACACACCATGGATAAGCAAGCAAGTACAGGCAGGCATGCACCAGAGAAGTAGTGTAGGGATTGTCATCTACACATAAGCACAAGCACAGGCAACCATTCGCTGATGTTATGCAGGCGCAGTCATATGTACACTATAAATCAGTAAACAAGCAAGCACATCATTCATGCAGCATAGATATGTAATGCAGGTCCAGTCACCCTTGTACTGCATAAGTAATGCAGGAACAGTCGCATACCCACCATAGATAAGTAATATAAGTTCGGTCAGACAAGCTCTGTCGTGTTTATGAAAGGCCCAGTTGTTGCCACAGCATGGATAAGTAGTGAAAGCAGTCGGGTATGCACTCAAAAAGTAGGACATGCACAGTAGCATTGCACGCCATGGATAGGTAGTGAAAGCTGTCGGGTATGTACCAGATAAGCAAGACATGCACAGTTGGTGTCGCATTCCATGGATAAGTAGTGGAAGCAGTAAGGTATGCACCCGATATGTAGGACATGCACAGTTGGTGTCGCACGCCATGGATAAGTAGTGGAAGCAGTAAGGTATGCACCCGATATGTAGGACATGCACAGTTGGTGTCGCACGCCATGGATAAGTAGTGGAAGCAGTAAGGTATGCACCCGATATGTAGGACATGCACAGTTGGTGTCGCACGCCATGGATAAGCAGTGGAAGCAGTAAGGTATGCACCCGATATGTAGGACATGCACAGTTGGTGTCGCACGCCATGGACAAGTAGTGGAAGCAGTAAGGTATGCACCCGATATGTAGGACATGCACAGTTGGTGTCGCACGCCATGGATAAGTAGTGGAAGCAGTAAGGTATGCACCCGATATGTAGGACATGCACAGTTGGTGTCGCACGCCATGGATAAGTAGTGGAAGAAGTAAGGTATGCACCCGATATGTAGGACATGCACAGTTGGTGTCGCACGCCATGGATAAGTAGTGGAAGCAGTAAGGTATGCACCCGATATGTAGGACATGCACAGTTGGTGTCGCACGCCATGGATAAGTAGTGGAAGCAGTAAGGTATGCACCCGATATGTAGGACATGCACAGTTGGTGTCGCACGCCATGGATAAGTAGTGGAAGCAGTAAGGTATGCACCCAATATGTAGGACATGCACAGTTGGTGTCGCAAGCCATGGATAAGTAGTGAAAGCAGTGTGGTATTCACCCTATAAGTAGGACATGCACAGTTGGTGTGCCACGCCATGGATTAGTAGTGAAAGCAGTCGGGTATTCACCCGATAAGTAGAACATGCACAGTTGGCGTTGCATGCCATGAATAAGTAGTGAAAGCAATAAGGTATGCACCTGTTAAGTAGAACAAGCACAGTTGGCGTCGCACGCCATGGATAAGTAGTGAAAGCAGTCTGGTATGCACCTGATATGTAGGACATGCACAGTTGGCGTCGCACGCCATGGATAAGTAGTGAAAGGAGTCTGGTATGCACCTGATAAGTAGGACATACACAGCTGGTGTTGCATGCCATGGATAAGTAGTGAAAGTAGTCGGGTATTCACCCGATAAGTAGGACATGCACAGTTGGTATTGCATGCCATGAATAAGTAGTGAAAGCAATAAGGTATGCACCTGATAAGTAGAACAAGCACAGTTGGCGTTGCACGCCACGGATAAGTAGTGAAAGCAGTCTGGTATGCACCCGATAAGTAGGACATGCACAGTTGGCGTCGCACGCCATGGATAAGTAGTGAAAGCGGTCCGGTATGCACCCGATAAGTAGGACATGCACAGTTGGCGTCGCACGCCATGGATAAGTAGTGAAAGTAGTCGGGTATTCACCCGATAAGTAGGACATGCAGAGTTGGCATTGCATGCCCTGAATAAGTAGTGAAAGCAGTCTGGTATGCACCCGATAAGTAGAACAAGCACAGTTGGCGTCGCACGCAATGGATAAGTAGTGAAAGTAGTCGGGTATTCACCCAATAAGTAGGACATGCACAGTTGGCATCGCACGCCATGAATAAGTAGTGAAAGCAGTAGGGTATGCACCCGATAAGTAGAACAAGCACAGTTGGCGTCGCACGCAATGGATAAGTAGTGAAAGTAGTCGGGTATTCACCCAATAAGTAGGACATGCACAGTTGGCATCGCACGCCATGAATAAGTAGTGAAAGCAGTAGGGTATGCACCCGATAAGTAGAACAAGCACAGTTGGCGTCGCACGCAATGGATAAGTAGTGAAAGCAGGCTGGTATGCACCCGATAAGTGGGACATGCACAGTTGGAGGCACACATCATGGATAAGTAGTGTGTTTGGATGGGTGAACATGATGTCAATGAATGTCATGATATGTGCAGGCCCGACAACAGCAAAATCAGTAAATTCAATGTGAATGTATGCCACAGCCTAATCAATGCTTGTCAATGCTTGTCAATGCAATCTCATTGAATACCGTAACTTGTGCCCGCAAAGCAGCGCCAACATCAGCAATAATGACACCAATGTATGTCATAGTCCATGCTTGTAGGATAATATTATTGTTGCCAATAAGAACGATGGCAATGTATGTTCAGAGCAAAGCAAACATACCTTTGACAACACCAGTAAGAATGATGGCGATGTATGTTCAGAGCAAAGCAAACATACCTTTGACAACACCAGTAAGAATGATGGCGATGTATGTTCAGAGCAAAGCAAACATACCTTTGACAACACCAGTAAGAATGATGGCAATGTATGTTCAGAGCAAAGCAAACATACCTTTGACAACATCAGTAAGAACAATGGCAATGTATGTTCAGAGCAAAGCAAACATACCTTTGACAACACCAGTAAGAATGATGGCAATGTATGTTCAGAGCAAAGCAAACAAACCTTTGACAACACCAGTAAGAATGATGGCGATGTATGTTCAGAGCAAAGCAAACATACCTTTGACAACAGCATGAAGAACGATGGCAATGTGCAAGATGACAACTGCATGTGTAATGTTGCTAATGTGGATAGAAATGACACCAGCGACGGCCATATTATTCTTAGCAGCTCCAACGAACTCACATCATAGCTGTCAGATTCACCCAAAGGGATCTCCCCATCAACCCCGAGTCAGAGATACGTGGTCAGGTTGGTCTTGCAACCCATGCTCACACTTATTGAGTAAAAGGTCACAAGTGGGGTCCCCCATAAACCAAAGACAAACATGCACACGGGGAAAACCCTGATCGATTCTACAGATAGATAGTTGCACCACAAACAAGTATGTGGTAATTTGCCCCAATAAAACCCATTTGGCCAAAGACTTGTATTCCCCAGAAATACCACAAAGCTAGATACCGCATGTAGATAGGTACTCTCAACCAATCAGGATGAGACATGCACACCACATACAATGATCACAAGATCCTCACACCAGACATCTGGACACATACAGACTGGCCTACATTAGCTCTTCCCGAGGTCGAGAGCCATCTGTGTCCTTATTAGACGCGCACATGTGATTGATTTAAGACTAAGATGCTCTTTAAGAATGTAGAGAACATTTTATTGTACCTCATGAAATGTACAAATTGACGGCTAAAAGTTTGCACATGGCGAGATTTTGAGAAGATGCATTTTGTCCAGGCTCTCCTGGCATACGTGTTTAATTAAAGCAGCTGGTTTCAGTTTTGCCAAATGCCTTTTGTCTTTTCATTTATTTAAGATACATTTATATACAAGCAACAAGTGAAAGCAGTCGGGTATGCACCAGTAAACTTGATAAATCTCCATTGCACTGATCCACCGCAGGTGAGAATGTGCCACTGAAGTATGGGGTATGGGGTAGGCTAGCACAAGTTGCCAAGGAGAGGCAAAGTCAATCAGGCACTGTTGGAGTTAGGCCCACCAGTGCAGTCCAGACTGTACCATTGCATGGGCACGCTTCAGAGTACTTGTGCATTCACTTGTGGGCATGCAGCACACTGGTATTGAGAGTACTGAGCGACGATCAATCAAGATCCGTGCAGGCCGGTGCAGCGGGTGATGAGGCACCAAAACCGGAAAGTGCCAGCGTTGGCCAGAATCGCAGTGCACTTCGTTCTTGAAGGGCACAGGCACTTTTAAACAGCATTGAGAAACTTTTGAAGATACATTGGCAGCACATATTTTTATATCGTGATCTGTTTTAATGGGAGCTCTCATGACCCTTGCAGTTAGCATTGAAAGAGATGAGAGGGCAGCTGCAGTAAACAAGCATTTGCAAAGCCAATATATCTCAACTAATTGAGCTATTGGCTTTATCAATTTTTTTAATGGTGTTGCACAGCAAGTGCATCTGCACAGCAGCATTGGAGAAATATATATTTTTTAAACACAATGACATGGCTAGGGCTGTCATTCTATTTTTAATTGCTAGTGGGAAGGCAGGAGATATCACGGAGAGAGGGAGAATGTGCAACACATAGAGTGTATCTGCCTCCCACCCTGCTTTCTAACCAGAAATTACAAAAAGGTTTCTTTAAAAAAAAAAATCTTTCAGCACAGCAACTGCTCTGCTGTGCAACACGGTCAAAAACATTGATAGAGCCCATAGGTTGTGTTGGAGAAACATACTGGCTTTGCCAATGCTTTTTTTTTCTGCCAGGACACGAGGGCGTGTGTGGGTGAGCAACAACATGGGGCAAGGTAGTGTGACAAGCACCAACATGGAATGGGCTGGAAGGAGGCAAGCAATAACATAGGATAGGGTTGGAGGGGGGCAAGAAACAACAAGAAATGGAGTGGGAGGTGGCAAGCAACACAGGATAGTGCAGGAGGGGGCAAGCAACACAGGATAGTGCAGGAGGGGGCAAGCAACACAGGATAGTACAGGAGGGGGCAAGCAACACAGGATAGTGCAGGAGGGGGCAAGCAACACTGGATAGTGCAGGAGGGGGCAAGCAACACAGGATAGCGCAGGAGGGGGCAAGCAACACAGGATAGTGCAGGAGGGGGCAAGCAACACAGGATAGTGCAGGAGGGGGCAAGCAACACAGGATAGTGCAGGAGGGGGCAAGCAACACAGGATAGTGCAGGAGGGGGCAAGCAACACAGGATAGTGCAGGAGGGGGCAAGCAACACAGGATAGCGCAGGAGGGGGCAAGCAACACAGGATAGTACAGGAGGGGGCAAGCAACACAGGATAGTGCAGGAGGGGGCAAGCAACACAGGATAGTGCAGGAGGGGGCAAGCAACACAGGATAGTGCAGGAGGTGGCAAGCAACACAGGATAGTGCAGGAGGGGGCAAGCAACACAGGATAGTGCAGGAGGGGGCAAGCAATAATGCAGGATGGGGCGGAAGGGTTGAAATGGGCAAACAGCAATGCAGGGTGAGGGTGGTAAAGGGCAAGCAACAACACATGGCAGGGTGGGAGGGAGCAAGCAACAATACAGGATTGGGCTGGAGGGGACAAGCAACAGGGCAGCAGAGGGCAAGCAAAGGGACAGAGCAGGGTGGGAGATGGCAAGAAACAACACAAAGAGGAACAGGAGGGTAAGTGGTCAAGAAACAATACGGAGTTGATGGGAGGGCGAAAACAACAAAAGAGAGTGGGATGGGAGTGTGAGAAGGGACAAGCAACAACATATTGTAGGACAGAAGAGTGGGATTGGACAGCAACAGTGCTTAATTTGAGCCAGTGGTTTCTGGTGCTCGGCACCAGCACTTTAATTGGCAGCACCGTCACTTTTGACAGTCTGCCACATGGATGCGCTCTTTGTCTGATTTAGAGTGAGCACAACAACAGTTGTTCACTGATTCAATTAACGTTAAAAATGACAATTACCTGCTGCCCATTCTAATCTTATGGCTATGGGGGCTTGGAATAGTCTGAATTGTCACACTTGTAGGAGTGTGATGGTTAGCAGGTGTGTTGGTACGATAATTGGCAGCGCTGGCGGGGGTAATGGGTGGTGTAGTCTGAAGTGGCCTCATGATGGGGGCCCTGGCACTTAATGTTTTACAAATTAAGCACTGGACAGCAACAGCACGGAGTGGGACAGGAAGGGGCAACCAACAACATAGAGCAGGATAAAAGGGGAAAAGCAACAACATAGAGAGGAGTGCGAGATGGCAAGCAACAACATGGAAATGGTAGACGCACATGAGGGAGGTGACCTGCAAACACTTGCATTCTTACGGAGTGCTTCCACTAGAAGAAAACAGCCACTCCGAAAGCGAAAGTGTGAGCAGAGGAAGGGCACAAGTACTTGGGCTATGCTCTAAGGGAGGGACAAATACAAAATAAACTATTAGCATTATAAATGAGGATGCCTTTTATTTATGTTTTTAACAACGAAAACAAAAATAAAAGGCATTGTTATTTGCAATGTCAATATCTCAAACTCGCATAAATGCGAGACCTATTGCATTGCAAATGCTTGTTATTTCTAGCTATGAGTTTGAGGCTCAGGTAAAAAATCACTCATTTCAAAGTTACAAGTAAATCAGTCTTTTTGAACACACCTTGCCGTTCAGCAAATTCTATTTTGTTCTGTGCCACCCTCAGTCAGGCAGCCCATACTCCGGTGTGTTCCCCTTCACTGCATTTCAATGATTGAACCTGCTGCTGTGACTTTTTCTTGGCTCTTGAGTTCCTGATGAAGACATGCCACTTTGGTACATCCTCAGGGAATAGGATGGTGAGGGAGAGAAGGCGGTAATGGGTGGTTTAGAACTTCGATATGGGGCAGGGTGTCTCCACATTAAGTAAAGAAAGCAAAGAAGGGGCATTGGAGTATTATGGTTTACCAGTGCATTATCCAGCCAATAATATGGTATTGATCGGCTGAAATTAAATAATGACAAAATAGTTTGGCACAATTCCCCCTCAGTGGACGGGTGAAGGCATGCCACACCTTTAAATGCCTAGGATCAGCTATTTAAAGTGTGTAATTTGGGTGTCAGTAAAAAGTATAAATAAACTGAAAGTTTTTCATCTGATAATCAATGCATCCAACCAGGCCTTGTCCAGTATTTTAATTTCTGGTGCACAGGGAGAGAGCATGGTGCTGAATATTACACTTGAAGTACACGTTCTGCCACACAATACCAACTCTGTCCATGCTCTAGGCATCAAGGCATTCTCTACCGACCAATCTTCCATCCTGAGTCAACAAAGTCCCTCCTGTAACAAGTCCCCAAGCACCCGCTGCCCATGCCTGACTGAAAGAGATACAGACGACAGACCCAACATCTCCTGGTCCTTAAACCCTTTGGAGAAAAAGAAGATTTTAGGAGAGTTTTAAATCCTCCCCATAGGACCTTGTTACCAATGGCCACTTAATTCTGACATCAGTTACTGGCTCCATCAAAATAAGGAGAACCGCGGGAACATCGCCAACTGCTTATTTCCATCAAGAGATTCAGCAGCTGAAATCTCCGGGTGTAGTTGTGAGGCAAATTTTGTTGTAAAAATTAACCTTTACCTACCTTACGCGCGGCCTCCGCTCCTGGACGGTGTGTAATGCTGCAGGATGCAGCCGACTGTGACTTTAAATACTTAAATAATTAACAACCCGTTTCCCCTGTTACCACAGCAAAGTAAATACATATTCATGCTTGCTAAGAAAAATATTTGAAACTGAACACATTGGGGGGGAGGAGCCTAGCGCGCACCCAAGATGGCCGCGTAGGTGCGAGGCTCCCGAGGACCTCCGCGACCTCCTGGATAAATCCTGACCGAATCCTGTCCTAGATGAGGGGACTGTGTTTGTGAACCCGAACAGAGGTGACGCCCGTTTTCCGTTTTCAATTCGGACTTCGGACACCGGCGGGAGCACCGATTAAGGTTTGCGGCCTTCTCCACACCGGCCCCCCGTACTGGAGTTGTGGGGCGATCCGGCGACAAAGTGAATAACAGCGGCGGGCAAGGCTGGGCGACTCGCGCACCCCGCACTTTCGCTTTCGCTTTTGCGCCCTCCTTGCTGCCAGGCGAGGTAGGGTCGCGAGGCGGTGTGAGGTGGTGTGGCCTCGTTGGGGTGCCCTGCCGGCCCGCCGGCTGCGGTCCGTCCTGCGGAGCGGTGGTCGCCCCCCCCGGAGCCCTTGAACGGGATTGTCTACCCCCCTTTTTGAGGAGATTGGCTCGATTTGGGGACCATGGCCACAAAACAAGATGGCGACCGGGCTAAGGTGAAGTCGACCCGTCGTGGCGCGGCCCATCAATCCAACAACATGGATCGCTACACCCTCCAGAAGGGGTCTCCAGAGGCGCTGCGTAGGTCCCCTACGGGCCCGACTGATGCTACTGCTCTGCCCACGGACCTGACCCTCCGAGACGTCATGGGCGCCATCGCCGAGATGAAGGCCTCGGTGGACCAGCGCTTTGACACTCTGGCGCAGAAGATCGACTCGGTCCTCGTGGACGTGGGCCTCGTGAGAGCCGATCTGTCAAAAACAAATGACCGGGTCGATTCTTTGGCCCACTCTACCTCGGGCCTCACATCTGACGTGGCGGCCCTCCAACAGGAGGTGCGCAGGCTTGGCCAGGCGAGCGCCCTGATGCATCGTCGACTGGAGGATTCCGAGGGTCGGGCCCGGAGAAACAACGTCCGCATTATCGGGGTGCCGGAAGGACGCGAGGCAGAGGCAGCGGACCTGTTTGTGGAGGACTTGGTCCTCACCCATCTCCAGCCTCGGGGGCTGAGTAAATTCTTTGCACCGGAGCGTGTCCACAGGGTCCCCGGGGGTAGGCCTAAGACCGGAGCCCCTCCGAGGCCTCTCATCGCCCGGATTTTCAATTTTCGGGACAGGGACGCTATCCTGCAGACTTCCAGGCTACAAGGGCCGGTCAGACTTGATAATATGGATATAAATTTCTATCCTGACTTTACTCCGGCGGTCCAAAAGCAGAGACTGAGCTTTCTCGGTGTCAAACGTCGCCTACGGGACCTGAATCTCAAATATGCGATGCTTTTTCCGGCTAAGCTGAGGGTGGAGGTGGATGGCCGCACGCACTTTTTTGATCGTCCCGAAGCGGCCGGGGACTGGCTGGACACTTTGCCCGGAGATCGGGGCCGGGGGGGTGGGGGGGGGAGCGGTTGGTGGGGAGGGCCCGCCGGATCAGGACTGAGGGTCTAATGGTAGGCCCTGCTCTGGACTGTGTTATTGTCACCATTGACTGTTAGGGTAAGTTCCCCTCCTGTGGAGGTCGTGTGGGGTCTCTTGGGGGATCTCCCTCCTCCTCTGGGGGACTAGTTAGTTTTCTTTCTATGGGGCGACAGGCACACTGCACTTTGGGGGGGCTGTTTGGGCTCATGCAGGGGTGCAGGGTGGGGGGAGTTCTGTTGGGATGGGTGGGTTGGGGTGGGGTGTGGTTCGTTTCTACCGCAAGGCAAACCCTTCATTGTATTGGTGTTTTTGAGATGCTCTCGGGGGGACAAATGATGGCTTCTGTATGTGATGGGGGGTAGGGACCTGACTTTGTTGTCCTGGAACGTTAACGGACTGGGGGATAGGATTAAGCGGGGTGTGGTCCTGCAATATCTGAAACGGATTTCGCCTGATGTGGTCTTTTTGCAGGAGACACACCTCATTGGCAACTCCTTTTGTGCCATGAATCGGCGTGGCTATCGTTTGGTGGCCCACTCGGGCTTTACATCAGGCTCACGAGGGGTGGGCATTATGGTCAAGACCTCGCTCCCTCTAGAAATAGACGAGGTGCGCCATGATGAGAGGGGACGCTACACTGTCTTGGTGGGGAGAATGGAGGGCAAAGTAGTCGTCTTTGTCTCAGTGTACGTCCCACCGGGGTTACAGTCCACCACCTTTGCGGACCTGGGACGCCTCCTGCTTGACCTTCCGGGGGGGCTTCTGGTGGTTGGGGGGGACTTCAATGCTGTGGCCTCTGGGACTATGGATCGCTATCCCCCTAGGGACCTCCCCCGGGCACAAGCGTGGCTGTCTGGCCTTTTGGACACACTGGGATTGGTGGACTGTTGGCGTCTAAAGCATCCCACTCGGCTGCAATACACCTTCCATTCGGGGGCCCATGGTAGCCTTTCGCGGCTTGATCATGTCCTTGTCCCTGCGGCCTATGCCGGGAGAGTGGGGGAGGTGCGCCATCTGGCGCGGGGTATTTCAGATCATTCCCCACTCCTGTTGCACTTTGATGTCTTCCCGAGGGGGGAGGGCAGGGTAGCTCCAATCAATGCCTGGTACCTGCGCGACCCCACGATTCGTGCGGACTTGATTAAATCCTTGCAACGTTATTTTGAGGAGAATGTGGGGTCTGTCCCGTCGGCCATCTCCCTGTGGGAGGCTTTTAAGACAGTGCTTAGAGGGGAGGCCCTCGCCTTTATTTCCCATGCCCGGAGGCGCGCCCAGGAGGAGGTGACCCGGGTGGAGGCCGAAATTACTGAACTGGAGGGTGATCTGGGGAGTGGGGTGACTGACGCTGCGCTGCACGTTCTACACCTTAAGCAGGCGGCCTATAGGTCCCTCGTCACGGAGGCGGCCAGGGGCCTCAGCAGAGAGCAACAGGGGCGATTGTATGATGTGGGTGATAAGGCTGGCAAGTTGATTGCGTGGTTGGATAAGAAGGAGAGAGCTAGTCGTGTGGTCCCGCTGATTGAGAGAATGGATGGTATACGTGTTACTGAGCCGGAAGACATTGTCTCTTGCTTTGCAGATTATTTCCGTGAGGTATATTCCCCGGTTTCTCCCTGCCCGGAGGAGGATTCCCATGCCCTGCTGCGTGACATCGCGCTGCCCTCCCTCTCAATGGAGGACAGGGAGTTGATGGATGCCGCCCCCACCTCGGATGAAATTGCCCTCGCCATCCGCTCGGTCGCTTCTGGCAAGGCCATGGGCCCGAACGGCATTCCTATCGAGTTGTATAAACTGCGACCGGATGTACTGGCGCCCCACCTCCGCGCAATGTTCCTTGCGGCCCACTCGCGGGGCTCCCTCCCGCCGGACCAGCGTCTGGCTACCATCGTGGTTATCCACAAGGAGGGGAGACCGCGAGACCGGGTCACATCCTACCGGCCTATCTCGCTCTTGAACGCGGAGCCTAAAATCCTCGCCAAGGTGCTCGCCAACCGGCTGGTCGGCGTGGTGGGCGATTTGGTCCACCAAGACCAGTCCGGCTTTATTCCCCATCGCAATACGGCCCTTAATCTGCGGCGCTTGCACGGGGTGCTCGCGCGTGTTCCGTTCGTGCGGGAGCCGGCCATCTTGGCGTCCTTGGACGCCACCATGGCGTTCGGCACGCTCGAATGGCCCTACATCTGGGCGATGGTGGCGAAATTTGGATTTGGCCCGGGATTCATCAGTTGGGTTAAATTGTTGTACTCGGACCCATTGGCACAGGTGGTGGTGAATGGTCGAGTCTCGGCCCCATTCGTGCTGGGACGGGGCACGCGACAGGGTTGTCCCCTGTCGCCGCTCCTTTTTGCACTGGCCTTGGAACCCCTGGCGGAGTGGCTGCGGTGGCACCCTTCTATCCGTGGTCTCCGTTGGACCCCCGAGTATGAGGACCGCGTGTCCCTCTACGCTGACGATATCCTTTTGTACTTAGCCTCCCCGCGCAAGTCACTGATTGTCCTGGTCGATGTTTTGCGCTCCTTTGGCCGTAATTCAGGCCTTGTCATCAACTGGGCTAAATCCTGTATCTATGTGCTTTCCGGGGAGGCTCCTGTCCTCCCTCAGGGCTGTCCGATCCAGATTGCCTCGCAGGGATTTCGATACCTGGGGGTCTATATTACGCTGGACCCGGTGGCCCGCTACGAGCGAAATTTGCTTCCCCCCCTCCAGCGCTTGAAGGAGGACGTCGTGCGCTGGCGGCGCTTGCCGCTTTCGCCGCTCGGTCGGGCGGCGTTGTTCAAGATGATGTCATTGCCGCGCTTTCTGTACGCTCTCCAGAACACTATGGACTTGGTCCCGGCGCGCTATTTCCGTGAGGTGGAAAGCTTACAGCGCCGTCTGTTTTGGGACGGGAGGCCGCGTATAGCTCTGGCAAAATTGACGCTCCCGTGGTACGACGGAGGGATTGCCCTCCCGGATATTAAGCGGTATTACTGGGCCTCCCAGTTAGCTGCAATTAATCACGGTTTCTATGGGCCCGCCCTAAACCCGGCATTTGAAATGGACAAAATGCTCCTGCCCGGTGGCGACTACAATCGAGCGCTCTACACTAGCGTGCCCGATTCCCGCTTGACGGGACCCACGCGTGTCATGGTGCGAGTATGGCACGCGGCCAATGCAGCTATGGGATGGAAGGACCGTTTGACCCGAGCGTCACCGTTGTATGCGTCGGAGAGGCTGGGCTCTTTGTGGACCTCGAAGGGCTTCGAGCGGTGGGACATGATAGGCATCAGTACAGTGGGAGATCTCTGGACGAGGGGAGGATTCAAAACATTCGAGACGCTGCAGGCGGAGTTTCAGCTGCAGGGCAGTGAATACTTTCGCTACCTGCAGGTCCGTCACGCACTAGGTTCCGTCTTCCCAGACGTGGCCTCCATCCCGGAGTCCTCCCCCCTGGAGGATAGAGTGCTAGATGGCCATGTTCCGGACAGCACGATCTCCCTCATTTACAAGAAATTGATAAATGACCGCTCGGGCTTACTGACTGGTCTCCGCGAGGCTTGGGTTGCCGATGGGCTGGAGTTGGACGACGAGGACTGGACCTCCGCGGTGGCCTCTCCGAAGGAGGTGGCCATCCCGGCTCGCCTTCGCTTCGTCCAGCTTAAAATACTCCACCGGGTGTATATGACGGGGCCAAGGCTTCTGCGTATGGGCTATGCCGAGGATGGATTGTGTAAGCGTGGGTGTGGTGCTTTGGCGACTTTTTTGCACATTCTGTGGGAATGTCCGAGGGTGGAGCGATTCTGGCGTGGTGTGCATGAGGTCCTGCGAGCGGTTACGCATGTCGCGCTGTTGCCTGAAGCGAGGAGATGCTTGCTGAATGTGTGGGAACCGACCGATTACTCGGTTCCGCAGACGCGATGGGTGACTCTGGGATATATGATAGCTAAACGTGACATTGCTCAACTGTGGAGATCCCAGAGACCCCCGGCGGTGTCGGCCTGGAAAGAACACATGGATTGGTGCATGTTCCGAGAAAAGGTGGTGTATGTGGCGCGGGGTAAGCCTGGGGCGTGGGTGAAGATATGGGGCCCATGGAACGCCTACCGCGGGGGTATTTGCGAGCCGCCGTTGTTGCCTCCCGCTTCACCAGCTCCATCCCCCTAGCTGACCCCCTCCCTCAGCCCCGGACACATTGTTCTCCCAGTCCCGGATCTGTCTCCCTTCCCCTCTCTGGATTTCTTTGGATGGTTGGGGTCCCCCACTGGAGGAGCACGTGTTGTCATTTTCGATCGCGGGTTGCCTTGCGGGTGTGGTTTTATGTTGTTGTGTTGTATAAAATGGAACCGTATTGTGGGCTCAGAGTCATGTGGCCCACGTTGTTGATACCTCCTGTTTTATCGTCTCTGCAAAGTCAAGTGCCTTATTGTATATATGTCATTTGCTTCTGTCGCTTTAGCGACCGGCCGGAAGGTTGTAGGCCCATGCCTGTATATATTTGAGATTGCAATAAACGGTTTCAAAAAAAAAAAAAAAAAAGAAACTGAACACATTGGCTCACAATGTCAAAGCGAGTATGAGAGACAACGGAACAGACATGCATAAACGTTTAGTTGAATCGTAAAGCTTCCATTCGCTTAACGTCTTAAATTGATCTATGTAACAAAGAAAACTAAATAAGTGACCGGTTTAAACCAGTGGTGCGCGTGCACCACAGGGGAGCGGGGGCGAGGGAGCGCGGCAGCGAGGCGAACGCACGCTGCTGCGCGTAACAGACACCAGTGGGAAGTGGGCGAAGCAAAGGCGGGACATGTGCCGGCCTTTGCCCAATTGTGTGCAAAAGCCAATTGGAGCCAACGAAAGCAAAACCACACGCACGAGCGTGTGGTCAGCTTTCTGAAGCCCCTACATGAGGTCTTGTGCTGCGCGAGCAGGGCTGCACACTGCAACGTTAGGCGCGAGACCTAAAGAGGAAGTAAAGCAGTCATGCACTCAACAAAGATAAGCAAAGAATTTAGAGTGACAATGAAGCCAACTAATGGTAAGCAATGGGCAGGCTATAAACCCACTGTAATCTAACAATGGGCCCAATTCACAGAACTAACTTAAGACAAAATCCTAAACTTACTACTTTTGGTATTCACAAAAGTTACGATTTTGTCTTAAGTTTGTCTTAAGACAAACTTAAGACAGACTTAAGACAGTCTTAAGACAGACTTAAGACAGACTTAAGTTAGGATTTTGTCTTAAGTTTGTCTTAAGTGTGTCTTAAGTCTGTCTTAAGTCTGTCTTAAGTTTGTCTTAAGCCTGTCTTAAGACTGTCTTAAGTCTGTCTTAAGACTGTCTTAATTTTGTCTTAAGTTTGTCTTAAGACAAACTTAAGACAAAATCCTAACTTCTGTGAATACCAAAAGTAGTACGTTTAGGATTTTGTCTTAAGTTAGTTCTGTGAATCGGCCCCAATGTCTTGCAAGCAACAGCGCATGCTCTGTCTAAGGCAAGACCTAAAAAGACTTCTGTATCATGTAATCACTGAGTTGCAGCTCTAGGGGACGGGGTGGGATCTGTTCTTCCCATATGGAAGCAGGGCCATGCAGCTCCAAGTGGCATTCGGATGATTATTTTTATGGCATGGTACCATTGAAGTGGGATGCAGAATTGCTGTATCCTCCTGAGTGATGTAAGTCTGCACGACTGCCAGGGTAACCCACATGACATGTTGCAAGCTGTGTACTAAGCAACAAATGTGTGAATTCTGCATGTGAGTCCAGTCAGCTGCTGACTGTGTGTGGGCCACATTGGATGTGCTATGATCAGTTGTGATATCAAAGCTATTTTTGGTTTGCACGACAGAAGACGTGCTTGGAGTTTGACCTCCAAAGCAGGTGGATAAGAGTGGTTGCTTGGACCTTCTTTAAAAGGACTGACCAGTTTAGGGAAAAAAACATAGTTCTCTTTACCCCGTGCTGCATCGCTGAAAATCACCAATGGGCATTCTAGAATGTTATTTTTCTGATGACGTAGCTTAGGCCTTCAGATTTAATGGGACATCATTCACTGCATGGTCCCTATGAGAGCAGAGAAGAGGAAATGTCTGTCTGCCAATCTGATTTCAGAATTCCATATTCTTCCCTGGTAGACATCAACAATCATGAGTTTCTATGAGGTCACCTCCTGCCTGAGGACCTCCAGTTTACCTCTTGGTGCCCCCATCGAAAGGAGGATGGGAAGAGACTGTGAGGTATATCCCTTATACTGCCGAAGCTGCGGAATCCAGTGTGAACCTCAGAATCATAGAGATTCCTGTCTACTGGCTGCAGAAGGTGCATAGATAGAATCATAGAGAGGCCGGTCTGCCAGCAGGAGTGGGCACGATTGAATGAGAAGCTAGATTCATAGAGAGGCCGGTCTACTGGCTGCGGAAGGTACTATTGACTGAGATGACAGAATCATAGAGAGGCCGGTTTGCCGGCAGGATCGGGTACTATTGACTGAGATGATAGAATCATGGAGAGGCCGGTCTGCTGGCTGCAGAAGGTACTATTAAATGAGATGATAGAATCATAGAGAGACCGATCTGCTGGCAGGAGTGGGTACTATTGACTGAGATGATAGAATCATAGATAGGCCGTTCTGCAGGCAGGAGTGGGTACTATTGACTGAGATGATAGAATCATAGAGAGGCCGGTCTGCTGGCAGGAGTGGGCACTATTGACTGAGATGATAAAATCATAGAGAGGCTGGTCTGCTGGCTGCAGAAGGTACTATTGTCTGAGATGACAGAATCATAGAGAAGACGGTCTGCTGGCTGCAGAAGGTACTATTGACTGAGATGATAGAATCATAGAGAGGCCAGTCTGCTGGCTGCAGAAGGTACTATTGAATGAGATGATAGAATCATAGAGAGGCCGGTCTGCTGGCAGGAGTGGGTACTATTGACTGAGATGATAGAATCATAGAGAGGCCGGTCTGCTGGCAGGGGTGGGTACTATTGACTGAGATGATAGAATCATAGAGAGGCCGGTCTGCTGGCAGAGCAGGTACTATTGACTGAGATGATAGAATCATAGAGAGGCCGGTCTGCTGGCTGCAGAAGGCACTATTGCCTGAGATGATAGACTCCTAGAGAGGCCGGTCTGCTGGCAGGAGCGGGTACTATTGACTGAGACCATAAAATCATAGAGAGGCTGGTCTGCTGGCAGAAGTGGGTACTTTTGATTGAGATGATAGAATCATAGAGAGGCCGGTCTGATGACTGGAGTGGGTACTATTGACTGAGATGATAGAATCATAGAGAGGCCGGTCTACTGGCAGGAGTGGGTACTATTGACTGAGATGATAGAATCATAGTAGGCCATTCTGCTGGCAGGAGTGGGTACTATTGACTGATATGGTAGAATCATAGCGAGGCCGGTCTCCTGGCAGAGCAGGTACTATTGACTGAGATGATAGAATCATAGAGAGGCCGGTCTGCTGGCTGCAGAAGGCACTATTGCCAGAGATGATAGACTCATAGAGAGGCCGGTCTACTGGCAGGAGTGGGTACTATTGACTGAGATGATAGAATCATAGTAGGCCATTCTGCTGGCAGGAGTGGGTACTATTGACTGATATGGTAGAATCATAGCGAGGCCGGTCTCCTGGCAGAGCAGGTACTATTGACTGGGATGATAGAATCAAAGAGAGGCCGGTCTGCTGGCAGGAGCGGGTACTATTGACTGAGATGATAGAATCAAAGAGAGGCCGGTCTGCTTTCAGGAGCGGGTACTATTGACTGAGATGATAGAATCATAGAGAGGCTGGTCTGCTGGCAGGAGCGGGTATTATTGACTGAGATGACAGACTCATAGAGAGGCCGGTCTGCTGGCTGCAGAAGTTACTATTGATTCAGATGATAGAGTCATAGAGAAGCCGGTCTCCTGGCAGGACCGGGTACTATTGACTGAGGGCCAGATGTTTGACCATTCCAAATTGCGACTCGCAATTTGCGCTTAATTGGGAGTCGCAAATTGCGAGTCGCAATTTGGAATGTACAGCAGTGTCAGAGACACTGATTGCGATTCACAATGGGGTCACAAATTGCGAGGCTTATTAATATTAATTAGCCACTCGCAATTTGCAACCTCATTGGGAATGGGAGGCCCTCCCAGGGATGGTGAGTTTAATAACAATGGGGTAACCCGAAAGGCCACTGGACCCGGGTTAAATGCAGTACAAGAAATAATGATTTAGTACCAAAATTAAAGCCTCGTCACCATAATAAATCAATTAGTACATTTTATTCATGTTCAGAAGTATGCTGGTATATTCAGCGAACAGCATTGATTGTCTGTACATTTCTAAAAAGGTGATCCAGAAGGAAGGGAGGAGAAGGAGCTCTGAACGAGGTGTGTACTTGTGAGGGTTGTGGGAAAGGCAATGTGCAATAAATACATCAAAGAAACCTATCCAGCCACATAAAGGGGAACATTACATATGAACATAGTATCCTCGTGACACAGACATTAGAGCCTACGGGCCCTCTCTGTGTGAAATCGACCACCTGATTTGTCTAGCTGGTCACGAATGGTAACATTAATTGTTTCTCTTATTAATTACTCATTATCATGCCTGCATTTCCCATCACCAGATTAATAACATTGCAATAATTAATTCTAGTTGTCTCCATTCTGTCTTGATGAAGACCCCTGTTTAGGGACTAACCAACTTATACACGACAAGGGGTTCGAAACGTCGACGGTCTCTATTCAACTGTCAAGTACAGAGAACAGAAATTTAATGTCTATGTCACGAGGATACTATGATCATATGTAATGTTCGCCTATATGTGGCTTTATAGGTTTCTATCAGTCCTTTGATGTATTTATTGCATATTGCCTTTCCCTTTCCCACAACCCTCTCAAGTGCGCACCTCGTGACCATTATTTCTTGTGCTGCTCTCAGGGATGGTGGCCTACTGGGGGCAGCAGACCTCCATGTCTGGGACTGCTTGTCAATAAAGCAGTTTATTTTTTTTTTAATGCAGCCCGTTTTCCTTAAAGGAAAACAGGATGCATTTGTAAAAAAAAAAATGAAATGTTTTTGTTTAATTTTTAAGGGCAGGCAGTGTTCCTAAAAAAATATTTTTAGAGCCAGTCACAAAGGGGAAAGGATCCCCAGGGGACCCCTTTGCATTTGCGACTTCATTACCACCCTCTTGAAGAAGGCAGTAAATTGCGAGTGTTTTGCAACCATAATTGCGGTTGCAAAACATTCATACATGGCTAGAGAGTCGCTATTAAGAAGGGAATGCCCCTTCTTAATAGCGAGTCGCAAAAACACTATTTGGCGAGTTGCAATCTTTGCGACTTGGAAAATAATGTTTGTACATGGTCATGGTCATGTAGGTTTCTTGCGTGCGCAAACAGGTCGCAAACTCTTTTGCGCACGCGAAAACTGGTCGTACATCTTGCCCTGAGATGATAGAATCATATTTATTTTTTATTAATAAAATATTATACCTACGTTTTTATTAAAAAAATAATGTATCTTTTTTATTAAAATGTAATAAAACGTTTATTTAACTATTTATATCACTTTCAATTATTATAATACATAATAAAGCATTTTTTTTTACTTTAGGTGGGAATTTGCTTTTTAATTTAAACTTAAGAATGTTATATTTAGTGTAACATTTAAATTAATAACGTTTTAAAATCAAAATTCAATTAATAGTGTTTTTTAATTTTATTCTACATTTAAAATAAATATGCACGAGTTCACACTAATATTGAACAAAAGCATATAACAAACATATGTGACTTTGTATAATGTAATTTGATACTCATGTAAAGTGCTCTAATGCCCTTTGGCTGCATAAAAAAACTGCAAAAAAAAGTGGTGGCCTGGATTTTAGGAATGCAAGTTCACTATAGATTGTCCCTCTTGCACCAGGGGAAGGTGCAATTCACAAGCAAAACTGCATAATTCTACTTTATGTAAAGTCATTAAATCACCAGATAACGGTTAATCCAGACCAGTGATACTCAAAGTACAGCCCCGGGACCCCATGCGACCCTTCTGACCTGTACATGTGGCCCCCCTTCAACTGCAGAACTGAGCTGCTGTTTATGAACTCCGCACTAACATCAAAAAGATGTTCAATAAAGAGGCAAGCGTTTATTTAAAGGTTCATTTAAATTAAAGAAAGGAAGTAACTAAGGTGTCCTGCACCACTTAACTTTAGAAATACCTTCATTTGTAAAGGCAGCTAGCAGCAAAAGTATTAATGTAAGATAATGTTTGTTCAAAAATCAAAAAGTGCATTTCATTCACACTCAGAGCTGTTTCACCTTAGTAATTAGATTATATCAGTGCATTGAGAAGTATTGTTTAAAAGAATGATAGTTTTCAAACAGGAATTTAGAAACACTCATTCTTCACCTTACCTTGACAATAAATGCCAACAGTGAACTAAGAGGCAAGTCAGTGGCATGTGTTTTTATTATACATGAACAGCATTATAGTTAATTAAATCAAACAGAGGCAGTGGGCTAGTACAGCACACATCCTCAAGGCATGTATTTTGCGGGCCACATATGTGATAATGAAGACAAAGGGGGGAAAGTGAAATAAAACAAGTGACTAGGATCACACAAATTGGTTAAGGGGAGAAGCCGAGATTATTCCCAAGATTCTGGTTTCACATGATTGTGCAATTCAAACACTAGACGTATGCTTCGCTTTTCCTACACCCACCTTAACGCCAACCCCCTCTCCCACCACCAACCCCAGGCCGCCACCTCGCAGGCATCAATGCGGCCCTTGGTCACGTCACAGACCAAACTTTGTGGTCCCTGGTTAAATGTTTACAAGTACCCATGGTCTACACAGATCATGTACTCTGCTGATGACACATTGGATTGATGCATCCGAGTCACAATATCAATTTTGACTGACTATCCCAGCAACCTATGAGAATGGCCTAAATCCAGAGACCATTTCTGATTGGTAAAGAGCCAACCAACCAAAATGGCTTAAATAACCTGGTTTCGGTAGCAAATGTATTTAGTTGGTGCAGTTTAGTTAGTTATTGGAGACATACATGCCTTCTGTCTCGTTTTTTCAAGTTTTAAGTTTGGTCGGGGTAATGCCAAAACCAGTGTATTGTATTAAATGCCCACCAACCCACCCCAAAGGGAGACTGACTAGAGTGAAAAAGGGACATTTCCTCTGAAAGTCAATAGGGACTGGGCCAAGTCAGTCACCTCACAGGTTCACCTCAGTAGGGCCGGCGTGAGCTGGACTCGCGTCACTGCTGCCGGTCCAGACCTTCTGAGGTTCAGTCCTAACGAGACCTATCACTCCGGGGTGTCGCTGAGGCGCGTCCTGAGGCGGGGATACCTGGGTGACCTTATGAATGCCCACTACCAAAGCTCCCGTCCCATAAGCTGCAATGTCTAGATCTGGGCAGAGTTTTCATTTCGCAAGATTAATCAGAGTAATTTTGCGTTACTCTTTTGACGTGTAATTAACGAAAATTAGATGATTGAAGCCGTTTGCCTAAATTTGAGTCATTTGCCACAAACTCCTATTGCAGGAGCAGATGTACTATTAACATAGGGAGCACGGACGGCAGCACGGACGGCGGCACGGACGGCGGCTGCTGTGCATGTTCTGTTGCATTTAGCGCTATTTTCGTAGCAGAAAATGCAGCCTCAGGTCCATTTCACTCTAAGAAAATAATGCTAAATTCTGGGTTAGCTCCTCCTCGTTACCTTGCTGTAATTTCGCGTAATTACGCTACAGCACAATATGTGAGTTACGCCCACCCCTAGAAATATTGGGTCCGATACCAATGGTATTGGGAAACTCAGTATGATGAAACCATGCCATAATGAACAGGTTGCGGCATGTTTTATTGAAAATGCTATATGCTTCAGTATTAAAAAAAGATATGTCTTTACAGTCCA
This sequence comes from Triturus cristatus, assembly GCF_964204655.1. Lineage (NCBI taxonomy): Eukaryota > Metazoa > Chordata > Amphibia > Caudata > Salamandridae > Triturus > Triturus cristatus. The sequence continues at coordinate 31,396,937 of NC_140594.1, read as the reverse complement.
ACTTTCTAATTTACGACCAGCCGTAAGATGAACTTGCCAAATTCCTTGGTGTCTCCCAAAGACCAGGCCCTTGACAGCAGGACCTTGCGGCACTGACAGACGTGCAGCCACAACTAAGAGGCGCGTGGAAGCACACTTGTAGTGCGACTGACCCCTCCTCAGCCCCACTAACCTCAAAGAGATGCTCGCAGTGAGGAATTCTCACTATACATGAGGTAGTTGGAAGCCTCCTGCTCTGACAGTTGTTTGCTCGTAATGTGTCTACTTCCTCTCTCTCCTGATTATAGGGCACGCGTAGGCGCTCTGTATCCCCCTCTTACCTCTGCTCTTCTCCCTCCGCCCCCTCCTATACATAATATCTACCTCGATGTGCCCAGCTGTGCTGCCCCTTCTCACTTCAGAAGGCGCAGGTCTGCGTCACTTAAGTAATATACAAACCATGACCTACAAATGACATCCTCAAAGGGCATTTAGAATACCCCGGCACCTCTCACCCCAGCTCCAATGCCTGTGTTCATGACACATAAAAATAAGTGTCATCTAAAGGCAGTGCTTAATTTGAGACAGTGGTTTCCGGTCCTGGACACCTGGCACTCAGCCAACAACTGCACTTATATCAGTCTGCCACATGGTGGAGCTGTTTCTATAATCTAGAGATGAGGACATCAGTTGTTTATTAATTCAATATACGCAAAAAATGGCTAATACCGGCCTTCAAGCCAATCTTATAGCTTCAAGGGCCTGGAGTACTGTGAACTGTCCCACTTGTAGTAGTGTGGTGGGTAGTAGTGTTGCTACGGTCCCTGGCAGCGCTGGCAGGGGCAATGATAGGTGCAAGCTGCAGGGGCCTCTGACGCTTATGTTTTATTTTATTTTTTTACTCAAGCACTGTCTAAACGTGACTGTCAGTCACTGTCAGTCACGGTCAGTCAGCGCAAACTACACCGATTCGAATTCCTCTGAGGCCCAAGAGAAGCCACGCATTGGCAGAGCCCTCGGAGTCTGTCCTCCTGGCATGGGGAGAGCTTGGCAGACAGACCTCCAGCCGCAGTGAAGGCACCGTGGGAAGAGCAGAGCGGCGGGGCACTTCTGACCAGGTGCCCAGGGTAGGATAAGGCGGCTGCCCTCTGCCCGTGTTATGTAAACACCTATTTTCGGACCCCTTCTGATTATGGAGCCGGGCTGGCACCGAAGAGCCATCATTTCAGTGCCCGCACTCAGAGCTGCCTTCCCACCGTGAGTTATTAAAAGCTGCTGGCACCGAGCAGCGTATCATTACTGTAGGCGTAACCATGGACCGGGGTCACAGAGGTCACGGTATCCATGGCGAACACGTGTTCACCACGTGGGCAGGAGAAGCGAGCCCTCTCTGAGTGCAGCACCCACCTGTGCCCGCTATGGGACAGTGCCCACCTGTGCCCGCTATGAGTACAGGGCCCACCTGAGCCATCTCTGAGTGCAGCGCCCGCCTGTGCCCGCTATAAGTACAGTGCCCACGTGAGCCCTCTCTGAGTACAGCGCCCACCTGAGCCCTCTCTGAATGCAGCGCCCACCTGAGACCTCTCTGAGTGCAGCGCCCGCCTGTGCCTGACATGAGTACAGTTCCCGCCTGAGCCCTCTCTGAGTACAGCGCCCCCCTGATTCCTCTCTGAGTGCAGCGCCCACCTGTGCCCGCTATGAGTACAGTGCCCACCTGTGCCCGCTATGAGTACAGTGCCCACCTGAGCCATCTCTGAGTGTAGCGCCCGCCTGTGCCCGCTATAAGTACAGTGCCCACCTGAGCCCTCTCTGAGTACAGCGCCCACCTGAGCCCTGTATGAGTGCAGTGCCCGCCTGTGCCTGCCATGAGTACAGTTCCCGCCTGAGCCCTCTCTGAGTACAGCGCCCCCTGAGCCATCTCTGAGTGCAGCACCTGCCTGTGCCCGCTATAAGTACAGTGCCCACCTGAGCCGTCTCTGAGTACAGCGCCCACCTGAGCCCTCTCTCAATGCAGAGCCCACCTGAGCCCGCTATGAGTACAGTTCCTGCCTGAGCCCTCTCTGAGTGTAGCGTCCACCTGAGCCCGCTATGAGTACAGTGCCCACCTGAGCCCCTATGAGTAAAGTGCCCACCTGAGCCCTCTCTGAGTGCAGCGCCCACCTGAGCCCGCTATGAGTGCAGCGCCCGCCTGTGCCTGCCATGAGTACAGTTCCCACCTGAGCCATCTCTGAGTGCAGCGCCCGCCTGCGCCCACTGTGAGTGTAGAGCCCACCTGAGCCCTCTCTGAGTGAGGTGCCCACCTGACCCCTCTCTGAGTACAGTTCCCGCCTGAGCCCTCTCTGAGTGCAGCGCTCACCTGAGCCCTTTCTGAGTGCAGCGCCCACCTGAGCCCTCTCTGAGTGCAGCGCCCGCCTGCGTCCACTGTGAGTGCACAGCCCACCTGAGCCCTCTCTGAGTGCAGCGCCCACCTGAGACCGCTATGAGTACAGAGCCCACCTGAGCCCTCTCTGAGTGCAGCGCCCGCCTGTGCCCGCTATAAGTACAGTGCGCACCTGAGGCCTCTCTGAGTGTAGCGCCCACCTGAGCCCTCTCTGAGTACAGAGCCCACCTGAGCCCTCTCTGAGTGCAGCGCCCGCCTGTGCCCGCTATAAGTACAGTGCGCACCTGAGGCCTCTCTGAGTGTAGCGCCCACCTGAGCCCTCTCTGAGTGCAGCGCCCACCTAAGCCCGCTATGAGTACAGCGCCCAACTGAGCCCTCTCTGAGTGCATCGCCCGCCTGCGCCCACTATGAGTGCAGAGCCCACCTGAGCCCTCTCTGAGTGCAGCGCCCACCTGAGCCCTCTCTGAGTGCAGCGCCCACCTGATACCACTATGAGTACAGAGCCTACCTGAGCCCTCTCTGAGTGCAGTGTCCACCTGAGCCCTCTCTGAGTGCAGCGCCCACCTGAGCCCACTATGAGTGCAGCTCGCGCCTGCGCCCACTGTGAGTACAGCGCCCACCTGAGCCCTCTCTGAGTACAGCGCCCACTTAAGCCCGCTATGAGTACAGTGCCCACCTCAGCCCTCTCTGAATGCAACGCCCACCTGTGCCCGCTATGAGTACAGCGCCCACCTGAGCCCTCTCTGAGTGCAGCGCCCACCTGTGCCCGCTATGAGTACAGTGCCCACCTGAGCCCTCTCTGAGTACAGCGCCCCCTGAGCCATCTCTGAGTGCAGCACCTGCCTGTGCCCGCTATAAGTACAGTGCCCACCTGAGCCGTCTCTGAGTACAGCGCCCACCTGAGCCCTCTCTCAATGCAGAGCCCACCTGAGCCCGCTATGAGTACAGTTCCTGCCTGAGCCCTCTCTGAGTGTAGCGTCCACCTGAGCCCGCTATGAGTGCAGCGCCCACCTAAGCCCGCTATGAGTACAGCGCCCACCTGAGCCCTCTCTGAGTACAGCGCCCACTTAAGCCCGCTATGAGTACAGTGCCCACCTCAGCCCTCTCTGAATGCAACGCCCACCTGTGCCCGCTATGAGTACAGCGCCCACCTGAGCCCTCTCTGAGTGCAGCGCCCACCTGTGCCCGCTATGAGTACAGTGCCCACCTGAGCCCTCTCTGAGTGCAGCACCCACCTGAGCCCGCTATGAGTGCAGCGTCCGCCTGTGCCCGCTATAAGTACAGTGCCCACCTGAGCCCTCTCTGAGTGCAGCACCCACCTGAGCCCGCTATGAGTGCAGCTCCCGCCTGTGCCCGCTATGAGCACAGCGCCCACCTGAGCCCACTATGAGTGCAGCTCCCGCCTGCGCCCACTGTGAGTACAGTGCCCACCTGAGCTTCTCTGAATACAGAGCCCACCTGAGCCCGCTATGAGTACAGTGCCCACCTGAGCCCTCTCTGAGTACAGCACCCACCTGAGCTGTCTCTGAGTGCAGCGCCTGCCTGCGCCCACCATGACTACAGTGCCCACCTGAGCGCTCTGAGTGCAGTGCCCACCTGTGCCCGCTATGAGTACAGCGCCCAGCTGAGCCCTCTCTGAGTGCAGCGCCCACCTGAGACCGCTATGAGTACAGAGCCCATCCTGAGTCCTCTCTGAGTGCAGTGTCCACCTGAGCCCTCTCTGAGTGCAGCGCCCACCTGAGCCCGCTATTTGTGCAGCGCCCGCCTGTGCCCGCTATAAGTCCAGTGCCCACCTGAGCCCTCTCTGAGTTCAGCGCCCACCTGAGCCCACTATGAGTGCAGCTCCCACCTGTGCCCGCTATGAGTACAGCGCCCACCTGAGCCCGCTATGAGTGCAGCTCCCGCCTGCGCCCACTGTAAGTACAGAGCCCACCTGAGCCTTCTCTGAGTACAGCATCCACCTGAGCCCGCTATGAGTACAGTGCCGATCTGAGCCATCTCTGAGTACAGCGCCCGCCTGCGCCCACTATGAGTACAGTGCCCACCTGAGCCCTCTCTGAGTGCAGCGCCCACCTGTGCCCGCTATGAGTACAGCGCCCACCTGTGCCCTCTCTGAGTGCAGCGCCCACCTGTGCCCGCTATGAGTACAGCGCCCACCTGAGCCCTCTGAGTGCAGCGCCCACCTGAGCCCGCTATGAGTGCAGCGCCTGCCTGTGCCCGCTATAAGTACAGTTCCCACCTGAGCCCTCTCTGAGTGCAGCGCCCACCTGAGCCCGCTATGAGTGCAGCTCCCGCCTGTGCCCGCTATGAGTACAGCGCCCACCTGAGCCTGCTATGAGTGCAGCTCCCGCCTGCGCCCACTGTGAGTACAGCACCCACCTGAGTCGTCTCTGAGTATAGTGCCCACCTGAGCCCGCTATGAGTACAGCGCCCACCTGAGCCCTCTCTGAGTACAGCGCCCACCTGAGCCGTCTCTGAGTGCAGCGCCCGCCTGCGCCCACTATGGGCCCGATTCACAGAACTAACTTAAGACAAAATCCTAAACTTACTACCATTTCGGTATTCACAGAAGCTAGGACTCCCAAATACCTTCTGTGAACACCCAAAGTCTTAAAGTTAGGATTTTTCTCAGTTTAGGAGTAGTAAAGTTAGGAGTACTAACTTTACTACTCCTAAACTGAGAAAACTCATCACTTTAAGACGTTCAGTATTCACAGAAGGCATTTAGGAGTCCTAAAGTGAGGACTCCTAACTTCTGTGAATACTGAAATGAGTAAGTGCCTTCTGTGAATACCAAAATGGTAGTAAGTTTAGGATTTTTTCTAAAGTTAGTTCTGTGAATCGGACCCTCAGAGTACAGTGCCTACCTGAGCCCTCTCTGAGTGCAGTGTCCACCTGAGCCCTCTGAGTGCAGGACCCACCTGAGCCATCTCTGAGTACAGCGCCCACCTGAGCCTGCTATGAGTACAGCGCCCACCTGAGCCCACTATGAGTACAGTGTCCACCTGAGCCCCTATGACTGCAGTGCCCACCTGAACCCTCTCTGAGTGCAGCACCCACCTGTGCCCACTATAAGTACAGTGCCCACCTGAGCCCTTTCTGAGTGCAGCACCTGCTTGTGCCCGCTATGAGTACAGTGCCCACCTGAGCCCTCTCCGAGTGCAGCACCCACCTGTGCCCGCTGAGTACTGTGCCCACCTGAGCCCTCTCTGCGTGCGGTGCCCACTTGACCCCTCTCTGAGTACAGTGCCCACCTGAGCCCTCTATGAGTACAGTGCCCATCTGAGCCCTCTCTGAGTACAGCGCCCACCTGAGCCTGCTATGAGTACAGTGCCCACGTGAGCACTCTCTGAGTGCAGCGCCCGCCTGTGCCCGTTATAAGTACAGTGCCCACCTGAGCCCTCTCTGTGTGCAGCGCCCACATGAGCCCTCTCTGAGGACAGTGCCCACCTGAGCCCTCTCTGAGAACAGTGCCCATCTGAGCCCTCTCCGAGTACTGTGCCCACCTTAGCCCACTATGAGTACAGTGTCTACCTGAGCCGTCTCTGAGTACAGCGCCCATCTGAGCCTTCTCTGAGTGCAGCGCCCACCTGTGCCCACTATGAGTACAGTGCCCACCTGAGCCCCTATGAGTGCAGTGCCCACCTGAACCCTCTCTGAGTGCAGCACCCACCTGTGCCTGCTATGAGTACATCGCCCACCTGAGCCCACTATGAGTACAGTGCCCACCTGAGCCCCTATGAGTGCAGTGCCCACCTGAACCCTCTCTGAGTGCAGCACCCACCTGTGCCCGCTATAGGTACAGTGCCCACCTGAGGCCTTTCTGAGTGCAGCGCCTGCTTGTGCCCGCTATGAGTACAGTGCCCACCTGAGCCCTCTCTGAGTGCAGCACCCACCTGTGCCCGCTGAGTACTGTGCCCACCTGAGCCCTCTCTGCATGCGGTGCCCACCTGACCCCTCTCTGAGTACAGTGCCCACCTGAGCCCTCTATGAGTACAGTGCCCACCTGAGCCCTCTCTGAGTACAGCGCCCACCTGAGCCTGCTATGTGTACAGTGCCCACGTGAGCACTCTCTGAGTGCAGTGCCCGCCTGTGCCCGCTATAAGTACAGTGCCCACCTGAGCCCTCTCTGTGTGCAGCGCCCACATGAGCCCTCTCTGAGGACAGTGCCCACCTGAGCCCTCTCTGAGAACAGTGCCCATCTGAGCCCTCTCCGAGTACTGTGCCCACCTTAGCCCGCTATGAGTACAGTGTCTACCTGAGCCGTCTCTGAGTGCAGCGCCCATCTGAGCCTTCTCTGAGTGCAGCGCCCGCCTGTGCCCGCTATGAGTACAGCACCCACCTGAGCCCTCTCTGATTACAGTATCCACCTGAGCCCGCTATGAGTAGTGCCCACCTGAGCCCCTATGAGTACAGTGCCCTGCTGAGCCCTCTCTGACAAGAGGGCTCACCTGAGCCTTCTGTGGGTGCAGCGCCAACATGAGCCCTCTCTGAGGACAGTGCCCACCTGAGCCATCTCTGAGTGCAGCACCCGCCTGTGCCCGCTATAAGCACAGTGCCCAGCTGAGCCCTCTCTGAGTGCAGTGTCCACCTGAGCCCTAAGTGCAGCGCCCATCTGAGCCCTCTCTGAGTGCAGCGCCCACCTGCGCCCACTATGAGTACAGTGCCCACCTGAGCCATCTCGGAGTACAGTGCCCACCTGAGCCCGCTATGAGTACAGTGCCCAACTTTGCCCCTATGAGTACAGTGCCCACCTGAGCCCTCTCTGAGTGCAGCACCCGCCTGTGCCTGCTATGAGTGCAGCGCCTGCCTGTGCCCGCTATAAGTACAGTGCCCACCTGAGCCCTCTCTGAGTGCAGCATCCACCTGTGCCCGCTATGAGTACAGTGCCCACCTGAGCCCTCTCTGAGTGCAGCACCCACCTGTGCCCGCTATGAGTACAGTGCCCACCTGAGCCCTCTCCGAGTGCAGCCTCCGCCTGTGCCTGCTATGAGTACAGTGCCCACCTGAGCCCCCTCTGAGTGCAGCGCCTGCCTGTGCCTGCTGAGTACAGTGCCCACCTGAGCCCTCTCTGCGTGCGGTGCCCACCTGACCCCTCTCTGAGTACAGTGCCCACCTGAGCCCTCTGTGAGTGCAACTCCCGCCTGCGCCCACTATGAGTACAGTTCCCGCCTGAGCCCTCTCTGAGCGCAGTGCGCACCTGAGCCCTCTCTGAGTGCAGCTCCCTCCTGCACCCACTATGAGTACAGTTCCCGCCTGAGCCCTCTTTGAGTAAAGCCCACCTGAGCCCGCTATGAGTACAGCACCCACCTGAGCTCTCTCTGAGTGCAGTGCGCACCTGAGCCCTCTCTGAGTGCATCTCCCGCCTGAGCCTGCTATGAGTACAGTGCCCACCTGAGCCCTCTCTGAGTGCAACTCCCCCTGAGCCTGCAATGAGTACAGAGCCCACCTGAGCCCTCTCTGAGTGCGGTGCTGTTAGAAGGCGACCTCAGAGGGGCCCGGAGGGGGCCCTGACTGTCCTGAGACCCACCCTCGAGGTATCGTAGCCGGGCACTGGCGGGAGACTCCTCAGGGGAGGAATCTCGTATCTAGGATCGTACACTCGGCACCACACGACAAAGAGACACCACACCGAGAGTTCTTAAGACTAAATCTTTATCAGATCGGAGTTGTAGGATCTTTATGATCAGCAAGGCAAATATATACAAGTGGAGCGCGGGCTCACAAAGTCTTGGAGGGGGGGTAGGAGGTAGCGGGACAGTCTTTGGGGATATGGATCAGATGCAGGAGCTTACCCGGCGCACAGCTCACAATCCTCGAGCTGGGGGATACGCTTGTCGTCGTGGGGTCCGGCGGGACCAAGAGAGTCTGGGGGAGCCGCGAGTCACTCAGCAGGGCTCAGGTACAAGTTCGGAGGTCTTACGATCTTCAGGGAGCCGCGAGTCACTCAGCAGGGCTCAAGCACAAGTTCGGAGGTCTTACGATCTTCAGGGAGCCGCGAGTCACTCAGCAAGGCTCAAGCACGAGTTCGGAGGTCTTACGATCTTCGGGGAGCCGCGAGTCACTCAGCAGGGCTCAAGCACAAGTTCGGAGGTCTCACGATCTTCAGGGAGCCGCGAGTCACTCAGCAGGGCTCAGGTGTTTCCAAGGCGAATCTGCCGGACAGTCCCAGAGCACCCCTTGTTATAGGGCGACTCCTCTTTGATGTCCGGAGTCTGTGCAGGCAGGGGTCTTGTCACCTGGGGGTCGCTTGTTGGGGTTTCCTGCCATTGTCCTTTGATCCTTTCAGGGCCGGGTCGGGAGGAGTCCCAGACACCCAGCAGGCGTGGAGCCAGCCCTCGGGGAGGCCGGCGGGTCGATCGAAACCCACCTTCCCAGGGAAGCGCAGAGGTGTGATGGAAACTGCTCCTCCCTTTCTCATCCCAAGGGGAGCGCGATGCCCTCCAGCCGGAGTGGCGCCTCTAGGCCAGGGTCGCGCTGGGGCCGGGCGGCCATCTTGGTGCATTAAGTGGGCACGCGGGCCCGGTGTGGCCGAAAGGAGGAAGGCCACGGACGGGGAAGTCCGGGTCGGGTGTGTGTGTTCTGGTGGGAAGGATCGGCTAGGCCGTGGGCTCGGGGGCTGGTGTGAGGTGCAGGGGTCAGGTCTGGCTATGTTACGAGGGCCGGGTCTAACAGGTGCCCACCTGAGTACAGCGCCCACCTGAGCCCTCTCTGAGTGCAACTCCCGCCTGAGCCTGCTATGAGTACAGTGCCCACCTGAGCCCTCTCTGAGTGTGGTGCCCACATGAGTACAGTGCCCACCTGAGCGCAGAGTGATGTAAAGAGGCCCATACCATCTGAGATATGTAATCGGCTCCATATCTTCAGTTGATGTAATCAGGGGTAAACCTTCAGACTGCAAGATGGCAGCAGTAAGACAGCTGTTCCAACTGAAATAGATGCCACTGAAGGCCAAAGCCTGTTCAGGACAAGACCAACATATGCTCAAGTGAGCCTTGCAGAGGCATGTCCCCTACTTGTGACTTTTCAACCACGGTCGGTGGAACATGCCTGACTAGGGCCCTCTGTGATTAAAAAAAAATGTATTATTCTTTTGAGGTTTAGATTTGCATGACGCTCCAGTGATGATCAAAATGAAGACTTTTTGTTTGATCTCCTGGAACATATTCCGATATAAATTTAATTTAAAAAAATACATTTGTGAATCCGTGTAGTGCGTCTTCGCTTTCGACAATGTATCCTGATGTCAACCAGGCGTGCGTTTTTGTTCCTCTCTGAAACCTGCAGCGTGACCTGCTCGGTTGAAGTATACGTCAATGGGATACACTGGCATATCATGTTCCCAAATTAGACGTGAGCAGAGGAGCAAAAATAATTACACTTCGAGGCGGTTGTGTGCGTGTCTGTGTGTGTCTGTGAGCCCATGCACTTCTGCGCAGTGTAGGAAGTCATGGCTAGAGATAAGTATGTGAGGATGTGGACTTATGCACGAGTCACCATCCCAGTATCCATCAATGTGGAGCTGTACCGGATGAGCAGCGATGGGGCTTGTTGAGGCCACATTGACTCCGGGTGCTCCGGCTACCCTTGCAGAGAAGCCCGGATCCGTAAGCCGAGGCCCGGATACCACCTTAGGCTTCAGTGCCAGCCCCAGGGAGGGCAAAGAGCTCGAAAAAGCACCGTAGGATGGATGAACTAGAAGGGTGGGGCGAGGTGAGTAGTACAGGCACCCAAGGTGGATTGAAGGCTACAATCGGTTATGGTATGCGTTCTCTTTTAGAGAAGTGGGCAGCACAGGAGGTCTGCGCAGGGCACCTGATCCCTGTACCAGTCTGATGCTGGGGGTGGGCTCCCAGGAACATGGGGCCAGTGTGCCAAGAAAGAGCAGGGGTGGCACATGCAATCAGCAGGGGGTTGGACCCCTTCACAGAGTCCATCACGAGGAGTGCTTTGGCACAGCAGGGCAGGGGAAGGCGTCAGCGGGTAAGTTAAACACTCTTCACTGTTCATGGGGAAGGGACTGGCACAGCCCAATGGTGGCCCCACTTTACAGAGACCCTTGCAGAGGCGGGGGGAGGGGGGAACAGACATCCTCCAGTCGCTGATGGCTTGAGCCCACATAGATGATAATTGCTGAAAATGTGCTTGCCAGTTGTCAGCTCACATGTGGTGGATGGCAAGCTATAGTCCTGAAAAAGCAAGAGAACAAGCATTGGCAATGCCAATATGTCTGGCTGTAAAGGAATCTTACATGGTAATGTGAAGCATTACTAATAAATAGCATAGGAATGAATATGTAGTTGTGTGGAAGCAAAGATCTGAACAATAATATTTGTGTAGGTTAAAAGGTCAAGTGACAGTTGCACTGAGCCAGACCTAAACATCTGTGTTGGTGATTGCCTGCCCTCCACCCATCTGTGCTGCTGCCAGGGAAAGACAAACATCATAAATTATATAGTTATCTAAGGCGCTTTTACAGCATTAAAATGTCACACGTGTGACCCTGAAAGTTCAAGGTCAGCCAGCAGGAAAAATAAACAAACTGATCACAGCTGTGTAAAGAGCAAACACCTTGGGGAAGCACACAACTTCTGCCCAATCAAAACGCACTCAGGGCTCCCAACATGTGGGTGGAGCAGAGCCCATCTCTAGTGATGTTCACATAATGGTCTGGTGACTGTCAAGCCAGGCCATAAAAACTGATAGTGGTGTGACACACCCATCATGCACACATAAAACACACAATGATCTTCCCAGATTGAACGCGATTTACTTTCACACAAACAATATTTCGAAGTTTAACACAGATCAATCTTTCTACCAATTACACACAATCCAGCATGAACAACAGTGACTCTCAAGCGATGTATTCTTTGTTTGGATTGAACACCATCCCACATCAACATAGAAGGGAGCCCTGGCACAGAACGTGCTACGAGGCAAGAGCAATCATGGCGCACTGGAAATGGAAATGTCACAACATACGCTCAGATACACAAGAGGTAGCTCTTGGGTGTCACCCAAAATTAATAATGTAATGAATAATGTGTCTACTTCCCAGTGTGAGCTCACAACTGCGTGTGGCAGGACTCGATGCACAAGACCGACGCCTCATCGTAGGGACGCAAAGACACTGGTGTACCGTATTCAGCATAAAAAGCTGCGAACCGCCAACTGCATCCACTGGAGCTGCTAAGAAGCGGTGGAAGCAGCACTAAGGGCCGGACTGCCATGTTGGCGGGTGGGGTACTCCGTTACAAATGTGACGGATATTCCGTCCTCCGTATTACAAGTTCCACAGGCTATAATAGAATTGTAATACGGCGGACAAGATATCTATCACGTTTGTAACGGAGTACCCCATCCACCAAGATTGTAACCGGCCAAGCCTTCATTAATCATTGCCAGGCAACTATCACGAGTCATAATCAATACCTTCCATTGGACAACGTCTTTGTAATATTGAGAGATGGCTCTATGACAGCAAGTAGAGGAAAGAGTCCAGACTCACAAAAGGCAGTGTCTGGAACCAGTGTCCTGTTGACACCGGTGCAGGACAGCATCCCAGCATGCCTTTACTCACAAAGAGACTCACTCCGGGGCTGTCAGAAGTGTAGAACATTCCCCACAGTTAGGGCCCGATTCACAGAACTAACTTAAGACAAAATCCTAAACTTACTACCATTTTGGTATTCACAGAAGGCACTTACTCATTTCGGTATTCACAGAATTTAGGAGTCCTAACTTTGGGACTCCTAAATGCCTTCTGTGAATACCGAAAGTCTTAAAGTTAGGATTTTTCTCAGTTAAGTAGTAGTATAGTTAAGACTCCTAACTTTAGGACTCCTAAATGCCTTCTGTGAATACTGAAAGCCTTAAAATTAGGATTTTTCTCAGTTTAGTAGTAGTAAAGTTAGGAGTACTAACTTTAGGACTCCTAAACTGAAATAAATCCTAATTTTAAGACTTTCGGTATTCACAGAAGGCATTTAGGAGTCCTAAAGTTAGGACTCCTAACTTTTGTGAATACCGAAGTGAGTAAGTGTCTTCTGTGAATACCAAAATGAGTAAGTGCCTTCTGTGAATACGAAAATGGTAGTAAGTTTAGGATTTTGTCTTAAGTTAGTTCTGTGAATCGGGCCCTTAGCCTTTAATTCCGTGTACATTTCGGCCCTGATTCATAAAGGTAAATTTGCACTTTTGTGTAAGTTTGCGATTCATAAAGGAATTTTACGAGTAGTATCTTTACAACTGCAAAGCTTCTGCACTCGTGGCGGAGACTCCACACATAAGACAGGTAGTCGTAAAGACAGTACTTGAAAGATTCCTTTCGAGTAGTATCTTTACAACTGCTAAACTCCTGCGCTCGTGGCGGAGACTCCACACATAAGACAGGCAGTCGTTAAGACACTACTTGAAAAATTCCTTTCGAGTAGTATCTTTACAACTGCAAAGCTCCCGCGCTCGTGGCGGAGACTCCACACATAAGACAGGCAGTCGTTAAGACACTACTTGAAAAATTCCTTTCGAGTAGTATCTTTACAACTGCAAAGCTTCTGCACTCGTGGCGGAGACTCCACACATAAGACAGGCAGTCGTAAAGACAGTACTTGAAAGATTCCTTTCGAGTAGTATCTTTACAACTGCTAAACTCCTGCGCTCGTGGTGGAGACTCCACACATAAGACAGGCAGTCGTTAAGACACTACTTGAAAAATTCCTTTCGAGTAGTATCTTTACAACTGCAAAGCTCCCGCGCTCGTGGCGGAGACTCCACACATAAGACAGGCAGTCGTTAAGACACTACTTGAAAAATTCCTTTCGAGTAGTATCTTTACAACTGCAAAGCTTCTGCACTCGTGGCGGAGACTCCACACATAAGACAGGCAGTCGTAAAGACAGTACTTGAAAGATTCCTTTCGAGTAGTATCTTTACAACTGCTAAGCTCCCGCGCTCGTGGCAGAGACTCCACACATAAGACAGGCAGTCGTAAAGACAGTACTTGAAAGATTCCTTTCGAGTAGTATCTTTACAACTGCTAAGCTCCCGCGCTCGTGGCGGAGACTCCACACATAAGACAAGCAGTCGTTAAGACACTACTTGAAAAATTCCTTTCGAGTAGTATCTTTACAACTGCAAAGCTCCCGTACTCGTGGCGGAGACTCCACACATAAGACAGGCAGTCGTTAAGACACTACTTGAAAAATTCCTTTCGAGTAGTATCTTTACAACTGCAAAGCTCCCGCACTCGTGGCGGAGACTCCACACATAAAACAGGCAGTCGTAAAGATACGACTTGTAAAATTCCTTTCGAGTAGTATCTTTACAACTGCTAAGCTCCCGCGCTCGTGGCGGAGACTCCACACATAAGACAGGCAGTCGTAAAGACAGTACTTGAAAGATTCCTTTCGAGTAGTATCTTTACAACTGCTAAGCTCCCGCGCTCGTGGCGGAGACTCCACACATAAGACAGGCAGTCGTAAAGATACTACTTGAAAAATTCCTTTTGAGTAGTATCTTTACAACTGCAAAGCTCCCGCGCTCGTGGCAGAGACTCCACACATAAGACAGGCAGTCGTAAAGACAGTACTTGAAAGATTCCTTTCGAGTAGTATCTTTACAACTGCAAAGCTCCCGCACTCGTGGCGGAGACTCCACACATAAGACAGGCAGTCGTAAAGACAGTACTTGAAAGATTCCTTTCGAGTAGTATCTTTACAACTGCTAAACTCCCGCACTCGTGGCAGAGACTCCACACATAAGACAGGCAGTCGTAAAGACACTACTTGTAAAATTCCTTTCGAGTAGTATCTTTACAACTGCAAAGCTCCCGCGCTCGTGGCAGAGACTCCACACATAAGACAGGCAGTCGTAAAGACAGTACTTGAAAGATTCCTTTCGAGTAGTATCTTTACAACTGCAAAGCTCCCGCACTCGTGGCGGAGACTCCACACATAAGACAGGCAGTCGTAAAGACAGTACTTGAAAGATTCCTTTCGAGTAGTATCTTTACAACTGCTAAACTCCCGCACTCGTGGCAGAGACTCCACACATAAGACAGGCAGTCGTAAAGACACTACTTGGAAAAATTCCTTTCGAGTAGGCTCGTGGCGGAGACTCCACACATAAGACAGGCAGTCGTAAAGACAGTACTTGAAAGATTCCTTTCGAGTAGTATCTTTACAACTGCTAAACTCCCGCGCTCGTGGCGGAGACTCCACACATAAGACAGGCAGTCGTAAAGACACTACTTGTAAAATTCCTTTCGAGTTGTATCTTTACAACTGCAAAGTTCCCGCACTCGTGGCGGAGACTCCACACATAAGACAGGCAGTCGTAAAGACACTACTTGTAAAATTCCTTTCGAGTAGTATCTTTACAACTGAAAAGCTCCCGCACTCGTGGCGGAGACTCCACACATAAGACAGGCAGTTGTAAAGATACTACTTGAAAAATTCCTTTCGAGTAGTATCTTTACAACTGCAAAGCTCCCGCACTCGTGGCGGAGACTCCACACATAAGACAGGCAGTCGTAAAGATACTACTTGAAAAATTCCTTTGTGAATTGCAAAAAATTGTAAACTTACACTGAAGTGTAAGTTTACATTTGTGAATCAGACTGTACGTGTGGTAGGAGCAATTGGTGCATTCATTCACTCATTCACCCTGCCCAACCTCCAGCGGCAGAGTAGGACACAAACCCTTGTGGCAGACTCGGTGCCGGTGAGCATGGCATCAGAGGGGCTGCTCAGGTTAAGGTGTCCACTCACACTATCCCCACAATGTCCTTTCTTTCTGGGGACACCATGACACCATGGCGACCCGGAAGGGAAGAAGTCTAGGAATGCCCCATGCACTGCTGGAAAAGGCAGCATGTGGGGGGCAGTAATAGACATGTTATTTCTGCAGCTGGCCCTGCGCTGGTGCTCTTCCCTCACAAATAACACGGGTGACGACTGGCACACCATGACAACATGGTACTGTGACCATACCAATTGCCTGGCGCCGGCACTATAAAAAGCCAGCACTTGCCCCACTCATTTATCATCGAGGAGGGGAGCAGCACACATGTTGGCGCAGACGTGGAGGACGCACCACGGATCAGTAAGAGGGTGAATGTGTGGATCTATGAGTTCCAGTATGTTTATCCTTATCAGGTCCTTTGACTCTGATAAACCATAGAACCTCAAGGTTGTATTTACATGTATTTACCTATGTTTTGAACTTTCTGGTATTTTATTCTTCTTCTTTCGCCTCATTATTTTAGCACTCGACCAACGGGGTCTTCTGCCCTCACCCTCCTATGGGACAACCTGTCCCAGCACTAGGGTGAGCATTTTGGCGATAACATCTCCATAAAACAATAAGTGCACAGATGACTGACACGATTGTTGCACTTATAGCCACTCACAATAATTTTCCGTGCATGTGGCTGATTGTAAGGTTCCTTACATTTTGTTTCAGGTGCTACGTTTTACTGTACGTTTTTCACTTCTATGTTCTCTCTTTCAGGCTATAGATACAGGCTGCATCATAGTGGAGTGTGATCTTGATCACCCCACACAGTGGAACCCTCTCACCACAGTCTGGTAAGAGTGGAGCCCGCCATTTATCCACAAGGTCCTGATGCATGCCACAGACCCTGCTGGGCCAATGGGCAGAAACATGTCGACCACACTGACTTCGGTGGGGGAACAATAGAATCCCCGACACACCGATCACTCTCTTTTAATAACCATATAGATGCCGGCCACATTCAAATTAATTTGACATCTATAATGGTCTTTTAAATCACTTTTTGTCTGTAAGGGCCCCCACTTAGTTTAGAAGTGCATCCCTGTCGTTAGGTGTATGCCCACCCTCTACCAAACCAAGTTTTTAGAGGGCGAGGACTGGTCAACGATGAAGCATGACACCAGCTGGTGTGTGAGACCAGTCCTTCACATTTTGTGAGATGCCTGCAATCCAAATTAAAAAACTGTAGCACCTAGGACACCTGACTGGGAGCGGCCCCATTTGTGCTAAACACCGTGCCCATGCCACCATGTTATTACCCTCATAAGCCTTTCGTAGCATGGAAAATGAAGACAGTGGGGCAAAATGTCGCCAACCAGGAGGACAGGGCTAAGTTGGGCAGGCTGGCCACAGCAGCCGGGCATTACCCCAGCCACCCCAGCCCTACAGAGCTCAGCCCAGGTGAACTTGGGACAGGCCTGCGCAGGGCAGGCTTTGTCCCCTGAATAGACACTCCTCTGCTTTGCTCTCTGGCATAGTTTTACATTTTCTCAATAGCATATATATATTTTTTTTTTAAAGATGAAGGTTTTCAAGAGTTGGCAGAGTTTCGAACTCAGTTCGTTGTTAATATATAGCTCACCGTTCCGTTCCGTAAATAAGGCGTCGTTATTAATCCAGTTATCAAGTTATTAATGTCATTAATCTCCTTGTCATTCTATTATCGCCTGAAATACGTCCAGGGATGTGCCGTGATTGTGCCTTTTATGAGCCTCCGCAAAGCAACTGAAAGGTCACGTGGGATTGTCACTGGTGCCAGGAGTGAGATTAAAGACGGGTGCATACAATGTGGAAAGATTAGAGTGTTTACAGAGTAATGATTTGTGGTGAATGCAGGACACGGTGTTTCATGCAACCACGCGGGGGTCTTAACTTCCAGCTAATGTTATCCGTAGTGAAACCAGAGCACAGAACAAAGTCAGTTTTGTGTTGAAAATCTGGATTGAATAGTGCTAAAATCATAGAAAAAATAAATGACAGCATCTGAGGTCGTTTCGCAGGCTGGACTGCAAGAGGGACATTTTTTTTGTTGTTGTTGCAATTTCACATAGCGCCGACTCGACCGGAAGGTACTGGAGCGCTTTACTGGAGCACCAGTTACATTACGCGAGGACACATTCATTTTTCATGGGCACGGTGGGGTTAAGTGACTTGCACAGGAAGTTGAACCGACGCCAGACTCGAACCAGGTACCCTAGTTTTGTCGTCGGCAGCTCTGACAGTTGCACATCCTGCCCCCTGATTTTCGATCTATTAACATAAACTGCCGCCTTCATGTTCTTATAAATTGCACTGCGACCATAAGCACCATGGACTTTGTGTGTCTTCCCAATTAATGGACTTGTACACGGGTTCTCAGTCCTCCGGAAGGAGCCCTTAATGGGACCACAGCCTCTGATACAGCGTGCATTATGGACACCAGACTAGCCTCGGCAGGAGGTGCCCAGCATCACTCTTATCAACGGTCACTCTCTCTGACCCTTAATCCAACATGGATTTATAAAGCGCAGCTAATCACCCCCGAGGGTATCCAGGCGCTGATGGCAATCAGCTTTCACATCACACTGGGGTGTGGAGCCCACTCTCCTAAACAAAAGGGAACAACCCCCAAGATTGGACCACCCCTACACTTTGATGCTATTAGAGCTTTCAGCCATCTCTGACATCACCACCATGAGGTGCTGATCAAACATTGTCCACATCAGCCAACGTCGGAGTGACTGGGCAGCCGTGGTTTGCGCCATTCGTACACATCTGCTCCCACCACGTGACAGTAGGTCCATTCCATCAAATGTGGCATTCCTTAGGGCTCTGTTTTGTCACCATCAGTTTTCAACGTTTACAAGGCACCCACTGCTGACATCTTAGAATGATGCCGTATCGGTTAAAATCGTACAATATTAGTTGGAGGGGCACGAGACACTTTAAAATCGCTAGGGGCGTGAGGCCGGGGTGCGTCCTTGCGCCCTTTTTGTTTGCTCTATACACTAATGCCGCAGAATCTGCATTGCTCGGGTCTACCACAGATGTTCCTTTCATTCATTCTCTTTCAGTCCCGATACTCCTCTATGCCGACGCCACGGTGATCCTCGCGCGCACAGGCAATGCGCTGCATCGACTCGTAGAGGAGTGCACAAAATTCATGAATGACCTGGATCAGAAAATTAATATTCTAAGTCCTTTGTCCTTGTGGCAGGTCCAAAGCAGCAGAAACAGCCACAAATGGATGTAGAAGGGGTGAAGCTAGATGTTGTAGACTCTTTTAATAACTTAGGGATCATGTTCGATCAAGATGATAATTGGAGAAATATGGTCTCTAACAGGGGATTATTGATGGAAAAAATATTGGGGTCCTCTTTAAATTTGTGAAAAAACTCGGGACTAAACCATTTGAAGTGATAAAAAAGGTTTAGAAGGCGAAAACCCTATCCGCCGCCTCTTATGGCGCAGCTGTTTGGGGCATCTCTGATGCCTCTAAACTGCAGCGCGTAGAAGATGCCTTCTTGAAAAATCTGGTTTTCCTTCCCCAGTCGTGCTCTAATTATAACTGCCACATGGAGTTCAGAGGTCGTTATATTATTGATAAGATTTGTATTGCACCAATTATGAGGTGGCATTCAGTCTGTCGTAAAGAAACCCTCTCATTGACTACATTGTAAACGACGTCCTGAAATTAGATGGTGCAAGTAGAATAAGATGGTTAAGTTATGTCGAATCTAATCTTCGGGAGGCTGGTCTACAATATCCTTATGAGGATCCGAAGATGTGCCGGTCAATATCCGAGAAGGAGCTGAAAACTCACTTATTGGTCCATCTACAGGTGAAGAGACACGATACTAATTTAAAACTTTCTACAGTCAGATTGCATTACGCTGCCCCAAGTATAAGTGTAACTAATGCGAACTCCACTTATCTACCCTTCGTTACCAATCTCCAACATAGATACATTTTAATGAGATTTCGTTTAAATTATATCCCCCTCTTGTTAGGCCATCCGCCCACAACCTATGAGATTACTGCACTCCCATTTTGTCCTTGCGACAAGCTGTCCACTCAGAACAATCTTCACTTTCTATTCTTTTGTAAATTTTATAGTGATGAAAGAAAAAGATTCATTGTCCCACTTATATTATCTTGAGTTACTGTCTGATCCCTTTACATGTTTCTCTTTGGCCTCGTTCTTTTTATCTGCACTGAGCAACTTGTCATTTTGATATTGAAAATGCAGTTTAAGATGTTGGGCTGTGCAATATTTGTGTGAATACTTATGAACTAATGTTTACCTTTTAGCTTATGATCATTTTTAAACAAAAGTTTTTATCCGTTTTTTAACAAATTATGTTTTAATACGTTACTCTAAATTCTAAGAATAGTTTTTATCTATCGATGTACATGTGTTTGTAGAATACTTTTTATGCCGATGTTGTGTCGCCGAAATAAAGTTATTTCTGACTGACTGAGTTAGAATCCTACAATGTCGGTTAGAATCCTACAATATCGGTTAGAATCCTACAATATTAGTTAGAATCCTACAACATCGGTTAGAATCCTACAATTTTGGTTAGAATCCTACAATATCAGCTAGAATCCTACAATATAAGTTAGAATCCTACAACATCGGTTAGAATCCTACAATTTCGGTTAGAATCTTACAATATCGGTCAGAATCCTACAATTTTGGTTAGAATCCTACAATATCAGTTAGATCGGTTATCAAAGTATGGAGACAATGAACAGTTCAACCTTAAGGTAGATAATGAACCTGGCAACCTCCGTGTGTTCACAGGTGAGTTGCCTGCTGAGCTCCCCTAAAATCCATGTGAACAGAACTAGCAGTTTGCTCCTTCTCTTTCATATTGATCTACATATCACCAAAACCCCTGAATTAAATGTAGTCTCCAAAACTGCATCACACATTCTGGAGCAGATTTACAAGCCCCTGCAACACTTTTACGCTGCCGTTGCGTCACTTTTGTGACGCACCGGCATCATAAACAATGCGCCACATTGCGGCACATTTACAACGTGACGCATCTCGGGAGATGCGTCATGTTGTAAAGCCCTGCACTACATTATACCTGCGTCAGGTATAATGTATGCAGGGTGGGCGTTCCGATGGAAGAAAGCCCCATAAAAGTGACGCAGATTGAAGAAGGCGTAAGGAGTGACACAGCATAATAGGAATAGGCCTTCCTGACCATTGCTAGAGTTGCGTCGTGCTTGCGACAGGACTCCAGCAATGCGTGACTTTACACCAACAGATGCGTCACGCATCTGTCAATCCTCGCGCCACGGTACGCCGCATTGTAAATACGATGCATCCATGGTGACGCAAAGGATTTTTTGCTTGACGCAAATGTACTGACGCATCTTTGCTAATATGCAGAGATGTGCCAGTTCTTGTAAATCTGCCCCTTTATATCTGGAAAAAAAGGTTCTGTCAAAGCAACATTGTCCTCAGAAAATGTCCAATATTCTCACCAGAGGTCTCTCAACAGAGCATCCCTCTCAAAACCCCTGAGTCCTAAACTATCTGTTACCACCTCACACCACCATGAAATCCCTATATTGGCTCCCACAAGAACCAAGAGTGACCTTCAAACCTCTCTTCCTAGTGCAAAGGGTGCTACATTGCGATCACTGAACTACCTCATAAAACTGCTCATCCCCTACCTACTGACCAGAAGACTCAGGTCTGCCAAAAAATGGCTCTTAACTCTACAACTAACTACATTCAAGAGATTTGGGGGGCTGACTTTTCAGGTTCAGTGCTCCCCGCTCTGGAGAAACCTACCAGGACACCTGAGACTAGAAAATGGCCCAGGTTCAGGAAATCATTGAAGATTCTCAAATTCCATTTGGCATTTGGAAGATCCAGTCTTTTCAAGACATTCCCCTTCAGTTGAGCCTCGAAGGGTTGTATAGGTCATAGGTCAGAGTGACTTCTGAAAACAACATTTCGAAATTAATACTTTTCCTATTTTCCTGTTGTCCAATCTTTATTTCCACTTCACAATGGTGGGCCCCGGGTGAAGCACAGTCGCAGACTAGTCTTCCCCCTGGGTCTTTCGCGCAGGGGAGGACCAGGCAGGGTCAAGGGGTGGGGTTTAGGGGGTGGGTATAAGAATGCAGGGGAGGAAGGCAACTTCCTCTTCCTGCATTTTTGGCACCAATGGGAGGGCATAGTTAGCGAAGGGGGGTTTTAAGTGTAGGCTCAGTAGGTGTGGAGGGTAGGTGGAATCCGCGGTGCCACTGGCCGGTGGTAGTGGGCGTCTGTTTTGCGGCGATCGAGGAGGACCCAACCACCGCCAAAACCAACCTTCAGGAAGGAATGAAAGACATCGCGGAACGGGTGAAGCTCAGTCGTCTGAAACTGAACTCAGACAAGACGGAGGTCCTCATCCTCGGACAGTCCCCATCCGCCTGGGATGACTCCTGGTGGCCCACAGCGCTGGGCGCCGCACCGACACCGACAGACCACGCACGCAACCTGGGATTCATCCTGGACTCCTCCCTCACGATGACCAAGCAAGTCAATGCCGTCTCATCCTCATGCTTCAACCCTGCGCATGCTCCGAAAAATCTTCCGGTGGATCCCCACCAGAACCAGAAAGACAGTCACCCAGGCCCTCGTCACCAGCCGACTGGACTACGGGAACGCCCTATACGCAGGAACCACAGCCAAACTTCAGAAAAGACTTAAGCGCATACAGAACGCCTCCGCATGACTCATCCTTGACATCCCTCGCCACAGCCATATATCTGCCCACCTGAGAAACCTGCACTGGCTCCCCGTCAGCAAAAGGATCACGTTCAGGCTCCTCACCCACGCACACAAAGCGCTCCATGACATGGGCCCCGAATACCTCAACAACCGCCTCACGTTCTACACTCCGACCCGCCAGCTCCGCTCCGCCAGCCTCGCCCACGCCACCGTCCCACGGATTCGCAGAACCACCACCGGAGGAAGATCGTTCTCCTACCTGGCCACCAAGACATGGAACTCCCTCCCCGCCCACCTACGACTGACCCAGGACCATCTCACCTTCAGGAAACACCTCAAGACCTGGCTATTCGAGCAGTAGCAGCACCCCCCTCCCTTCAGCGCCTTGAGACCCTCACGGGTGAGTAGCGCGCTCTATAAATGTATTGATTGATTGATTAATTTTCAAAATGTCGGCGGTTTCTTCGGAGGAGGTGCGGGAGGTCCTGAGGCTGCTGGCCCGCGCAGGCCGGGAGGACCTCCTCCGGCCTTGCGTGCTAGGTGAGGCATGGGTGGGGATGACGCGGGCCCCGCGCGTGGCCTCCATGGGTGCGGCAGCAGCGGTAGTGGCTTGTCTCAATTAGCCGCTGCCACTGGGGAGAGGTGCGTCGGAGCGGGGGAGGGGCCTGGGGAGAAAAGAGACTGGGCGTGGAGGCCGGCGTAAGAGCCTGCCTCCGCGGCTCAAACTCCTGCAGCTCGAGTTTCGAGCGCAGGGGGCGGGGGGCCCTCGAGAGTGCCGCTACCCACTGGGGAGCTGCTAAAAAAGTGCAAGGGGAGCGCGCAAGTGAAGCTGGAGGGGGGGGAGGCAACAGGGCCTTTGCTTGTCCCGGTTCCAAATTTAATGAAGCAGGTGCAAGGTAGCGTGGGTGGGGGGGCAGGGGGTCCCGGGGGCAATGCGTGGAGACTTCAGTTGTCGAGGGGGGGAAGGGGGTTGTGGAGGCTGATGTGGGACAATGGGAGGACGCTCCCGTTGACCTCTCTAGGGGGTTGAGAGCATGTACCCCAGCACCAGTGGGGGGTGTGGTGGAGTCCTCTGGGGTGGTGGGCGAGGTCGGGGGTGGGAGAGAGGCCCCTTGTCAGGTTCTGGCACCGGTGCCTGGGATGCGGCAGTATGGCAGTGGGGTACAGGGCTATTGCCCTCCCCTTCTCCCCCGGTGGGAGGCATTGGCATGGGAGGACAGGATCAGGAAGCAGCTCCTCTTGGTCCAGCAGAACGAGGTGCGGTGGGCAGAGTAGAATGCGTCCAGGGTAGGGGCAGTCTGGGAGGATGAGGTGGAGGTGCCCCCTACACCCACTTCAGAGGAGGAAAGGTGGGCCGACCAGGAGGAGAGGGACAGGGCAGATAAGAGCAGGTGGGGGGGGAGGCAGCACCAGGGTGTCGCAGCACAAGGTAGGGACAGCCAAGATGGCTTTGAGGCCTGATGGTGCCGGGGCCCACCCAGACTGGAGCGACCTGGGGGGTAGGAGGGATCCAAGCCGGCGGAGGTCGGTAGAGTGCGGGGTGGCTTGGCTGGGTGCAATACGGCTTCAGGACGCTGGCTTGAAGCAGCAGGGGGGTCCACGGCAGCCATCCCTCCGGCGCGGGAGCGGGCAACGGCGTCGTTTGTGGCGAGCGGGGGGAAGTTGAGTGTCACAAAGAATAAGGGTGTGAAGAGAGCGGTGAGAGAGGTGTTGTGGGCGCCTGTGGATGTGGAGCCTGTGGAGGATTTGGATTATGATGAGGAGAGTGAGGAGTTGAAAGAGGGGGAGGTGAGGGAGGACGATGACAGGAGGTGCAAAGAGCAACAGTGGAGTTGGTGTTTTGCAGGATTCTACAACAACGAAGGGCAAGGCGAAGGCGAAGGCAACCACATTCGTCGTTGTCAGGTGAGGGGGCATGGTGGGCAGCTTGGGATGGCGGACCAAAAGGGGGTAGGAAGAAGGCTTGCCGGTCGGTGGGTGTAGGAGAGGGGTCTGTGCGGGATGTTGAAAGGTGGACGACAGACAGACCTAAAGCAGGTGACAAATCGAAATCGGAAGGGGCTAAGACGGTATCTACAGCAGGGGTTCAGACGGACAAGGTGGAGGGGAACGACGACAAGGGGGAGAAG
Organism: Triturus cristatus; assembly: GCF_964204655.1. Taxonomy (NCBI): domain Eukaryota; kingdom Metazoa; phylum Chordata; class Amphibia; order Caudata; family Salamandridae; genus Triturus; species Triturus cristatus. Next base: position 31,372,930 of record NC_140594.1, on the reverse strand, counting down.
ACTGAGGACAAGCACCAGAAAAAGTTTCCCTACATGGGACTGGCCATGCCTCTGGGTTCACATTTGTCGGAAAAGATTAAGAATAGAATCTGGAAACACGAGTATGTGGACGTGTTTAAGTCGTTGCACCGGGAGGTGCAAGCGAAAGAGGGTTCTAAGGAGGAAGAGTGGAAGCTGACTAGACGGCCCAGGGTTCCGGTTAACATGGAAAACTGGACGTCGGCGTTTCTCATTTATGCTAGCATTTACTGCGAGAAGCACCTGGATAGGGCCATAGCGCTACTGAAGTATATGGACATCATTAGGAAAGCCCAGATGCAATTTGGGGGGGTTTGCTTGGCTGAGCTATGACGAGGAGTTCCGAGCCAGGGTTAGCGTGAACCCGGACAAGCACTGGGGGGAGGTGGATCAGAAATTATGGATGCAGTGGATGGCATCCACGCACTCCTCAGCGTCAACTCACACGGCCAGTGGCTTGCCGGTCACTTATCGGTCTTTTCCGCTGCGTCCCGCCCAAAGTGGGGCGAGGGGGAGTGCTGCCAGTACAGGACCTGCAGATCGGCCCGCTAAGCCAGGCAACAACAACACAGGTGCATGTTGGAGCTACAACAGGGGTTACTGCTCCCGGTACCCGTGCAAGTTCAAGCATGAGTGCTCCAAGTGTGGGGGGCGGCACGCCCTTACCCAATGCTTTACCTTGTTCACGCCTTCTGAGCAGTGGCAAAACACGAAAGGAAGGGGACAGACTGGACAGAAGGGCGCCTACATTGGTTAAAGTGGAGGTGATGGCCCCGTGGCTCTCGTGTTACCCGGACAGGGAGGCAGCTTTGGAGATTCAGTGGGGTTTCACGGAGGGTTTTCGAGTGGGCTATCAGGGACCTAGGGTGCGGAGATGGGTGACAATCTGAAATCAGCCAAGGAATTGACGGCAGTGGTGGCGGCTAAATTGCAGAAAGAGGTAGACGAAGGCAGGGTAGAGGGCCCGTTTCGCGACTGGCCAGCCCACGACTTGATCATCTCCCCATTGGGTGTGGTGCCTAAGAAGGAAAAGGGTGAGTTTTGCATGATCCATCACCTCTCGTGGCCGGAAGGGCAGTCGGTGAATGATTTCATCGCAGAAGCGGACTCAAGGGTGCTCTATGCATCGGTGGATGGTGCGATCCGCCTAGTGTGGGAGTGTGGGCCGGGGGCGGAACTGGCGAAGTGTGACGTGAAATCTGCTTTCCGCCTGCTGCCAATACACCCCGCGGATTTCTCTCTACTGGGAATGCAGTTTGCAGGGGCCATCTATGTGGACAAGGTTTTGCCCATGGGGTGTACGATCTCCTGCGCGCTGTTCGAGATGTTTAGCACATTCTTGCAGTGGGCTTTTACACATATCAGCGGACATCGGGACGTTACTCACTATCTGGACGACTTCCTCTTTCTGGGGAAGGCCCATTCGGGGGATTGTGGCAGGGCCCTGTCGCAATTCCAGGAGATGTCACAGTGTTTCGGAGTCCCCATGGCGCCTGAGAAAACAGCTGGGCCTAGCTGCAGCCTGACATTCCTGGGAATTGAGTTGGACTCCAGGCACTGGATAACTCGACTCCCTGAAGCGAAAGTGGCGGAGATACGGGCGTACCTCTGGTAGGCGGTTGGGGAAAAGAGGATTGCGTTGAGGGCGGCGCAACAACTGCTGGGTTTCCTGAACTTCGCATGCAGGGTGGTGAGGGCAGGACAGACGTTCTGCAGACGGCTCGGCATGGTCATGTCAGGGACGGTCTTACAACACCACAGGGTCCGGATTTCCATGGTGGTCCGGGCGGATTTGAGGACATGGCTGACGTTCTTGACTGATTTCAATGGGATGTCACTGGATTTTGAGGACAAACGGATGGTTTGGCAAGTACAAATTTACTCTGATGCAGCCGGGGCAGCAGGCTTTGGGATTTTCTGGGATGGCAGGTGGTGCGCTGAGGACTGGCCGGCTCATTGGGTCAAACAGGGGAGGAGCATTGCGTTTCTGGAATTTTTTCCCTTGTTGGTGGCTCTGGAGGTGTGGGGGGTCTGAGTTTCAGAACAGATCAGTACTGTTCCATGTGGACGAGTTCGTCAACCGACAGAGGGCGAGGGATCTGAGAGTGCTGCGTTTGCTGTGGAGTGTCATGCTGAAATGTTTGAGATTGAATGTGGTGTTTAGAGCCAAGCATGTCCCTGGGGCGAATAATGTCTCGTTCGCAGTGGCAGCGGTTCCAGCGATTGGCACCAGGAGCGGATCGGTTCAAGACCAAGTTGCCGGCCGGCATCTGGGCCTTGGGGGAGTGAGGGTGATAGGCCTGGTGGAAAACTCTATCGCTGATACTACAAGACAGACCTACAGACTGGCCTGGGTGGAGTTTGGCTCCTTTATGGGATGGCGTGGGGATCCTGCTTTTGGTAATGTTTCAACTGTGGAACAAGGACTGTTGCAGTTTGTATTGCATTGCATTGACAAAGGGTTGACGTCTGCGACGATTTCGGGAAAATTGGCAGGAGTGTCGTTCTACTGTTTGTTTTTTGTTTTTGACCCTACGAAAGATGTGATTCTAAGTAGGGTACTCAGAGGTTGGGGTAGGGAACAGAGGGGGGGCGGGGTGTTGAGGGAGGCGATTACGTTTGATCTATTGGTCAGATTGGTTGAGGTTTTGCCACTTTGTTGTTATGATGTTTTTGAGGTTTGGGTTTTCCGCTTGTGCATGATATGGATGTTTTTTGGGGCTTTTAGGTCTCTGAGCTGCTAGGAACGCGCAAGGTGTGTGGCAGGAGGTATGAGGAGGTCAGGTTGGATGCGAGTCTTCTGGGGATTTGGTTGGGGCAGTCTAAGATGGATCAGTTGGGGAGAGGCAAGTGGGTTTGGCTATGTGAGACTGGTTGTGGGGGTGTGTGTCCGGTGGCTGAATGGCAGAACTTTCTCTTGACCGCACAAGCAGGGACTGGTGAAATTGTTTGTCACGCGTCTGGGGCGAAGGTGACTGTGGGGCAGTTATTGGCGGTTCTGCGCATGGCGTTGAAGCGGTTGGGTCTGGACCTGGCGGGTTTTGGGATGCATTCCTTCCGTATTGGGGCGGCGACAGAGGCAGCATGGTTGGGGTGGTCCTGGGATAGGATTCGGCAGATTGGGCGGTGGAAGTCTAGGTGCTGTGAGCGGTATGTCCGTAAATGAGGGGCCTGCCATGGCACGGTGCTTGGCGGGGGGGATTGGTGTGCGATGTCTTAGGCTGTGTTCCTAACGTATTTTTCTCCCGTAGGTTGCGTGGGTGGACCGGGGGCCAAGGCGGTCACTTGGATTGTGGGGCATTAGTTCGTGCATTGGGCAACAGGTGTACGGCCGTAACCTGGGACTCAAAGGACAACGACATGAGGTGCACTGGAGGAGAAAAGGGGGGATGCGATGGGGGGCACTATTGCCATGGCTCGCGAAGATGGTCCCCCAGAGAGGATGCCCTGATCTGATGATAATCCACTTAGGTGAGGACGATTTGGTTCGGCTGTCGGGTTTGGCGCTCTTACAGCTGATGCAAAGAGACTTGGAGGTTTTGAAACACAGGTTGGCAGGGACATGCATTGCCTGGACTCAATTTGTTCCTCGAAAAGTATGGAGGGGTGCAATCAAACACAGGGCTGTGGAAAAAGCACGAAGGAAGCTCAACAGAGCGATGAGGGTTTTCTGCGGGAAAACAGACATTCAAGTCATTACTCATGCTGGACTGCGACTGGAGGAACCATTACTGTTTAGGGATGATGGAGTGCATCTTTCGAGATTAGGGAATGCTTACTACATGATTGTTATTCGTCAAGGCAGGCCAAACATCATTTCCGTTCCACTTGGGACCAAGCACTGATTGATTCAACTTAATCAGTGCCCGTCAGCTGCTCCCGAAATGATTGAGGTACTATTTTGTTCTGTTTCATTTTTAGTACCCTTCAAACACAAGGCGTGTGACTGGCAAACATTTGCCCAGGAGGACAAACAAAATTTTTTCCATAGTGAAGCTCCTGTTATTTTACCAACCATTCTTTTCTCACTTTGTACTCGTGTGTTCTTTTGTTTTTGCTCATGGGTGCTGTTCTCAAAAGAGGAGGATTATATTATTGCAAAGCAACATTATTTCTTTCTTATGTGTAATTTCTGAAACAATCGTGCAGAATACCCAAATCCACCCCACTCCAATCCGCCCCACTCCATTCTACGCCAATCCAATTCAAACAACTCAGCTGAATCCACTTCAGCCCTCCCAACTCACCCCAGTCCACTCTTCCCCACTCCATTCCGAAACAATCTGCCCCACTCCAATCGGCCCCACTCCATTCCAAAACAATCAACCCCACTCCAATCTACCCCCTCCAATCCAAAACAATCGGGCCCACTTACTATCAGCCCCACTTCAATCTACCCCCCTCCAATCCAAAACAATCTACCCCCCTCCAATCCAAAACAATCTGCCCCACTCCAATCTACCCCCCTCCAATCCAAAACAATCTGCCCAACTCAAATCCAAAACAGTCTACCCCATCCAATCTGCCCCACTCCATTCCAAAACAATCAACCCCACTCCAATCTACCCCCTCCAATCCAAAACAATCGGGCCCACTCTTCAGCCCCACTTCAATCTACCCCCTCCAATCCAAAACTATCAGCCCCACTTCAATCTACCCCCTCCAATCCAAAACAATCTGCCCCACTCCAATCTACCCCCCTCCAATCCAAAATAATCTGCCCCACTCCAATCGGAAACTATGTGCCCCACTCCAATCAGCCCCACTCCAGTCCAAAACAATCTGCCTCACTCCAATCAGCTTAAATCCAAAACAATCCGCCCCACTCCAATCTGCCCCACTCCAATCCAATCCACCTCACCCCAATTCAACCCATCCCACTCCAATCTATCCCACCCCTTTCCACCGCAATCCAGCCAAATCCAATCCACCAAACTCTAATCTACCCTACCCCCAATCCACCCCAATCCAATTCCCCTCAATCCAATTCACCCCACCCCAATTCAGTTCACCCCACTCTAATCCACCCCAATCCAATCAAGCCCACTCAATCCAATCCACCTCCCTCCAATCCAATCCACCCACTGCAAGACAATATACTCCACTGCAATTCACCCCACGCAACCCACCACATGCCAATCAAATTCATCCCACCCTACTCAGTCCACCCCATTCTAGTCTAATCTACCCCATCCAGTACATCCCACTCCAATCCACCCCACTCCACTACAGTCAAATCTACCCCACTCTACTCCAATCCACCCCAATCCTTCCACCCCAGTTCAGTCCCCCCACTCAATCCAATCCATCCAGCCCACTGCACTCCAATCCATCCCACTCCAGTTCAACTCCAGTTCAACTCTACTCCAACACATCCAGTCTACGACACTCTCCTCCCCCCACTCCACTCTAGGGCACTCCATTAACTTTTAGCCATGCTGAATGGCAGCCACACTGATGTACAACATGGGAACACTACACTGCCAAAGCTGATAACTCTTGTATAGGCGAGACCTATTGGCTTTGCCAATGCATGTTATAACATCTCACCACATGGTGGTGCTATACATCCATTTTATGCAGAGAACATCAGCAGCGTGTATATGCTATATATAATTAATAATATTTATGCCAGCGTGCCAGATTTGGGTAAACTGGAATATTCCGAGCTGTCACATTGTCAGGTGTGATGGTAAGTGGATAGCATCGGTCCTCGCACCTGGCAGCGCTGCCAGGGACAGTAGATGGAGCAAGTATTCTGAGGTATATACTGGGACCCTCACACTTTTCTTTTGCACATCAAGCACTGGCCACATGCAGTGGAACCTTCTACAACTCCACTGACTGACAGCTGAAGGCATGCCCAGAAATGGAGTCTCTCCGTTTAAGTTTTTCTCAATTTTCGGCTCCCTCCAGATACTGCAAACATGAAGTCAGTTTGCTCTTCCATGTGGAAGAATGAGTGTTTCAGTTAGATCTCAACTCCCTGAGGAAGAAATCTTTCATGAAAGAAAAGAACCTAAAATATGTGTTAGACTAATAAAAGTATCACCCTGGCAGGAGCATGTTTTGTTTTTTATCGCATTATCGCACGTCTGCCAAGCACGGTGTTCCTGCTCCAGTTTCTACAACTGACATCATGTTGGAGGAGAGTGTGGTGGACTAGCTGAAGCTCCTGCTGTGCAGTTCTCTCACAGCAGTACCTGGAGCTCAAGGTGGTCAGTAGAACCCCCATGTCTTAGGCAAATGCAATCCCCAATGCAGGCGTCCAAGCTGTATCTCAAATGAAGAAACTGGAGCGGGTGCAGTGCCTACAGCCCAGAAGACACAGGACCATACGTAAGATGGGCCTCAAGGAGCTACAGATGAAAATAAGTTGTCCAATAGACACCCTCAGATCTACTGTCCAATGAACATCCTCTGATCCTTCAGCAATTCCAAGTGCTGCCTTCCTAATTCTCAAATCAGCGGCATGGGGAGCCTTCAATCAATCAATCAATCAGGGTTTGTAAAGCGCAGCTACTCACCCGCGAGGGCCTCAAGGCGCTAAGTTAAGGGCTGGGGTCATCCAAAGAGCCAGGTCTTGAGGTCCTTCATGAACTGGAGCAGTCTAGGGACTTGCCGGAGGTGAAGGGGGATGCCTTGGCTGTGAGGTGGGAGAAGGACTTTCCTCCCGTTCTTGTCTTCTAGATGCGTGGGATGGTGGCTAGAGTGGTCAGCTGATCGGAGGTGTCTCTTGGGTGTGTGGAGACGTTTGTTTAGCTTTGCAGGTCTGATGCTGTGGAGGGCCTTGTATGCGTGGGTGAGAAGCTTGAAGGTTATTCTTCTTTCGATGGGGAGTCAGTGGAGATCGTGAAGGTGTTGGGTGAAGTGGTTGTGATAGGGCACTCCAAGGATTAGTTTGGCTGCGGCATTCTGGATGGTCTGGAGTTTTCGAAGTAGTTTCTTGATGATTCTGGAGTAGAGGGCATTGCCGTAGTCCAGTCTGCTACTGATGAGGGCGTGCGTGACCCTTTTTCTGGGTTCGGATGGGATCCATCTGAACATTTTTCGGAGTATGCAGAGGGTGTTGAAGCAGGCCAGTGATACGGCGTTGATCTGGTGGTTCATCGTGAGTGATGAGTCAAGTATGATGCCGAGGTTTCGTGCATGGTCCATCTGGGTGGAGGGGGTACCGAGGGCCGCCAGGCATTGTCCCACATGATGGGGGTGGAGCCAAGGATGAGGACTTCTGTTTTCTCTGAGCTTTGAAGGCCAATGATGCAAGTTTGAGACATAGAGTGAGAAGTTGGCCTGGTATATACTGTCCACTAGTTATAGTGGGCACCTTGCACCAGTCCAAACAACCCCTTATTGATGATAGGTTAAAGATAACCTTTATTGAAAGCTATCCTATTATTTTTATCCTAGTGGTAGCTATGGAGAGCAGCCTTCAGGCTAAGTCTTAAAGGAATGTAAAGCAGCTTGTTTTACCTGTCTATAATCTCTTGGGTGGGTAAATGAAAGGAGACCACATCAGGTATATATATAAAATATGTGTATTTATTACTAAACACCCCCCCCCGTAGTCTCTTTAAGAGGCTAGAGGCAAAAGCACATAACTTACACTTGAAATATTACAGTAAAGTAGCACAAATAAACGTAAGGCCCTTGGGGCGGACCAAACCATATACTAAGAAAGTGGTATAAGAACCACAACTTGACTAGACACAAGGCCTAGAGCCTGTAGAATCGCTGGGACCCCAAGGAACCACCCAAGGTAGTGACATAGGGGACCCGCTGGGCCGTGTGCAGTGTGAGAACACAGCCACGAGCTCCCGTTAGCTTCTATGAGGAAAGTCGCGGTTAGATTTTTAGAGTTAAAGGACACTTAGAAATGGACTAGGACCAAACCCTCTCGGACCTAGACATTTCTAGGGTCAACACCCACGGGAACACCGGAGAACTCGAGTTACCTCACCCATGGAAGCCGGGTGCATAGGTGTCAAATGGTGTTGGGTCGCGTTGTCGTTTTCAATGGAAGCTGGCGAAGAAGTGCTGCTGCCGGGAAGATGCAAAGTGTCCGAAAAGATCCAAGCCTAGATTGGAGATGTGAAGAACCTGAAAGCAGAGGGGACCATTGTGACACTTGCTCCTGTGTCCCTGAATGCCAAAGCCTCTTTTCCATTAATCAAAGGCTGCTGTCTGTATTTGCCCAAGTTACTGGGGCTCACAAAGGAGGACATATCCATGCCCCCATCACAGATCAGGATAGCCTGAGTTGGAACTCTGACTAGGCAAGAGTCCATCTCAGAACCCAGGGTTAACCCTACTACACCCTTATTCTGAGTATTACCACCACCAATTGTAGCTGCACTAGGGGGAACAGTTGCCTTAGGGGCAATGGTGGCTGGAGTTGGGTCTTTGGAATTGGTGCAATCACTAGTCCAGTGTGTTTTCTGTTTACATATCTTGCACCATGGTTTGTTTTGGACTTTTCCTTTGTTAGAGTGGGACCCCCCCCCCCCCCCCCAAGGAGATTTTTGGGGACCTTGTGAACACTTCTGGTCTTTACCCTTCTCCCCACCCTTATCAGAGTTCTTAGAATCTTGCTTCTTTGTGTCCCCACCGTGGTTATGAACCTTCTGCCTCACCCTGGTTCTGACCCATTTGTCTGCCTTCTTTCCCAATTCTTGGGGAGAGGTCGGATCAGAGTCCACCAGGTACTCATGCAACAGCTGATTTTGACAATTATTAAGGATCTGCTTCCTCATAATTAAGTTGTACAATCCTTGAAAATCACACACCTTGCTGCCAAGCAACCAGCCCTCCAGAGCCTTAGTAGCACAATCTACAAAGTTCACCCAATCTTTATTCTGTGCCTTTTGGGTATCCCTGACCTCTAACCTATATTGTTCAGTGGTTAGGCCAAACCCATCAATCAATGCACTCTTCAAGCTTTGGTAAGCATCAGCATCCTCTTCTCTTACAGTGAGGAGCTTATCTCTACCTTTGTCTGCAAAGGAGAGCCACAAGATAGCTGCCCACTGCTCCTGGGTGACCCTCTGTACTTTACAGGCCCTTTCCAGTGCAGTAATCCATTTGTGGATGTCATCCCCACTCTGGTAGGGAGGGACAATCTTGTTCAGGTTTCTATGGTCAAGAGACATCTCCCTATTTATAGGGATGTTGCTGCTCTAGCTCTATGAAGCTCTAGGGGCTCCCTTTCTAGGGCAGTCTTCTCTCTCCTGACCCTAAGCTGAGCTTCCTCATACTTGAGCAGTCTCTCATTTCTCTCATGAGAGGATTCCCTCCTATGAGAGGAAACAGAGGTCCCTATGGAGGTGTCAGAATGGTTAGACGCCTGAGAAGGAGATCTGCACCTTCTAGGCACACTCCCAACTCTTCCTGGTGGAGTAAAGGAAGGGCCATCATGGCCATCTTCCTCATCTTCACGAGGAGTTGCATCTTCCATGTTAGGATCATTGTCATCCTCCTGGCCAGCTCCAGAGGTCAGGGGTGTCAGAACCCCTAGGCCCTTCCTCATCTGCTGCCCCACCCACTCTACCTACCCCATCAGACCCTGTGGTCTTTCTGAGATCATCTAGGAGGAGTACCTCAATGAGGCGTTGAGTGTTTGCACTTTTGCCTGTCTTCAACTTCCTAGTACTACACGATGCTCTCAATTCCAAGAATGGGAGTTTGTCATACCTGGAGGCTAGAAGCCCACTGGCTTCTGGCAGGGAGCCACTGGTTCCTGGCCTTGAAGACATCACTAGTGAGATGTGGTGTATGCACTACCTACACTAGTGTGACCTATTAAACTGTCTTGAGTTGTAGAAAGGGTGTGCTAAGCCCTTAACATACAACTCTAAGTTCAGTAGAGCTTACTGTATTCTAAAGCTTGTATTATATGTACTTAGGGTACCTTTAGAGGTTTTCAGGAAGTCACTCACTTGAGATTATCTGGTAAAACAACAGCAAGCTGGAATCCCACACGCTGCACACCAATGTGAGAAGTTGGCCTGGTATATGCTGTCCACTAGTTATAGTGGGCACCTTGCACCAGTCCAAACAACCCCTTATTGATGATAGGTTAACGACAACCTTTATTGAAAGCTATCCTAATGGTAGCTATGGAGATCAGTAAAGTAGCACAAATACACGTTAGGCCCTAGGGGCGGACCAAACCATATACTAAGAAAGTGGTATAAGAACCACGACTTGACTAGACACAAGGCCTAGAGCCTGTAGAATGGCTGGGACCCCAGGAACCACCCAAGATAGTGACACAGGGGACCCACGGGGGACGTGTGCAGTGTGAAAACACAGCCGCGAGCTCCCGTTAGCTTCTATGGGGAAAGTCGCGGTTAGATTTTTAGAGATAAAGGACACTTAGAAAAGGACTAGGACCAAACCCTCTTGGACTTAAGACAGTTCTAGGGTCAAAACCCACGGGAGCACCGGAGTACTCGAGTTACCTCACCCAGTGAAGCCGGGTGCATAGGTGTCAAATGGTGTTGTGTCGCGTTGTCGTTTTCAATGGAAGCTGGTGAAGAAGTGCTGCTGCCGGGAAGATGCCAAGTGTCCGAAGAGATCGGAGATGTGAAGAACCTTAAAGCAGAGGGTACAGAGTCTGGGTCACTTGTCAGTGACCAGGGGCACGATAGACGAATGCCCACCGATGTTGGGTGTTTCAGGTGAAGCTTGACTCTTCAGCCACGAGGACCAGGAGGCGTCGAGGACAACCAGGAGCTGGATTAAAGCTGTCCCACAAAGGATGTTGAGTGCTGCAGCTTTGATGCCCGTATTGGACACAACAAGCCTTGGCAACAGCAACCCATGCAGAAAGTGAAGAAAAGCTTTGGTGCGGACCAGCAAGGTCCTGGGGGCTCTTCAAGCAATGGAGAGTCAGGGCACGTCTGGAGCAACCAGGGAAGCCCAATCAAAGTAAAGTTACCCTTCTCAGGGACCCACAAGTCAACGGACAAGGCATCGCAAAGGGACCTCAAGAGGAATCACAAAATGGCGGCCCACGGGCCACTCGGATGTGGGCAGGCCAGCAATCTTTGGTGGATTCACTACTCAGGGTTTGCGCTACAAGTAACCTAATGCACAGCCTCAAGGAACGTCGATAAGCTATTGCACTAGCAAGTGTGCACGGTGTCCAGGGGTTCTGGTTCCACAGTACCCACGAGGGCTAAAGGTCTCAGCTTTGCTGGGGACTCGGGTCAGCCTCTGGGGAGTCTGGAAATCCACCTCTGGGGTTGCACAGTCTTCGGTGACCGGCGGGAGCTTTGGAGATGCAGACCGGACAGATGCGTCTTTGGTGCCTGCCAAGCAGGGGAGTAACTCCTTTACTCCAAGGGAGATTCTTCAGACATCTGGTGTTGAACAGATCGTCGAAGGTCCAGGATTCAGTTTCAGAGTTTCATCCAGGAATATCTAAAGTTCTGGTTACAGAGGTTCCTTCTTTATACCCAAGGAAGGGGTTGGACTAACTCAGGGGACCCACCTATGGGAGGGTTTGGAAAGAGGGGTGGCTACACCCATTTCCTTTGTCCAGTTTCACGCCAGAGCAGGGGCTGGTAGCCCCTGAACCGGTTTGAGCTGGATTATGCACAGGGACACCAAATGTGCCCCCAGTGCAGGACTTCAAAGCACTCTCAGAGTGCACCCACCCAGCCCCAATACACTAAAGCCTGTCTGGGAGATGGTAACACCTCCATGTGACAGGAAACCTATTGTCCAGGCCTCCCCTGCCGGAGTTTCGGTCAGCAGCAGGAGGCCAGACTCGTGTCTGTGGCTGCAGCATCCATTTTGTGATACCAGGGCTCTTTTAAGCTGGTACCAGGTATACCAGTACTGTCATGTCTCACCCTCTAGAAGGGTGGGATCATACTCCCACACCAGTTACTGGTGTGGGGGTATGATTCCAAGGTGGTTGACACCAAACACGACATGTTTCCGTGCAGCCAGTCCAAAGTTAGCATTTACCGTTTGGTTATAATGCACTTAAGAGTATATGGTCAGGCTGCATCACAGACAACCCCGGAGAAGAGATTCTGAAGGATGTAGAAGGGCTCTGCTCATGCAAGGGCACCCTCCCACACAAAACCAAGCACCCTGTCTTCAGGATTGATAAGGCCTGCCGTAGTGGTTACTTATGGGTTTATATGTGCAGTGGCAGGTGAGATATAGTGAACCTATATCTTAGTAAGGGGTGCATGCACCACCTTACCCAGGCTGCAGTAGCAGACCTGTGGTGTCATTTTGGAGGACTTCCCAGGGGTGGTATAATACATGCTGCAGCCCCTGGTAGGCCTCTGGGGTACCTATGCCCTGGGTAAATAGTATACCATATACTGGGGACTTATAAGGGCACCTCAGAATCCAATATGGTGAGTACCTAAGGTACTGGGAATCCATTTAGAGAGGAAGCAGCTAGGCTGGGGTCCTGAATAGCAGGGCCCCAGCCGGACTAAAGTCGAAAAACAGTGTTACATCACCAGAAAGTGAGGGTAACCATAAGAAGCAGATCCTACTCTCCTACACATAGTTCCTTGGTGCAGTGATTACTCATGTACTCATTACTCGAACCCTTTGTTTTATCAACACCATCCGGATGAAGAGACAGTAGCTGGGAGCAGCCTTGTTCTGCAGGGGGCGCACAACACCCTTTAGAGCTAGGGGGCTTAGGCGTCTTTCGCAGCTGGTGGTCACGCCTTTCATCAAACGATGTTGTGCTGTCCCCCTGTGTGAGTTGCACGTGGCTCCATCCTCCCTTCTGTCTCCATCATGTGCCTTCTGGATTGGGATGCCAGCCTACCAGCCACTTTACAGTGCTCCTGCTCATCTCGCCTGTGTGAGATTGTGTGCTTCCGGGTCATCACGGGGTCAGCATGCACGGTACTTGAAGCCTCACTCTGTTGTCTTGTGCGCCATTGGTGATGTTGTGCACTTCCGTTTTGAGTTTTATATAGCGCTGGCTAGACCCGGAGGTATCAGAACGCTTTACATAAGGTTCCACAAAATTACATCAGTTACAAGTTACATCAGTTACAAGAAAACATTTCAAGAGCGTCGGAAGACGAAATAAATGGAGCTTAGAAGGGAAAATGGGTAGGGTAAAGGTGTAGGAGGGAGAAAGAATGGAGATAGGATGGATGGAGAGATGAAGGAGAGTCTGCCCAAAGGTAGGTGACGGATGAGGGGGAAGTCCACAGTCCATCTCCTCTATAGCTATCAGGTAGCTCCACTGGGCATCAGTCAAGTGGCTAGGTCTCAATGAGAAAATAATTAGAGAGCAAAGAGGAGGTATAAATGGAGCATAAAAGAGAAAGTGGGTGGAGTAAAGGGGTAGGAGGGAGAGTACGACGGAGAGACGAAGTAAGGTTTGACCAATGTCCGGCTGTGTAGGTGACGGCCGAAGGAGTAGTCCACAGCCCATCTCCTCTATAGCTATCAAGGAGCTCTACCGGGCATCGGACAAAAAGCTAGGTCTCCACAGTCAGAGGTAGGTTCACAGATTCGGTATCCTGAAGGGTAGGCCGGTTGGGGGATGTGATCAAGGTCTGGTCGAAGTCCGTTTTTTTCTCAGAGGAGTAGCACGACGTGGTAGGGAACACTGTGGCAGCCATTTTGGGGTCAGGCAAGGGATTCTGACCTTGGAGTTAGAAACAGCCGGTTCCCATTTTAGCCTTTCGCTTGAGGGGGGAGGGTGTTTGTTGTGCAATGGAGCAGCTCCGGTCCGTGCTTGCAGGTGTTCTAAGGGGTTCTGTGTGCACCGCTGCAGGGTGAAGCAACATATTTCAATCACTGGGGTCAGGAGAGTTTAATTAAAAAGAAGCCTAATGCTGCCACTTATCCAAATTTGAACAGACAATATTGACTTTGAAACTGTTTCTTCTGTATTCAGTTTCATCGCCGAGTTTAGCAGAGACCAATTCCTGAACTGTAAAGAGACTCGTTAAAAGGCAGGTTTTGGCCCAAGAGAACACTGTGCAGGAGAGGAGGCCAGAGAAGGGCGATGAAGTTCAAGTTTCCCTGGCGCATTTTGCAGAGTTCCTCGGCGTTGCCCAACTTCACTGGCAAGAGAGTGTTCTTGTCAAATTTATAATGATTTTTCCTACTGAATTTTCTTCCAGAACTTTTTATTGATAATTCCCCCTTCAAAAGTACTTCTCGCAGATTGCTTTGACCCACAAACTTGTTTTTATTTGAAGTTTTCTCAGGCTATTTAATTTTTTAAACAAACCTCGCCGGTCGTGAAGGAAAATTTGAAATTAAATTGCGTTGACGAATACGTGCGGGCAGATGGGCCCAACGGAGGAGGGGAGAAACTGAGGAAACCAGATCAGAGCCAGTACAGAGCCGGAGAGACACTGTACGTGCACCTCACTGCACGTGCGCCCATGTGGGGGCTGATAAAGTTACTGCAGTCCCTCTAATGCCTGGTTAGCAGAATTAAATGGGACTATGGGTTGAGCTCTGGGAATCAACTGAATACTAAGGAGTGACTGTGAGAACCAACCATTCAACTGGTAATTCCTCATTCTCCTCTGCTCTTTACCCAGGCGGTTGTTGCTGCTTTCATCAAAACCCCCAGGGATGCACGACTGGTCCATGGCGCTTTCATGAGCTTCAGTTCCCAACGGGGCCGGGTCACCAAGAATTCCAGATCACCGGGAACGAGGCCCCCTGACTCTGAGTTTTCACTTTCTACTGATATCAGCAGCAATGTTTTGTAGGGGCAAAAAAACTGGGGGGGGGGGGGGGTGGAAACGAGTATCATGTTCGCTAGAGCAGGAAAAGCATTGGTCTGTCCTGTTTGAGACCATTATATTTTATTTTATTACAATAATAGGCGGTTGCTCAAAATTCACTGCTACTCTTGGGCTAACACAATAAGCATAAGAAATTGTTGAGCGCATGAAAAAGTATTTATCACCAAATCAAACCAAAAAGTATAGATTTGTTTGGAAAGGATGGCATTACTACTCCAAACAAGCATTGGCATAGCCAATAGGTCTCGCCTTTGGGACATTATAAGTGTCCAGCACAATATCCTTGGTGCAACAACATCAACTGTTGCATGGCTAAACACTCATAAGGTCCCAAAAGCGAGACCTATTGGTTATGCCAATGCTTTTTTATGATAGATACTGCTTCTGCCAATTCAAAATTATTGCTCAGTGTGTATAGAAGTCTTTTAGCAACTCCTTGGCTGTTTTGCTAATTCCCACTCATTCATGGAGATGGAAGATTTGTTTTTGGTTGTCCGTTGTATCAAATGCGGCTGATAGAGCCAGCAGGGTAAATATCATCAATTGATTCTCACCCGACCGGGCGAGAAGGTCTATTGTGCTGTCTGATACGACTGAACCATGTTTCCGGCTGCCTTGAATCCAGATTGAAAGTGGTCTACCTGTGAACTCTGGAAGTTACTGGTGGACCTTGCTCTCTTGTGTCTTGTTTGGGAAGAGAAGATTAGAGACTAGCCTGTGGTTTGAGGAGTCTTTCGCATCAACAGAAGATATCATGAGGGAGAGGATCACAAAGACATATTTCTGGGGGCCCAGAATCTGATATGTTGGAGAAACGTTTTCCTAATATCTGTAAGGTTCGGTCAAAGTGTTGCGAAACCAGGTTGGAAATCCGACAGACATTTCATCAAAGGGGTCCATTGGTAGATGGTGCCAGAAAGAACAGTATCATTGTAGCTATTAGGACTGTACAAGGCGTGTTTAAGGCTAAAATTCAAAAATACATTGTTTTATGACTAAATAACATCTCTCCCTCTTGCTCCCTTTCACTCATATAGTGACGATTCACATAAAAAGGATCTCTCCTTCACTTCCCTCAAATACTGCTGTGCTGCATAATGAGAAGGGTCCTTGCATCAATAGGGTTAACTTCTGTCTTCACTGTGATTGTGGAAGAGCGGGCCGGTGGAAATCTGAGGACTCACATTAGTTAAAATGTTGTGCATGATCACATTTCCTCTGCCCCTTTCATGCTGAATCACCATAGTCATAGGCTAATCTGCTGATGCACTGATCTGCAGCGCGGCAGTGTTGAACAGGAGTGTGAAGCACACAGCTCTCTGCTAAAATAAGACATGCTTTTCTTTTAGTCAAATGTGTAGGGACGCTGGGACGGTCCTTGAAAATCCAGGACTGTTATGGTAAATCCAGGATATTTCATCTAATGACACAGCCGCTTCTTTCTGTTAGTTTGTTGATTCAACCAAGATTGACCAATAGCACAAAAAATGCACAAAAGTAGTTTGTTTTTTTTTCTTGAAAAGTGAGTGCGGGCACTGAAGTAATACAGGGACAAAGTGGAAGGGAGAGGCAGCATAGGCTGGGGGACACAGGGTGTTAGTGGGGCCTGAAGCAACTCAGGGACATGGAAGTAACACGGAGGGCGGGGGGGAAGCAAATTGGTGAGAGGCGGAGCACATTAGAGCACGGAGGTAGAAGAGCAGATTGGCATGAGGGAAGCAGCAACGCAGTGGGGGACCACAGAGGGGCGAGCACATCACAGAGGGGCGATGGGGAGACACACAAATGCCGAAGAAATGCGAGAAAAAATAAAAACCAGAATCAACAACAAAAAAAGCATTGGAAATACCTGCCGCAAACCTACGCTCCGAGGCTGTGTTGGGTCAGGAGTGCAGTGAAGAGGCGGGGATTATGAGTCTGCAAGCCAAACAAAAAAAAACAAGCATTGGGAAAGCCAATAAGTCTTGCAGTTGAGACCTGTGGGCTTTGCCAATTGCTTTTGGCAGTGCTGTATAGCATTGGGGTCCTGTAAAGCATTGTCAAAATAAAGAACGAGATGGCGGGTGCGGCAGTCACTCGCACAGTCTCGGGGTTTTGAGAGGTTTCCACTGCGTCTTGGAATGGATGGGGGGGAGTAATAGGAATGACGTCACGGGCTGTCTACAGACAGATGTAACCACAGAAAGGGCTTCTTGGAGGAAATGTCAGAGGGGCCTTTACACGATACAATGCCACGCGTGTTGTGTGCGTGTGGGTGCCTGCCCACTGTGCCACACTACCCTTGCGCTCGTCATGAAGCACTGGATGTTTTCAAAAGACGTGCATGGTATAAGCACGCGCCAAGTGCGGTATTATTTTTAATGCATTATAGCATTTTCTAGGATCAGGTTAACTAACCATTCGTTATATAAAAACAAGGATTGGCCGCGCGACCGTGAAAGTGACATGGCTGCGCGGACCGCAAAAGTGAAAGTGATCGCGATCAAAGACAGATGGCGACTGCGCAAGCGCTCGGCCACCAAAAGCCTGTGGCAGCACTTTGAAATCCCACACACTAAATTTCTCGCAGAGCAGAGCATGCGCTGGCTCAGCGAGACCTAAAAACAACTAACAAATCCATATATTTTCAAAGCCCAATTATAGGCACGATTTATTGCATTTTTATATTTTTGGGATCAGTTCTTATGTAGAATCTGTGTAGAGTGCATTCAAAAAAACAATGATATATAAATAACATTTGCAAAGATCACGAATATGTACACGCACACAATTTGAAACATAAAGCAAAAACAAGGTCAAACGTGGCCATCCCTCCCGACCACCTTTCATAAGAGCTGCTAGTAGGTGGGATTAACACTCTCTCAAAAAGATCTGCAATCCGCCAATGTCCCGAGTGGTCAGATCTCCTCTGGAGAAGCAAATTCCAAGACAAATATTGTCGTTTAGTGTTGCTTTGGGGAAACATATTAGATGACAGTTCCTTTGTGGTGGAATGGATCCCAAAAATATAAAAAAGCAATAAATAACGCCTACAATAGGGCTTTGAAAATATAGGTTTTGGTAGTTGTTTTTTGTTGCAGTGATGCCATAATTGATTTAGTTGGCTTCCTAAACAAATGTATACCGTTTGGTTTAATTTGATAGTAAGTACTTCTTCCTGCGCTCACCCGTTTCTTATGCTTATCATCCTTTTTTATAAGCAAGGCTTCTGGGAAAACGCAATTGCCCCTTCATTTTCCATGTAAATAATGATTCACCGCATTCACCACATAATCCAACACGCGATTTATATTAAGCAGATTATAATAAAAACCCTTTCGAGCTCAAATTGAAAAAATGACATTAACATATTCTGCAGCAGAAAAAAAGAACTTAAATGAAATGTGAGTCAAACGTGGGGGGAGGGAATGGCCAATGAGGTCTTGATGTGATTTTTAGGTCTCGCCTGACCCAGCGCATGCGCTGGTCTGGCGAGACTTTTTGAGAGGGCTCCAAAAAGTGCTACCAGGCCAGCCTAGATCTACAGTGCATGTGTGCGGCGTGCGCGCCGCGCTTGACCGCAATTACTTTCACTTTCGCGGCCGCACAGCCGCTTGGCATAGCCAATAGGTCTCGCTTTTGGGACCTTATAAGTATTTAGTTATGCAACTGTTGCATGGCTAAACACTTATAAGGTCCCAAAGGCGAGACCTATTGGCTATGCCAATGCTTGTTTCTTTTTGGTGTTGATATTAACACAAAACCATGTTTACATCAAAGAAAGGCACCGTTCTCAAACCTATTATTACAGTACGGCACGGATCACACCTATGTCACATCTATGTTTAAGATACTGCGTATTGAATTCTAGAGAACTTCCTAGTGAGATACACAATCAATAAATGTTGTATACTGTTCTGCAGAGTTGTTTTTAATAGATGGTGATAACTCTTAACTGCTGTATATGTGCCTTTTCTCAGAACATAATTGAGTGACCCTGCCGCATAATTCGGCCCTCTACTGCCACATAATTCCAACTGCACTGTCTGTAGGTAGCTGACTGCATCCTCACATATAATCCAGGGCCTGTTTAGTGGCCATATTTCAGGTCAATTGACAGTCATTGTGATGACATATTTGGCTCATACTGCTGGCAGGTAGATAGATGTCATCAGCTGAGCCCATGTATGTCACCATGGCAACTCCCGTTGCTGGCCGGCAGGATTTTAAGTCCCCCACATGTAGGGGCTATAATGCCCTTTCTTAATGTGTGACTATGGACTGTTCCACTTGCTTTACCACTGTTCCTCTCACCAACAGCTCTTTGCATACTCAGCTGTCACTCCCTAGTACCGGATTCTATCTAATAGAGGGGCACCGTTCATCAACAGCACACAGGGGGATCAAGGAGCAGATCTTGCCAGGCAGTGTTTCTTCTATGTTCTTTATGTCTTGCATGTGGTCTCTCAACAGCTACAAGGGTGATTGACACTTCTCTGGGCCTGCCACCTTTGCTGGTGCACCCCAGGGTTGCTCTGACTGCGCAACCTGTATTTTTGGAAAGAGAATTCTGTGTGGGGCAATGGTAGGTTATAAAATATGTCCATTTTCATTTAGTCTGGAAAGGGGTTTCAGACTCACAATTGTGCAGCAGTGTCTACTGCTTCAGAGCCAAACTCATTCATGCAGGCTTTGCGCCTCACTCGAGCGGAGTAACAGCAGCCACAGAGTGCTCCCTAGAGGTTGATGCAGAAGTCCTGCAGAAGGCCTGCAAAACAGCCCTGTTTCCAGTAATATGCAGTAGCCTAGCATCCAAAATTCTATTTTCCCATGTCCACTGAATAGCACTTATTGGCCACCGAGGGAGGCACAAATACTGGCCATCATCCTTGAATCATCAAAGAACCTGCCAGCCACAGGGCTAAACAGACCAGGTGCCTTAACATGAAAATTAGAGTTGTGCTGTTCCTGAATAAACTAGAGTGTAGCAATATACATAAGACAGTAGGCTATAGAGTCAAAGAGATGGGAATGCATTTCTTTGGAATATAATACCCTCACACACCCAGTTGGGTGTCATGCTTCGTCATTGGGCTGCTCCTCGTCTGGCCGGTGCTGCAATGCCTGACGGGCTCCCGATGAGGGGCACTTTGGCGGAGATCTTTTTCCAAATAGCCGTTTGGTGAGGTGTGGGTGAGGGGCTTAGTGAGTGTAGATGAAAAAGGGGTGTGCGATATTTATGTGAATTAAAAAAGGGTTGGGAGTACCAGCAAAAATAATTTAATTGTGGGGTCTCCTACCCTGATTAAAATTAAAAGGAAAGGCGCAATGCTAACTTAATGTCTTAGGTGTGGCGCTCTTCCGTGTGGTTGGTCAACATGTTTCTCACCTATTCTACAAGTCTAGAGGCGGTTCGTCAGGACCAAAAGTTAAAAAACTATCTACACTAAGGTGGACCGAAAGACAATCATGAACTAATGTTTGAAATTTATGCCACCATGACTTACTCTGTCTAATGACTGGTAGTACTGGTTCTAACTATTATGGAGATAAAATCATATATTAATGCATAATATCAAACCAATATTACGATTATCAAACACTACTGTCCTATTCTTGTGTGTCTAAATCACAGCACACAGTGGTGAGGTGTTACAAGCATATATACACCAGGTGCCAAATATTGTTGTGGTCGCATTATTTCTCATGTGTGTGGTGACCATATCAGTGTATTAACAACCAGTGGAGCACGAGAACTGGCCTCCCATCCGCCACCATCAGAAAGGCACTAGGGCAAAGGCCCGTGGGCATCGTTTGACATCACTTTGGCCCTCTGAGGAGCCCTCAAACCCCAGTCTCTTGGCCGATGCCATCAATGAACCCACTGGTGTAATTTTGGCAGCAGCGGCTGCTACCGAACAGGGGTGGGGGTGGGCGGGGGGAATAAAAAAACATAAAAGCACTTACCTTGGTACTGCCGGCCTGCCGCCTCTCCTCTGGCAGCAAGAAACACACAGGCTCCCAGAATCCCCTAGCCAATCATGATGCTGCCTTACAGCAGCGTTGTGATTGGTCTGAGTGCCCTGGTTCGGCCGTCTGACAAGGGTTGGGAGGCTGTGCATGTTCTCCACTCAGGCTGTGCATTACAGCCTACTGGAGAACATGTTAAGTGCGCATGACTGTTTGGCCAGCCCAACACGGCCGGCCAAACTGTCATGCGCACTTAGAAAGTGCCTACCACTCCTTCCTCAACTCTGAACACCCGGCCCTGCCCCGCCCCCCAACCAACTGAGTCAGTACGGTAAAATACAATGATAATAGCGTTACGTTATTATCATTTTATTTTTCCTTTTTGAACTGCTCAGTGTGTAGTGGGGCGACGTTTCTCCGCCTTAGCGGAGGAGCCGCCGCTGGGCACAGATGAAGGCAGTTGGCACAGAGAGCCAGGCCGCCCATGGTCCATTCCTGACACACAGATGAGGAATTCATCAGAAACCACTTTGCACCAGTAATTAGGCATCTGGGCGCGAGATTTCTTTGCAGCTTGCACAACACCTAGGGGGATCACACGTTCCATGCGTTACTTCACAGCACCCCCTCCCTACTCGAAGACACATAAAATCGCATTCCTGTTTGGCACATGCAGCGATCATTGGGTGTCTGGTTGAAACTGGCTTCCCGGCTTGGTTTTGCCACGAGGACCCAGAAGCACTTAAGTGCCTCCAGGTCACCAACCTGTGAGGGCCATTCAGGAGGCAAGGCGAGGTGTGGGGCCAACTGCGTCTCTCCGCGTGCGACGCCCGCCCCACCCCTCGCCAAACAATGGGGACCGGCACAACCGCCATACTCTGCGGCGTGCCCGAATCCGGATGTCGCCTGCGTACTTGGCACATGCATCGATCATTGGGTGTCGGCCATGGACCCACCGCTGCACACTGCTTCTGATCTGGGTTTTGTGTGAAAACCCTTGGATTGGCTGTCGAGCTGATTGCTGGACTGTGATAGGACAGATAAGGGGGGGAGGCAAACTTTGCTTGCAAGTGTTCATCAGATGGTACATCAACCCTGCCCCTCACTGATGCAGGCATGTACTGATGCTCGGACCGACCAGGGCCTCTGACATGTCGAAAGAGCTGGGTGGAGTCAGTCATGTCGGGCCTCGTCTGACTGACTGCTTTAGAAGCTCATGCATGCCCACAAGACCTTACACAATCAAGGACTGGCCTACATCAACCACTGACTGAGCTTCCACTGACCCGTCAGACACCTGTGCTCCTCCTCTCTCGCCCTCGCACACACACCCTGCAACCGTCGCAGCCGCGACGATGGCCGCTCCTTCTCCTTCTTCACCACCAAGGCTTGGAACGACCTTCCCTTCCAGCTCCGTACAGCCCCCTTGCTGGCAGACTTCAGAGAGAGACTCAAGACCTGGCTCTTTGACGGAGACCTCGCACCCTAGTGCCCAGATACCCCCAGGGGTGATAGTGCTGCGCTCTCCAAATACTGATCGATTGATTGATTAATACAGTGGTCCCTTGGAGGTACCGTCCTGTCACTAAAGCGAGAACTGTGGTTTCTGTCAAGCAGATGTCTCCTGGAGCAGACGCAAGCACAACTAGAGAGTTACCAGGAGTACCCTTCAATCTACATGACGTCACTCTTCAGGAACATGCCAACCACAAGACATATGTACAAGAAATGAATACATCCCCGTTTAAACGAATGAGCACACATTTAACATATGATGCGCAACAATTAGGCACCAGCCATAAAATGTTATATTCATCCTGAGACCCCGGATGAAAATATGACGTTATACTGAGGGTAGCATGGAACCGCTCTCGCTCTGTGTGATCTTGGGCTCTGCCCTCGCCCACCAACATGCTTTCCGCTGGTGATACCTGTTGTATGTTTCTAAAACGTGTCAATCTTGTTTATTCTGGTAAACTATTATGGAGCCCATACCTATTGAATCGCATCATCTTGCGGAGAAACTCGATTATTTAATAACAGCACAAAAGTCCACGTGGTGAACTGTGAAAAGCTCTGATCAGCAGAACAAGTTACTCTTTGGTTTCTGTTGGAAGTGAGTTCGAGGCGAGAATCTCTTCCTGTCCGGGGGAGGAGGTCCAAAGCCGAGGGGCCCAAGCCAAGACCCCCCTGCCTCTCTTCTTTGCATGAACTTAAGAACATGGAATGCAAACCCCTGACCTGGTGGTAGAGGGTGTGTCCGTGAGCAGTGTGACGCGTTCTCGTAAGCCTTCCGTCTGCTCCCTGGAGCCGCTGTGACTTTAGTCAAACTGGGGCAGAATCCCTTTTCCCCTTTCCAAAAAAATACGACGATCCTCTGCATTCTGCACTGCCCACTGTCGCTACACGTCATAAAAGGCCAAGTATAGCGCCTTAAAGCAGTCTATTGTGGCGCTCACTAGTGAATCCCCTACATTCCTATGACAGTTATGGTAGAAGCTGCGCCACCGTAAGGCAGCGGCCTGCATTGGCCTTACGCAGCACCACCTCTGTAGGTTACCAAGGTGTTATGGTCATAGGGTTTCAGCCCTATTGCTGACCCCCTGACCAAAGCCCTCTCACACCTGGGTCTTGGTTTTCAGCTGATTCAAGCCTCAGGCTGTCAGATGGGTGGGGGCCGGTTTTTGGCCAATGGGGGCCGTAAAAACCGGCCTTGGCAAAGAGCTCGGCCGCACCCCCAACCCCCGGTGGGAGGGCAGCCGAGCACTTTGCCAGGGCCGGTTTTGGTTCCCATTCCGGCCCTGCACCCAATGCCAACCCAATCAATCAAAACCACTTTATTCGATTAGTTAAAATTATAAAAGTGTACAATACATTTTACACAGATAAAAAGAGAAGACAATCCATCATATACATATAAAAAATAAATAAGTTTTCCCCGGTGAATCACAGTATAGAAACTAATTGACCTCTTCCAAAGCAGTCAATCTTAATTTCCTTGATCTAATACAGGCAACTATAAAACTAGCCACACAAAACATAGTTGTTGGTGATTCCATTAATTGCAGGAATAATAGTGCTGGTTTTACCTGGACAAAAGCCTCCTTTCTCAAGATAGGCCGGATAAACCTTTTCCTAGCCTCTAGGTACAATGGACAGAAAAATAAAAAATGCATCGTATCTTGGGCAGAGAAATTGTCACATCTGCAAGGAACCCCATCTTCAAATCTAAACCAGCCCTGCGGAACACTTAAAACCGGATGTATTTGGTTAAAACGAAACTTTGTCAGAAGCCACCTATGATAATGAATCGTAACCATAGATAAATATGGGTGCATGACCGTGGATAAATTAAGCAAGAGGTGAGCCCTTACTGAAATTTTACCGAGCTCTTGAGATTCTCGCTCTACCTCGCAATGCTTAATAAAGTAAGTCTTAACCCACCTTAAATCAGCTTTCCTTAAACTTTCAGGGTTGGAAAAGAGTTCAGGTCGTCCTACCATCTTTGCAATCAATTTAATGTAAGACAACCACTGAATATTCTTCCAGTTATCCAATTTAGAACATTCTTTTAAGATGTTGTGATTCATTGTAAGATCCGGGTTCAACCAGGTTCTTATCCATAGCAAAAGTGGGGCTAGCTTTAAAGTGTCAGAGATATATCCCATCCCCAATTCTAGATGTACTGAATAGGTCGCAGTAGATTGGGGGAGGCCAAGAAGGGCACGAAAGAATTTATTCTCTTCTATTTGGATGGATTCGGGGTAAATATACCCCCAGATAGCGGCCCCATACCTAGCTACTGATATAGTTTTAGCTTGGTAAGGTTTCCCTCCCAACCTTTTAGCGAAGCTCAATATTGCAGCCGAAGAACTACGCACAGCTTTCACCTTTGTAGTTACTTGGGGTAACCAGTTGCCTTTATCATCAAAAATGATGCCCAAGTAGGTAAAAACTTTTACTCTAGAAATAGTCGCTCCATTACAGTAAAACGTTTTAAGTTGTTTTTTTCCCTTCCCCAATGCCATTATGTGGGATTTGCCGTTATTAACCACCAGGTCCAAGGATGACATAAAATTACCAAAAGAGTTCAATAGTCTTTGAAGACCAAGTGGAGTCCGTGCCAAAAGAACGGTATCATCCGCATAAAGAAGCACAGGTACGGGAATACCATCAATCCTAGGGATATCAAGGGAGGCAGCTAGCAAACTATCTTCCAGGGAATTTATATACAAAGTAAATAGCAAAGGGGCAAGAATACACCCCTGGCGTACCCCTCTACCAGATTTAAAGCTAGCAGTGCATTTCCCCTCCTTAGTCATCCTAATTGAGGCCTTCAGGTCTTTGTGTAATTCTGCCATAAAGTACACGAGTGGCTTATCCAAGCCTAACTCTAGAAGTATTGACCAAAGCTTAGACCTGTTAACCAGGTCGAAAGCCGTAGATAGGTCCATAAAACCTGCAAAAAGCGAGCCCTCAGAAGCCTTGGTATACTTTGCGATGATTAAATGTAGATTCAGGCATTGGTCCTCTGTGCCCCTCCCTGATCTAAACCCATACTGGGCATTAGAAATAACCCCTTTGTCAGTTGCCCAATTGTTTATCCTGGCCAGAATAACTTTTCCCAAAATTTTAAATGAGGAATCTAACAGGGATATAGGTCGATAGCATCTAGGATCACCCCTTTGACCCTTCTTGAACACAGGGATTATGGTAGACTGGGACCATGATTTCGGTGGGGCTACTAGAGATGCAGAGTTAAAAACATTTAACAAAACTTTGGCCCAGTACTTGGGGTTAGCCTTGTACATATCCGTAGGCACCCCATCAGGGCCTGGTGCCTTGCGACCGGTCGAGCCCTCAATTGCTTTCTCCACCTCTTCAATGGTAAAAATAATAGGAAGGAGGGGAGAGCTAGAAATTGGGATCTTAAATGCTTCCTGCTCGAGATTACTCCCATAAATATTTTCGAAGTGGGCAAGCCAATCTTCCTCAGGGATATTCAATTCCAGCGCCGTGTTCTGGGTGCCAGATAAAAAAGGGGAATTGATAATTTCCCAGAATTTGGAACTATTTTTCAGGATAGCGTTATCCATTAAGGCTACCCAAGCTTCCTGTTTTATTTCCCTCTTCCGTGTCAGTATTGCTTGAGAGTATGCTTTCCTTAACTGTGTGACCAATCCTTTGTTCCTCGGTTTTTCATTGAGGGCTTTCCTAAGTTGGTTTAAAGCTGAAGTACAGCTATGATTAAACCAGCCTTGGTCAGTTTTGGATTTAACAGGACCACCTTTGGTGGTAAGTTCCGTAGCTACTTGAGAACAAATGGTTTCAAAGGCCATTAATATGTCTATGTCGGGAGAAGATGGGTCGGTACATGTATTTAATTGGGAGCCAACCTTTAAAATAATTGAATTAAGAAAATCTTCAGGAATAACCTTGGACCATTGTAATCTCCTCCCTTGGTCTTTAGCATTCACAGAAACCACCACAGGTGTCAAGTTACTTTTATCTATAATTGGGAAAACATTGGCCAAGATCAATATCACCGGGTTATGATCGCTAAAACAGGAGCGCAGGGCGTTATAAAAAAACACATGTTTTAAAAGCCCTGCTGATAAAAATATATAATCAATTATGGTTTCCCCATCCCTTGCAACATAGGTAGGGACACGAGAATACTTATCCCGAAATCCTACCTCATAGAGATCAGTGTTTGACAAAAGGGACTCCATGGCAACCCCTTTTGGACTGTGTTCAAAATGTTGGGGGTTTGAAAATTCAGGGCCATCCTTGTCTCTATAATGGCAATTAGCATTGCATAAATGAACATTAAAATCACCCATCAAAATAAAATGGCAAAAAGTGGTATGATTGTCCTTATAGGATTTTAAAAATTCAGTCAGCCAAAGAATATGCTCATTAGGGGACTTTTCTTCATGGGAATTATAACAGTTAATTATCAGGAACTTAACATCGTTTGCCAAACTAACTTCCAGAATAAGGCAATTATAGGAGGTGCTTACAATCTGCTTGACACAGCCCAAGATATTTACAGTAACGAGGAACATGAGGCCTCCCCTGTCTCTTCCCGCAATAGAACTCCGGGCCGGTACAAAATAAGAGGTATAACCATCCATCCAAAAGTCACAGTCCTTATCCCAAGTCTCTTGTAGGGCAATGGTGTCATATTGTTGTAAAATATCTAACCAACCATGGTCACTCTTCTTTGACCGTAGGCCCGCAATATTCCAACTCATAAGTTTTATGGTTTCACCAGAATCAAATACAATGTTAACAGGATTTGGTTGTGAAGTTCCATGGTGCGTAGTAATTTCAGCGATTTCTCTGGAGTCAAGAGTAACCACACTAGCGCTCCCCTGAGTTACAGAATCCTCCTGTCAATCACAGGCATCTAGGCCTGAGAGTACCTCAAATCTATTGCGGATGGAAATGTTGTGGTCTTCCCTACAAAAAGTTGCCATATTGTCCCACTGGGGTTCTATAAGCCTCTGGGGAACCCTGGTTAAAAGGGGTTTCAAAACCACTCTATTTGGGACACTCCCATAACATTTGTAAAAATAACCCAACGGGCGCGCACACACACTAGTATTTTCGGTCGTCAAGGAAGCTGCACGTATCAGGACTGTATTAACATGTTGTGGAGATCTAAAATTAACTAAAACACAGTCCCCACCGCAGCTTTTCTGAGACGGACCAACCCACTTTGTCCTTCTAGTGGAGATAATTTGATCAGCAAGATGTACTGGAAAGCCACATCTTCTTTTGAGCCAAGCTACAGTTTTATTTTTTAGCGACTCATGAGTTTCCTCACTAGATTGGGTGTGCAAGTTTCCTAGCACAGGCACATTTGTCAGGACGACCACATAGGGAGCACACTCGGAGGGAGATTAGTAAAACCAGAGGAAGTTCCATGTCTAGAGATAAAAGTACCACCTTGTCCCGCAGAGGGTGGCTTAATTGAAATAGTAGGAGGTGGAGGGTCAGAACGGGCAGGATCTAGAGGTGCGGGTGCCTGGGGAGTTAGTAGCGAAGGTTTATTTAAGTTGTCATCAGGGACCCCAACACAGCCAGTATCTGATGACTTAGATACCCCACTACCTGGCAGAAGTTTCGCTACCAGATCACCAAGCCTTTGTACTTCCTTGTTAGTATTTTGTAATTGGAGCAGTAAGGATTGCGTGTGCTCGGCTAACAGAGTCTCAAATTTAGCCTCAAGAGTAGCTATTAGTCATACAAATTGAGCTGGGTCTAGAATGTTACCACCCAATCTACTTGTTTCCTGTAGACCAGACCCAGAAGCAATACTATTTTGAACTTTGTGTAAAGCTTCTGCCCTTTTTTTAGTGGGCCTCCCCCCCCTTTTATTTGATTGTTTTCTACACGCTCTCACTGGTCTTGGGCTAGGGGAAACCTCCTCAGTTGCAACGGTGGCCAAATCCTGAGGATCGAAACAATCCACCAAGTTCTCAGAAACAACCTGGCTTTCTACCGTTGTAACTGGACTATCACAAACACTGGTAATATCGTCAAAAGGGTTAACAACCACAGGTATACATGTGGTATCGGGGAGAACAGAGGGGCCCCCCTTCCCAAGGGAAAGTCTGCGATCATTATTGATTTTATTGACCACTTTCACTAAGTAATTGTCCATAGGGCCAGCCGCAACTGGACATATATCTGTTTTAGTGCTCGACATAGTCAGAACACAAATGAAAATGTCAACCCCAAACCAGAGAGGTATATACTGCCCCCAGTCAGTGTTCTTGACCCAATATCAGAACTGAGAGTCACACCAGACCACAGCAATCCGGTCCCACAGAATGTAGCATTGACGGCAAACTCACGTGTCTAGAATCAAAGGAAGAAGTCACAAGGGTCGTGGCCCTGCCCTGCCACGGTCTGCCCCGGACGGCCACAGACGGCCCGCCCTCTGCCCGGGCTCAGCCCGGCGCTGCCCGCGCGCGTCCCGCGACGCGGGGAATCCTCGCGGCTTTTCAGCGCCTCCGGGCGCGTTGTGGGCGGAAGTGCCCCTCGCGGGATTGTGGGTAGTGTAGTTCCGGCCCCACGATGCTCGCCACGCCAAGCGCTGCAATTTCGGTCTACCAGGACACCTCACGGCCTCTCTCCTGCCAACTTCGGTATGTGGAACAGCCCTCGCTCCACAGGGGAATCCTCGCGGCTTTTCAGCGCCTCCGGACGCGTTGTGGGCGGAAGTGCCCCTCGCGGGATTGTGGGTAGTGTAGTTCCGGCCCCACGATGCTCGCCACGCCAAGCGCTGCAATTTCGGTCCACCAGGACACCTCACGGCCTCTCTCCTGCCAACTTCGGTATGTGGAACAGCCCCCGCTCCACAGGGGAATCCTCGCGGCTCTTCAGCGCCTCCGGGCGCGTTGTGGGCGGAAGTGCCCCTCGCGGGATTGTGGGTAGTGTAGTTCCGGCCCCACGATGCTCGCCACGCCAAGCGCTGCAATTTCGGTCCACCAGGACACCTCACGGCCTCTCTCCTGCCAACTTCGGTATGTGGAACAGCCCCGCTCCACAGGGGAATCCTCGCGGCTTTTCAGCGCCTCCGGGCGCGTTGTGGGCGGAAGTGCCCCTCGCAGGATTGTGGGTAGTGTAGTTCCGGCCCCACGATGCTCGCCACGCCAAGCGCTGCAATTTCGGTCCACCAGGACACCTCACGGCCTCTCTCCTGCCAACTTCCGTATGTGGAACAGCCCCCGCTCCACAGGGGAATCCTCGCGGCTTTTCAGCGCCTCCGGGCGTGTTGTGGGCGGAAGTGCCCCTCGCGGGATTGTGGGTAGTGTAGTTCCGGCCCCACGATGCTCGCCACGCCAAGCGCTGCAATTTCGGTCCACCAGGACACCTCACGGCCTCTCTCCTGCCAACTTCGGTATGTGGAACAGCCCCCCGTATGTGGAACAGCCCCCCATCACGCCCTCACCGTGCCCTCTCTTCGTCTCCCTTGGTCCAGTTCTGCAAGGATCCCTCAATCGAAGGGTTGTTCACATTGAGGACTCTTAAAACATCAACAAAAGGCTTTGCCTTCTCGCCCGATCCTCAGAAACCGAATCCTTTGTGCTCTTTGAAGGTCACAGTGCAGGTTATACCTTACCTGCTCCTTGCGTACCCCTGCAGCCCTTCCCCCGCCCCAAACTACCCACACCAAGCAACCTGGGTCCGACTGAGACACCGGCGCCCTCATTTCATCAACTCACGCCGAGATTTGGAAGATGTGGTGGGCTGAAGGTTCTGCCCACTGTCACCATCAATCCAAGCCCCCCCACCAGTGCTGTCCGCACAGGAATCATGGCAAACTCTTTATGTTGAGTTGTGTTCAACAGTCCCTCGGAGGGATTCACGCATGCAGGGTGACATTCACTCACTTTGTAGCAGAGGGTTGCATACAATGTGAGCACAACTGAGCTGCATCATTTGAGTGTGTTCCTCATAGAGCCCCCCTCTTCTGCTAAACCTCTCCAAAAACGGTTGGAGAGGCCTACAGGCCCCTGTCACCTGTAAAACCTCCCTTTCAGAGGCATTAAGATGCTGCAGTGAGCGTTGCACTGTGTGCACCGGACATGCACTCAAAAGTAAAGCCCGCCCTCTACAACTGACCCGGCACCAGCTCTAAGGGAAGCACCTGCTTCCACCAACAGGTTGTCGACAAATGCCTTCGTGTTTAGGGGCCTGGGTCGATTTCTTTACATTTTTTTACAATTTATTATTTTTATGAAGCAGAGATAGATACGTACAGTACGTGTCTTTAAAGCAAACAGAGAATTTCATTAAAAAAACGTCATATACAGGTAAAAAACTTGTACAAATATCTCCAGTCTGAACGTGCCCTGTCTTCTTAGGAGTTATGAAAACATTATGCCGATCAACCTTTTCCGAAATCCCCTCTGACATTCTACACTCATGTGAGGTCATCTGCAAATATGAACATACCTTCAACTCAGTGACGATCGTATAAATGAACAGATATAAAATATTGGTAGCTGAGGCTAACCCGAATGTCATGTGCCTAATTAAAGCAGCCCCCCTCCCACCCTCCTGGCTTTATAAATGATGTCAGAGTGTCATCTTTAGTGTTGCTCAATAAGATGGCAGCCTTCACCCATCTTGGGGCCCCTTTATCCGGATGGCAACGCAGCTATAAGCAGCCATAAAGACAGCTTAGATCAACACACATGCAAACACTCCTAGGTTGCTTACACATGATGACAGTGTATTTCAGCCACTGTGAGGCCTCTGTAGGTTCAAAACTCTCCAGTGGCGCCCAAACCTTCAAACTCTGTTGTCAGCTGTTCTTTCTCTGTAAATGTTTCATAGTTTTCTGCATTATTGCATTTCCGCCTCTTCATAATATGATTTGATGGCAGCACCACGACAAGCGCCACTCTTCCTCTCTGAAGACTTCAAACAATTCAAAAAGGAGCGTCGGGTGGCTACTATATCTATCCCTATGTTAGCACGTCATGCTCGCCCTATCTTTACTGGCTAACCAAGGCCGGACATGTTGTTCTGCTCATCGGGCCATCTTGTGGCATCCAAGTAATGCTGGACAGATACTTCCAAAATGCACCACTATGCTCTAGTCTCCCTCCGACCAACCCCCACAGCTGACTATCCGACCAGACAAAAAGTTGCACAAACTATAGATTTTCCCGCATTCCCCCCAAAAAATAAGAAACATCCAAGACCAGCTCAAATGTAGGAAGGCGGGTATGATCTAGCTCTGCTCCAGCAGATGGCAGGGGCTCATAGTCACCCAAGAAACAGAGCTAACCTCCCTCACAAGGGCTGGAGGGAAGAGCACACGCGCAGCTGCTCTCACTCCACTTCACGAGAAGACTGCAGCAACATGAGCCCAGAGACACAACAACAGCAGGTGCCTGGGTATCAATCAGGCACCAAAACCAGTCACACAGAGACGCCCGTGGAGCCCACATCCTCCCAACCATGCAGAACGATGCAAGGTGAGGTGACTCACACGTGACCTGATAAAAGCACCTTTCAGGTCCCATTGCAAGTCCACACGCTCCCATCCAAGCACTACACGTGGAGTAGTGTGCTAGGCATCCATTTAAAGAGCTTCGATGCCTGGGCAGGGATGTGAAGCGCTACAAGTAGTTTACTGCAATATACTGACGGAACGAATGCACCCGACTCACTAAACTTTCAGGGACGCTCATGACTGAACCCCTCAACCATACCTGTTCACCCAGAATAAAAGCAACATTCTCTGCCCCTTGGTCCACCCCACCCAAGACGGACTCGCCCCTTGTTTGTTAAATCTACGTTGGCAGGAGTAAACTGACCTCCGATACGAAAGAAAGGAGCAGACGAGTCTGAATACTCCTTTCATGAGCTGCCTTCAACACTCCCCCCAGCACTCAAGAGCCCCCCCCCCCCAGACGCACACATTGGGCAACAAAGTGCATGAAAAGTCCAAATCTGGTAGCGCCTGGGAGGATCTACCAGCCACAGGTGCTAGTAAAGGCACTACCACCTTTCCTTTACCTGCTTCATCTTTCGGTGCCACACCCGTTAGCAGCCCCCAAGCACTCCATTCCGGTAGGGGCTTTCCACATCCTACAACTTACATACCTGCCAACTTGAAGAACAATCTCACCGTGTGAGGAGGGGGCGGGGCCTTGAAGGGGATGGGGCCCGTGCCGACAAGTAACTATGAGGCGTTTTTTAACCGCACCACAGCCCCAAACCCACTCATCCCCCCCCCCTCTCAAAAAAAAATGCTTGCTGCGGCTGGTGCCGATGTCCTGGGTGCTTCCCCCCCCCCCCCCCCACCCCACCCCCCTTAATGGATGTCAGCAGTTCTAAGTCTCCGAAAACGAGCTGGAACACCACTATTTACAGCGGGTTTCAGCTCGTTTTCCCTGCCGCTATGTGACATCGGCTCTTCAGCGGGAGACCGTGTGCCGGGAGCCGATATCGTAATCGTGTGTCACACGGTAGAGTTGGCAGGCATGAAGTTATATATGCTCCGCTTGTGTTTCTGATTCACATTGCAGCAGAGAGGACCAATCACACTGCACATATGGTGCTGAGGGGTCTTTACTTATTAAACCTGTATAATTAAATAAGGCATTTCATTGGTTGGTCTGTATACAGGAAGTGAGTCACACAAGGCATAAGTCCTGGGTCCCGCCCAATGTCTGTCTCTGACTCGGCCCTTGCTCTAGAGAACTGGCAAGAGACTTTAGAGCTAAGGCAATATTTCAAGCTCTTGAGGGGGTATAAACACTGAAAGATGTAGACAAAGCCATTTTCAGAGCCTGGGCAAAATTCCTTGTGGGGTTTACAGTTCTGGAACAGTGTCTCGCAAGGAGTGGCACTTTCTTGAAATGATGTGAGGAATGAATGATGCATTCATTGTAAGGCACCCGGGCCACTGGACTCACTCAACGAGGTGCTGTTATCAGCAGATAACACAGTTATGTCAGTGGAAGAAGGGAGTGTTGAAACAGGAGACAGGCAGCTCTCTTGCATCCTGGTGGGGGGACTCTCCTCCAGGCCCTGTCTCACCTCGGGGGCGCAGTCTGTGCTCCAGGGTCCTCAATGCTAAACCTGGGCAGCTCATGGCCTGAATGAAGACACGTTAAGGAAGAGGCCGGTTGTGGAAACACACACAGGAAGTGCAGATCTCAGCACAAAGGGAGGCTTTCCCACAAGAAGGAGGCAACACCCAAACCTGAAACCTGCACATGAACATGAGTAACGGAGGAATGGCACGTGGTAACACTCCTGGAGAAAACATTTAGCACACTGCATGAAGAACCACTCGTCTAAAACCTCAGACTGGAAGTCTTGAAGATGGCTTTAAGAGTCCATCTAGAATTATTGATTCGAGGAAAAAGAGATCTGGTGAGGAGGCTCGGAAGCAGCACCAGAAACATCTTGCAAACAAATGTTAGGTGCACGAGCCCAGCTACTAGAAGGAGTGGTCAAGTGAAATCAGAAATAGAAGTGTTAGAAGGCGACCTCAGAGGAGCCCGGAGGGGGCCCTGACTATCCTGAGACCAACCCTCGAGGTATCGTAGCCGGACACTGGCGGGAGACTCCTCAGGGGAGGAATCTCGTATCTAGGATCGTACACTCGGCACCACACGACAAAGAGACACCACACAGGGAGTTCTTAAGAAGAAATCTTTATCAGATCGTAGTGTAGGATCTTTATGATCAGCAAGGCAAATATATACAAGTGGAGCGCGGGCTCACAGAGTCTTGGAGGGGGTAGGAGGTAGCGGGACAGTCTTTGGGGATATGGATCAAATGCAGGAGCGTACCCGGCGCACAGCTCACAATCCTCGAGCTGGGGGATACGCCTGTCGTCGTTGGGGTCCGGCGGGACCAAGAGAGTCTGTGGGAGCCGCGAGTCACTCAGCAGGGCTCAAGTACACGTTCGGAGGTCTTACGATCTTCAGGGAGCCGCGAGTCACTCAGCAGGGCTCAAGCACGAGTTCGGAGGTCTTACGATCTTCAGGGAGCCGCGAGTCACTCAGCAGGGCTCAAGCACAAGTTCGGAGGTCTTACGATCTTCAAGGAGCCGCGAGTCACTCAGCAGGGCTCAGGTGTTCCAAAGGCGAATCTGCCGGACAGTCCCAGAGCACCCCTTGTTATAGGACGACTCCTCTTTGATGTCCGGAGTCTGTGCAGGCAGGGGTCTTGTCACCTGGGGGCCGCTTGTCGGGGTTTCCTGCCATTGTCTTTTGATCCTTTCAGGGCCGGGTCGGGAGGAGTCCCAGACACCCAGCAGGCGTGGAGCCAGCCCTCGGGGAGGCCGGCGGGCCGATCGAAACCCACCTTCCCGGGGGAGCTCAGAGGTGCCATGGAAACTGCTCCTCCCTCTCTCATCCCAATGGGAGCGCGATGTCCCCCAGCCGGAGTGGCGCCTCTGTGCCAGGGTTGCGCTGGGGCCGGGCGGCCATCTTGGTGCATGAAGTGGGCATGCGGGCCCGGTGTGGCCGATGGAGGAAGGCCACGGACGGGGGAGTCCGGGTCGGGTGTGTGTGTGTTCTGGTGGGAAGGATCGGCTAGGCCGTGGGCTCGGGGGCTGCATGAGGTGCAGGGGTCAGGTTGTGTGGTGCGGGGACAGGGATGGCTATGTTCCGAGGGCCGGGTCTAACACGCGTCCCCCCCAGCTGAAAGCCGGAGAGAACTACCCATCCTCGTGGGGGTTCTCTTCGCTGAGGCGGAAGAACCGGGAGAGGCCATCGGCGTTGGCGTGGTCAGTACCAGGGCGATGCTCCACGGTGAAATCCATCCCCTGGAGGGAGATTGACCACCGCAGTAGCTTGGGGTTTTCTCCTCGCATCTGCATGAGCCATCGTAAGGGGCGATGGTCGGTTTGGACCTTGAAATGGGTGCCGAACAGGTAAGGGCGTAACTTCTTGAGGGCCCAGACTACGGCGAACGCCTCGCGCTCGATGGTGCTCCATCTCTGTTCTCTGGGCAACAGCCTCGGCTGAGGAAGGCTACGGGCTGGTCTAGGCCTTGGTCATTCACCTGGGACAGGACGGCCCCAATTCCATGCTCGGAGGCGTCCGTTTGGACCACAAACTCCTTGGAGTAGTCGGGGGCCCGGAGGACGGGGGCAGTGCACATGGCCGCTTTCAGGGCCTCGAACGCCTCTTGGCAGGCAGGGGTCCACTGCACTTTCTTGGGCTGTTTCTTGGACGTGAGTCCCGTGAGGGGACCGACGAGGCTGCCGTACCCCCGGATGAATCTTCGGTAGTAGCCCGTGAGGCCCAGAAAGGCTCGGACCTCCGTTTGGGTGGTAGGGGGTTCCCAGGCTAGGATGGCGTCTATTTTGGGCTGTGGAGGGGCGACCTGGCCGCTCCCGACCTGGTGCCCCAGGTAGGTTACCGAACCTTGCCCAATCTGGCACTTGCTGGCTTTCACGGTGAGGCCTGCCTGGCGCTGGGCGGTTAGCACCCTCCGGAGGTGCTGGAGGTGCTCACTCCATTCGGAACTAAAAACTGCGATATCGTCTAGATAGGTAGCGCTGAATTTTTCCAGCCCGGCCAGGACTCTATTTACCAGTCGCTGGAAGGTGGCCGGGGCATTTTTCATCCCGAAGGACATCACGCGAAAGCGATAGTGCCCATCCGGGGTGGAGAAGGTGGACCGCTCCTTGGCTCCTTCTGTGAGCGCAATTTGCCAGTAGCCGCAGGTGAGATCGAAGGTGCTGAGGAACTGAGCAGCCCCGAGTCGGTCAATGAGCTCGTCGGCTCGGGGAATGGGGTGGGCATCGGCTCGGGTGACTTCATTGAGTCCTCGGTAGTCCACGCAGAAGCGGAGTTCTGGGGCGACACCGGGGGCAGCTGCTTTCGGGACCAGGACCACGGGGCTGGCCCAGGGGCTGTCTGAGGGTTCGATCACTCCTAAGGTCAACATCTTCGAGACCTCGGCTTGAATGCAGGACCGGACCCGATCAGGGACTCGGTAGGCTCGGTGTCTCACCGGCGGGCTGTCTCCGGTATCCACGTCATGGACACACCAGTCGGTGACTTTGGGGACCAGGGAGAAGAGGTCGGAAAACTGTCCTAGGAGCTGGCGGCAATCCTCACGCTGCTGGGAAGTGAGGGATGGGGAGAGGTTCACTCCTTCTACGGAGCCGTCCATCTCCTTGGTGCACAGGAGATCAGGGAGGGGATCCAACTCCTCCTCGGATCCGTCATCAGTGGCCAGCAGGAGGCTCAGCTCCGTCCGCACAAAGTGGGGCTTGAGGCGGTTCACGTGGAGGACCCGGAGGGGGTCCCGGGGTGACTGGACGTCCACCAAGTACGTGACCTGGCTCTTCCGCTCAACTACTTTGAAGGGCCCGGTCTATTTATCCTGGAGGGTGCAGGGTTTTACGGGGGCCATGACCCATACCTGCTGGCCCGGCTGAAACTCCTCGACCAGAGTGGCATTCTGGTCGTACCAGCGCTTCATCTCTTCCTGGCTCGCCTCCAGGTTGGCCTCGGCCATCTCTCAGAACTTCCTAGTCTGGTTTCGGAGGGTCAGGACGTATCGGAACACATCTCGGGGTGGCCTCGGGGCGCCGCCTCCCATCCTTCCTTGACCAGGCTGAGGGGTCCCCGGACGGGGTGCCCATAGAGTAACTCAAAGGGGCTGAACCCCAAGGATTTCTGGGGGACTTCTCGGTAGGCGAACAGGAGGCAGGGGAGCAGGACGTCCCACTTACGCCGGAGGGGCTCCTCCAGGCCCGCGATCATCCCCTTCAGAGTCCGGTTAAACCGCTCTACCAGGCCGTTTCCTTGGGGGTGGTACAGGGTGGTGAATTTATAGGACACTCCGCATTGTTGCCACAAGGACGTCATGTATCTGGAGATGAAGTTCGTACCGCGATCGCTCACGACCTCGCGGGGAAAACTCATGCGGGAGAAGATCCCCATCAACGCCCGGCCCACCACGGGGGCTGAGACGGTGCGCAGGGGTATGGCTTCAGGGTATCGGGTGGCATGATCCACCAGGACGAGGATAAAGTGGTGCCCTTGGGAGGTTGGGGGGTCCAGAGGCCCCACGATGTCGATCCCGACCCGCTCAAAAGGGGTACTGACGACAGGGAAGGGTTGAGGACGATGATATCACTGAATAACCTTCCACCTCAGGCTCTATTCCAACTACCAACCAAAGAGTGAGGTTTAACACCACAGACAGGTCCAATGAAGACCTCGGTGTCTTATTGAGGAATTTTTTAGAACAATGCCCTCCGGATCAGAGAGGGATCAGCCACAGAGGCAGGGGCAGAGGCAGAGCACGCCACAGCAACAATGTACAATGGCAGAATTTTTCACCCAGGATTACACGCAGCAGGGGCAGAACACCACTCTAATAAGAAAGGAAAACGACATTGTGGTCAACCTATCATCACATGCTTTAACAACTGATGAACATAGGGTTCTGAACAAGGGCTTGGGATACGTTCCAACACCCAAACATGACAGCTTTAAGCTTAGGGGCGAACTGTACGGCCTAATGAGGAAAATCAAACTCAAACATTTTTTGAGGGAAAGGAGGTTGAAGCCCCTTCAGTTTTCTCAACCAACCTTAGACGTCCTTCACTGTTCTGCCCCCCTATGCATTCCATTGGCCCCGAGGTCCTGGTTTTCGAACAGAAGGTGATGCAGGACATCACCGCTCTTGAGGAACAGCAACATAGTCATAGCCGCAGTAACATGACACACGCTGACTGGCTAGCCATACAATCTCTCCAGCAGAATAACACTATCACTATCAAGCCTGCCGATAAGGGCGGAGCAGTGGTAGTGCTTAATACTGCTGATTATGAAACTGAGGTGTCCAGGCTTCTGGGTGTTCGCCAAAACTATCAACCCTTGATGAGGGACCCCACCAAGAACCTCCAGACGACCATTCATAAAATGGTCGCGGAGGCCAAAGAAAAGAAATGGTTGACGGCTAAGGAAGCTGATTTCCTGATTAACGAGAAGCCCCGGATTCCGGCTTTTTATATTGTCCCGAAGATTCACAAAGCACAAAGGCCCCCTCCGGGTCGGCCTATAGTCTCGGGCATTCAATCAGTTCTGGAACCACTGTCCCAGTATGCCGACTTCTTTCTTAGGGAATGTGTGATCACGCAACCATCATACGTCCAGGACACCACCGACGTTCTAAGGATCCTCAATGATATTGAGTATGATCCGCAACATCAATTTCTGGTGACAATCGATATAGAATCGTTATACACGAGTATTCCCCAGGAAGCCACGCTGGTGGCAGCAGCTCGCGCCCTGGGTACCTGTGAATGGTTCTACGATGTTCCACAATCGTTTGTGCTCCAATGTGTTGAATTGGCTCTTACAAAAAACTTTTTTGCTTACAAAGACCAGCTATATTTGCAAGTGTCCGGGACATCCATGGGGGCTACATTTGCTCCAAGCTTAGCTTGTATTTATGTGGGTCAATTCGAGACCGGGTACGTCCTACATCACGATAACCCCTTCCAGAAGAACATTGCCCTCTGGAAGCGATATATTGATGATGTCCTGTGTATATGGACGGGACCAAGGACCGATTTGGATGAGTTCCTCGTGTGGCTTAACAGCTTGGACGAATGCCTTAAATTCACATGGACCATCAGTGATGTGGCAGCCACATATCTGGATTTGGACATCAGGGCGGAAAATCGTAAACTTGTCACCAACGTCCATCAAAAGCCCTCTGACAAGAATTCCCTGCTGCACTACAGATCCTATCATCCCAGGGCCTTGAGAGACAATCTGCCCGTGGGGCAGTTCTTGCGGTACCGCAGGAACTGTTCCTCCACAGAGGAATTTATCACACAAGCTGAAGCCTTATCTAGCAAATTGGAGGAAAGATCATACCCCACAAAAATAATCAAACAAGCACGGAAACGAGCCCTAAACACTCCCAGAGCTGCCCTTTTAGAAAGAACACACAAAACCAAGGGAGAGTGCATTCCGGTGGTCACCACTTTTGGTCCCCTGTCCACCAAAATTAGACAGGTAATTAGGAGACACTGGCCCCTGCTCAACACTCCGACCATGACGATGCCACATCCGCGATTTGCCTTTAAGCGGTCCACTAACTTGCGTGACCGTTTAGTGCATTCACGACCCCCGCTTAAGTCCAGGGACACTGGCATCCCGCCGGGGCATTACCAATGTGGAGGGTGCACAGTGTGTGAGCTCACCACCCCTACCAAAAATGTTACCTTGAGAGATGGAAAGACCTGGTACTTGAACTCATTTAGTAACTGCAACACACAAAACGTCATCTACAGGCTAACGTGCCCATGTGGTTTGCAGTACATTGGCCTTACCACTCGCAAGGTAAAAATCAGAGTACAGGAACACCTTAGTACTATCAGGGTGGGTAAACTGACAACGAAGCTGGTCCAGCATTTCTTGACAGCCGGACATAACCCTAGAGATATACGCTGGGTGGTACTAGAGCGGGTTTTTGGTGACACCTACAACATGGAAGCCAGGCTCTCGACCAAGGAGGCCCGTTGGATTTACCAAGAGAAAGCAGACCAACAGGGCCTCAATGACTTCATTGAATGGGGTAAGGTAGCACTGTGATACAATATATTTACCACCAGGGATAGGCATCAACACATGAGGTTGCTGTCCTCGCACTAATAACTTCGGAGACCAGCGGTGTCGTGCATGCCTAAAAACCACACATAAAAACCACACATGAACTGATCGGGACACAGTTAAGATGTGGGATTCTAGCGCCTCGACAACCACCCCCATAGTCTGCACAATCCAGATAAAGATGATACAAGTTAAAATATATCGATCTTTATTTATTTTTTGTATATTTTTTACAATGGAGCGTGTAGACCACATATATATCAATCAGGGAGGTTGTTGGCACGCCACATCATGCCCTATACATAACCAGGGAGACATCAGGTACAGTGCAACCAATAGCGGCGGTTTACACAACATGGCCGCCAGTCCCTTCAGTAAACAACTGCACATGCGCGGTTTGCCACGCGCATGACGCATTTAAACAGGAAGTAGGCTTCTCCCTAGCAATTGAGGACGAGGTAATTCCTGACGAGCAGGCTGACGAGGTAAGACCTTCTGTAGCGAGCAGAGCAGCGTGCCCCATCCGCACACCCCTACAAGGGCAGTATCTAAATTACAGAGTCAGCGCATGACAAGCGCTCATTGTACGACCGCGTAACAACAGGGCAGCCCATGTTTTTCAAACTGCAGGCAGCCGCGGCACTAGCGTTTCGTAGCGCAGCGTTTGAATATTACTTGATAGTTGGTCATTCATGAAAATAGATAGCAGCAACAATGTAATCAAGGGTGATTTCCTAACACAGTCACCATTGCTGGGCTCTGCATATACGACACTGTAGTCTATCGTTAATGAGTTGACACACGACACTTGAGCAGAGGGGACTGAACAGTGTATATACAGGGGTACTTTATTAACTGTTACATTTTTGTGTGCACTTACAGAAACGCGGTTCCGCAGCCTCTGAACAAACAGTCCAAGGTTTTTTAAGACACCACAGATACTCACATACCGAAGGTTCAGGTATGCTGAAAGACAGCATCTATGATGGTAAATATACACATCAGGTGTGAAGCTGGTATTTTGGAGGACGAGCAGATGCTTGGATGGACTGGTTTTGACCGGTTGGGTGAGAGACTGAGTATGTGTTTTTAATTGTGTTTCCCCCAGGTGCTGACTAAGTAATCGCTGGTCCACACTAGCGACGCAGAGAGACCAGTCGACCCAGGCCCTGATGAAGTTGCCGCCAAATTTAACTGGGCAACGAAACATGTCGGTTTTAATGAGCAGCGACACAGCATAGAATAAAGTTTCACACAGCCAGTGTAGTGCTGCTCGGTTTTAATTGGAGTGACTCGAGTCCTGATCAGACTCAGTCCCCCCGCTGGTGGGTCGACATTTCCTCTTTTTCTTTAGATTATTAGATACACCTCACTATATAGTTTGCCTTTTAGACACCAGTCATTAGGATTAGCATGAGGGTTCCAGCACTCCTTATCATTTTCCTCCTTTTCTGTTTCTGTTTGGACGGCAGTAGCCGATGATGATAACAGGAGGTAGTAGGCGAGTACCTGTCTACACAAACCTCGTTGGGGCTGCTTCCGTGAGGCACTGCTGGCCTATCACACCTTTTTTGGTTTTGGTTTTGTACTTTGGCCTTTACCACTAGTAGGTTTTTACAGCACAACAGTGCAGGGAAACACTCTGACACCTAGGAGCTTGTTGTTGTCACAGCCTGTAAGTACAGACTCAGGCGGTGTACAACAGCAGTCTTTCCATTTCAGTGGCAGAAACACCAGTGAGTGAGAGCGAGATAGGCACTACAAGTATTGGGTACCTAGAACACACATAAATTTTAATCATAATTTCTTTTTCCGGGGTAGGTCTTGCTTTGTTATAAGGGTTGGAGGGGAGCCTTGCGCTTTCCTCCGCTCTTCCCACTGGCATGGCACGTGGGACAGGACTTGCAGTAGGCTTCTACATCTGCTTTCATTCTGGGCCAATAGAAGTGAGTCACGAGGCGACTGTAGGTTTTGTCCTGGCCCAAGTGGCCTGCGAGGGGAACATCGTGGGCCAAGCCCAGGAGGAGGTCTCGGAAACGTAGGGGTACCACCAGCACCCGGGCGGATCCTAGTTCCACCGACTTCTGTTCACTGTACAAAAGGTCATTCTCCCAATACACCCGGTGCGTTCCAGTTTGGTCGCCCGCGGCCTGGGCCTCTGCCTGTTGCCGGGGCCCGACCAGGGAAGGACAGGTAGCCTTCTCTCGGCAGAACTCCTCTCGGGAGGGGCCCCCCTCGTGGCGCCACTGGGCCAATTCGGGTAGAGCGCCTAACTCGGTGACCTGTGCGGAATCGGAAGGTGGGGGTTCGTCACCGGCGACCGACCCTTCTTGCGGGGGGATGTGGGGACCCCCGGCGGGGACCATCCTATCTTCAGTGGTCGGGGCGTCGTCGACTTCCCCCAGGGGGGTCAGTCGGACTGCCATGGATCGGGTGGTGGCGCACACCCACTCCGGGAGACCCATCATCCCTAGGTGGGTCTTGCGCTCGACTTGTCTCCAGGGGGAACTTTCCAGGTCGTTCCCCAGGAGACAGTCGACTGGCTGGGAAGTGCTCACTGCGACTTTCAGTTTACCGACCACCCCTCCCCATTCAAAAGGCACCAGGGCTACTTTACACAGACTTTCCGTGTTGTC
The DNA here is from genome assembly GCF_964204655.1 of Triturus cristatus. Lineage (NCBI taxonomy): Eukaryota > Metazoa > Chordata > Amphibia > Caudata > Salamandridae > Triturus > Triturus cristatus. The sequence goes on along the minus strand of NC_140594.1, from coordinate 31,330,426 downwards.
AGCGGAAATGACCGGGCAAAAGACGTTGGGGAGGACCTGGTCTTCGTTGACCAAATGACTGAGGACACCGGTGATGCTGGCCCGGTGTCACGGAGGGCTTCTACTTGGTGGCCATTGATCGTTACGAGCTGCCCATATTTCTTCGTGTTGGAGGGCAGGAGGCTTCCAGGGACCATTTCTCTATCTCCTAAGGATACTAGGGCCATGGCTGCGGGTTCCCATTCTACGGTCTCCTCAACCTCCTCCTCCAGGGCTACATTGGCTATCTGTGTAGCGGGGGGTGCTGCCTGGGTGGTGTGTGGGGCCATGGGGCATTCAGGGTCGTTGGCGTAATGCCCGGGCTTCTGACAACGGAAACAAGTGATGGTCACCCGGTGCTCCCGTCTCAGGGGGGGGCCGGATACAGCTGGTGGGGGTGCCGGGAAAGGCGGAGGTTGGGTCTTCGGGGGACTGGACTGGGACTCTCTCTGCCCTCCCTGGTTCCCCCCCTCCTCTCTGGCGGGGTGGTCCCTGACTGGCTCGGGGGTACTCTCCTACAGGGCCCCGGGAGACCCGGGTGTTGGGCCAGCGGTCCGCCTCGACAGCCAGCTTCCTCGGATCCGTGAGCTTGCTGCAGAGCAGATGCTGGCGCAGTTCTACAAAGCAGTTCGCAGCCAGGTGTTCCCACAACAAGGTGTTCTTCTAGGGTGGTTACCTTGCTGCCCTTGATCCACCCATCGAATGCGCGGCTGAAGAAGTTCACATACTCCACCCAGGTGGTGCCCGGGATCTTCCTGCAGTCCCGGAACCGCTGGCGGTACATCTCCGGGGTGAGGCCGTACCTTGTGAGGAGGGCCTCTTTCATGTGGTCGTAGGAGGTCTGCATGGAGGTTGGTAGGTCGAGCAGGGTGTCTCTCCCTTCGCTCAGGAATCGTCCCCACAACCCGGCCCCCCAATTCTTCTGCGGAACCCGATGGGAGGTCATGGCGACCTCGTAGGCCCTGAACCACTGTTGAATGTCATCGTTTTTGTAATATTCTTTGACCACATCCTTGGGGATGTCGACCTTCTGTTCCGCCGGGGAGGCCGCCTCTCGGTTCCCCGGGGGCCGCGCTTCTTCGCTTTTTGCTTTTAGCTCCATTTCCTTCAAGCTGCGTTCGTGCTCCAGTTGCAGTCTCCTTCCTTCGTGTTCCCGTTGGAGTTTCTTCTCTTCTAGTTCTCCTTGCACCCGCATCTGTTCCACTGCTAGCTTTTTCTCGGCTAATTTCAACTCGCCCTCGATTTTGAGTTTGGCTAATTCGAGTTCGTGATGGCGACTTCTTTCTCTGTCTGCGAGTTCCTCCGGGGATAGGCCCCCGTCTGGTACGAAGCCTCGCACCTGGTTGCTGCTGCGTTCTCCTTGGGAGGGTACAGCTTCGTCGTGGGGCTCCACCGCTCCTTCTGGGCGGGGGGCTCCAGAATCCACCCAAGCTTTTAGTGCCTTCTGCATATCTTCTTTGGTGTTGAGACCAGTGGTAGCGATTTTGAGTTCTTTGCAGAATTGCTTCAGTTCTCTGTGCGTGTACTCCTCCAGTTGTTCCGCCTGGAACACGGTACTGGTGTCGTTTTCTGTGAGAACCACGGCGTTTCCTTCTGCCATCTTTGTCGGTAGTGCGTCAGCCGTTCACGGTATGATCTCTAGATTATGGGCCCGAATCCCGTTGCTTGCCACCAATGTTAGAAGGCGACCTCAGAGGAGCCCGGAGGGGGCCCTGACTATCCTGAGACCAACCCTCGAGGTATCGTAGCCGGGCACTGGCGGGAGACTCCTCAGGGGAGGAATCTCGTATCTAGGATCGTACACTCGGCACCACACGACAAAGAGACACCACACAGGGAGTTCTTAAGAAGAAATCTTTATCAGATCGTAGTGTAGGATCTTTATGATCAGCAAGGCAAATATATACAAGTGGAGCGCGGGCTCACAGAGTCTTGGAGGGGGTAGGAGGTAGCGGGACAGTCTTTGGGGATATGGATCAAATGCAGGAGCGTACCCGGCGCACAGCTCACAATCCTCGAGCTGGGGGATACGCCTGTCGTCGTTGGGGTCCGGCGGGACCAAGAGAGTCTGTGGGAGCCGCGAGTCACTCAGCAGGGCTCAAGTACACGTTCAGAGGTCTTACGATCTTCAGGGAGCCGCGAGTCACTCAGCAGGGCTCAAGCACGAGTTCGGAGGTCTTACGATCTTCAGGGAGCCGCGAGTCACTCAGCAGGGCTCAAGCACAAGTTCGGAGGTCTTACGATCTTCAAGGAGCCGCGAGTCACTCAGCAGGGCTCAGGTGTTCCAAAGGCGAATCTGCCGGACAGTCCCAGAGCACCCCTTGTTATAGGACGACTCCTCTTTGATGTCCGGAGTCTGTGCAGGCAGGGGACTTGTCACCTGGGGGCCGCTTGTCGGGGTTTCCTGCCATTGTCTTTTGATCCTTTCAGGGCCGGGTCGGGAGGAGTCCCAGACACCCAGCAGGCATGGAGCCAGCCCTCGGGGAGGCCGGCGGGCCGATCGAAACCCACCTTCCCAGTGGAGCTCAGAGGTGCGATGGAAACTGCTCCTCCCTCTCTCATCCCAATGGGAGCGCGATGTCCCCCAGCCGGAGTGGCGCCTCTGTGCCAGGGTTGCGCTGGGGCCGGGCGGCCATCTTGGTGCATGAAGTGGGCACGCGGGCCTGGTGTGGCCGATGGAGGAAGGCCACGGACGGGGGAGTCCGGGTCGGGTGTGTGTGTGTTCTGGTGGGAAGGATCGGCTAGGCCGTGGGCTCGGGGGCTGCGTGAGGTGCAGGGGTAAGGTTGTGTGGTGCGGGGACAGGGATGGCTATGTTCCGAGGGCCGGGTCTAACAAGAAGATGAAAAGGTTTCGGATAAATGGGAGCCGTCAACATATGGAAAAGAGCGCGTGAGACACATCAGAGTGCTGCAGCAGGCAGGGAAGCAGGCACAAGTGATAGGCAACGCAATCATATTTCCAACCTCATTTAAATTCCAGTGGTAGCCTGCTGACTCTACTCAGCAGGAAGCAGGTACTCCGAGACCGAAAATACCTGCAGTTAATATTAACAGTTCAAGCACTGCCTTGACTACTAACAACGCTCCTCCCCCCGTTGAGCCAGAGTAAAAGCTTTGACTCTTACTCAGATGGTCTTTTTCTTCCTAGAGGTTCCCCCTGGCTTCCACTGTTCCTGCCTCTTCCTTTTTCCTCCTAGGAAGAGGAAGGAACAGTGGAAGCCAAGGATAACTTCTAGGAGGAAAAAGGGAGAAGAAGGAACAGTGGAAGCCATGAAGAAATTCTAGAATGAAAAAAGGAGGTAAAGGAACAGTGGAAGCCAGGGAGGACTTCTAGGAGGATAAAGGGAGAGGAAGGAACTGTGGAAGCCATGGAGAACATCTCGGAAGCAAAAGGGAGAGGAAGGAACAGTTCTCCATGGCTTTCACCGTTCCTTCCTCGCGCCTCCTCTTGAGCCTTTCTAGCTGCGGGCACGCGGTCTCCTTCTTGGTTATTAGTGCACAATTCACCCTTATTTATAACTCTGTCCTCTTCTGATTCCAGCGAATTACCCCTCCTACTCTCTTGTACCCTTTCATATTTCCTTTGAATCTCTTGCCTGCCTCTTCAGTAGATGCCTCAGGTAATTACCCCTTAGCTGATGTTCCTCTTTCCAGTGGGAGCCCAGGTCACATTTGCTAAAGCGTCACCGGTGCAAATGCCCTGCAGACCAGCCCTGCACCTGCACATCTTTCCAATGGTAAGTAAACTGATGTTAATATTTTTAATCTGTTGTGTTGCTCCAGACAAGAGAATGAGGGCGCACGCAGGAGCCCTCACTCTCCCTAGAGAGCGGAAGGTGGCTTTACGAAAACAGGCAATCTGAAAAACAAAATCCAGAAATCTAAACCGCAAAAAGCGAAACAACCCCAACCAGAAAATACACCGATGGGCCACACATAGTCTAAACATATAAATGTAACAATTGTAATCCAACTGTAATCCAGGAAATATGGAAGTCAAGTTTAATGTCTACTGATAAGAACACAACTACTGGACACAAACAGAACCCTACATAAAATATAAAGATGGAACGGATTAGATCAGGGCTAGTCGCAGAGTATGGCGGGCGGGAGCCAATCACGGGTGACTGGGCAAAGTATTTCAATGCAGATTGCTGCAGGTCTGTTGTCTATTGTGGGTATCATCAACAATCTAGTGTTCACTCATGGCGTTGTCGTTTGGGGGGTGAGCCACTCATGTTTTTAAGTTCACGACTAAAAATGGTTACTTTCTGGGTAGGTGTTGGTTCCGTTAATAAATGTCTTTTCGGGGATATAATCGTTCATTGTGTTTGTTGCACGATATACATGTCAGAGATGTTCTTGGGTTGGCACATGCATGGACTCGTAAATACAGGCCAGACTCTTGGCTCGGCTCGCCCTATTCATTTGCTTGCGCGCCCTCTTCCATTTGCAACTTGAACTTAGTAGACGGGGCCATCAGTCACTTGATAATGATTTGCAAAAGGCGACGACTGGAAACATAGAGCCCCGCCCACATGTAGCTATTAGAAAACTCCACCATCAAGGCTTCTCGTAGCAGAGACGAAGAAGTGTGCGTGCAGTGAAAATACATTTAAAATGAATGATCCCAGACACAGACTCCAGGCCGTTGTGTTGTACGTGACAGATGAGCGATCCCAGAGCAGGGATTCCAGGCTGTTGTGTTGTACGTGACTGTAGTCATGAGTTCCCAGAGAGAAATACCAGGCCCAGGTGGTACCGGCAGGAGCACAGCTTCTCCGTAGGGGTTTGTGGTGTGATACCCATCTCCCCCATAGCATCCTTGGCCAAGAACGCACTTATTTAGGGGGTGTCACATCCTAAACACCCCCCATGAAGCTACTCCCCAGGCGTGGTAGTGGAACAGGAGTAGGTGTGGGAGGGCATCATGAGTGGGCGCAGGAGCACAACAGGTGAGGGAGCAGGAGGAGAACAGGAGTGGGTGCAGGGACAGAAAAGGAGTGGAACTGGAGTGGGTGTAAGAGCTGAACTGGAGTGGGTGTAAGAGCTGAACTGGAGTGGGTGCAGGTGCTGAACTGGAGTGGGTGTAAGAGCTGAACTGGAGTGGGTGCAGGAGCTGAACTGGAGTGGGTGCGGGAGCTGAACTGGAGTGGGTGCAGGAGCTGAACTGGAGTGGGTGTAAGAGCTGAACTGGAGTGGGTGCAGGTGCTGAACTGGAGTGGGTGTAAGAGCTGAACTGGAGTGGGTGCAGGAGCTGAACTGGAGTGGGTGCGGGAGCTGAACTGGAGTGGGTGCAGGAGCTGAACTGGAGTGGGTGTAAGAGCTGAACTGGCGGAGTGGGTGTAGGAGCTGAACTGGAGTGGGTCCAGGAGCTGAACTGGAGTGGGTGTAAGAGCTGAACTGGAGTGGGTGTAAGAGCTGAACTGGAGTGGGTGAAGGAGCTGAACTGGAGTGGGTGAAGGAGTTGAACTGGAGTGGGTGCAGGAGCTTAACTGGAGTGGGTGCAAGAGCTGAACTGGAGTGGGTGCAGGAGCTGAACTGGAGTGGGTGCAGAAGCTGAACTGGAGTGGGTGCAGGAGCTGAACTGGAGTGGGTGCAGAAGCTGAACTGGAGTGGGTGTAAGAGCTGAACTGGAGTGGGTGTAAGAGCTGAACTGGAGTGGGTGCAGGAGATGAGCTGGAGTTGGTGTAAGAGCTGAACTGGAGTGGGTGCAGGAGCTGAACAGGAGTGGGGGTAAGAGCTGAACTGGAGTGGGTGCAGGAGCTGAACTGGAGTGGGTGCAGGAGCTGAACTGGAGTGGGTGTAAGAGCTGAACTGGAGTGGGTGAAGGAGCTGAACTGGAGTGGGTGCAGGAGTTGAACTGGAGTGGGTGCAGGAGCTGAACTGGAGTGGGTGTAAGAGCTGAACTGGAGGAGTGGGTGCAGGAGCTGAACTGGAGTGGGTCCAGGAGCTGAACTGGAGTGGGTGTAAGAGCTGAACTGGAGTGGGTGCAGGAGCTGAACTGGAGTGGGTCCAGGAGCTGAACTGGAGTGGGTGTAAGAGCTGAACTGGAGTGGGTGTAAGAGCTGAACTGGAGTGGGTGAAGGAGCTGAACTGGAGTGGGTGCGGGAGCTAGAGTGGGTGCAGGAGCTGAACTGGAGTGGGTGCAGGAGCTGAACTGGAGTGGGTCTAGGAGCTGAACTGGAGTGGGTGTAAGAGCTGAACTGGAGTGGGTGTAAGAGCTGAACTGGAGTGGGTCCAGGAGCTGAACTGGAGTGGGTGTAAGAGCTGAACTGGAGTGGGTGTAAGAGCTGAACTGGAGTGGGTGAAGGAGCTGAACTGGAGTGGGTGTAAGAGCTGAACTGGAGTGGGTGCAGAAGCTGAACTGGAGTGGGTGCAGGAGCTGAACTGGAGTGGGTCCAGGAGCTGAACTGGAGTGGGTGTAAGAGCTGAACTGGAGTGGGTGTAAGAGCTGAACTGGAGTGGGTGAAGGAGCTGAACTGGAGTGGGTGTAAGAGCTGAACTGGAGTGGGTGTAAGAGCTGAACTGGAGTGGGTGAAGGAGCTGGAGTGGGTGCAAGAGCTGAACTGGAGTGGGTGCAGGAGCTGAACTGGAGTGGGTGTAAGAGCTGAACTGGAGTGGGTGTAAGAGCTGAACTGGAGTGGGTGAAGGAGCTGAACTGGAGTGGGTGTAAGAGCTGAACTGGAGTGGGTGTAAGAGCTGAACTGGAGTGGGTGCCCGAGATGAATTGGAGTGGATGAAGGAGCGGAACAGAAGTTGATGAAGGAGTGGAACAAGAGGGGGTGCGGGAGCAGAACAGGAGCGAGTGCAGGAGTTGAACAGGAGCGAGTGCAGGAGCAGGAGCAGTGACTATGAACAATAAATATAGAAGAAAGTGATCTGAAAGCCAAAGAAGGAGAAATAATAATGTAACAAAACCAGAAATGTGTCTGGACACCACGTGTAAATCTGAAGCAGGACTCTGTCAATCACCGTTGCTATGGGGTGATGGCGAGTAGTTAGGCCTCATGGCCAGCCCTGCCAAGTACCATGTATCAGGGGTTAGACTAACACATTTTAGTGCAGCGCGCTATCACAATGGGATGCCACAATGCATATATGCAGCGAGCGTGCTGTGCTGCCCAGCTGCATGCTCTGTATCCTCACAATAGTGGTCGTGTCTCCACCAGCAGTGAAGACTCTTAAGGTCAGATGTAGAAAGGTTTTTTTCGTTCGCAAACGGGCCATTTGTGAATGAAAAAAGGTACTTTTCAATGTACAAAGGCCCAATTTGCGATTCTGTAATCTATTCCCAAATCGCAAATTCAGTTTGCGATTCGGCATTAGGAAGGGGCTTGTTTAGGACATCCCTTCCTGATACGTAATCGCACTGGTATGTGTGAATGTTTTGTGACCGAAGTGTGGTCGCAAAACATTTGCATTTTACCATCTACTTCAAGTAGCTTGTAACCCTTTTGGAAAAGGGTAGGGGCCCCCAAGGTACCCCTTCCCCTTTGTGAATGTTGGTAAAAACATTTTTTAAGAGCGGCTGTGGTCCCACAGACCAATGCAGACTCTTAAAAATAAAAATAAAACTTTTCATTTTCTTTTTGAAACGCATCCCATTTTCCTTTAAGGAAAACAGACTGCTTTTAAAAAAAAAGTTGTTTTATTGAAAAGCAATCACAGACATGGGGGTCTGCTGACCCCAGCAAGCCACCGTCTCTGTGATTTTTGCAATTCCCAATAGTTCGCATAACCGAGACCTACCTCATGAATATTAATGTGGTAAGTGTAGTTGCGACCCACTGGGAATCGCAGAAAGTGTAAAACACACTTTCGTACATTGGTGTTTGCGATTATCAAATAGCGAATCGCTAAAATTTGCCATTTGGTAATCATAAGCTTTTTCCTCCGTACATCTGACCCTCAGTTCTTCTGGCCGGAACGGCAGCCCCAGTACATAGGAGCACCATTCGGCCTGAAGCCAGGCCTGGGATCTCTCATTATTCAGTACTGCAGCACCGCAGAGCATCGTAGACCACCGCCTGATCACCGCCAGCGCCGCTCGGACGCTTGAAAGGACCCTGGCTCAGACTGCCCGTGAGTCAGTCACTCAGACAGCACTAGTCACTCTAGGCACAGGTGAGGTAAGCAGGGCAGCGAATGGTTTTAGAGTAAGACTGAGGTAGGCCAGGAGTGTTGCCACCTTTCCCCGAAAATAGTTCCGTATTTGTTCATGATTAAAGGCCTGGAAGTGATAAATGGGGCTATATATAAAATCGTCCCTATTGATTATTAAAACGGATTTTCTGCCTTTGTTCACTTTAATTATCAGTCACTGATCATTAAGGCAATTCTAGAACACTTTTTAAAGTGTTTTCGTCTCATGGTTGCAGTTTTAAGTATGTGCTGATAAGAGGAAATGGGTGATTTCCTTAATTTTGTGTGCTGGCCAGGACATTAAAGTACCGGTCAGCCGCTAAAAAACCGGCCAGGTGGCAACTGTATTTAAGGCTGGTTCTGGTCGATAAATCAGGGACTAGCATCATTGGAGCTGGTGAGACAGACGGCTGTTCATGTTGTGCTTATTGGGTGCACTGGGCAGGGCTGGCTGGTTCAGATTTCTAATAGGGATACTATGGGGAATGAGCAGGGCCAGGCTGGTTCTGATGGGTGTTTATTGGGCTACAATGGACCGGGCAGGGTCACACTGGTTCTGATTGTTGTAAATGGGGCTAGAAAGGCTTTGAACTAACTGGGCCGGCTCTGGTGGATGTAAACGGGGTTACGGCGTATTGAGGAGGGTAGATCTGGAAGCGTACAGGGTTTGAACACACGGGCGGTACTCACCCTTTCTGATACTGTTAATGGAGTGAGGACGGGCAGGGTTAGACCATGCTACTTCTAATGGGTGTTAATGATGCTGGAACAGACTACGCAGTCTGGTCAGTGCTTCTCATTGCTCGACAAGTGGTCCAACGCTATTGAGCTCTTTGTCGCTTGGTTTTGCAGGCGAGAAGGTATCACTCGAAGTGTCACACATTAGGTAGTAGAATGTCACTCATAACAACACAAACTATGAAATGTCACACATAAGCAATCTGAAAACTTGGCAGCTATGCGTGGCCCCGCGTGCAGCGTAAGGAGCACTGCCGCGTCTGAGCGCCTGAACGCCCACGTGGGTGGTGTCCAATGCTTTTTATTCTCTCAGACTTTTAAACCTGTTTTTTTAAACTGCAACTTTATATTAGTTCTTTTCTTCTTCTCCGTGGAGGCCCTCGCCCAAGCTGAGTAAACGTGTGAGGACATTTGGCGGGGGTTCGCTTCCGCCTTCCTCATGGCCTCCGTGGGCGGACCCTGTCTGCACTCCCGCTTTCACGAGACGCTCCATTTCTTTTTAATGTCTTCCAGAAACTGGACAAATTGAATCATTTACTAACTGTGGGAACATTCCTCACGTTGTGTTTCTTTCTGTGTTGAAAGTATTGAATTTGAAGTGAGTTGATGCTAGGGCGGCGTCACAGCCGTGGGCTGCCGGTGCTATCCTTGCACTGGGAGTCTGACTCGCACCAGTGACGGCTCTTTCATTAGATGTGTGCATGTATGGATTGTCAACAGCACAGGGATGTAGCTTGGTGCAGCAGGTGCAGTGGCACCGGGCCTAGAGGTCTGAGGGCCAACTGAACCCTGATTACTGCTATATTTCACAGTTCAAACAGCAGCCACGGGGCCCCTTTCATTCCAGCCAATAGGTCCCAGAAGACTCTTTCTATGACACAGTAATGGTGGACTGCTGTATGGAGTGTTGACGACTTCCTGATAGGTCGTTGCTTCTGGGAGGCCGCTAGGGATGGGGCAGCGTCTGCTGCAAGGTAGGCTATCCTTGGGCTTGTCCATGAACAGAGGAAGAAGTAATTGGAGTGTTCGGGTGGATGCACCTGTCACCACCCTGATGTCGCTTGATGGAACCCCCAAAAGTCAGGCATCAGATATGAGGTACTTGTGAGAAGGGGGAGTCAGGCGACGAACAACTGAATGTAACCCGTGAGGGCGAGACGAGTAACAGTGCTCAGCACCTCTTTATTGCCCACGTGAGACATTGTATTGTAATTGCATGAATCCACTATGGAGTGCTACACTGGGTGGATAGCTTGCTGCGCCGTGGCAGAGTGCTTGGGTGGAAGGCTCTTCTACTAGCGGTGGCCTCAGTGGGAAAGGCATCCTGCATGAGTGGCGGGAGGGCTGCTTCTATCATAGCTTGGGTCAGGTGCTTGGCTATGTGTTGGAGGAAGGATATGTGAGTGATAGGGCATACTCCAATTATACTCACAGGGGCCTATTTATGAGAGTGCTGTGTCAAGTTTGCACCACACAAAGTGGTACATGCTTGACGTAAGTCTCTGAGTCAGATTTATGAAGCCACGCAAAGGCACTTTGTGTGGCTTTAAGTAGCTTCATAAATCTTGAGTAAGGCAAGGCAGCTCAAATCACTGTGTCGCCTTACTCTGCGCAAAGGAGGCATTCCATGGGCATTGCGGTGTGTGTTCCCACGCAACACCCATGGGTTTTGATGCACTCCTAGATTTACAAGGACTTGTAAATCTGGGACTCCATCAACATCTTACGCCTCTCAAGGGCAGGCGTGACGGGGAGAAATATTTTTATTTGTCCTTGTTTTTTCCTCTTTCCCTTCTGCAGCACACATAGAGGAAAACACACCTCTGGATTGTTTTCGTGCAGGAAGGTGCTCCTTCCTGCACAAAAACAATCCTTCTAACAACGCAGGCACCCATACCCAATGGTGCAAGCTTGCTTGCTTTGGCACTAGGCTTCTGAAACGGTGCCAGAGCAGGGGGAAATGACAGGAATGCACCATATTGGATAAATACAGTGCATGCCTGCACTGTCACTTTGATGTAGGGATGATCAGAACTGAAAACCTAGAGAGAGATTCCCAACAAGTGAGCAGTGCAGTGGTACCAAAGACAGGGAAGAACAGCAGTAAGCAAACGGTACTCACCAAAGAACGGAACCGTCACCACGGACTGCCCTGGGAGCTCGAGAGAAAGCTTGACAGCAACTGACGCAGGCGGGCAACTAGAGCCAAATTTCGGGGGGGGGGGGGCTGAAAAAGATTTCGGGGGGGGGGGGGCTAAGTCTTCCAACCATAGGCAGAGTGGCTGTAAGAAGGGGTGAAAACACAAAAAAAGCCTCATTAACGAGTAAATGGTCTTTTAAACCTGTGAAGTACTCGGGTGCGGCTGCAATTAGACGGACGCCAGCCCGCGAGGCTGTCTCAGCCGGGCTGACACACATGACGGGGGGATGACTGAAGCCCGGTGAGCCCAATGGGTGTTGCGCGCCTGAACTGACGTATGTATGCTGTCTATCTCAGAAGACTATACGGCTGCATGGGAATCTCTTCGCATGTGGCCGGTGGGGCCTGTCTAATATAGCGCGCCATGTGGTCTGGGTGAGAACACAAAGACCATCCTCTGCATTAGGTGGCACGTGAATTTACGTTAGAGAAAAGGAGGAAGGAGACAGAACAGCAAGGAAGAAGGAAAGAAAGAAAAGTGTTTGGGAAAGAGAAAGATGATAGGAGAGAAAAAGAAGGGAAAAGGAACAAGAGGAAAAAAAAATTAAAACAGAAAACGAAAATTGAAAAAAATAAAGGAAAAGGAAAAGAGAGGGAAAGCGAAAAGGAACAGAAAAAAGAAAATTATTAAGAGAAAATGAAGGAAAAGGAAAGAGAGAAAAAAAGGAAACATAAAAGGAATGTACAAAGAGAAGAAAATAGGGGATTTAGGAAAAGTAGAAAAAAGAAAAGGAAAAATAGGAGAAAAGGGGCAAGAGAAAGGGAAAAATAAATGGAAAAACAGAAACAAAAAAAAAAGGAAAGTGAAAAAGAACCAGAGGAAAGGAAAAGTTGAAAGGGGAAAAAGAAAAGATACAAGTGAAAAGGGAAATGAAACTATAAAAGCAGAGGAAGGGAAATAGAGGAGAAAACGGAAAAGAAATAGAAGGGAAAAGGAAAAAGGGAAAAGAAAAAAGGGAAAAGAAAAGGAACAAGAGAAAAGAAAAGGAGAAATGAGAAAATGAAAAAGATGAATAGGGAAAAACAGAAAACGTAAAAGAAAACCAGGACGGAAGGAAGAAGGAATGAATGGTGAGAGGGAGGGAAGGAGGGGCAGAAGGGCGGACAGACGAGAGTCACACTGCACATCTCGTGTCAGTTCCTGCTGCTCCTGTCACTCCACCCCCTGCCCACAAAGGCCTCAGCACTGTGGTTCTTTTTGTGACGTCTCTACTCCAGCCACCAATGACTTCCCGGCAGGAGCCAGGCACCTGCACAGAAAAGGCCATGTCCAGTGGGCATACTTTCACTAGGCCTGGGCAAAATTTTCGTTCCGTTCGCGGAATTTGCGATAATTTGGCATTTCCGCGTTCCGCGGAGAGCGCGGAAATGTCAAAATTTCCGCATTCCGCAGCTTTGCGATAATTTGGTTCTTGCTCGCGCTGTAAAATAATACATTCTCGCGCGCGATCGCCTTACCTGAATCCCCGCGTTCGCTGACAAGTTTTCCCGATCCGGTCGCGTTCTCCATGAGATGTTGTATTGTTTTAGCCATTTGCGCTGTCTCGCGACAGTTCGCGTCCGCAGTGACATCATGCGTCGCGCGATCACGTCTTTCTTCTCGCGATCATGCACCGCGAGACAACTGAAAACAAGATGGCCGCGCCCGCAAGCAACCACATGGGTAAGTTGGCGACCCGCAACCATGCAGAAAATCTCGCGAACATGCCGGAAAAAAACTTCCGCATCTTCGCGATATTTCCGCTTGTTTGCGGAGATTTTTAACATTTTCGCGATAATTTTCGGAAGTCGCTTCCGCAAATTCCGCCCACCCCTAACTTTCACCCGTCTCATATAGGATATCTCTGTTTGAAATGAATTTCAGTTCACTGACATCTCTGAGGTGTGTTAGTTAAACGTGAATACTTCAGATGACAGATGAGTGGGGGGGGGGGTTTAAACTAAAATTGATAGGTAGTCATGTCCACATCTGGCATATCCTAATGCCCCCAGACTAACCCTTCTCCACCATGCCATGTCCACTGACTCCACCCCTTTACAGACCTTACAACATTCCCTTCAAGGATGTCATTCAGTGAAAGTCTGCACGCCAATCAAGCTACACGAATCCACGTCCCAGGTACCATTTTGAGGGGATTACTGCTTACTACGTCAATCTTTTTTTCTGGAAACAGGCAGTGCTTAATTTGAGCCAGTGGTTTCCGGTGCTTGGCTCCAGCACTTAATTCTCAACATCAGCACTAATGGCAGTAGACCGCATGGTGGTGCTGTCTGTTTAATACTGAGATGAGCACAGCTGTGGTTAATAATTCGTTATACCTTGCCGCGCATTCTATTATTCTAGCTTTGAGTGGCCTGGAATACTGTCTCGCTTGTAGGAGTGCAGTGTAGGTGTTAGTAGTGGCGCTGCTACAATCACTGGCAGTACTCTCACTCAATCTTTTTTGCCCACATTTCTGATTAGTAGCCAATGCTTGTTCTTTGTACGAGTGTGGCGTGGGACTTACATACTTCATGTTCCAGCTGTCTTTAGTTTTGAAATATGCGTCCTTGCGCCACCCAGGACACTTCCCAGAGCAGTTTCTGGCTTTGGCCCACAGAGTGAAACGAGAAGACCTTTGAAAGGAATTTGAAAGGTGCTCTGCCTGTTGTTGTAGGAGTTCAGCCAAGGTATATGAAACGTCCTGGAGTTCTCGCGCTCCCCCTTTAACTTGCATGGTGGATTCCTTACAATGTTATTCTGTTTTACTGAGAACACCTTGCTCTGGTTAAGGGGTGGCCTAATTGGTGTAGTTGATTTCACACCAAGGAGCATTATGCCGTGATAGGATGCCAGTATGTAAGTAGATTCTTGTCCCAGGCAGGGGCCTTCACAGCCCACCCCGTGCCCCACACCACAGAGCAGACACAACACAAACTTCCTGTGCTGCAGGGCTGGCCCAGAAGATTACAGCAGGTCTGATTGGCCGCACAAGAGCCATTGAGAAGAGTTCAAATCTATGGCCCAATCTGATTGGTCACAGAGTGGCCAATTAGATTGTGTAAAGCAGCATGCAATGTCACGCAATCTGACTGGCCACTGTACAGACGAGCTGATTCCCTGGAAAGACTCTGATTCAAGGATGCAGCAAGGGGGCCACGGTGGATCCTATGCAGGAGGGAAATCTAAAGGTGGCAATATAGTGCCTACGTCACATGCCAGTAGACCGACAAGTAAAGCAAAACATGGCCTAATTTCAGCTGCCTCCCGCCTAGAATTGCCTCTCCTTCAGTGGATGGAAATGCAGAAAATACTTTCACCTGCATTTTTTTTCTCCAACAGCTGTTTACTTTTATCAGTAAAAACTGGTCGTCTGTGGAAATGGAATGGTCATTTCAATTGAAGATGTGTTGCCTCTAATGGCCGTGCACTACCACACCATGCATACTCCACGGTACGTCACTCCACTCTACTCTGCACCACCCCAGGCCACTGCACTCTACTCTGCACCACTCCACACCATGCAACTCCAAGCCACTCCACGCTGCGTTACTGCACTCTACTCTGCACCACTCCACACCATGCAACTCCAAGCCACTCCACACTGCGTTACTGCACTCTACTCTGCACCACTCCACACCATGCAACTCCAAGCCACTCCACACTGCATTACTGCACTCTACTCTGCACCACTCCATGCCACTGCACTCTACTCTGCACCACTCCACACCATGCAACTCCAAGCCACTCCACACTGCGTTACTGCACTCTACTCTGCACCACTCCACACCATGCAACTCCAAGCCACTCCACACTGCGTTACTGCACTCTACTCTGCACCACTCCACACCATGCAACTCCAAGCCACTCCACACTGCGTTACTGCACTCTACTCTGCACCACTCCACACCATGCATACTCCCCAGTACGCCACTCCACTCTACTCTGCACCACTCCACACCATGCATACTCCACGGTACGCCACTCCACTCTACTGTGCACCACCCAAGGCCACTGCACTCTACTCTGCACCACTCCACACCATGCATACTCCACGGTACGTCACTCCACTCTACTGTGCACCGCCCAGGCCACTGCACTCTACTGTTCACCACTTACTTTACGCCACTCCACACTGCGTTACTGCACTCCATACCATTCCACTCTGCGCAACTTCAGTCTACGCCATTCTACTCTGCATCACAATATGTCCATGCAATCTCCCCACTCAACTGTACTATGCACCACTGCACTCCCACCACTACACTCTATGCCACTCCACTCTATGCCATACCACTCTGCAAGCCTGCGCTCTATGCCACTGTGCTCCATGCCACTGCACTCTACGCCAATGTACTCTACTCTGTACTACTCCACTCTATGGCAGTGGACTCTATGCCATCTGCACTATGCCACTCAAATCTACTCTATGCTACTGCACTCTACCCTGCATCACTCCACTCTACCGTGCACCATTCCACTGTACGCCACTTCACTCTACTCTGAAACAATCTACTCCGCGCCATTCCAAGTAACTGCAATCTATGCTGACCCACTCCACTCTGCGCCACTCTATTCTACTCTGCACCACTCTACGCCACTGCACTCTCTTCTGATCACTGCACACTACACCACTGCACTCTATACCACTAGATACTACTTTGCAACACTATACTCCATGCCACTGCACTCTACACCATTTCATTCTATGCCATTGCACTCTAAGCCACTGCACTCTATGCCACTGCATTCTACCCTGCACCACTCCACTGTGCATCTCTCCACTCTACTCCACTGCACTCTACACCAATCCACTGTAAGCCACTCTATGCCACTACACTCTACACCAATGTACTCTACTCTGCACTACTCCACTCTATGGCCGTGCACTCTATGCCATCGGCACTATGCCACTCAAACCTACTCTATCCTACTGCACTCTACCCTGCACCACTCCACTCTACTATGCATCATTCCACTCTACGCCACTTCACTCTACTCTGAAACAATCTATTCTGCGCCAATCTACTCTGCATCACTCTATGCCACAGCACTCTCTTCTGACGACTGCACTCTATGCCAATGCACTCTACACCACTTTACTAAAAGACAATGCACACTACGCCACTGCCCTCTATGCCAATCTACTCTGAACCACTGCCCTATATGCAACTATGCTCTACTCTGCAGCACTCCACACCACTGCACTCTACACCATTGTACTCTACACCACTGCACTCTATGTCACTCTCTTCTAGTTTGCATCACTGTACTCTATGCCACTACTATCTACGCCCCTCTCCTCTGCACCACACTACTCCACTGCACTCTACGCAATGCACTCTACACCACTCTACTAAACACCACTGCACTCTACAACAATCTACTCTGCAATATTGCACTCTCTGCCACTGAACTCTATGCCACGCTACTCTATGCCACTGCAGTCTACTCTTCACCACTCTTCTCTACACCACTCTATGCCAATGCACTTTATGCCACTACACACTACACCACTCTAATCTGCATAACTGCACTCTACGCCAGTGCACTCTACCCTGCACCACTCCACTGTGCACCTCTCTACTCTACACCACTGCACTTTACACCAATCTACTCTAAGCCACTCTAATCTACTCTGCATCACTGCAGGCTACAATACTGCACTCGAATCCATGCCACTACACTCTATGCCACTTCACTCTACTCTGAAACAATCTACTCTATGCCACTGCACTCTAATCCACTGTATTCCACCCTGTGTTATTCCACTCCTTGTAACTACTCTCTACACCACTGCACACCACACCACTGCACTCTATACCACTGTACTCTACATCACTGCACTCTATGCCACTATATACTACTCTGCAACACTCTACTCTGCACCATTCCACCCCACACAACTGCACTCTATGACACTGCAACAATGTACTCTACGCCACTGCTCACTATGCCACTTTACTCTACGCCACTTCTTTCTATGCCACTGCACTCTAAGCCACTCTACTCTACACCACTGCACTGTACGACACGCTACTCTGCAACACTGCAATCTCCAACACTGAACTCTCCACCACTGAACTCTGCGCCACTCTACTTTGCCCCACTCTATGAGCAACTGCACCACTCTACTCATCGCCACTACGCCACTGCACTCTACACCACTCTAATCGACTGCAATCTGTGCTGCTTCACTATATACCTCTGTATTCTACTCTGCACCACTCTACTCTGTGCCAATGCACTCTACTTAACTATGCACCACTACAATCTTTGCCTTCGCAATCTACACCACTCCAGTCTAGGCCATTCCACTATACACCAGTGCATTCTACGCCACTACTCTATGCCACTCCACTCTGCCCCACTCCACACTACCCTGCAGCACTCCACTCTACACCACTTCCCTCTACTCTGAAACAATCGACTCTACACCACTACACTCTATGCCACTCTACTCTAAACCACTGCCCTCTACCCACTATATTGTACATCACTTTACTCAAACCAATGCACTCTATGCTACGGCAACTACTCTGTACCACTACACTCTATGCAAATATGCTCTACTCTCAAACACTCTATGCCACTGCATGCTACAACACTCTACACCATTGCGCTCTATGTCACTGCACTCTATGCCACTTTATTCTACTCTGCACCACTGTACTGCACAACACTTCTCTCTATAGCACTCTACTCTGCAACTCTACTCTATGCCACTGCACTCTATGCCGATGCACTCTACAGCACTGCATTCTACTCCAATCTATGACATTACTCTATACCACTCTAAGACGCTCTTCGCAACTCCCTGTACGTCACTCCTTGCCACTTTACTCCACTGTAATCCATGACACACTATTCCACTTCACCACTTCACTCTATGCCACTTCAGTACTCCATTCTACACCATTCCACTCTACTCCATGCCACTCTATGCCACTCCACTATGATACTCTATGCCACTCCATTGTGAGACTCTATGCCACTCTATGCCATTCCACCCTACTACACTAATACACTTTATGCCACTCCACTCTACAACAACCTACTCCACTCTACACCCCTCTATTCTACAACACTCTACTCCACTCTTCACAATACCCTCTCTGCCACTCCATTCCGCTCTACACTGCTCCAAAGCACTGTATGCCACTCTATGACACTCTATTGCACTCTGACACCCACCCTACTCCACTCTACACCACTCAATTCTACAACACTCTACTCCACTCTATGCCCTTCCACTCTATGACACTCTACTCCCTCCACAACACTAGGCCACTCCACTCTACGCCACTCCATGACACTCCACTTCTCTCCACTCTGCCTCTACTCTACACCGCTCCACGACTTTCTATGCCACTCCATAACACTCCCCTCTACTCCACAACACTCTACTTGATGGCACTCCACTCCACACCACTCTCCTTTACGTCGCTAACTTTTAGCCATGCTGAACAGCTGCCAAGCTGGTGTACAACATGGCTAAAACATATTGGCAAAGTCAATAGCTCTTGCATAGGCTAGGGCTAATGGCTTTGCCAATGCTTGTTTGTAGCTCGTAATCTGGCACTTGGCCGTCTGTGCATCTTGGGTACACACTGTATCAGAAACAGACGTAGGACAAACATGGACAAGAGAAATAGACCTTTTAATTTTTCTGTCACCCACACACATGGTAGGGTCTGGCTCAGAATGTGTCCTAGTTAGGCCTTCTGGTTCTGCACTTCAGCAAATAACACTTTTTTTGCGTTCTGAGAAATTGATATTGTTTTGTGTTTCGGAAACTGGCCCGCCTACTTAAACTTTACAAGGCCATGGGGAGAGCAGTGCGGAAGCATTTCCTGACTTGGGGCGCAGAACCCTTCGTGGGGATTTCAGAACTAACCCGCCTACGGAAGAAGACATTTTCCACACACCATTGCATAAGTAATTCAGGTTTTAATATCCCCCATGGAATCACACATGTATTTTGGATGGGGAAGAACATTTACTGTGAGCCAAGCTTATATTTCTCCTTGACATTTCTGGCCCGTGACACCCCTCTCTGCTGGAACTGTGGGGACCGACCACTTTCCATCCATCTGTGAAACCTCTTGGGCTGGGTTTAGGAAGCACAGGAGCACACAGTGCATGTTAGGGGCCCAGGTGTTCTCCAGTCTAGATATAAACTGCTATCCTGCCAAAGGAGGGGGGAGATAGAATTTAGATGTTCAACTTCAAATGTGTTGATCTTATAAAAAGCTCCATTGAGTCAAAACTGAAACTGAACTCCTGCAGAGAGCCAATTATAACAGGGGCTGAACCAAACTTTGACAAAGGCTGAAGTAACTTCACTCTGTCTGCTTAGATGCTTTACAGGTCTGGTACATGCTCTGAATAATGACCTTGTTTCTTGCCGGAAGACACAAAACCATTCTTACTTTGCATTATAGGAACACATTTAGGCCTAGGCCAGGGGTAATGTCAGGATTAAGGCTTTGGACAGAAACACCACTCGACCTGCTCTGAAAAGCTGGAGGAGATGGAAAAAGGGTCAGTGAAATCTTAGAAGAGTCTGGACATTAAGAGCACTGACTGAAGACCCTTACACTACTCGTTTCCAGGGTCTGAGGTCAGTTTGTTATCATGGATATTGATGCATTTATCGACAAAAATGAACTATCGTCCTTATTAATAGACTCTTCTGTCCTGAACTCCGCATCTGCAAGTATGTAGTCAGGCAGGCCCTGCGACCCAGGCCCGGGATCACCGATTGATGGGTCACAGGTGCGAGGGTGCAAAGCTGGCAGGCAAACACTCGGGCAGGAAATCCTTGATCAATCCCACAGAGAGGCGCAGCGACATTACAAGGGTCAGGGGAGATTGTTTCCAATAAAGCACACTCGGCCCGAGGGGGTGTGCGTGCTTCTGAAATCACCATAAAGTCAGATGACACATGAGTTAGGAACACATACCCAATCAGGACCTAGCACACATAGTAATCATGCACTCCCCATGCCAGACATCTGGACACGCTCACCATTGGCCACACTGTGTCCACACAAAGTCGTGACCCAACTCTAGTAACCATTTCACAATTAATTCATGACTCTAAGGCAGCAAACAACATTCTTCACCATACATGGTACGCCGGGAACATTTATTGCTCGTTGTAATTTTGTATATAAGAAGAGCACAAACCCAATCTAAACTGAGACAGTCCTCATACTTCGTGCCTGTAACTGTTCTCCCGGCTGAACTGTTTAATTAAACAAACTGTTCCTGTTTTGCCAAGCGCCTCTTGTCTTCTGATTTTTCTATGGAATTCTATCCCAGCAACAGGTTTTCCATTATTGGAGGTATAAGACATATGAAGACTCCTGCACCTATACGGTATTGGGTCATTTGTAACTTTGGCTCTTCGTTACTCTCAGTGCACCCTTCAGCTTCATTCCCTCACCTTTGGTGTTTTCCTACTGTTGGGTTCTCTTTATGTTCCCAGTCTCTCACCTCTTATAAACCCTTAGTTCTGTCGCAGTAGGCTTTGTTTCTTCTAGTTTACTCCTAAGTGTCGGACCGGTGTCTTGTCAATAGTGTCCTGGGGCAGTGATGCTCGTTAGAGCCAAACCCGCTGTTGAGACCAGTAAGCCTCCTGTTTGTAAATCTGTTTCTGGAGTTCCTATCTTTTGCATTATGTTTATCGTTCACTTCTGGTTGTGCAGCTATGTCAACTCTGCAAGCTCCATCAACAACTGCCTGTGAGGTTCCACCTCCTTAGAGGAGCACTGAGGCTTCAAGAGAGCCTCCGGTCCAGCGTTCAGACAGTAAGCTCTGTTTTGATCTTGCCGTAACGACTTAAGGGCAGCGGGGGTTTTCAGGACGTCCACAGACGTGGAACCTGACAGTTTGCCAGGCCATCCAAATGGACCAGTCAGGAAATCCGGTTCATAAAATGGCGAGTGGAATTAGAAACAGCTAGCCAAAACGAGCCTCTTTATTTGCTCCCCTCAAACAGATAACACCAAGTTCCTCACCTTCCATTTATACATCTTTACAAACACCACATCTGAGTCCTGGCACTGTCACCATTTCTCAAAGGAATGTTTTGTTGAACCTCAACTTGAACACCAAGTTTCCTCTAACAGTTTTTTTTGGCAACCCCTTAAATGCCAGAATTTCAAGACATAATGTCACTTCCACTTTGAGGCTAAAGCCATACAATTTATTTCAGACATAGCTCAGAGTGCCTTTGTTGTGTCCTCTTTCAGTCATGAATCTCCTATTTGGGGGACACCTTTGGTTCTGATCCAACGCCCCTGGTGACAGGATTGGGGCAGTCTGCGCCGCAATTTACAGCAATTTTTAGAAAGCGCCCTTTCACCCTACCAGCTCAGAGGGGTCTACTCTTGCCCAAGCAAGGGATTAAAGACCCAAAGAATGAGGTTATTCAGTTAAAAACATTAATGGCAGAAGCAGAGTGGATGGACGAAGCCTCTGGCACCGCCTAATATTAAGGAATGATGGGGGACTTATAACATACCCTATGCTTTATGGTCACTCGACCTACCACATCCACTGCCTTCACTGAAATAACTTTAGAGGCAGACTCTCGGGTCAGAGCCAGACGGCGCCAGGGGAAGAAGCTGGTTCCCCAAGGCAGGAAACAACCCTGAGAACACTAGCTCTGAAGACGAAACCACGCAAACTGGACACTTTGTCAGAAAATGTCCTCAGTTGACCTGAAACAGGGTAGCTTGTACCTGAAGAACAGACCAGAAACAAGCATACATTTCACAGAAGTCTCCATTATTAACAGACCCCATTTCTCCCTGGAGGTTCTGCTCACTACGTGTCGGCGATCCATTACTGTATGTGCACTGGTAGATATCGGAGTTTTGGGATGTTTCAGGGATAGTGGTTTTCAAACTAGAACTCAGATTCCCAGTTAATAAAAGCCAGAGCAAGAGGAAATACAAGGAATAGATGGAATAACATTAACTTCTGGAGCAGTGAGTCAAGGAACCCTTCCTCTGTTAACGGCCACCCAAGCAGGGCATGAAGAGAGAATAAATATTGACCTTCTCAATTATCCTTGGAACAACCTGGCTGGGAGCTCGCAACCCTCAGATTAGCCTGGAAAATCACAACATTTATTTTGCCTCAAGATATGACGAAGAACATGACCTAAAGCAACTCCAAGAAGAGAAGAAACGACCCTTCTTCTGTTTTGCAGTCGTGAATAATATTGTTACACCCAAAGAAAAATCTCTGAGAGGGGAGCATTATTACTTTATTTTCCAAAAGAAAATCTCGTTTTGTGATTTTCTCTTTGAAAATAAAAAAAGAATGCTCTTTGGTGCAGGGTTGTGTCATGATGACGCAGCCCTGCACCAGAGAGTGGTTTGTGCTTGACAGGAACCGCCGTGACAGTGGTTCCTGCCAATGCTTTATAAATGACCGCAGCTCGGTGCTCATTCATAAATTCGGTGGTCAGGACCTCCACCAGGACTATGGAAGTATTGACTCCATTGCCCTGGATGAACAATGTCCCAACTGCCAAAAATAAATTCAGGTTCATAATCTAGAAGAAACTTAACATCAGACCACAGGCTGACTGTACCATAAAAAACTGTGTACCTAATTACTATGAAATGTGTCAACACCTGACATGCATGATGGACTTTACTCGTCTCCTGCTTTGAAAACCAAATAACAATAAACATGGAAAGGCTAAGAATCCTTCTCAACAGACAGATGATGATGAAATGACGGATGAAACAGATACAGCCCCTAAGATGTTGCAATCTCCTCTTTTTCATCTAAAGACTTGTTCGATTGGGCAAAAGAATCGCAACGAGGAATCGACAGTCAACAATGGGTTCAACTAAAGTTGGAAAAAAAAGCATGAAACATGGATGACTGTACCATGGTGATGCTCTATTCCTTCTCAGCCAATCTCCCCAAATCATGGTATTAGGAGGGCAACATGATTCTCCAGACCAGGCTATCCAGAACAACGCAAAATGATTGAAGCCATACATCAGAACTTTTGATGGTCTAGTCTTAGGACTTCAGTCACAGATTGCGTACAACAGTTGTGTATTTGTGCACTAGCAACTTCTACTAAAACTCCTACAGTTCGAACACTGAACCCTCTTCCTATTCCAAAACAACCATGGAGCAACTCCAAAACAGCCTTTGCACCTTCATAGGTTTCATCGTTGGATTGCCACCATCAGATAGGCGCACAACAAACGTAGTGGTCCTCGACTACTCAACTAAGATGGGTCAGTCTGCTCCTTTTAAGAAACTGACAGGTGCTTTACCAATGGCAGGAATATGTTTGATTCATATTTTTTTATTACATGGCCCTTCGGAAATAATCATCACAGATCGAGGAACTCAGTTTACAACTCATTTTTGGCAAGAATGTGTGAAAAAAAAGTGGAAAGTGTATACCAAGGATTTTAAGTCCATAAGCAACCATCCACAACCGGATAGTCAAAATGAAAGACTCGCTCAGTGCTTGGAACAGTAGCGTAGATGCTTCGTTATGAACCATCAAACTACTTGGTACCGCTCGATTTCCCCTGCTTACAAATACTCTTTTGACTCTTCTTAGTGACAAACTACTTTTTGTGTTCGTATGTCTACACTTCACATTTCTTACCCCACCTACCACAGCATCCCCTATTCCTTCAGTCGCATCGCTGTTATAGTGCTTACCCTCTATTCAGAAAGCAGAAAAAGCAGCTTGCAAGTACTTTACAGGTAAACATCTCAAACTAACCCCTAATTATGAGAAGGGAGGTAAGGTAGTTCACCATTCCTGGATCCCAGTCAAAATACACACCTACATTTGTAGGAGTTTTACAGTCACAACAAAGGTGGGGACCTCAAAGGTGCAATTGTGGTTGACAGTCCACTGGTGATTCATCCAGTTTTCCACATCTCCAGGGTAAGACCTGCTGCCACAAACAGCACTGGGCAGTCTCACCCAGTGTGGTCGATGGAACGCCTGAATGTGAAGTGAAGATGTAATTGATTCACGTGTCAGTATTCCGTGTCTTGGAAGGGATAAGACATAACAGAATGTCTTGGAAGTACTTGAGAGCAGTTCACACCTCATTCACAGTGAAACGAGGGTCTAATCTCAGCTCCCCAGGGGGTATTTTTAGAGGGTGGCAGATGCTGTCAGGATTAAGGCTTGGGACACAAACATTCTTCGGAGGTGCTGGGGGGGCTAGAGAAAATGGAAGACGGCTCAGTGGAACTCAACCAATTCAGACTACTAGACTGCTAACTGCCTCTTGCATCACTTTGCATGAATCATTTCTGGACTCTGATGTCACTTCCGGATCTCTGGTGGCAATAGACCTGTGAAGACTCATGCACCTTTCTTGGCAACAAGTCATGAGTTGCATTGACTCCTTGCTTACACTTAGTTCACTTACGTGCTTCATTCCCTCAGCGTTGTTATTTATTTTCTTTCTGCTCAGTGTCTTCAGTGCTCCTGGACTCTTACCTCTTATTAGTCTGCAGGATGATGTATTGTGTCTGTTTTCTCCTAATGTTCTTCTCACAGTTTGACCGGTGTCTTGTCAGCCACGTCCTGGGGCGGTCAGCTGGTTTCCATGCTCTTTAGAGCCAACCCCACTTTTGAGACCAGTAAACCCACAGTCTGTGTATCTATTCCGTTGATTGTATTTACAGATCTCTCTATTCGTACAGCTGTGTCAGCTGTGCAAACTCCATCAACAGCTGTCTGGACGGTACCATCCTCTAGAGAATCGCTGAGGCTCCAAAATGGAGTCCACTTCAGTGTTCACAACTCTTTCTACTGTTGGCACAGAGACTGAGGAATGCAGAGGTCTTTGGTGCGTCCACAAACTCAGACCCTGACAGGTGCGTAATGTGCATAAGATTGTTGCCAAGTGCTTTACTTATCAGAAAGAGTAGCCCCTCTGGTGCATGGGGACACCGGCTGCAGCTGTGCAGGCGCATTCCAACTGGTTGGTGGTTTCAGAAGAGGTAAAAGGTTTTGAGAGACAGCCTGCCTCCAGCCAGTCCACCTGGCCGCCTTTGTACATCATCGTGAGTAGCTTTCTAGCTCAGAAGACAGTCCAAGTGTGAGCGGGGTTGTTGGCCATCTTGAATATTCACCAACAGTGCCCACATAGACAGCATTCATCATCAAAGGACTCTTCTTCTTCAGAATAAGGACAAATTAATCCATCTTCGCGGTGCTATGCATGCCCCAATAATGGCTTGGGTAGTTTGACGTAACCCCGGAGAGGTTTCAGCACATGAGATCGAGGTACACATAGCTACAAAGGGTCACTGTGTTGTAGTTAATGACAAAGACTGAACTTCTGGGACAAAGTGCAGAACTTCCAACTGATTCTGAAATTACCAGCCGTTTTCCCCTCCATAGTTGTCTGGCACCCCAGGGGGTACCAGTCAAATATACTTTATTCCAGTTGCTGTAGAAAGGCCACACGAGATGATGCGACCAGGTGGGCAGAGGATGGAGTGGGCCACACCACACTTAAACCGTCTTTGGGAGTAAACCACAATTTTGTATGATTTGTTTGCCCCACTGTGACTCAAATACACCATAATAACGTGTTATTTGGTTTGCCTGTCACTCTGTTTTCCACAGGGGCCAGAAGTCCATACAACCACCCGTGGCACTAGAAACGGAACGGCAGTAAAACACAGAGAGTGAATGGATGAGCAGACGAATGTCACCATTGTGCCAGAGGGCAGAGAGGGGTCACTGCTCTCAGATTGTTACAGTCAGACCGCTGGTGTCCTGGGATTACCCTACAACTGAGCCCAAAACTGAGCACCATGTACAACCCTTAGCACGTGTTCCTCTGGGTAGGGAAGCTGAGCAGTCCAAGTCATATGGAGGTGGTGTGGGGCTAGACTCAGAACTCAACAAAGCACCCGGTAACTATACATTAGGGTTCAGCTGGTGCTTTAAATCAGAAAAGTATTTTATTGCAGCACACAATTGTGTACATAGTCATCAGAGCTCTGTCGCGATACTCGGGTCCAGATCCTCACCCTAGTACTAGTAATGACAGACCTCATGGATCACAGCAGGAATCATCGGTTTATCCTATCACAGCTCCTGGCGGTGCATCCCTTGTATGTAATGACGGTAAACAGACATAATATCGAATTAAAAATATCGACAGGACAGAATATCGAGTTTTTAATATAGAATGGACAGAATATCGAATTGTCAAAATATAGTGGTGAAGAATATCGAAAATCAGGTAAGAAATATCGATTTAAATAATATCGAAGTAAGTAATATTGACAGTCATAACATAGTTGTTAAAAATATCGAATTTTTTCATAGTGTTTTAAGTGTTAGTATATGTGTTAAAAGTATGTATTAATTTTGTAATGTATGTTTGAATATTTTTAAAGTAATGAATTTTATGTTATTTAATTTTTGGGTAATTTAATTCCGTAGCTGGTTGTGGGTTTATAGGGGATTAGGGAGGGAAATAATTTAATTATAGTACATAAAATATCATTTTTAGGAATTATTAATTTTTTGTAATGTAATTTGGCGTTTAACTTCTGTAGCGGGTTGTGGGTTTATAGGGGAATAGGGTGGGAAGTAATGTAATTATTATGAGGTAATTATTAATTGGCATAGAAAATTAATTGGTTGTTGATTAATTATTAATTGTTAAATAATTTGTATTAATTGGTAATTAATTTGTATTAATTGTTTAATTGATAATTATGTTAATTGGATTAAATTATTATTTGTAGCGGGTTGTGGGATTATAGGGGAATATGGTGGGAAGTAATTTAATTGTAAATAATTTATTATAGAAAGAATTTTTGTATATTGATAATTAAATTATTATTAATTAATTATTAATTGGGATTAATTGTATTTCATAAATTAATGATTGAAAATTAATTGTTTGTTAATTAATTATTAATAGGGAATTAATTTTTTTTTAAATGATTTGTATTTATAAATAATTAATTATTAGATATTGTGTAATTGGTAATTAAATGTAATACTTATTTTTTGGTATTAATAATTAATTTATTTTAAATAAAATATTAAAATATTATTTTCCCTAATATTGCACTCACTGGAGTGGGAATAGTAATTTTTACCGCTACGCTATCCAACGCTTTCCCTACTATTGCACTCACTGGAGTGGGAATAATAATTTTTACCCCTATGCTATCCAACGCTTTCCCTACTGTTGCACTCATTGGAGTGGGAATAGTAATTTTTACCCCTACGCTATCCAACGTTTTCCCTACTGTGCACTCTTTGGAGTGGGAATAGTAATTTTTACCCCTACGCTATCCAACGCTTTCCCTACTATTGCACTCACTGGAGTGGGAATAGTAATTTTTGCCCCTACGCTATCCAACGCTTTCCCTACTATTGCACTCAATGGAGTGGGAATAATAATTTTTACCCCTACGCTATCCAATGCTTTCCCTACTGTTGCGCTCTTTGGAGTGGGAATAGTAATTTTTACCCCTATGCTATCCAACGCTTTTCCTACAGTTGCACTCACTGGAGTGGGAATAGTAAATTTTACCCTCCCGCTATCCAACGCTTTCCCTACTGTTGCACTCTGGAGTGGGAATAGTAATTTTTACCCCTACGATATCCAACGCGTTCCCAACTGTTGCACTCTTTGGAGTGGGAATAGTAATTTTTACCCCTACGCTATCCAACGCTTTCCCTACTGTTTCACTCACTGGAGTGGGAATAGTAAATTTTACCCTCCCGCTATCCAACGTTTTCCCTACTGTTGCACTCTCGGGAGTGGGAATAGTAATTTTTACCCCTACGCTATCCAATGCTTTCCCTATTATTGTACTCTCTGGAGTGGGAATAGTAATTATTACCCTCCCGCTATCCAACGCTTTCCCTACTGTTGCACTCTCTGGAGTGTGAATAGTAATTTTTACCCTCCCGCTATCCAACGCTTTCCCTACTATTGCACTTACTGGAGTGGTAATAGTAAATTTTACCCGCCCGCTATCCTACACAAAAAATATTGAATATTTTTAAATAATATTACGTTAATATATGTTTTTTTTTTACTTACATTAATTATTTATTCATGTTAAAGTTATTTAAGTTTTTTTAAGTATGTTTCAGTTGATTATATGTATTATTTCATTAATTTTACATTACTTTTAAGACATTTAAAAAATTCGATATTTTGACTAACTATATTTTTTACAACGATATTTTGGATTCGATATTTTTGTACTTACCTGTTTGGAGATAGGCATTTGATATTTTGGTATTCTATATTTTTCCTTCTATATTTTGGTAGTTCGATATTCTTCTTCTCAATATTATGTCAGTGATCCGTAATGACCAACGGGGCAGACCCTATTGCCCTAAGAACCAGGATAATAGTACTATAAAAAACAATAATGGCTCACTCGGGAGGTAGAGAAAATATCTCAATTATTCAGAACAACAACGAATTGATAAAATAATGAGACAATTCGTAGTCAATATATCTAGAAATGTACAAGCCCACTAACTACACACAACTGAAGACCAGGCAACCAAATAAATCATTATTCCATAGAAGTGACAACGAGAGAATGCAAGGAAGAAAAATAACATGCAATATAAAGGAATGTCTGGTGATGGAGGAAAGAGGAGTGAGGTGGAATCAAGACTACGGTGCCTTGGTATTCGGCAAACCCAACATTCAGCAGCGCTGATAGTGGACTTCTGAGACACCAGCACATTTTGATTTGCTTCACCAAGGTGGCACATAGGATGGAGGGTGGAGAGAGCCCCAGTCAGCATTGTGGATGGCAGCGCTCCAACAAAGCACGTCTGAGATCCTTTGTAGTGGACTCGGCTCTGGGTTGTGGCGGAGATGACATAACACTCATTTTCAGGGACAGGCACTTATTTTTCCTCATCTGACAGTTCCCGGGAGCAAGAGAGAGAAAAACACACTGTGGCGATTCAGAACGACAGCAAGGAATATTACACAAACAAAGGTAAAGAAGGAGGAAGAGAAGGACGGAAAACTGTCGTCAAAGGAGGAAGCAGGAACCTGCAAGAGTGAGATAAAGGGGCAGGGAGTGTCTGGCAGTGGATTTAGGAGGCCCGAAGTGAACTCGGGACTACGCAGCCTTGGTTATCGGTGGCTGACATTTAATAGGGCTTATGAGCAGAGCTTTGGGGACTGGCACTCATTATTTTCCACATTAAGTACTTGCCCTCCCCTGACAGAAGACTCATCAACTCCACCCTGCTTCAAGATAATGCGAAGAACATGGACTCCAACAACTCCTACAAGAAAAGACACAATTCCTATTCTGTTTCGCAGTTGTCAATAATATCCTTATACATAAAGAAAAAACCTCTGGTAGACGAAAGTGAGATTCTGGCTCCTTACCAGGAATTTAAAGATGTATTAAAAAAATAGAGCAGATTCATTGCAGCCTCATCGGGAGTACAACTGCAGAACAGACTTGATTCCTAAAAAACCAATTCCGCATCGTATAATCTATCCCCTCACCATCAATGCAGATGAGACTGTGAGACAGTATCTCAATAAAAAATTAGAGAAGAGATTTATTTGTTGTGCCCATATATTTTGTGGCAAAAGCAAATGGTGAATGCCCCCATGCATCGATTACCGAGAACTGAAAGCCATCACAATCAGAAATCAATACCCTCTTCCCCTTATATCTATACTGCTGGGTCAGGTAAAGAGCTTTACAAAACTAGATTTATGAGGAGCATGTAATTCAGTCAGAATACATCAAGATGATGAATGGAAGACAGTATTTAATAATTGCTATGTCCACTTTGAGTGCGGTATCATGACATTCGGCCTTTGAAACGCCCCAGACGCTTTCCAACACTTCATCAATGGCATCTTCTGAGACTTATTAGATATATTCATGGTGGTACAGTCGGATGACGTATTAGTTAAATTCCAATATGATCCAAGAAAGTGGACAACAAGTATGAAATATCTTGTCCCAGCCATGAAAGCACTCTCTCTAGGCCAAAGTAGAAAAGTATATTTTGAGGTGCCTAGTATGAACTTCCTTGATCCGAGATCTCAGGTGAAGGTCTTTAGTCGATGTTTTTCATTTTTCCCTTAATCCTTCCTTACCCTGTTTGTGTTTTACTTGCTCCTGCTCTGGGTCAAAGTCTTATGAAGATTAGTAAGTTCTGGTCCCCACAAATGAGCAGCAGTGGGCCCCACATGCAGCACACTCACGCCTCACACATACAACTGTATACTTGTACTACACATGCCTGTCATGCATGTCCCACATGGGGGGCGGGAAGGACTAAGGTGCAGGGGATTGGCAGACCATTTTAAAATATGGAAACGGCTAGTAGGCATTTTTCGCTCCAAGGTTACAGATACAAAGGCCTCTTGTGCCCTTAGCATCTGTTAGTGCCAATACCGTCACTCTACTGCAGCTTGGTGAACTTAGAGCTGTGACATTCAGAACAAGAATTTGCAACGCAATAGGTCTCGCATTTGCACGACTTTAAGCTATTGGTATTGTAAATGGCAATGCCTTTTATTTATGTTTTGAAAACAAAAACAAAAATAAAAGGCATTGTTATTTGCAATGTCAATAGCTCAAACTTGCATAAATGCGAGACCTTTTGCATTGCAAATGCTTGTTAAATAGATTCACTTGGTGAAAGTTGCATGGTTTATAAACAAAAGAAGGAACCAATAAAAACTTACCAAACTGTGCAAGACATATTAGAAGGTATGATACATGTTCTTGCACATCACAAACACTTGAATTGTATTTCTGTTAACATGGCACTATCTTGTAATTTGCACTTTCAATTTATAAAGCAGGTTACAGAGGGCGCAGGGGTTACATCGTGACATACCCCTGGAGGCGACAATAAAGGGATTTGAACTAAACGCACTGGGGACATTTTAAGAAGAAAAAGGCGGGTCCATTTTCTGAAGAGGAAGCCAGGCACATTCTTATGGCGGAAGCCCCTGGACCAAAAGCGAAAGTAGAAGAGGACCGTGAAAAAAAAAAGAGAAATTCCCGATGTTGACATCCCCTCGTCGACAAAGGTCTGAGAGGTGGTGTTGTCCTTCTCTTACTACACCAGGGAAACTTGGTTGCTCTTTGCGAGCCGCCGATAACTGGCCGACGGGCTGAAAGGGGGAAGTTAGAAGGGACGGGGCTTTTGCTGGCTGAGAAGAGGACTGACGCTGAGGACGAAAGTGCACCACAGATTGCCCCGGCGCCCGGTCCATGGGGCGCGAGAGCAGCCAGCGCGAGCCCAGGAGTCTCCGGAGGGCGCAGGTGAGCGTGCGCACCCCCCCAAGTGGCTTTGAGTGTGCGGAGTGAGAGCAAGGGCCATTGTGGGTGAGGGCGCGCGCGCCAGAGGCCATCCAGCGCTGGTGGTGGCCGGGGTCAAGGCTTGAGACGCAGTGGCCCCGGCTGCGGCAAAGGGGACAGATCTCAGTGCAGCGAGAAGTTGTGTGTTGAGCCACGGGGAATTGAAACCAATGTCTTTTTATGAAATCGTTCACAATAAGTGGCGAGTATGGGCCTCAGAGGTGAGAGGAGTTCAGCACATCTTCAGTTTCATTAATGCGTCACTCGCAGTATTAGAGACGTGTTAAAAGTTTTTGGCAACTAAATATGACACACAAGGCATGGAAACCACGACAGGGAAAGGGTTCATTAAATTACTCATGATCTGCAATATAAGGGGTCTGATAGAGACAGGGAGGGAGGGAGCAAGCGAGCAGGAGTTGTGCTATGCCGGGAGCTGTACGCGTGCACATCTCCTGTCCTCCATACGCAAGCACATATGATGTCCCTTGTGCTAGCGCCACGAGCCGTACGCGTGCACATCGGCTGTCCTCTGTACGGCTGCACATGTCCTGTCCCCCTTCGGAAAAGAAATCGACAACAATAGATTTCGCCAAGTGATCAGCGCATGCGCTGCGTCGCTAGGCGACCATACGCGTGCACATGTCTTGTCCTCCTTCGGAAAAGAAATCGACAACAATAGATCTCGCCAAACGAGCAGCGCATGCGCTGCTTCGCTAGGCGAGACCTAAAAAGGGGGCAATGCATGGTGTGCTCCATTAGACCATGGAGCCCAACTTCAGGCCTAATTCCATGCTTCAAAGAACCCTCCGCACACACGCGTGATTCTTGTGTGTGCTGTGACGAAAGTTAAAAAATACAAAGAGCAGAAATTCACTATGGGGAACACAAGGCAGGAGTGCGTGCTCTCCAGTGACATGCAGCGGGCCTTTTCCATCCCAACACAGGCGGTTTGTGTAGTGGAGACCCGACTCCAAGGAGCATCAAAGAGCAATACAGAGAACTCTTTTGTTGCAGCAGTGGGAACTCAAATGTGATATGTTGCACTTTTAAAAGTATGCTGTGTGGGTGCCAGATGAGACCATATTACAGAATTCAAGACATAAAGGAGAGGGAAGATGAGACTGCATAACTGCGACAACAGAATATAACTTACACAATATAACTAGTGACCAATTTGCAGTCTCAGCGCACAAATAAAAAAGCATTTATTTCTGTTTTACTGTTTACTAATACTCAATTTATCAACTTATTTCATATTTTTATGCAAAATGCTTTTATTATCGTTGCAATAAACTTTGACCAAGGCAGAGGTGGCTTTCTCAGGATTCAATCCCATGATTTACAAGGCATAGTAGATGTCAGACGTGAGATCAACCCGCAAGCGATATACTATGGGATTGTATTGTAACGTAACCCGGACATACAATGTGAGACACATGGAGATGAACTGATTTGCACAGACTCGAGTTCCTTTCACAGTAGGCACCAAAGCATGGATTAGAACCCAGGGGCAAAGATAGCAGTTGGGATTACTGTCCTAGTTCGCGCTACGGCGCACTTTTTCTAGGGTGCTGCTAGCTCAGACTGTCACAGTGCACCCACAGATGCAGAACATGAAGTGCTGCTTCAGTGCAGGTGAAAGCTCCTGCCTACGAGGAAACTGCGCAAAGCTGAAAGGCGCGTCAGGCGTGAAAGGGATTACTACGCCCACCAGAGAGCGCCCTGGCACCTTGTTGCCCCTTCCACAGACTCTCGGGTGGGCACTCACAATCTACTGCCTAAATCTGTGGCCTTTCTGTCATGCCAAAGTGCCCGAGGGCCCAAATGCTAGCTCGGCTTCCAAAGCGCTATGCGTAAATATGGGCCCAGGAGTCTTTTCCAAGCACAGTCATTTAGGCGCTAGGCCACATCACTTCCCACGGGGTCCACCTCACAACACTTTTGTGTTATACATTTGGCAAAAATCACAGATCTTGATTACCATATTTTTCTGACTGAAATGCCACTTGCTGCTGCAAAACCTACAGCAGCATGGCGTATCTTCCATCTGAGAGGTGTGAGGTGTGAGGTTAGGGTTTGGAACGTGGGTGGTGTGAGGAAAGCCACCTGACTGTGACTGCCTCCCTCTACTTTTAAGGATTTGTGGCTTTGGCATGGACGTCGATTTACCAGCATGCTAATGGTAGCACAAGTAAGTAACATCACGTGCCCTTTGACCCCTTAGAAGACGTTGCAGGAGGTTTTTATTATCATATGGCCTTTGACTCTGGTGATGTTACAGGAAGTGATGTCACCTGATCTTTAACCATGTTGGCATTACCAGACAGACTTCTCTGAGGTTGAAAAACCCACAATAAAGTAGATACAGGTGCAATGTAGTTATTGACCCTATACTGATAGACTGCTGGCACGATATGCCATGGGCACAACCACAAGAAAGCCAGAAACAGAGCCATCATAGACCGAGAGGTGGAGAAGGGTAAGGGGGGGGGCATCTTGGTCCATCTACAGTCACCGCCTTCCTAAACATGGCTTCCTATCCTCAGCCCTGGCCTCAAACGCACAGGCACCGCCATCGCTTGCCCAACACAACCATCGGGTCCCCCTGCACGAGCCCATGATGCCAAGACACGGCCCCAAAAGAAAACAACAGCCTCTAAACACCAGAGTCTCCACACAGGAAACAAGACTGACCTATGCCCGGGTGTCACCCGGATGATCAGTGCTGTTTAGTCATTAAACTTCTGTGGTCAAGGAGGGCAGGCTCTCATCATCAGAGCCAAGCTGCAGACGGGCCCCACAGACTCACCCATGGGGCAAACATGCCCACCGAATAGGCAGACCCTCGTCTCACACACAATGTCCAGCCCTTTGCTTCTCCTGCCACAACTGCCTGCATGCACCGGAAACGTGTGTTTAATCTGAGCAGCGTGTTTAGTTTGTTAACAGGTGTGTGGCACGTGCCTCACCTATAAATCATATATAGACACAAGAGGATCCGCTTTTGATCCAACAGGTTTGATCTTCGACACATTTTCAGGATAGCCACTGACTCCGCACATATGCTGCATTTAGATTCGTTTCATGTACATTCATTTTAGGTGGCTATCATAAACGTGCGGTGCGGATCCAGGCTGCCTGGCCCTGCCTGGCCCTGTGCTGGACACCCATAATATACAGTAGTTGTGTCAGCCCTTCATGGTGCTCATGGCACAAACTGAATTGTGACTTGATCCTTTATTAATAGGTGTCCCTCAAGTGACTAGATGGCTATTCTCAACCCGAAGCCTTTTGATATCTGCAAAGCATGGGTTCTAAAGGGCCCCTCAGCAGCCTCTACAGGGGCCACGTTAGCTCGCGCTACCGCAGACCCGCACGTGCATTCACAAAGCCAGGCCTGGGGGTGGTATTCATACAAGACTCACCATGGAACAGGTTATTCACACCTGTTTTATCCCTAGGAGCCCGTGGGTGGCAGGACCCCTCCCCAGCCCACAAAACATGCCCCACTGCCCATCACACAACTGGAAAATAGAGCGTCATTTGCTGCAAATGTTGTGCAATAATTTCCGAATGCAGAAGAGTCCCACAGGGAACGCAACCTTCATACTGACACACCACCCACATGCCAGCCAGAGGTCAAAGGCCATCCCATGCATCGAAAACATAAATGCATCAGAAGACAAATTCTGTTTTCAGATCACTGGTAAAAGAAACTGGAGACTGACGTGTGAGGTCGTTTAAGCCTCTGTAAGATGTAAGTAAATATTGCCTGGGCACTCACAGTGCCAGACTCGTGGCAGCGGCTTCTCGTGACTCGGAGGGACCGGGGGACTTGTGGGAATGGACTTTAACTCTCTCAAGGCAAAACGGGAATACAAGCGGCACCGCTCCCATCATCGCGAAGTAGTACACGCGGGGTCTCGTGCGGGATTCTCCCATTGCACACCGTGTCAGTCCAGCCTTGAGGCAACCAGGGGTCTCAAATTAGATACCAGGGGTCGCAAGGTGAAGTTCAGAGGTCACAGTCATTTCTTTCACCCTGGTGACCCCTAAAAGGTTATGGTCATTTGCCTGCTGGGCCACGAAGTAAGCACACCTTATGCCACCCCCTTGCCCTCTGACCTCCGCCATGTTTAAGGGTCCCGCAGGAAGTTGCGTGGCTTTGTGGGTGATAAGGCAGCCTTGTAGAATGATCTTGCCTCGATACCCCACTAGTGAACATTCAGAACCTTGCACAACCAGCTGGCTAGTGACCTAGCCCCACAATGATCAATATATGGAAACTTGCACGAGGACTGGACGATGGTCATCCAAGGAGACTTGGCCACACCAGTGAACATTGAGAACCTTGCACAGCCAGCTGTCTAGTGTCCTAGCCCACCAATGATCAATATATAAAAACTTGCACAAGGACTGGATGATGCTCATCCAGAGGACGCTTGACCCCACTAGTGAACATTGAGAACCTTGCACAACCAGCTGTCTAGTGGCCTAGCCCTACAATGATCAATATATAAAAACTTGCACGAGGACTGGACGATGCTCATCTAGAGGGCGCTTGACCGCACTAGTGAACATTCAGAACCTTGCACAACCAGCTGTCTAGTGGCCTAGCCCACCAATGATCAATATATAGAAACTTGCACGAGGACTGGACGATGGGCATCCGAGGGGACTTGGCCACACTAGTGAACATTAAGAAACTTTCACA
Source organism: Triturus cristatus (assembly GCF_964204655.1). NCBI lineage: Eukaryota > Metazoa > Chordata > Amphibia > Caudata > Salamandridae > Triturus > Triturus cristatus. The sequence goes on along the minus strand of NC_140594.1, from coordinate 31,294,252 downwards.
ACCAGCTGGCTAGTGGCCTAGCCCACCAATGATCAATATATAGAAACTTGCACGAGGACTGGACGATGCTCATCCAGAGGACGCTTGACAGCACTAGTGAACATTAAGAACCTTGCACAACCAGCTGGCTAGTGGCCTAGCCCACCAATGATCAATATATAGAAACTTGCATGAGGACTGGATGATGCTCATCCAGAGGACGCTTGACCCCACTAGTGAACATTGAGAACCTTGCACAACCAGCTGTCTAGTGGCCTAGCCCTACAATGATCAATATATAAAAACTTGCACGAGGACTGGACGATGCTCATCTAGAGGGCGCTTGACCGCACTAGTGAACATTCAGAACCTTGCACAACCAGCTGTCTAGTGGCCTAGCCCACCAATGATCAATATATAGAAACTTGCACGAGGACTGGACGATGGTCATCCGAGGGGACTTGGCCACACTAGTGAACATTAAGAAACTTTCACAACCAGCTGGCTAGTGGCCTAGCCCACCAATGATCAATATATAGAAACTTGCACGAGGACTGGACGATGCTCATCCAGAGGACGCTTGACAGCACTAGTGAACATTAAGAACCTTGCACAACCAGCTGGCTAGTGGCCTAGCCCACCAATGATCAATATATAGAAACTTGCACGAGGACTGGACGATGCTCATCCAGAGGACGCTTGACAGCACTAGTGAACATTAAGAACCTTGCACAACCAGCTGTCTAGTGGCCTAGCCCACCAATGATCAATATATGGAAACTTACACGAGGACTGGATGATGGTCATCCAGCAGATGCTCGGCCCTACTAGTAAACATTGAGCACCTTGCACACCAGCTGTCTAGTGGCCTAGCCCTGCAATGATCAATATATGGAAACTTGCACAAGGACTGGACGATGGTCATCCGAGGAGACTTGGCCACACTAGTGAACATTAGAACCTTGCACAACCAGCTGTCTAGTGGCTTAGCCCTGCAATGATCAATATATGGAAACTTGCATGAGGACTGGACGATGGTCATCCAAGGAGACTTGGCCACACTAGTGAACATTAGGAACCTTGCACAACCAGCTGTCTATTGACCTAGCGCTGCAATGAGTAGTGTATAGACGCTTGCACAAGGACTGGACGATGGTCATCCAAGGAGACTTGGCCACACTAGTGAACATTAGGAACCTTGCACAGCCAGCTGGCTACTGACCTAGCACTGCAATTAGTAGTGTATAGAAGCTTGCACAAGGCCTGGACGATGGTCATCCAGAGGATGCTTAACCCCACTGGTGAACATTAAGAACCTTGCACAACCAGCTGTCTAGTGGCCTAGCCCTAAAATGATCAATATACGGAAACTTGCACAAGGACTGGACGATGGTCCTCCGAGGAGACTTGGCCACATCAGTGAACATTAGGAACCTTGCACAGCCAGCTGGCTAGTGACCTAGCCCTGCAATGATCAATATATGGAAATTTGCACGAGGACTGGGCGATGGTCATCCGAGGAGACTTGGCCACACCAGTGAACATTAAGAACCTTGCACAACCAGCTGTCTAGTGGCCTGGCCCACCAATGATCAATATATAGAAACTTGCACGAGGACTGGACGATGGTCATCTGAGGGGACTTGGCCACACTAGTGAACATTAAGAAACTTGCACAACCAGCTGGCTAGTGGCCTAGCCCACCAATGATCAATATATAGAAACTTGCACGAGGACTGGACGATGCTCATCCAGAGGACGCTTGACAGCACTAGTGAACATTAAGAACCTTGCACAACCAGCTGTCTAGTGGCCTAGCCCACCAATGATCAATATATGGAAACTTACACGAGGACTGGATGATGGTCATCCAGCAGATGCTCGGCCCTACTAGTAAACATTGAGCACCTTGCACACCAGCTGTCTAGTGGCCTAGCCCTGCAATGATCAATATATGGAAACTTGCACAAGGACTGGACGATGGTCATCCGAGGAGACTTGGCCACACTAGTGAACATTAGAACCTTGCACAACCAGCTGTCTAGTGGCCTAGCCCTGCAATGATCAATATATGGAAACTTGCACGATGACTGGACGATGGTCATCCAAGGAGACTTGGCCACACTAGTGAACATTAGGAACCTTGCACAACCAGCTGTCTATTGACCTAGCGCTGCAATGAGTAGTGTATAGACGCTTGCACAAGGACTGGACGATGGTCATCCAAGGAGACTTGGCCACACTAGTGAACATTAGGAACCTTGCACAGCCAGCTGGCTACTGACCTAGCACTGCAATTAGTAGTGTATAGAAGCTTGCACAAGGCCTGGACGATGGTCATCCAGAGGATGCTTGACCCCACTGGTGAACATTAAGAACCTTGCACAACCAGCTGTCTAGTGGCCTAGCCCTAAAATGATCAATATACGGAAACTTGCACAAGGACTGGACGATGGTCCTCCGAGGAGACTTGGCCACATCAGTGAACATTAGGAACCTTGCACAGCCAGCTGGCTAGTGACCTAGCCCTGCAATGATCAATATATGGAAACTTGCACGAGGTCTGGGCGATGGTCATCCAAGGAGATTTGGCCACACTAGTGAACATTAGGAACCTTGCACAACCATCTGTCTATTGACCTAGCCCTGCAATGATCAATATATGGAAACTTGCACGAGGACTGGGCGATGGTCATCCGAGGAGACTTGGCCACACTAGTGAACATTAAGAACCTTGCACAACCAGCTATCTAGTGACCTAGCCCTGCAATGATCAATATATGGAAACTTGCACGAGGACTGGGCGATGGTCATCCAAGGAGACTTGGCCACACTAGTGAACATTAGGAACCTTGCACAACCAGCTGTCTATTGACCTAGCCCTGCAATGATCAATATATGGAAACTTGCTCGAGGACTGGGCGATGGTCATCCAAGGAGACTTGGCCACACCAGTGAACATTAGGAATCTTGCACAGCCAGCTGGCTAGTGACCTAGAGCTGCAATGATCAGTGTATAGAAGCTTGCACAAGGACTGGACGATGATCATCCAGAGGACGCTTGACCCCACTAGTGAACATTAAGAACCTTGCACAACCAACTGTCTAGTGGCCTAGCCCTGCAATGATCAATATATGGAAACTTGCACGAGAACTGGACGATGGTCATCCGAGGAGACTTGGCCACACTAGTGAACATTAGGAACCTTGCACAACCAGCTGTCTATTGACCTAGCCCTGCAATGATCAGTATATGGAAACATGCATGAGGACTGGGCGATGGTCATCCGAGGAGACTTGGCCACACTAGTGAACATTAGGAACCTTGCACAACCAGCTGACTATTGGCCTAGCCCTGCAATGATCAATATATGGAAACTTGCACGAGGACTGGGCGATTGTCATCCGAGGAGACTTGGCCACACTAGTGAACATTAGGAACCTTGCACAACCAGCTGTCTATTGACCTAGCCCTGCAATGATCAATATATGGAAACTTGCATGAGGACTGGGCGATGGTCATCCAAGGAGACTTGACCACACTAGTGAACATTAGGAACCTTGCACAACCAGCTGACTATTGGCCTAGCCCTGCAATGATCAATATATGGAAACTTGCACGAGGACTGGGCGATTGTCATCCGAGGAGACTTGGCCACACTAGTGAACATTAGGAACCTTGCACAACCAGCTGTCTATTGACCTAGCCCTGCAATGATCAATATATGGAAACTTGCATGAGGACTGGGCGATGGTCATCCAAGGAGACTTGACCACACTAGTGAACATTAGGAACCTTGCACAACCTGCTGTCTATTGACCTAGCCCTGCAATGATCAATATATGGAAACTTGCACGAGGACTGGACGATGCTCATCCGAGGAGGCTTGACCACACTAGTGAACATTAGGAACCTTGCAGAGCCAGCTGACTATTGGCCTAGCCCTGCAATGATCAATATATGGAAACTTGCACGAGGACTGGGCGATTGTCATCCGAGGAGACTTGGCCACACTAGTGAACATTAGGAACCTTGCACAACCAGCTGTCTATTGACCTAGCCCTGCAATGATCAATATATGGAAACTTGCATGAGGACTGGGCGATGGTCATCCAAGGAGACTTGACCACACTAGTGAACATTAGGAACCTTGCACAACCTGCTGTCTATTGACCTAGCCCTGCAATGATCAATATATGGAAACTTGCACGAGGACTGGACGATGCTCATCCGAGGAGGCTTGACCACACTAGTGAACATTAGGAACCTTGCAGAGCCAGCTGGCTATTGACCTAGCCCTGCAATGATCAATATATGGAAACTTGCATGAGGACTGGGCGATGGTCATCCAAGGAGACTTGACCACACTAGTGAACATTAGGAACCTTGCACAACCTGCTGTCTATTGACCTAGCCCTGCAATGATCAATATATAGAAGCTTGCACAAGGGCTGAACGATGCTTATCCAGAGGATGCTTGACCCCACTAGTGAACATAAGGAGGAACCTTGCACAACCAGCTGTCTAGTGGCCTAGCCCACCAATGATCAATATATAGAAGCTTGCACAGTGGATTTGGTGCAACACAGACATCAGTATTGGGAAGCCTGCACCGAGTCTGGTTATTGCTCCTGGCCAAGGGGAGGATTGGTGAACAAAGGTGATGAGTATGAGGACACGTTTACAGAGTTTGAATGATGCTCCTTTCTGCTGAGTGAGACTGGTGTCGCAGGCATAGTGACACCCCCCCCCCCCCCCCACCACCACCCACCCACACCCTGCTTTAGCAGCTACCGGTGGGGGGAGGATCTTGAGGGGCCTCTTGTGTCTGCAGCTCGGCAGTGAAAGACTCATAAATAAAGTGAAAGGGTGGATTCTTGGTTGGCTGAGTGAGTGAGTGAGTGGGTGAGTGAAAGGACGGACGGGTGGATAGGTGTGTGAGTGAAAGAGTGGATGTGTGAGTGAAAGGGGGATGGGAAGATGGACGGACTAATGACTGAAAGTATGGATGAATGAGTGAAAGGGTGGATGAATGGATGAAAGGGTGGATGGATGGATAACTGAAAGGATGGATGAATGGAAGGGAGGGTGAGTGGATGGATGAATGAATAGGTGAATTGATAGATGAGTGAAAGGTCGAATGGATGATGAGAAAGGGTGGATGGGACAAGTGAAAGGGGGGCTAGAGGGATGGAATGAAAGGGTGGATAGATGGATGAGTGAAAGAATGGATGTATGGATGAGTGAAAGGATGGATGCGTGCCTGCAGGTGATGCAGTACTGTGCAGCGCACAGAAGCCTGTGCACAGTCTGCACAACGCCCCTGTCGTGCAGCTGCTTGCTACACACTACTGTGCAGCCTCCGAAGGAATCCGCACCATGTTTGAGGAATTCAGCTGCCAGGGGTCTGCGCTCAACACTTTTAATTAGTAACTCAATTCACACACATCCAGCGAATGTCACACATAGCGCCGACAAGCATTCGATTTTCCAAGTTCCTTGTCGAATGTTTACGTGCCCCCCTCTCCCCCTCCCCCAGCCGGGGCTGACACTTTAATAAATCAAAGGAAAGCTCCGAGGACCAGGGCGTGTACATCATGTTGTGTTGTGATAACACTCCAGACACGAGCCACGTCCCAGGAACCAGCTCTCTGTCCTGTTATCCATCTCTCAGAAACATCTTTTATGTTTTCCAAGCCAGCAGTGGTGTAACCCGGGCAGCGGTTATGGTGCGTGTGTGTGTGGGGGGGGGGGGGGGGGCATTACCCCCATCGGTGACACGCAGGGGACAGAGGCGCCTGGATGTTACTCGACGGGATTGGCCAATGGGGTCTGCGGATAATGTCAACTGTTAAAATGTTGACAACTGCAGCGCCCAGGACGCATAGGTTTAATAATATGTGTTTGACATAGCGCTTCATAGCGCACGTCTGCAGTTTCTAAGCACCGTGAGTAACTGGTGCCACCTCCTGCCCGAGCCAGTCTTTCTCAGAAGGGGGTGCAGCTAGCTGAGGGGACTCCAAACTAGATGAAAATAACAGAACCAAAGCACAAGGCGAGCTGCTCAACATCACACAACCAATGCTTTCGCCCCCAACGTCGCGAATGTTGGGGGCACTCACCCACACAAGCGTCGCGAGTCTTGGACTTTAACAAAAGACTGCTTTGATTGTCTTTAGCTTGGTAGGGAACCGCCCCTACTCCAGCAAAACCAAAGCTACCGTCCAGAGTTTTTGGCCATCCTCTTCAAATCCCATCTCCCGAAACCCAAGCCGACGTCACTTTCTTTAGAGCTGTACATCATTCCTACCCAGCCCCCTCAACCGCCTCCTTTCAGGAGCCTTACACGCACCCAACATCCTTCGTGCCCCCCCCATAATCCCTAGCACCTCCTACCTTGTGGAGTGGGCGGGTTGCAGCCAGTCAGATTCACTGCTGCGGGATACACCTGCCAAGGTGGCATCCTGCCTGCCTTCTGGTTTGATGGCGGGCATGCCAGGTGTCGCACAGGTGGCATTCTGTCTGCCACCCTATGGTTGTACTACAGGCAGAGGCGCAACTAGAGCCAAATTTCAGGGGGGGGCTGAACTTTAAGCAATAGACAGAGTGGAGCTGCAGGGGCTCTTAGAAGGGGTGAAACAACAGCGAGGCCTCATTAACATGCAAATGGTCTTTTAAAGACCTGTGAAGTGCTCGGGTGCGGCTGCTTTTTTGCCCGGGAAGGTGTCTCATCCCGGGCTGCCACACGCGACGGGGGGGGGGGGGCTCTGAAGCCCTTTGAGTCCAATTGGTGTTGCGCGCCTGACTACAGGTGGCATGCTGTCTGCCAATCTTGGGTTGTAAGCACAGGTGTCACGCAGGTCTAGGGTTGTACTGCAGGTGTCACGCAGGTGGCATCCTGCCTGCCACACTAGGGTTGTACCACAGGGTGCATTCTGTCTGTCAATGGAACTCATTTTATCGACCTCAGAAGGATGAAAAGCCCTGTGACCTCAATATTTGCAACTGTTATACAACCTTTTGCTCTCAAATAATTACTAGGTGTGAATCTCATGTGTTGCAAAGTGAACCCTTGGAAATCTAGCACTTACGCTGCTATCCACTGTCCAGTGTGTATGCTCTGAACTCTAAAATGAAGCCGAAATTGGCTTAAAACCCATTTGGCACCTTTCATTTTCCTTTAAGGCCATAGTATATGGTGTAATACCTACACCTCTGGCATGTGAGACTGAATGTCATATGTAGCCTGAAGGACCATAGTGTACCAATCCGCTTTGTAACCCTAATTATATGACGCAGGTACCCACTGAGGCCTACCCCGCTGCAGCCTGGAAGCTCCTCTGGTTGCAGACAGACCGGTAAAAATTAAGTCTTTTATAGGCCTAAATGCCTGCTTCTGAGGACTAATTAAGTCACTCCAAAACCTACCTCAGTGCCGGTAAGGTAGGGCGCATATGCCTAGAGGTGGCACATACCTAAATTAATGTAAGAAGAACCTACAGTGAATAAATCACCAACAGCTATTTCACTGTAATGGGTTTAGCTGCTCTTACAGTAAATATTGATCGAGCAGATTAAATCGCCATTTCTGCATTATCCAGTACGAAAGAGCTACAGAAAAAGTTCAAGAACTTTTCTTGTTTGTAAAACTTCAGTTTATTGTAAAGTTGGATTTTGTCTAACTAGTTAGGAAATACAACTTTCAGTAAAGTTATTTTTACCTGCCTGAGCCATGGTGGCTAATCAGCCTTAGTTTGCCTGTAATGAGGTGTGACGTTCCTTCCAGGAGCCGCACAATAGACCCCTTTGATCGATAGGTTGTGTAGAATGGGCTGGGACGAGCCATCTGAGCTCAGCAGAATATTCAGGGTGGGGGCGGCCGCCCCCACGATGGGCACAACAGTATCACATCCTGCATGACAGGCATCTTAGAAACACATGTACAACTTGTGCACCTGTAAAAGGTATCAAACAGGCCCAGATCACAGTTCTTGTGTATCCCCCGTCTGCTACGGAAGGTCTTAGGTTTGCGTTGCTAGGCTTCGCTCTCATTTTATGTTAGGATCCGAGGCATGCTTCAAACCAGATTTTGGTGCTAGATGCAGGAGGACACTAATCATTTCTTACACTGCACCCCCCCACACAACCCCAGCTCTCTGAGCCCAAGTTCAGAGTGCCTGAAGACGTTGGCCAGCTTGGATCTGCCCTGACACATTGCAATTTGGGCCTGTTTGAAGTAAGGGAAACAGGAACTACTGAAAACGTAGTTAGGCCAAGAGTGTCTTAGAGTGTCCCCCACCCACAGGTTTGTGAACCCTACAAAGCTGGGCCCTCACTCAGCCTTCCTCAGAACACTGTTGGACTTGTGAAATGTGGCCAGATGGACCGACCCTGCTGCACGTGCATCTGTGCCCCGTGAGAAGGACCTGAGGAGGCTGAACCCCTCTTCCACTCCTTGAAATCCAAATGCAGAAAGATCTCCAAGGATCGTCAGGCTGATTCTCTGGGTGGCTCCTGGAACATAAACAAGACGACATTCCTATGGACAATCCTAATGGCAACTGGACTGGGACTGGACTTTGCTGGTGGCCTCTGCCTGACTCCCGAGAGTCTCTAAGTGCCTTCCCATGAGCAACTGAGGTCGTCAGAAGTCCACAATGTGTTATTTGGGCACCAAAAGAAAGTTTGGAAACTTAGGACAACTTTTCCTCCAGCGCTCCAGAGCTTCAGTGGCACCTGATGGAAATTGTATGCAACTGGCAACTTCACCGTGTCAGATTGGGTTTTAGCTTCCTCCTGCACGGAGATCCCCACACCTCCAACAAATGAGTGCATCCCATTCTGAGTGGAAACCAACCTGCCTCAGGTATCTGGTCTTCAGTTCCAAAGCGGCAGCTACAGTTTCAGAAGAGTCCCGCACCGAATGGATATTTATTTTTAAAAAGTGACACACTCTTTTTCTGCATTAGGAATTAGAAGAAATGTCAAACATTTTCTTTAAAAAAGTGACTATGTCCCTTTCTGAAGGGAGACTTACAGTGGCGGCTCCTCTGCTAAGGCGGAGGAGCGTCGCCCCTCTGCTTCAGCGGCTCCACAGTTAAGGCGGAAGAGCGTCGCCCCACTGCTTCAGCTCGAAGCTGAATACAAAAAGTAAAACGATAATAACGTTCAATCAATCAGGGAAATTCTAAGCGCATTACTCATCCGTGAGGGTCTCAAGGCAGGTCGGCGGATCGGAGGTTCCTCTTGGGTACGTGGAACGCGATTCTGTCGTTGAGATATTGGGGTCCGGTGTTGTGGAGGCATGTGTAGGCGTGGGTTAGTATCTTGAAGGTTACTCGTTTCTCGACAGGGAGCCAGTCTCGAACGTTCATTATTGTGATTTTGTTTTCTTTATTCAGCTTGCAGCTGAAGCCAGGATGGCTGGGCTCACCTTCTCACAGGGGGAGGAGTGGTGGCAACACCTAAAGTGTGCATGAAGCTTTGGCTAGCCGTTTCCGGCCAGTAAAAGCATCATGTGCACTCTGCATGTTCTCCACGCAGGCTGTGTTACAGCCTGCGTGGAGAACATGCACAGCCTGCTAGCCCCTGTCTGAGCGCCGAAGCACAGCTTTCAGACCAATCGCTCTGTGGTTCCTGGAGAGATGAGGACGGAGAAAGAAGAGGCAGAGGACGGAGGTAAAGAGGTAAGTGTAATTAATCAAATTATTCCCTCCTACCTCGCCTCACCTCCCCTGGTGGGTAGCAGCCGCTACTGGGGACTTAGAATCTTTTTTGAACGGCTTGATTTCCACATTTTCACCTGGACCAATCAACTTGGTGTAGCCAGCCTGGCCTCCTTCACTGTTGGCCAGAAATTGCACCTTGGTCCCGGTCTACTGCGGCCAATTGACTTACATTGGAAGAGGTGTGGCACCGCAGCCAGGGCGACTGACTCCAGAATCTGGGGATCATGGTTCGATCCCCGGCGCCGGCGGCAGATTAGCCCAGCACCATGTGACTCTGGGCGATAGCTTGCTTAATCTTCCCGACGGCCCCCAGCGCCTAGAGACCCTTACGGGTGAGTGTTTGCGCTTTACAAATGTGGATATTATTATTATTACATTGGGAGCTTTATTTTTCTTTGATCTTTTTCTCTCTCTTCTTTAAAAATGAATATCTCCGGTTCCCTTGTTGAATTTTTGTCATTTTGGCTTATACTCATAACATATTTCTCTTTATTTTAAAATTGATTTTTATTGTGTTGTGTGCAACACTTTCCACTGTGTATGCACTGCTTAAATTCTTCAAACATTGCCTTTGATTTAAGCCTCACTGCTTTATGTCACGTTACCAGCTACTGAGCACGGGTTTGTTTGATTTAATTAGCGCAACATCTAGCAGGTGGTGGCCTCATCCTTTGCGGTGGACACTTGTCCACGCCAAACAATAATCCACTTTCCTACATGATGCGTTCTGCTAGAAGCTACCGCCAAAACCAAGGAAACAGGAGGACGTTCTTGTCGTGGCAAGTATATCTCGCTGAGTCGGATACCGAGTGGAAGTCCTGGTTCAAAATCAGCTCTAGAACATTATAAATGAATCCATCAACCATTATGACGGCATACACCTGAGCGAGCACTCAAACGTATGTGCCCTCACTTCGGTTTCTTGGACCCACACCCGGGCATGTTCCCAGCCTCACAAAGCATGTGCCACAGCTGAGGCAAAGAAGGCCTTTTTCAAAGTATCTACAAAAGCGATGACATGCACAACCAAAAATGCTCCAGCGACCAAGCCAACATTATCTCCGCACACAATATCAAAGCATACAACTCATCGACAGTACTGAGTCAGAAATATCACCGTGCGCATTGATCATCATCCTCGTCATCTGGGTCCATGCCGTGAGACTTGGAACATAGCCAAAACACACAAGTCTTCTCCCTCAGGTTCAGTGTACAGCCTGAAGACAACGATGGACTATTTGAACTAGTGCTCAACATTGGTGTGGAAGGAACGTTGATCCCTTTCATTGTAGACACAGGTGCCGCCATCAACATGACTGACATTTACTTCGCTCACTACCCTTCACGCCTGACCTTCTACCAACATATTGGCGTACCCAGGCAAAAGGCTTCCAACTTCCTCTAAGTTCCTCAGCATCTTTCCTCTGCAGCTCGCACACGGCTCTCATGCCATTGTTGAGTACCTCTACATAGTGGAGACTTCTTACGGCACCAAATGGTCTCTGAGGTTCAGGGCGGCCATCAAACTGTGCCGGTGGGGGTGCTGGGAGGATCACAAACAAAGTGTCAGGATAAAGTCAAGTAGATGTGGAAGAACTTTTTTACCAACCCTGCTTGAAGACATAGGAAAATTGAAAGACGCGTAAGGGCACTCATAAAGAGGACTTCAGACTGATCTTGCCTGAGGCGAGTTTAAGCTCACTTGGCCAGTGGCTGGTGAGGAGTTCCTGCTGCCACAAAATCAACATCAGATACATGGTGCAGAGATGGGAGGAGTCTGTGGTTACGGCCTCCAAATCCAGGGATATCATTTACCTGCTACCACTCAGGGGTTGACATAGGCCTAGTGGCAGTAGGTGACCAGAGCCACTGCGATTCTTTAACACCAGAGGTTACACCCTGAGAGAAAGTCTTCGCTTGGAGGGGAATTACTGGACATGGCTGCCAAAAAACAGTTCATATTCTGTCACTTGTGATCCTGAGAGACCTTACTCGCTACCATGAAGGTAAAAACGAGATCCGCCTTTTGAAATTTTGAGAAGTTTAAAAAAAACTGCAGAAAGTTACAAATCAGCATGGTGTAGCGACTTCCCATCCTAGCTTCAACAGACATGGGAGCGGGTAGGGTAGCAGACGCAGGCGGAGCAGTCCATAGCCACGAGACATGCTGAGACTGCGTTTGCACCGCTAGTAGTGGCGCACACTGCGACATTATCAGAGGAGTGGCTGCCACTCACTTGAACTTCCTCCGCATCCGTTTCTGATGATATCGGTGACGTATTTTCTCTACACAACCTGAAATATCAGTGACCAAAAGGTCAATGATCACTGTTGCTCCAAGTGAGTGTTCTGAAGTGACCCGGCCCATCTTCACTATCCTGCTGCACAGGGGCATGGCCTCAGGGGGGTGTTTGCATTCTAGGCGTGAGTGTTGGGTCTGAGGGCCCTGTGACGGTCCGCTATTTCTTTATTTTTTTTTTTCTTGTTGCCCTCAATTAACTTTTAACTTGGACATTTTTTGGGGGGGTTAAAAACATGTATGCAGTTCAGCATCCATACAAGTCCCTCTTGAATGGGTGCAAATTTACAAAAAAGTTTTAGGAATTCACAAACATTGGCAGTAGAAGGCTTGGAAAGCTGCACCATTTTCACGTTTCCAGGCAAACGACAGGCAATCAAACTCCCAAAAGGTGATGGCACAAGTGCTTGCAAATAGTCTAGCCACTGGCAATTCCTCCGGCCAACATTCCAAGCCATCGTTTTTCACCCACTGTGCCACTCTAGGCAGAGGCCCATCAAATGCAAATTTGTACAACGCCTGCTTCTCATGCAAACAATCCATCCCAAGCCTCGGTTATCTCACCCCTTCACTGTGTGGTGCTGTTTTTTAGATGGGAAATTTTAGATTTACATCCCTTGAATCTCATTAACTAAGCTACACCCCTACTGCTGCATTCTCGGCATGTGCCACCCTGAGCCTGGCGCTGACTGGCCACATCTGCAGCGAGTGCAGAAAAGGACCACCTCCTTGACCATATTGGCACCGGCTCAGCATTGGAAGAGCACCAGTTTAAGTGGCCCCTGGGGACTGGGCCCCTGCAGTTGATAATGTGTGGGGTTGGTCTGGCCACAGGTTTCCCCCATGAAGAGGATGACACAGGGCACTGTGGACGGCTCAAGATGAAAAGAAGCCCTTTTGTCTAATGCTCCAGGCCCTCTGGCACAGTTGTTTTTATTGCATCCCATGCACCTTCACTTGGCACGTCATCACTGATATTAACTTGATGAGTTCCAATTGTGAAGAAAAATAGCACTGATCTACATAAATAGTTAAAGCCATCTTTGCATTCCTTAATGTCTGATAAATTGCACAAAAGATGTGACTGACTATGCATTCATTCTTTTAAGTAGATTCATTCATCTCATCCAACATTCAATGTTTGATTGGCAGGACCTATGTGAAAAAGAAATATATTTATATGAGTGCATATATATATGTCATGTGATCAAGGCTTGCAAGAGCCGAAACGCGTAATGGCTGTATTTGAATAAAACAACTTTGCATTAACTTGATGGTCTGCGCCCGTTTGTGAGGAAACTTGGAGGAAGCAATGGAATTGATGGTGTATATATATATATATATATATATATATATATATATATATATATATATATATATATATATATTACTCTCTCCTGGCTCGATTTTGCTGAGACCCTGGCGCTTCAAATCCGGTGCGTGTTTCAAGGCAGAGCCACGCCAATTAATTTTCATCCACACTAATCCTTACGATTAAGGAAACCGCACTCGCAGAATATGAACTTCTCCAATTAGTTTATTTCAACAAAGTATACAGTTCGAGGAACAACCGACGCGTTTCGTAAACACAGTTTACTTGATCACGGTTGTATATATATATATCGGGGACATCATACCATATTGTTTCTGGTGTTTAGTAGGTTGAAGGGAGGGAATCGGTCTTGCCTGTCACTGGCTGGCCAGTGCGATTCAAAATAAATAAATGATCGGTTTATCCACGATCCAAGTATGTGCAAGCCCAGTAATTGGCAAGTATTTCCACAGGTATTGCTATAGCTGTGTAGTATCAACAAAAAAAGAGGCAAAAACAAACAGGCGCCATAATGCGGCCACTACTGGTGGCCGCGACGTTTTCTAGGCGTACACATGCATCACCACACAGGAGCACCTAGGGAATGAAGAAGGAGCCAATTATAAAAAATAAATATTTACTGATGAGTAAATATTTACAAATGTAATTTTAGCTGCGAGAAACCACTTTTATACTGAACAGCAGCCCAGTAGCAAATGGCAGCTGCAGCTCCCTCAAAATGTGTACACACGGTGATGAATTCAGGGACCAATGAAGAAGTGGGAGCTGGGAGTGGGTGGGGGTGGGGGAGAGGAACAAGGAGTGGGAAGTGTGGGAGGGAGCATCAGAGGAACTTTAGCCTCGACCCATGGGAATCCAAAAATAATAAAACAAGCATTGGTAATGCATCGGTTTTGCCAATGTTGTGATTAAAGAGCTATTTTCATCAATCATCCTCTGGGAGAAGGAAAGATCTCCCTGACAGATAACACAGGAGTACAGAGGATATGGCGCAGAGGCCAGAGCTGCTGACTTGAGAGCTGGGGATCCCGGTTCAAGTCTTGGCAGCACCACACAACATCCTGTGATTCTATGCAAATCACTTCATCTCTCCAGGTGATAAATTGTTATATAAATATGCTGCAAGAGTAAAAGGCAAAACTTTATGAAAATATAGTTTCACCAAAGCGAATTTTTTGGCAGCGAGAAACTGATAAGAGAAGCAGATGGAGGAACAAGCATTGGTAAATGCAGGAAAATATGCTACAGGCAATAGAAATGGAGAAAAGGTAAGTGGCATGCACAGGAACTAATGAGAAGCCAGCAAAGATAGGAGGCGGGATGTAAGTCTCTTTTAAGTTTATAATAAAAACAATAGATTTCTCAAGCACAGCGTAAGCGTTGTGCAGGTAAAACCTAAAAAGGCCAGGGAGGGGTAAAGGAAGCAAAGGAAAGCTTGGGGGAGAGGGGGAACGAGCAGCAAGCAGTGCACAAGGAAGGGGGCATTTGAGGGAAGCAACGCATGAGCGAGAGAGCTATTAAATATACACTTTCATTGAGTGCTGAAAGAAAATGAAAATAGTAGTTTCTGGAAGGTGAGCAGTGGAGGAACACAAGTCCTACAATCCAAAGGATAGTAAAGAGGCTATTGTCCAGTGGAGGAACAGGAAGAGGAAGGCACGCCAGCAAATAGGAAGCAAGCAAACGAGAGTGACAATGCAGCCAGCCAATGGTAAGCACACTATACGTTTTTGGTATGGTCCACAAGAGGGGTTTCAGAAACCGTCAGCTAAAAGCTGTCTCCAGGCAGAACCTCAACAATCAGAACCTGAAGAGCACCGAAAAGTTATCGAAAACTACAACAAAAAATTGAAAAACTACAATTAAAACTAAATCTCATCTAATACAACTGATCTAAAAAAAATTACACAAAGTGAACCCGTCGTACGTTCACGAACATTCCATGTATTTGGAATTTCCAGCTGTTCCCTTCTGGATTTCTCCGCTATGAAAGTTAGATAGGTTTGACCTTTGACCCTGGGGGTGTCAAGCACCATCTCACACCCCTTTACGAGATTTCGCAGGCTGCCTGAGCAGCTCCCACAGGATCCCGATAATGCCGCCTCGGAGGGCGCGCCTGCTCACGGGGCGCTTGGCACCTAAGTGATGCTTCTGGCGGCCCCTGGCGCGGCCCGTCTCGCGCCCGGAGAGGAGCACGTGCCTCTCACGCCCCGGGTCTCGGGAGGGTTCAGTGCTCGATAAGCACACGCCCTTCTCAGGGCACTCTCCAGGCTTCCCATCAGGCCATGTCGGCGCTCACACGTCGCGTCCATGGACTAAGGGTTGGAGGGCTGAGCCATGGAGTGTTTTGGAAAAGTTCTGTAAGCGTTTCACTGCGGACTTTATTACAAAGAAACAGAAAAAACTCCGACAAATTTGACGTTGTGCCAAAGTTAGCAGGAATGACTTGTGCTGCTGTTTCCATTTCTTCAGTCTGTCCTGCTCATAACTTAAAACAAGCACTGGAAATGCCAATAGGTCTGACTGAAAATGGTTCTTCAGTCATCGGTGAATGTTATCACCCAGTAACTCTCCATAGAGGCCCTCGGTCACTCATTCCTGCACTCCTGCATACATGCATTCACCCACTGACCCTTTCTTACATCCCCCTACTCATCCATCCTTAATAAAACACATATACAAAACCAACAAACATATGCAACATCAATGGAATATAACAAAAAAAATACGCCACTGCGTATACATGGCGGACATATGCTTGCAATAAAAGATAAGCAATAGCAGTGTACGGCAATCATGGAATAGCATTTTGCTCAGTGAATTATTGTTTTTAAGTTTTTAAATAGCAGTTACATTTAGAAGTAATGAGCCGGCCAACTTAGAACAGTAAAACAAATGATACACTCCAAGCAGCGGCCCGTGCAGGTAAGAGCGGTGAGGCCGAGTTGGGGGGATTCGATGGACGACGACAAGGGAAAAGTAAATAAATAAATTACTGTTGAAATCCCCCATCCTCCCTCCCCCCAATCTGGCCCCACCGCCTCACCACTCTTGCCTGCACGGGCCGCTGCTGTACACTAAGCACAATACCATTCCATGATGCCTGCTCATAAACATCGCACCTGGTGGCCATCTTGGAATGGTATTGTGTAAGGTGTATCATTGTTTTACTGATCCACGATCACCCATGAGTTGCTTCTAAATGTCCTGCTCATCTTCAAAGGGTAAAAAAAAAGTTGCACTATGAAAAATACCATTCCAAGATGGCCGTCTGGATTACAAGCAGTGGCCGGATGGGATGTGGTGCACTGTAGATGAAAATGAGTGTCAAGTGACAGGCTCGGTGTCTCTGTATGTGAAGCAACTGACTAATAAAAAATAATAATAATACGTGAGTCCTATTACTGTCCTGAAGTTTTACATTGCACCGACACACCTATGCTGCTTTTCATTGGTTATCACCATAAACAACGCAGGTCTACTTCGTTGAGCATAAGGTTTCCCACAGGACAATCATTATGCCCAGAATCCTACAATTAGAAATATGTACCAAATCATCACTGGGAAAAACATGCAAGCTCCTCCTAAGAGGGCCAACAGTGCAAATCGTCTTTCACCAGCGTTCCTCAAATGGCGTAAGTACACCAAAGCAAGGGCCACTGGAATTATGCGGCAGGAAAGGGCCAAATTATGAGGTAGGATTCAGTAAATTAAGCAGCAAGAAATACCAGATTAAACGGAATAATGGGGCACATTTTGTAATAGTATTACTTCATTATTTCATCATTTTTAAACTTGGTAACACTTTCTGGGCATTGTTTGCATTACATTAGTACCAATTTAACACCCAAATATTGGAAATATCAACAGAAAGGCGACCAGTCCAGCTTTGCAACGTCGTTCCACAGCGCAGCAACATATGTCATATTTTAGTAACTTTAGAAGCATTTGAGCAAGAACATTTTTTTTTGTTAAAATCGGCAGATTATGGGGCAGACGATAAATTATGTGGTAAATGCAGCAAATCTTTAGTTATGCAAAAACCACCACAGCCGCACAATCGCATAATTCCAATTGCCCTGACCAAAGCTCTTGCCTACGAAGGGAATGCTTGAGATTCTATCAAAAGACGAACGGTCTACAGCTTTAACACAGTGTGAAAAGATTCCATCATGAAGGCCTATTGGCTTTATCAATATGCATTTCACAATAAATAAACCCACCTCTCAGTACACGGTCTGACAAGATTGTGCAGCCAAGTCAAACTCAAACAAGCATTGGCAAAGCCAATAGGTCTGGCATTGGCCGCCAATTTTATCACTGTCCAATGGTTGTTTGCTTAGTATTTTTTTTTGTAAATCTTTATTGTTGTGGGTGCGGCTGGGCTATCGCTGCCTACCTCGCAGCAAAGACCTCAATTCAGGAAGGACCTTAAGACCTGGCTCTTCGACTGAACTACCCTTCCCACCAGCGCCTTGAAACCCTTACGGGTGAGTAGTTGCACTTTCCAAGAAACCTGATTGATTGATTGATTGACTCACAAAGTTGCCAACGGCTGAAGTGGGCTGATGCATTGTCCCAGGATGTATGCTGCACTGGGTGGAAGAAATGCGTAAATGACAAACAAAAATGTGTCGGCTCCATCTAATCGTCCCGTTGCCATGCTTTAAAGAGCAGCTGTGCTCTCTACTTGCTCCAGATTATTATCTCACTGGCATTGGGACACTTCTTCCTGAAGTAGCTGCTGTACCCTTTAAATGGATCATTCATTCATTCATTCATTCATTCACAATAGATCAATGGATGAAGAGCTGCATGAAAGCCCCAATAGGAAATTATATTATAACATCATTTTAGTAAGACCAACAGGTCTTGGCTAATTCCAGTCCTAAATGGCATAGGAAATAAAATGAAAGGGAACCTATCAAAGGGCGACAATGGACATATAAAGAACTGGTCCGCCAGCCCAGGAGCTAAAGTGCTCACACTTGCAGCCTGGTGTGCTGCTGTTCACAGGGCGAGAGCCAGTGGGAGGAAGTGGACATACCCACTGTTGGAAAGTGGCCCTCTCTGAAGGGTCACCCCACATTTTTTGCCTTCCTCCGCCACTTTTTCTAACCTCGTTTATGCTGGCTTTAGGACTCCGAGCACTTTAACGTTGCTAACCAGTCCTAAAGTGCTTGTGCTCTCGCTTCCAAACATGGTAACATTGACTCATACCCAACTGGCCTATTTAATTTACTTATAAGTCCTTAGTAAAGTTCACATGTGCCCAGGGCCTGTAAATTAAACGCTAGTAGTGGGCCTGCAGCACTGGTTGTGCCACCCACTTAAGTAGCCCTTTAAACATGTCACAGGCCTGCCATTGCAGTGCCTGTGTGTGCAGTTTCACACTGCCATGCCGACCGGGCAAATTAAACCTATGCGAGGTCTAAACATTCAAAGTTCATAGCTTGACTTCTACTAATTGGATTTTTGTCCTTTTGGTTTTGTTTTATTTATTAAATTAAGAGCTGTTTTTCTCAGTCAGTGTGGAATCTTTTTGTGAGGTCTTTACACTGAGCTCCGTTTTGATGTGCTGCACGAATACTTTACACATTGCGTCTCAAGTTAAGCCTGACTGCTCTGCGCCAAACTACCAGTGGACAAGCACAAGTTAATTTAGGGAGTGTTTGTGACTCACCCTGAATAGGATTGTGGTTCCCGCTTGGACAGGGTGCATACGCTGCCAACCAGAAACCCAATGTCCACTATGCTTTGCACAATCTTCTGCACCCAGGGTTTCTTAGAGAGGGTAACCAACACAAAACCCTTGCGTACTATGACAAACCGTGAGCTTTTATATCACTAAGGAACTGTTTGTTGTCTAAAACATAGTGTTCTGATAATAAACCTTTAAAGGCTAATTGATTGCACAATATGCTTTTCCCAATAAAGACATCATACCTACTGCCTTTGTAATAACGTTCAAGGATGCACAGATCAGACCTAACCCACCTGAAAAAAAGTTTCTCAAATAACAACTCTTTCCGATTGCATTTACCATTGTCACCTCACCTTATCTACCTCAGTCCTATTGTATGGCACCTCAGCTCTTCCACCGGCATCCATCAGGCATGCAGTTATAAAATTCAGAATATGAACAGATTTACATTGGGTAAAATGGTATATGACTCCTCACCGGAGAAGGATTTTCACAATCCTAATCTTCTACCCTTGGGTTTGCGAGAAGGTGCAATAAAACACCCGTGTCGCAGCAGTGGACTCTGGCTCCAGGTAATGGAATACCTGTCTACAGGCGTTAACACAGTCTGACCGTGTGCAGGCCTACAGGCTTTGAAACATGCTTTTCACCAAAAGCCCTGAGGCAGACTGCCCTTGTCATAACCTTTCATACTGAACAGATTGGACGAATGGAATCTGACATAACTTTTCCCTGTGAACCAATCAGACGAGAAGCTTTATTGTCTCGCCTCATAACCACTCTGGCCGTCTATATTGAGCATAAGGTTTCCCAAAAAGCAAACTCAGCATTCAGTGGAGGAGCACGCCTTCACCCAACTGCACGCTTGTAGAGAGGAGGATCTGCATGTGGGCGGAGCCTGACCCCATGCTTGAGCACAGCTCCTTTGAGTCTGTCCTCTTTATTATTCTGTTATCATCGTGAGCACACGCTTCCCCACAAGGCAGCCCTCACTCATACAGACATAAAATTACAAATATGTACCCCCCCCTAAACAGGCCTAGCACGGATTCTCATTGAGCAAATCTTCTGTGCCAGGGTTTGTCAGAGGGAGGAACACAAAACTCTGCCCTATTTTATTAATCTGTGATATTTCCTTTCACAAAATACCTGTCTACAGTCTAATGTCAATCACCCGCATGGGTTTAATATCTTTTCTCAAAAGAATTAAAGAGTCAAGCCTAATCCCTTTGTTGTAACGTTTTACAGCTAAAAGGTCAGACCTGCGGCATTTGACTACATTTTCCGGATGAGCCAAACACTTTGATCCCCGGCTGACCAACTCTACCTTCTGTACTAAGAATAAGGTTTCCCAAAAGGTAAATGAACCACTGCTTTGCTGTGGAAGAGAGGAACCACACCCAACCTCTTGAATGCAGACATCAAAGCTTCAGCAACTACAGGCGTCCGTCAATACTGTCCGATGCAGAAACCAAGCACAGCCAATCACAGATTCATGCAAAACCTACCTAATGCTGATACAAACCGCCTCGCCAATTACAGACAGAAATATTTCTAATCAAGGCAGACACGAAAGACGAGGGGCCACATGTACTAACATTAGTGTTTACCAAAGAGCAAATGTTTGCAATGCGCTTTTTGGAAATCGCAAGCACTAATGTACTAATGTGTGTTTTACACTTTTTGCAATTTCTGGTGGGTTGCAAATAGACTTACCTCGTTAATATTAATCAGGTCTCAGTATGCGACCTAAGTATTGGGAATCTCAAAAATCAAAGGGATGGTGGCCTGCTGGGGTCAGCAGACCATCATGTCTGTGATTGCTTTTAAATAGATCAATCTTTTTTTTAAAATGCATCCTGTTTTCCTTGGAGGAAAAAAGAAAACAGGATGTGTTTCAAACAAAAAATAAAAAAGCTTTCTTTTCATTTTTTAAGTACATGAAAACATTGCCTGCTCTTAAAAAATATTTTTTCATCCATTCTCAAAGGTGAAGGGGTCATTTGGGGACCCCTTCCCATTTGCAAATGGGTTACCACCAACTTTAGGTTGATGGTAAAATGCAAATGTTTTGCTACTGCATTTTGGTCTCAAAACATTGGTACATACCAATGTGAATGCGTATTTGGAAGGGATGCCCTAAACACGCCCCTTCCAAATACTCAATTGCAAACACAAATTGCAATTCGGTAACGTGTTACCGAATCGCCATTTGTGTTTTGTACGTTCGTAAAAGCATTTTTGTAATTGGAAACGGCCCGATCTGCTATTTCCGACCGCAAAAATGCTTAGTACATATGGCCCTTAAAGAGGCAGGCTGCTAATTGGGAACCCATTGAATGACTACCAATACAGGAACAGTGGCAAGCAAAGGAATTAAAAACTCCAGTCTGCAACACCAGACATGAAACTTTTTTTTAAAGGAGTCTATGTTCATTCAAGGAAAACATGCTGAATAAACAAAAATAAGTGTCCTGTTTGGGAAGATATGGTGAGAAGCAGTCAGTGGTACCAGCTCCCCCCCAAGGCCAGTGGACACAATTCCCTAAGTGGAAGCTATGGAACAGGGACAGGTTGCTCTTTGCAGACGAGTTACCACCTCGTTTGCAGTGACAGCTCATTCGATGTGGCGGAGGAGTGTCGCCCCACTGTTTTTTTCACTAGTATAATTACTCAGTTATTTTCATTTTATTTTTTCAGATTTGGTGCATATCCTCTTTGCGAGGCGAGGCAGGGCGGGGCTGACAGAGCAGCTGAGGAGTGGTTTGCCCCCACTCCAAGTGCGCAGGACGCTTTGTTCTGCCCTCTCTGGACGCCGAAAGCATTCATGCGCACTTTCCCCTTCTCCATGCAGGCTGTATTACAGCCTGCGTGGAGAACATGCCCAGGCCCCCACTCCCTGGCTTGGCGCAATGTCACAGCGCTCAGACCAATCACACCTTAGGGGAGGGAGCCTGGCTGCCTGCTTCCTGTTCCTGTAGTTGGAGAAAGGAGACCAGGAGCAGAGACGCAGGGCCCGGCCTCAAGGTAAGTTTTTTACATTCCCACACCCCCGCACGACCCCTGCCCCTCGTGACCCTGCCGTCCCCAGCGACCCCAGCGACCCATGCCAGCCTCTACTGACACTGACGTATTACTGAGCTGGCTGCCTGGGGGAGGGCCCTAGATCCCACAAGTCCTAGGGGCCGAGTAGTGACCTGGAGAGGGCCACTGGCCAACGAGCACTGTGCGTGGCGGCGAAGCGGGGGCCTCCGCTCCGCTGCTGAAGACTAATGCGGGGAGGAGGTAAAGGCATCGCCCGCCCGTGGCTTCTTTTTAATTTGTATTCCCGGCACTGAGCTCAGACAGTCCTCGTCTAATCAGTTTCACATCGCGTGAAAATTGTGAAAGACCGCACTCATACCACCTACAATTATAGCCCTTAATATGACCGGGCCATGATTTGAGCACTATCGACAGTGTAAATTTTGCACCTGGTGAACAAAGCATGGGCTATGATATTTGCTAATTCACTTTGTACCGTATTTTCGTTTATGCACCTCGGGTGACTGTCCCTATTGCCTGCTATCTTTCATTTTTGAGATCCCAGGATTTTGTCTTGTATTTCCCGTGGTGATTGTGGTCGCGGCAGCCAAGCTGTGGCAATGAATGACCCACACAATCGCTTCTCAGGGCCTGCTGTCCGTGATGTTCCCACGGGTTCAATTGCAAAGAATGAAATGGGCCCTCTGGCTACTGTTTGCATTGTAAATTCAGCAATAATTATGCTTTAGTGGTAGGGTGACCAGGTGTCACAGATTTGCCAGGTCGGTCCCGGTTTTTCACCAGCCGTCCCAGCAGATTTCAAGATATTTTGCTCAAGTCCCGGTTTTTAGAGCGGGTCGACTGAAAACGGCGGAAGGTGTTTTTTACGTTTTACAAAGCAGGGATAGTTAGCAGTTGTTTCAAGAAAGCAATCTAATTAACAGGCAAGCTACTGGATTAAAATTTTTTTATTTTATGTATGTTCTTGCTGCCTGTTCTGTAATTCTCTGCTGAGGAACGCTGTCATTCTGTGCGCTCGCTTGAAGTAAAATGGTAGTCCTTCTTCTACTTTTGTGAAATGTCCCAGTTTTTTAATTCAAAATTCTGGTCACCGTATTCAGTGGGCACCTCGATCCGTTTGGCCCCTGGTGTCACTGCACCTGCAGTCCTGCACTGATTGAAGCTCCACCTCTTCCTCTGTACACAGAACAGTGGGCCATATTATCAAGAACGGGGATAACAGGAAACTGCCGCTAAAGCGGCGATAGGGGGCATCATAATATGCCCTTGAGAATTCCAACAGAAGCCCAGGTTTGATGTCCTTCACACCACAACATGGGCTTCTATTGGAATTCTCAAGGGCATATTATCAAGCCCCTTATCGCTGTAGCGGCAGTTTCCTGCTGCTAATGCGGCAACAAGGCACGCAACACTACATAATGTTACCGCTGTTCTTGATAATATGGCCCAGTGTCTCTCCCATCCCAGACAGTTTTACTCTCTGATATCGCGAGGAGCAGTGAAGGCTGTCGAGTCTGTGTTCCTCAGAGGGACCAGTGGTGGTTCAGGAATGGGGGGCCGGCGGTGAACGGGGGGAGGGGTCTGCCGGGGGGAGAGAGGCAGGGAATGGGTCAGGAGACAGTAGGGCACAATCACCAAACTTGCTGCCTGGCCCCTCCTCAACAGTCTCTCAGCAGCGCTCAGTCCTCATTGTAAAGACCCGCAGCACATGAACCAGAGGCCTTTCAGGAATCCGCACCCTGTGCCCAGCCGCCGCTAACTCGCTGCCCCAACGCTCAGATATTGGTTTTGATTAAAGTGCAAGTGTGGGGGCATAGGGAAGGGCGAGGCGTGCCTCTAGGGAAGGAATAGAAACACAGACGTGATATTGCAACGCAGCTTAATTGAGCCCTGCTGATGGGAGGAAGAAATAAAATTCCATTATTCAAAAAAAGTTCCAGAATGCTCTGGCACTCCTCTCTTAACCCTTCACTGCTCCTGTCACACCTCTGAATCTTTATTTTTCTTCAACCTCCTAGGAATGCCACAGCCCCCATCTCCCCACGAGGGACCCTCTTTCTGAGCCTAAATTTTCCCATGCCTCCTTGAACATTCCCACATTGGCTTGAAAGAATAAGTCCAACTTACCCACAGAAGGCCTTGTTTGCAGGGACATGTTTGACTCTTTCCTGTTGCCTGATATTCTAAACACCCCCAAAAATGAAGAGCGCAAAACAGAAATGATTTGGCTTTGTTTGGTTGTTTGACTGTTTTAGTCCACTTGTAGCACTCTACGAAAAACGAGGCTTCAGTTTGCTGTTCCTCTGTCCATACAAGATCAAATATTTATGAGGAACAAAGATACTGCAAGCTCCCACAATCGTTTTTTCTTAGATTTACAGCACAACTCTGGATGCCGCATCCCCACTATGTTCTGAAATCTGAACCAGGCGTTTGCCGCCATCTTCCGCAGCCTGCCGCTTTACTCTATGGCTCAATTGTAATTGGCACACCCTGAATAATTATTTTATATAATCCCAATTTAAACTACCAGAATTTATTTTTTTGTGCAAAATCTAAGATTAGAAGCAGCTCTCCAGTTTTCACGGTCACCATAGCCAGTCTCTTTCTTTATGTCATTACTGCCCTTTCACAATTATCTTATTAACCTTTCATGCTTTCTCAAATTTGCTTGAAAATGAACCATTTGCCCCTTCTTTTTTCAAATTTTCTCAGGGGGAATACCCCCTCACTGCCCCTTATGACTGTTGGGGCCGCTCGCTCGCGTGCTGAGCCCGCTGACGGCATATCACTCATCCCGAACTTTTACGCCTCACCACTTTCAAATGTCACCAGCCGCCTCTGCTCGTTTGAAGTGCTGATAACTTATCAATGGTTTGTGAATGCGACTACAGTCAAAGGCATTGATAAATGCCACTGCGAATCGATAATTGAAGAGGAAGCCCCACTCAAGTCTCCCTCTAATTGCGAATTGAATGATTGCAAAACGACTTTTCCGATTCTGAAAGGCGTTTCAATAGGGGCTGATGAGCACATTGTACGAGAAACACTTCACAGATTTTGCGAATGAGATGGCCCTTTAGAACTTAAACTTGAAAGTAGGCAGAGCGACGGGTCATGCAGAGGGCAGAAAGGGCGATGCTATTTTGTAGATCAGAGGACTGTGGTGTGGGCTTGTAGGAACCTGGTCAGAGGACAGTTATAGCCTGCCCTGTAGCTGCTCAGCACACATCCTCGGTTCCTCACCTCACCAGAACCCACAATGAGCGGGCTGCTCCCAGCCGAGGGATCACCCCAGATCTGCATGAAAGAATCCGGGCTGCAGGCCAAGGCAAACCCCAACATTCACATCCTCTGAGGTCATGGCAGGGCAGCAGTCCCTGCCTAGATACAGCCAGGAGGTGTAATGTAAACCAGCTGCACCATATGGGAAGCTAACGTATAGAATGCAAGGAGTGAGCCCATGAAACACCATCTGGCGACGAGGCAGGTGTGACTAATGTAGCTCAATCAGAGATTGTCATACTGATGCATCTTTTTTATAGCGCCCACTTGTCTCTAGACTGGCTGCATGGCACTGATCTGGTTTGTGTGTTGCCTCGTGCAATGGCTTCAACATACAGGTTTAATGTGGGGCAAAAGAGTGCATGTCCATTGGCTCTTAGCTTCGGGTGTCCATGGTCGCCAGTTGCCCGGTCCTTGCGCGCAGTCGGCCCTGGGGCACAGAGATAGTTGTAAGTGATACATAGGTGCACCTAGGACGTACTGTTGTGTTTGTCGGCTCCTAGGGTCATTCATTACTAACCGTGCTGTCGCATGCGTTCCTCTTTGGTGACAACTCTTTGAACTGCTAATTTTCATTCACACATTCACAACATTAGTTGCAGACACAATATAGCGCTGTACGTTTTACACCAAAAGAGAGTGCTCACAAGAGCTCACTGGCACCGAGAGTGACATAAGAAGAACTAATACAGCACATAGTATGATAGGATAATGCCTACAAGAAATTAACAGAGTAAGATCTGTGAAATGAGGGAAGCACGCGAAACCTAAAAAAGGCACCGAAATCATTATTAAATGTCAAAAGACGTGATTGATATAAACCATCGACATGTCATTCACAAATACGAGACATGGTTACTTAAAACTCAGAGGCAAGTATTAGATATCAATCAATAGGAATTATAAAAATTAGTCATAAAATATCCATCTATCTATCTATGTATCTATCTATGTATCTATCTATCTATCTATCTATCTATCTATCTATCTATCTATCTATCTATCTATCTATCTATCTATCTATCTATCTGTCTGTCTGTCTGTCTGTCTGTCTGTCTGTCTATCTGTCTGTCTGTCTGTCTGTCTGTCTGTCTGTCTGTCTCGCAGCGGCCAGAATGGCTAACTCCGGTTTGATCCCGGTCTCAGCTCAGCATCATGTAACTCTGGGCAACAGCTCACTTAATCTCCTCGACCGCGCTTAGCGCCTTGAAACCTTAAGGGGTGATATGTTTGCACTTTACAAATATGGATCATTATTGTATCTATTCACTGAAAAAAACAAAGGTTTGTCGGTGATAACATAACGGTTTTAACTCAATAAACTACAGAAATTCACCGGTTATAGTTATCAGAGCCATGCACTGCTTATGACCTTAGATATTACATCACTCATGACATGTTCTACGACATCATTTATGACCTCACAGATGACATCTCAGTCATCAGTCATAAGAGTCTCGCTCGCAGGAGTGGATTGGGATTTCTTTTTGGGTTCAAGGGGCTCTCGCAAGAGTCCCTCGAACCCAACTGTCCAGATATACTAATATTTAAATATCTCCAAAACTACCGAGTGGATTCACACCAATTCAGACTTTCTGGACCAAGATCCAGCTTACTGCCAAATTTAATATAAATCTGTACAGCAGTTTTTGTGGTAGTGTTTCTTAAAAACGTCCATGGAAAATGCATGGGATTTTGAGTTTTGGAACTACCCTCTATTTTCTCAGCCCGTTTGATGGGTCACCCCGAAACTTTCCATGTTACAAAGTAGGCAAAAAAGAGCATTTTTTGTGAAGGTGTATCAAACGGTGCCAAAGATATAAGTAGAACAACAAAGGATTTCCTATGGAAAAGCTGACCTAACTATAACCAACTAGTGGCGACCGCCACCGACTGCCATAGGGATGATATATCTATATATTTATCAAGTCCAGGATCAAACACCTCAACAACACTCTCACTCGGAGTTTATGAAGAAAACTTTGCTTTACTTCCAACAAGTATAGATACATTACATTACACAGTGGCAGTCGCCACTGTATCGTTGGGACCTAGTTAACATGGGAGTAGGGATTTATGGCTTGCTAATAACTTCTGTGTATTGTGACGAATCTTCAGGAAATATTCCAAAAACAAAGTCATCCACCTTAGTTCCTTCCTGGACAGTTTTGGGTTATCTGCCAAGTGGCGTTTCGAGAAAAAAAGGGGGACCCGAAACGCAATTTCCCATAGAAAATTCGAACAGCATATCGCAAAAACAGCTGGATAGAATGACTCCAAATTTGTCAGAAAGCTAGATCCTTTTTAGGTCTCGCCTGACCCAGCGCATGCGCTGGTCTGGTGAGACTTATTGAGAGGGCTCCAAAAAGTGCAACCAGGCCAGCCTAGAGCTACAGTGCATGTGCGCGGGCGCACACGCCGCGCTTTACCGCGATTACTTTGACTTTCGCGTCCGCACGGCCGCTTTGCTGTTTGATCGTGATCACAATCGCGATCACTTTCACTTTCGCAGCCGCACGGCCGCTTTGCATAGCCAATAGGTCTCGCTTTTGGGACCTTATAAGTATTTAGTTATGCAACTGTTGCATAGCTAAACACTTATAAGGTCCCAAAGGCGAGACCTATTGGCTATGCCAATGCTTGTTGTGATTTGCTGTAAATCCATCAGCAGTTTTTAAGCGACTAAAGTTCAAAATCTTTGTATTTCCTGACGGTTGCATTAGTGGATGGGACGCCGAGTCCAGCAATCATGCCACTTCAAATGATAGTGCGATCTGATTGGCAGAGGGGGCTTTTTTCCCATGATCCACCTCACTCCCTTTCGAGTGAAAGCCTTGGGTGACCTTCCGCAAGAGTTTGCTCTCCGATTGACCGGCTGCAACATGAAGATGAATGTTGAGGCTTTCTTTTCAGGATATGGGGATGCAGTTCCTGTGTCCTGAAAATTAGAAAGCAATGAGGTATAAGGTGTCAGTTTAGATGTAACCCGAGACCCTGGACCAAGTGGGGGGTCAACCCCGGGCTGACTTTAAAACAAAACTAGGAGGGGGGGTTCCGCGATACCCCGGCTATCCGGCATTACTGCAGGGGCTGCCCTGCCTCCCACAAGAGGCTTGCGGGATCAGATTTGTTTTTTAGAAGAGGGGGCTGGCCTGAGTATCTGTGGTGAGTTGCTGTGAAATGGAGAAGGCCAGTTCTACTCATCTCAAGCAACTATAGGTCACGTCAAATGAGTACCAGGGAACTCTGCAGTCACCATCTTATGTTTGGTATTGGTGTTTTACGATCTAAAGATGCCAATAAAGACATACGGGGAAAAAAACTATACCTCATGCCCCCACCATGCACAACTTATGACCACCCACATTACAACACTCACGAGTTGTTCTGTGACATGATTGATAAGATTACTGATGACAACTGAACTGATATTATTGACGACAACACTGTGCACGGTGGGGGTGCAGGTTACAATTACTTAAAATAACTATCAATAATAACTATTGAATTTCAGTGTTTTTTTTTAAAAAGTTACATTTAAACTGACATTTGTGCCTAACTATAACGCTACTTTAACCTTTGTTTTTTTCTGTGAAATATATCAACGTCATGTCTGAAAAGAAGAGATCAATTCAAAGTTATTAATAAATAAACTGAAGGGATTTATAGACAGCAACCGGAAGTGATTAGAAAATAACTATCAGAATTGGCATGCAGATATTAAAAGAACTGTTTTGTATTAAAGTTTATTGATACGGCAACACACTCTATGTCGGGATACACACCCAACTGATCAGAAGACTTCAAACCATGCAACACTCAGAGACCAGACTCACACTGAGACCACCTCCCTGCACTTACATCACCCCGCACCTCAGAAACCTTCACAGTCTCCTCGTCGACAAAAGCACACTCTTGAAAGTCCTCACACACATACAAATCCCTGCATAACCTTGGCCCCACCTACCTCAACAACTGCATCAACTTCCACACACCCATCAGACACCTCTGCTCAGCCTACTCGCACACGTCCCCCACATAAGGAGAACTAGAGCCGGTGGTCATTCATTCTTTCTTCTACCTCTCTCCTAGATACACACACAAACACACAGAAAATTGTGTCTCATTCCAGCACTTAATAACATCCATTTAACTATTGTTTTTTTCAGTGCCTTTTGGGGATTTTGTTTAACACTAGTTGCGTTTCTTAGCACCTAAAGTAACTATAACATACACTCTCAGGACATGGATCCAAATTTTGCAGTTCAGAAATATTTAATCTGCTTCTACGTTACGCGTTTCGGCAGTGGCAAGGCTTCACTGCTGAAATGCGTAACGTAGAAGCAGATTAAACATTTCTGAACTGCAAAATTTGGATGTGTGTCCTGAGAGTGCATTATTTCGCAAACGCAAAAGAACTTTATGGGATTTACGAGCCGGGTGCTCTTCCGGCGCATGCACCACCTTTCAAGGGTCTCTGGTCTGGACTGGAGCGTTCGTGGTTTTTTATATATATATATATATATATTCACTGAAAAAACCATAGGTTTCACACACGTTATAGTTAGGAATTAGCATTTAAAAAACCTTAGAAATTCAGTGAAAAAACCATAGGTTTCACACATGTTATAGTTAGCTGGACATTTTACTCGTAAAAAACCAATGAAATTGCCCCGTTATAGTTAGTTCAGCTAACTATAACTCGCGCGCCCGCAATGCACTGCTGATGACGTCACATATTACATCACTCATGACATGGTCAGTGACATCACTCATGACATCACTGATGACATCTCAAATGACATCACTGATGACATCACTGATGACATCATCCTTGTGATAGAGTGGCAGACCTCCTCTCACCTTAATATAAGCTTTGATACACACATTCAAAAATAGAGACTAAAAATTTCAAAACAATGGACATACCAATACCAGTTACAACAACCTCTTCAGTAATTCTAAGATCCACATACACATCCACTCATTCACCAACAGTCCTATACAGTCACTCATACATGTACTCACTCATCATATGTACTCATACATCTATACATCCTGTTACACAATGCCACTCATCCATAGAGTTACTCACACACATAGTCACTCATGCTAATAAAGAATAAAACATACATTTACTTGCATATACAGTAATACACACACCACCATACTTACTTCTACGGAAACTTACACATACTTAGTCTTTTAAACAATCACTTATAGAAACACATACTTATTCATACAGGAACTCTTTCAATCTCTCCCTCTCACATATACTCACATATATACACCAATAGTCACATATACTAGTTAAAAACATATGTAGTTACTCCTGAAGACACTATTGAGACAGTCATTCACTCACTAACACACCCATACACACACTCATCCACCCATACAGTCCTGCACACATGCTGTCTTCAACACATACAAACAGTGAGTCACTCATTCATGCATCTATGCACTACGTAATACCCCCCACCGTACCATACAGACACTCAGACTGATACTCAAAAAAACAACTAATAACCTATATAGACACCCATGTAGCTACTCACCAACCCATGCAGCCACTTATACACAAAGTGAGAGATACACTTAATCAGTCAGTAACACAATCAATTTTTCAAAAACAAATCATCCATTTAGACACTTATATACCCATTTATTCTTCCATCGACCTTGAGATACACATATATAAAACATATTTAATTTTCAGAAAAACACACATTCACTGGATGATGTCATCAGTGATGTCATCAGTGATGTCATTTGAGATGTCATCAGTGATGTCATGAGTGATGTCACTGACCATGTCATGAGTGATGTAATATGTGACGTCATCAGCAGTGCATTGCGGGCGCGCGAGTTATAGTTAGCTGAACTAACTATAACGGGGCAATTTCATTGGTTTTTTACGAGTAAAATGTCCAGCTAACTATAACATGTGTGAAACCTATGGTTTTTTCACTGAATTTCTAAGGTTTTTTAAATGCTAATTCCTAACTATAACGTGTGTGAAACCTATGGTTTTTTCAGTGAATTTCTAAGGTTTTTTAAATTCTAATTCCTAACTATAACGTGTGTGAAACCCATGGTTTTTTCAGTGAATTTGCAAGGTTTTTTAAATGCTAATTCCTAACTATAACGTGTGTGAAACCCATGGTTTTTTCAGTGAATTTGCAAGGTTTTTTAAATGCTATTTTTTTTTTTTATTCTTCATTTTTTTCAAACATATTTTTAATTTAATTTTCTTATCTTTTATAAAGACTATGCTTAAATTTTTAAAATCCTTAAATATTTTTTTTATATATATTTTTTAAAATAAACATGTAAAATTTATTTCCAGTTTTTTTTTTTTTTTTTTTTTTTTTTTTTTATAGTACGCGTACCGTAAGCTCACGGTAAGCGTACGGTTTACGCAACGCCCGTAATCTATCTACGCTGCTTGCGTATAGTTACGTACTTTGCGTAGCCGCGCGTACTGCGCGTGGGACGCGTGCGCGCTTACGCAACACGCGTACGTTACGCGGAAGTGCCGGGGAGTGACTGTTATGCGCGCAAGCGCGTGTCTTTTTTACGCGCACGCGTACTTTTTGCCGTAAGCGTACCGTAAGCGTACCGTAAGCGTACGGTAGGTCATGTGATCTTGAAACACAACTTTTGATTGGTTGAAACTACTTTCAGTTCTAGAACTCTCCTACACCACACCCATTCCCCTCATTTCTGCTTGTGATCCCTTGGGAGAAGGAGCTGGTTTGTCTTTGGGATACGATGGCAGAACAGCAGAGCTCTTCTGAGAGTGATGCTAGCACCAGCAGCACTGTCTTGAGGCAGAGAGCGAGGAAAGTAAAGCCTTCTTATGTTTGGGATTATTTTACTTTTCCAGAAGGCCAGCAAAAGGTGAATGCACCCTTAGTTACTTGCAAGCTGTGTAAGCGTGTACTTTCTAGAGGTAATCCTAACAGGAAGTATTCCTTTGGGAATCACACCATGAAGAGACACCTCCAGGAAGTACACAGAAGGACACATGGTCATCTTTTTGGAGGTAACTCTTCAGAAAGACGAGCCAGTACATCCACAGCAGCTCAGCCTGGACCATCACCTGCAGGGCAGACTCCTTCTTCTGCAGGTCAGGTGAGCCCTTCATCTGTGGGGGGAGAATCTCCTTTTGCTGGCCCTCTGGAAATTAACCCTCGGTTTGCGAGGGTTGAAGTACGGTGCGCCACTTGTCACGATCTAATTACTTATAGGGAGACCAGTGTTTCCCTGGTGAACAGTAAAATAGATCAGCACACTTGTCGTACCGTCTAATATTCCCAATCTTTCTTTCCTCTGTCCCTGCATGAACACAACGGTTCTTTTAAGAGCCAACCTTATCTTTCATCTTTTTTTTACATATGTTTTTAAAAACTTTTTTTTATTTTTTTTTACCGTACGCGTACGGTAAGCGTACCTTTTTTTTATTTTTTTAAAAAAACACTAAAAATCATTTATCACATTACAAGGTCCTTGAGAGACTACAATTATTATTATTGACTTACCATACTCACTCAAAAAAATATTTATTCATTTGTTTTTTTAAAAAATAGTTTTTAAAATGGTTGTAGTTTCCAAAAATGTTCTATATCGATCTGAAAAAAAAGAAAAAAGTATTAATATTTTTAAACCATTTTATAATACAGTACACATATTTACATTGCTACACTCCAGCAAGGGCAACCAGCCTTAGTGATGCTGAATGTATTTGCATTACAGACTTAAACCTGAAAACCCCACTCGCTTCTAATTACTGTGCATGACTATACATGGCAAGCACATGGGTGTGTGCTAAGCCTCTGCTTCTTCCCCCAAAAATTCGCTCCCCTTTTCCATCTACTGCAACTGTGAAATCACCAGAGCAAGACGCAATAAATCTCTGCCTATAATTCTTCTATGCACACAGAGTCATGTTTTCACATTAGTGCCAAAACGAAATTTCTTTGCCAATTTGAAAGCACACTTACTGCTCTTTTTTTTTCGGGCCAAGTGAAAATCTCTTTTTACAATTTGAAATCACTTTTACAGACTGACACATTCTGAAACCTTTTTTTTTAATTTATTTAAATGCACATGTCCAAGCTGTTTTTTTTTCAGAGCACCACCGTGTGTATTCTCTGTGACTGCCTACACTCCAGCAGGGGCAACCAGCCTTACTGATGCTGAATGTATTTGCATTACAGACTTAAACCTGAAAACCCCACTCGCTTCTAATTACTGTGCATGACTATACATGGCAAGCACATGGGTGTGTGCTAAGCCTCTGCTTCTTCCCCCAAAAATTCGCTCCCCCTTTCCATCTACTGCAACTGTGAAATCACCAGAGCAAGACGCAATAAATCTCTGCCTATAATTCTTCTATGCACACAGAGTCATGTTTTCACATTAGTGCCAAAACGAAATTTCTTTGCCAATTTGAAAGCACACTTACTGCTCTTTTTTTTTCGGGCCAAGTGAAAATCTCTTTTTACAATTTGAAATCACTTTTACAGACTGACACATTCTGAAACCTTTTTTTTAAATTTATTTAAATGCACATGTCCAAGCTGTTTTTTTTTCAGACCACCACCGTGTGTATTCTCTGTGACTGCCTACACTCCAGCAGGGGCAACCAGCCTTAGTGATGCTGAATGTATTTGCATTACAGACTTAAACCTGAAAACCCCACTCGCTTCTAATTACTGTGCATGACTATACATGGCAAGCACATGGGTGTGTGCTAAGCCTCTGCTTCTTCCCCCAAAAATTCGCTCCCCCTTTCCATCTACTGCAACTGTGAAATCACCAGAGCAAGACGCAATAAATCTCTGCCTATAATTCTTCTATGCACACAGAGTCATGTTTTCACATTAGTGCCAAAACGAAATTTCTTTGCCAATTTGAAAGCACACTTACTGCTCTTTTTTTTTCGGGCCAAGTGAAAATCTCTTTTTACAATTTGAAATCACTTTTACAGACTGACACATTCTGAAACATTTTTTTAAAATTTATTTAAATGCACATGTCCAAGCTGTTTTTTTTTCAGACCACCACCGTGTGTATTCTCTGTGACTGCCTACACTCCAGCAGGGGCAACCAGCCTTAGTGATGCTGAATGTATTTGCATTACAGACTTAAACCTGAAAACCCCACTCGCTTCTAATTACTGTGCATGACTATACATGGCAAGCACATGGGTGTGTGCTAAGCCTCTGCTTCTTCCCCCAAAAATTCGCTCCCCCTTTCCATCTACTGCAACTGTGAAATCACCAGAGCAAGACGCAATAAATCTCTGCCTATAATTCTTCTATGCACACAGAGTCATGTTTTCACATTAGTCCCAAAACGAAATTTCTTTGCCAATTTGAAAGCACACTTACTGCTCTTTTTTTTTCGGGCCAAGTGAAAATCTCTTTTTACAATTTGAAATCACTTTTACAGACTGACACATTCTGAAACCTTTTTTTTAAATTTATTTAAATGCACATGTCCAAGCTGTTTTTTTTTCAGAGCACCACCGTGTGTATTCTCTGTGACTGCCTACACTCCAGCAGGGGCAACCAGCCTTACTGATGCTGAATGTATTTGCATTACAGACTTAAACCTGAAAACCCCACTCGCTTCTAATTACTGTGCATGACTATACATGGCAAGCACATGGGTGTGTGCTAAGCCTCTGCTTCTTCCCCCAAAAATTCGCTCCCCCTTTCCATCTACTGCAACTGTGAAATCACCAGAGCAAGACGCAATAAATCTCTGCCTATAATTCTTCTATGCACACAGAGTCATGTTTTCACATTAGTGCCAAAACGAAATTTCTTTGCCAATTTGAAAGCACACTTAATGCTCTTTTTTTTTCGGGCCAAGTGAAAATCACTTTTACAGACTGACACATTATGAAACCACCATGTGTAACTACAACAAAAACAATTCCCATTTCTATTATTCATTTCTTAAGTTACCACATACATCCCCTCTCAAACTGTAAACTCACCTTTAAAATTAGTTAGTTGTGAAAGAAATGTGACACTCAAACAGCAGATTATCAGAGCCAGGATCTCTGTTGTGTTCACCTCTCTCCTCTCAGCAGAACCAGATAATGGCAAACTTTCCCTCTATTTTTCCACACATATACATGTAAGTTTCAAATCTCAGTGCTTCCCCCTTTTTTTCAAATGTAATGACACATTTCTATTGGTTGAAAACCAACCCTTTTCCAAAAGTACCCTTCCCCCAACTTGACTTCTGCCTAGTACCCTTCCCCCAACTTGACTTCTGCCTGCTACCATAGCAACAGCTCATGGAACACTGCTGTGTGCAGTTAGGTCAGAAGTTCGACACACAATGTTTCAATTCCACAGAGCAAGAGTGCTTGACTTTTCAAACCTAACAGCAAATCCATAGTACTGTTCTTTGGTTACACATTTTTTTGTACCAATACAAAACATGCTTCTATTAATTTTCACATACAGCCTAGTTTTTTTTCTAGAATGGTATGAAACAGCCAATCAGTTCTTTTTGTTTTGTAAAAAATATGTATGCCTCCATTTCCAAACTGTCTTTCTTTTCATATTGCCATTCTACTGAAAGACACCTCCTGAGTGCATCCAGTTCTCCTTTGAAGATGTTCACAGTGTGGATTGTAGGGCACAGCTATGTCTTCTGGAGTGAAAAGTTTGCAGAGAAAACAGATATGGTGAGAGACCTTGCTTTGCCAAATGTAGACATTAAATGGATTGGTCAGAGAGGGTTAAAGTGGCACCAATTGATGCCATTGGTGAAATCCTTCATTCAAATCCAACACCTTGACCTCATAATAGTGCACTGTGGTGGCAATGACCTAGGCACTTTGACTGGGGTAGGTCTGGAAATGCTTATGAAGGACACCTTTGCACAACTGTTTACACTTTTCCCTAAAACTGCCTTTGTGTTTTCCAACATATGCCAAAGGCAAAAATGGAACTGGTCCAATCATTTCTGTCCACAGATTGACAAAGCAAGAAAGCACGTCAACAAATCTGTTTCTGCTTTCCTCCGTGACTATGGTATGGGTGCCATTTACCACAACAACTTGCGTTACGACATGCAAGACATTTATAGAGGAGATGGTGTGCACTTCAATGATGAAGGGAACAGAGTCTTCCTCTTGAACCTTAGACTCTGCATCGGTACTTACTTGTAGGTACCACTAAAAAAATGACTCCATAAACACAACAGCTCTTTTTAGAGCTCCCTAATTTCTAAACTCTTAAATCTGATTTTCATTTATTTATTTTTTTTTTTTTTACCGTACGCTTACCGTAAGCTCACCGTACGCGTACCCCGTGATTTTTTTTAAAATCAATAAATGTTTTTTTTGTACTTTTCTGTCCTTCTTTGACCCCCTTACAATTGTTAGGGGGTCTGTAACTCTCCTCATTGCCCCCTTTCCTTGTTTTCACTCTTTTTTTTCAGAGTGAAATACACAAAATGGCGGCCGCCGCTTCCTGGTTTCGGCCGATTCGAATGTTTACTAAGATCTAAGAGCCAATCAGAATCGCGCTCGCGCACGCCACCGTACGCTTACCGTAAGCGTACGGTAAGCGTACCGTAAGCGGGCTCAGATATATATATTGATTTAAAGGCTATTTTCTCAGAATCTACTGAACAGATTTACACCAAACCTACAAAAGGCACTTCCTTGACCTAGGGACTACCTCTCTGCCAAATTTTGAGTAATTCTGTTCAGCCGTTCGGGCTGTAGCTCGTTCTAAAGGTCCTATGGAAAAATGCATGGGAAAAACGCGTTTTGGGACCCCCCTTTTATCTCAGCCCCCGCTTGACGGATCCCCCCGAGACTTTCAGGGTAGGAGCGGAGCGTAGCGCCCCACCTATTTTGAGAAATTCGCGAGGATTCGTCGACCGGCGCCAAAGTTATTCAAAATAGAATGTTGAGGTTTTCCTATGGAAACGTGGTCCTAACTATAACTACCTACTGGCGACCGCCAGTAGGTAATATATATATATATATATATATATATTCACTGAAAAAACCATAGGTTTCACACACGTTATAGTTAGGAATTAGCATTTAAAAAACCTTGCAAATTCACTTAAAAAACCATAGGTTTCACACATGTTATAGTTAGCTGGGCATTTCACTCGTGAAAAACCAATGAAATTCCCCCGTTATAGTTAGGTCAGATAACTATAACTCGCGCGACCGCCACTCTATCACAAGGATGATGTCATCGGTGATGTCATGAGTAATGCCACTGACCATGTCATGAGTGATGTAATATGTGACTTCATGAGCACTGGATTGCGGGCGCGCGAGTTATAGTTATCTGACCTAACTATAACGGGGGAATTTCATTGGTTTTTCACGAGTGAAATGCCCAGCTAACTATAACATGTGTGAAACCTATGGTTTTTTAAGTGAATTTGCAAGGTTTTTTAAATGCTAATTTGTAACTATAACGTGTGTGAAACCTATGGTTTTTGCAGTGAATTTGTACGGTTTTTTAAATGCTAATTTATGTATTTATTTATTTTTTTAAAGTTTTTTCACTGTGCGCGTACGGTGCGCGCACGGTGCGCTTCGCGCACCGCGCGCCCACGTTACATAGCTCGCGGAATTTTTCCGTTTCTACCGTGCGCGTACGCTACGCGCACTCCGCGATTTTTCGTAAAAATATTAAAATACATTTTTGCCCTTGGGGGTCCTTCTGGGACCCCCTGACCAAGGCTAGGGGGTCAGGAACTGTCCAGCCTGCCCCCTTTTCACGTTATCCACCTTTGTTTTTCACCCCCTCAGACTGCTAGAGACAAAATGGCGGCCGACACTTGCTGGTTTCGACCGATTCGAATGTTTACTAAGATCTAACAACCAATCAGAATCGCGCTCGCGCACGGCAGCGTGCGCGTACGGTAAGCTTACGGTACGCGCTCGGAGCGCGCCTATAGATATATATATTGATTTAAATGCTATTTTCTCAGGAAATACTGAACAGATTTACACCAGACCTGCAAAAGGCACATCCCTGACCTGAGGACTACCTCTCTGCCAAATTTCAAGTAATTCTGTTCAGCCGTTCGGGCTGCAGCTTGGACTAAAGGTCCTATGGAAAAATGCATGGGGAAAACGCGTTTTGGGACCCCCCCTTTTTCTCAGCCCCCGCTTGACGAATCCCCCGAGACTTTCAGGGAAGGAGCGGAGCGCCCCACCTATTTTGAAAATTTTGCGAGGATTCGTCAATCGGCGCCAAAGTTATTCAAAATAGAATTTTGAGATTTCCTATGGAAACACGGTCCTAACTATAACTATCTACTGGCAACCGCCAGTAGATAATATATGTAAATTTAGGTAGTTATTAGGTGTCTAAGAAGATGGGTAGGCTAAGTACACAGATGTGAAAAGAGGATGCTGTATATATGCAGACACCTCTCTAACTAGTTTTAGCCCTTTAAAATATGATATGCCCCAAATTAATAAAAACACATACCACGCTCAGATTTTAAACCTGCTGGGTTCATGCCCATATTAAAAATCCATGCTTATTTACTTCAGCTAGCTCTTCAGGAAAGACTTTACATTTAACAGCTTAAATTCCCAAAAAATTATGTTTGGTACAGCCCCACTTATGCCTTGAATACACAATGTTAGCGCTCTAGTTATTCATTAGAAATCTGTGGCAACGCTGTAGTTGATTTCTAAGAACACGCAGCTGCCAGTGTTGTAAGTGCGTTTCACTCTGCATGTCTGAATGTTTTACTGTAAAGGATGGGAAATGTTTGAAAACTCATAGGGGCATATCAACAAGGGCTTTATCTCTGCTTTTTTGGCTTTAAAAGCCAAAAAAGCAGAGATAAAACTAGCACCCTATCAACAACAGGGTGCTAACACGCCAATTTGCATGTTAGCACCCTTTTACTCTACGCTTCCCCTTGCATCTCTAATGAGATGCAAAGGGGGCGTTCCAGAGTAAAATAATAGGAGAAATGTCGCTAAGCGACATTTCTCCTATTATCAAGAATGTCGCTAACCCTGTTAGAGACAAAAAAAGCAGCGCTAACCGCGGTTAACGCTGCTTTTTTACGTCTGCTAATTTTCAGACTTAGCCATGATATCCTATGGAAGGAGGATATCATGGCTAAGTTTTCCTGTCCCTATCAACAAGGTAACGTGTGATTATCGCTGGGTTTCCAGCGATAATCTCACGTTAGCCTGTTAGCGTGTAGATTTTTATCGCTATTGAGATAAGCGTTGCTAATAGCACGCTATCTCAGCGATAAAAATTCACGCTAGCCGGCGATAATTATCCTCACGCTAAGAGCGCTGAGCGATAATTATCGCCGGTTGTTGTTGATATGCCCCATAGACACGTGTCCTCATTTAAGTTTTCTTAGCGCACTAACAATAATTTCTATGACAAAAAGCAACCCCTCATTTTGTTCAATTACTGAAGTACCCTCTGTAGGAGATTCCTTTCAGTTTTACAGCTTTTAATCCATAAAGATGACGTGCACGTGTGCCACAAGTGTGTCATGAATACAGAATGTTAGTGCTCAAGTGGTTCATTAGAAGTCTTTGGTGAAGCTGTGGTCGATCCCTAGCGACTTTACTGACACTTCGCTTCTGTTGAAAGTACATATTTCTCTCTGCATTTCAGAACGATTTAATAATATGGCTCAGGTGTCCTCATGTTAGGTTTCTAGATCACTAACCATAATTTCTATGACAAGATAACCCCCTGATTGTGTTCATTTCTAAAAGAAATGCTTTCAGTTTGACAGCTTTGATTCAATCAAGATGGCATTCAGACGTGCCTCACTTCTGTCACGAATGCAGAACGCTTGGTCTCGTTCATAGAAGACTGTGGTGAACTGCAGTACAACACAGGGGAATCAACTGACAGGCTGCTGGCGCTGCTGGAAGAACATGTTTTACTTGGAATATCAAGATGTGGGGCATATTTACAAGGGAATTGCGGAGCGCGGAGCGTGGTGTTAAGCACAAAATGCTAACACCACACTCAGCCATTCCGAAAATGCAGGAATGAGCCGTATTTACAAAGATACGGCGCATGCCTGCGTTTTCTGTAGCGCTGGTGCTAAGTTAAGCTGCGTAGCGCCAATGCAGCCACCCTTGCACCATAGTGCAAGGTTGCCGTTGTTGAGGGAATAATTATGTATGTGCAGGAAGGTGTCCCTTCCTGCACATAAACAATTACAAATGGCAGTTTGAAACTTCTATGTGTGCTGCATTTCCAGCACACATACAAGTTGTAAATCGTCATTTTTTTTGTAATGACACCTTCCTGTAAGGACACCTTCCTGCACATAAAATATCATTCTTGGCGTTTTGCTGTTTCTATGTGCGCTACCTTATGCAGCACACATAGAAACAGCAGAAACGAGGAGAAATAAAGCATTTCTCCTCGTTTCACCATGTGAAGACCAGCTTTTCCCTGGTCTTAATTTATGCGCTGCCTCTTGTTTATGCCACTCTTGTAAATAGGAGACCGCATCAAAATCAATAGGTGTTGCGGCAGAACGCCCACGGCAACACCCATTGCCCTCCCCTTTCACGCTAAGTACAGTGTGAAAGGGCGCCTTATTTACGAGGAGGCTTCAAGCCACGTCAAGTGGCTTAACGCCATCTTATAAATAAGGCAAAGCCCCTATAGTCACAGGAACGTTGTTAATAGTGACTGTCCTCTGGCGATAGAGGCTTGTACATATACCCCCTTGTTCTCCCGTGGCTAAGGAAGATAGTGTGGGCGAATAGAAAATGTGCTCTCATTTTAGCTCCTGGTGCACCTTTCGTAACCTTTATGTTAAAATCACAAGAGAAAAAAGTTTTCTCTCAAACCTGGTTCATCAACTCCCGGCAGAAATGTAGCATTTTTCACAGACTAAAATCACCTGTGAAGTCACCAGAGTTCTTAAAATGAGCATACCACCAAACGAATGATTTATATTGTGACTAAAGTCTGTCATAAATCCTGAAACACGCCCCCTTTTGTGACCCTCAAAACCTGGCATTTGCTACAATGCATTTCAATGGAGACCATGTCCCTGAGTCCTGTAATGGCTTGTGAATATTGTGGCATGGTGGTCAGTGTGTGCTCACCCTGACCCCTTATATATTTTCTTTTTATTTCCAGGTCGCAAGGAACATGTCACTGATCATGGTTTTAATGGGTGCCACAAGATATTGGCCATGTTGTGGTTAGCCAATCAGGATTGACTAGTCTCCTTTAAAATTGGCCGACAAGAGAATATCTGGACACCAACAGTCTAAATAAATCTAAGGATTTAACTCCTTCTTGCTCTATCCAGCACCTCTTTTATGCTAATTTCTTAAAAATGGATGAACAGATTTAACTAAATCACAAAAAGCATGCTTTTTGAGTGAAGTTCAAACTTTTTGCCAAATTTGGTGTAGTTCCGTTCAGTTGTCTTTTTTCTGTATTGGAAAGAAATTTAAACACACTTATACCCTTTAAGGCTTAGAGAGCCGCTCTCGGTTTTTCCCAAGTTTTACATGGACAGCGGCTTCTTTATATGGCGTTTTAAGCATAGTTTTAGCAATATGTCATCCACATCGAGCTGAAAAAGTACTAATCGTTTGATCTTATCTCATTTT
Source organism: Triturus cristatus (assembly GCF_964204655.1). NCBI lineage: Eukaryota > Metazoa > Chordata > Amphibia > Caudata > Salamandridae > Triturus > Triturus cristatus. The sequence goes on along the minus strand of NC_140594.1, from coordinate 31,252,230 downwards.
AACACATAGCTGTATCTGTACTGTGCCCCTTTTTGTTTCAGTGAATATATTCATATATGAATGCTGATAAGACTCTTGATTGAATGTTTGCCAGTAGTTCAACCTTGTGTTGAAAAAAAAAGATTCCTTAACTATGGTTTATTTCTCCTAATTTGCATCCCTAAATTAATTTTCAGGATATATTACTACCCTGAACAAACAAAAAAATGAAATGGATGGTTAAAACTGTGTTTCATCTTTAAGTGCTGGTAAAAAAAAGTGCTTTCACAATGACAGTGCTTCTCTCACATCATTAACGTGAACATCTTACAATCTCATCGTTGGAGGCCCATCATTGCTACAAGCATCTATCAATAAACCCTTCCAGGTGCATGAAAACAAGCATTGCAAATACAAAACCCTATTGGCAGAAAGTTACACTGTCCCACAATACAATTTATTTCATTTTTGGTGGGCACGAATATAAAGGTACACTTTTGCGTAAGTTTACTCTTTTTCGATATTTACAAGCAAACAATTTAATAGTAACTTTCCGCCTGCGGATAACCCCACCCATAAAAAATTGGCCTGTCCTGGAGTCTCCACAGTCATAAAGTTACTAATAAATTGCTTCTTTGTAAATACCGAAAAAGAGTAAACTTACACAAAAGTGTACGTTTAACTTTGTTAATCGGGCCCTATATATCTTGTTAAACATGTTCTTTAGTGTCAAATGCACTAGAAATGAAAAGCAAATTTTCGAATACACATTTTCAATTTTCCTTACAATGCACTTTTCATTTAAAACTTGACTGATTATAATACCCATGTTGCATTATGATGTGATATTAGCGTGTATCGCATGGGTTTTCTGCACATGCCATGTTATGCTTTGTTGTACATTCTACACTCCAGGAGAATGTTGGTCCTGGGTGTTCTTGGCTGCACTTTAGATAACTGTTGCTGTTCTGCCCACAAGATGTTATGCTGAGCTGCTCTGAATAAATCTTTTCATTTCCTGGATTGCCTCATCTTTGCAACAACACATTGTCGCATTAAACACATTTTAAATATTAGCACATTATCTCCAACAAAAACACACATTTCTCTAAACATTGAGAGATATCTCTTCAGTCTCAGCCAAACAATGAATACTAACGGATGACTTTCAAATGCTCCTCATTTTTCTAAAGAGCGCTGATATCAATTTATGAATCATGTAGTGTGGACAAATACATAACTAGCAACATGTGTAATATGTGGCTATATTTCCATCCTGGGTTTCTGGTAACATTTATAAACCACTCGGCCTTTTTTTAGCTAATACAATTCCATTCATTCTTTTTGCATCTATCAACCTAAGATAGACGGAAACACTCATCCCATCACCCCGGACATCAGGGAAAAGGCCCTGAGAAACGGTCTCATTCGACAATGACCAGTTTACTGGTCGGACGAGATATCTCATGAATTAATTCAAAGCCGCATTACCAACATTTCCCTTCCAATATAACCACTTTTTCCAGAACTCGATGGACACACAGAGTCAGTTTTTAATATCTTCTGTAATTTTATGGACAATAAAGCAGTTATCAGCGGTCCCTTCCCGGCAAATTAACTAATAGATGCCAAACAGAAGTTGTTGTTATACATATTTATATTTGGTGAATATAGCCATAAAAAATGCCACACTTCATACATTTAAATGTGAATTATACAACCACTATGCCCATAAAAACAATATAAAACATAGTAAAAATCCTGGTAAAATATACAAGGGGAACTCTGCCAACCTATAAGAAGCTCTTGGTTCATCCCCAAGTAGGAAAAGGGTCGCCTATACATTAAATATACATTTATACACCCTTTACAGGATATCCCTAGGTCATGGGTAAAGTCATGTTTCTACCCCATGCCCATTTCAAATTATATTGCCAATTCCTCCAGCAACTCCTGTATTGCAATTAAAAACCTTCCTATTGCACATGTCACATTTAAAATCTCATATTTATCAACAGCCTAAGTGTTTGGTCCCTACTAATAGTATTAAAAGCCTTAAAAGTTTTTTAAAAAAATGTTATCCGTTCTTCTAAGAACCACAAACAATCCATCAAAATATGTGGGCCGCTACCTTTTACTTGTAATCTACATGTACACTGACCCTGTTCATTCGTCATTGCGGATTTTACCTTCCAATCAATGTTGCATGGGTTCAAACCAACTCTAAATTTCAGTATTGCATTTCTAAGTCTTGGGTTAGGCATGGCCTCTATATGGGGGAATTTATGATCGTTTGTCCACCCGTTTATCAAAAATCGGAAGGACGATTTGCTCCGCAAGTAAGCCAAACAGAAGTGACAATTAAAAGTTAATAAGAACATAATAGATGTGAATCAAACATAATTGTAATATGAAAATTTAAGTTGTGCTGTTCCTGAATGATCTACAATTCAGCAATATACAAAGGACAGTAGGCTACAGAGTCAAAGAGATGGGAATCCATTTCTTTGGAATGTAATGCCCTCACACACCCAGTTGGGTGTCACGCTTTATCATCGGGCTGCTCCTCGTCTGGCCGACGCTGCAATGCCTGACGGGCTCCCGATGAGGGGTGCTTTGGCGGAGATCTTTTTCCAAATAGCCGTTTGGTGCCGTGGGGGTGAGAGATTTTAGTGAGTGTAAATGAATAAGTGGTGTGTGATGTATATGTGAGCTAAAACAGGGTTGGGAGTACCAGCAAAAATAACTTTAATTGTGGGGTCTCCTGCCCTGATTAAAATAAAGAGGAAAGGCGCAATGCTAAGTTAATGTCTTAGGTGTGGCGCTCTTCAGTGTGGTTGGTCAACATGTTTCTTCGCAATTCTACAAGTCTAGAGGCGATTCGTCAGGACCTAAAGTTAAAAAACTACCTACACTAAGGTGGAATGGAAAACAATAATTAATTAATGTTTAGGGGTTAAGCCACCATGACTTACTCTGTCAAATGGCCGGTAGTACTGGTTCTACCTATTATGGAGAGAAAATCAAATATTAATGTGAACAAGGAGTTGAGGATTAACTGGTCCAGCATCGCCTGGAAGTGCACAAAGGATTGGCTCATTCTTATTATTAACACTGCCAGACAGCTAGCAGATGCCCTTCTTGTGGAGATCCAGCAAAGCGAGTGTAGATTAAAGACAACAGTACAACTCTCGGTCTTCAAGAAGAAATCAATAAGGACCATTCAGAATACAAAGAATACCTCACACAATCCAAGCTGACAAAGCTTAAGAAGGATGTACAGAAGTTCAGTAAAGAGACTGTATACCCATATGTCACTGATGAACATTATGATAAACCAGCCCCACAATAGGCAGAGAGATGACAACGGTTCAGACCCACCCCCCAGAACTGGACGTTCAGCTCGGGAGAGGAGAGGAGCGACTCTAGCAGTGACGAGGGTTCAGGACCCCAGTATGGGAAACAATCTGGCTACCACCAACCCCTGATGCAAGCACCACAACCACAACCCCCCCATTCGGCTACTGGCAACAACCCTATTTTCCACCAGACTTCGGATTCCCACCAGGCCCACCGCCTTTTTAATTCCAGGGCTCGCTCACTTGTCTGTTCCCTTCTGTATGATACTGGACCATGCAGCCGTGTACACCGTGTGCATGTTAAAGTTGCCCCTCCCCTTTCTCAACACTGGTAATGAATTGTATATTTCAGTCTGTAAACTCATGCAGTCAGCTCAGTTCTAATTGTAGAGGCCACGTGACCACCATATGAGATGTTTCACTCCGTAAACTGACTGCAAACTGATTGCGAGATGCAACATTCGGGGCACACGCGATGCTTTACTCATGTCATTGGCTGTAGCGTTGTAAGAGATGCGGGAATGTACGTTCCATAGTAGGCTCACATTCTACTTTATTGTATATTTGTAGACATTACTCGGACAATTGTAAAGGATGTTTTCTTGAATGATCTGTTTCCCAAGGTCATTCAGTCCGAAGAAGAAACTGCATCCCCCTGGTAACCCGTCCTGCCGTTCACACTCTCCATCATCCCAGAAAGTTCCTTCTTGAATGAATTAATGAATGAATATCAGGATTACTAAAGCGCCCAACTACTCGGAGGAGTGTCCTGGCGCTGAACCAGTATCTGAAACATCAGTGCACAGGCCTGTCTCTTCTGACGCTAGTAAATGCACATGTTGCCCCCCCCCCCCCCGGGCATCAGTCTGCCTCTAGTGACACTAGTGAATGCACGTTGCCCCCCCCCAGCCCATCAGTCTGCCTCTAGTGACACTACTGACTGCACATGTTGCCCCCAGCGCATCAGTCTGCCGCTAGTGACACTAATGAATGCACATGTAGCCCCCCCAGCGCATCAGTCTGCCTCTAGTGACACTAGTGAATGCACGTTGCCCCCCCCAGCCCATCAGTCTGCCTCTAGTGACACTACTGACTGCACATGTTGCCCCCAGCGCATCAGTCTGCCGCTAGTGACACTAATGAATGCACATGTAGCCCCCCCAGCGCATCAGTCTGCCTCTAGTGACACTAGTGAATGCACGTTGCCCCCCCCCAGCCCATCAGTCTGCCTCTAGTGACACTACTGACTGCACATGTTGCCCCCAGCGCATCAGTCTGCCGCTAGTGACACTAATGAATGCACATGTAGCCCCCCCAGCGCATCAGTCTGCCTCTAGTGACACTAGTGCATGCACTTGTTGTCCCTCAAGACATTAGTGTATGCATCAGTCTGTCTCTAGTGACACTAGTGCATGCACTTGTTGTCCCTCAAGACATTAGTGCATGCATCAGTCTGTCTCTTGTGACATTAGCTCATTCAACTTTTGTGCCTCAGGGCATCAGTGTCTCTCTTGTACTAGTAGTGCATGCACTTTTTGACAGTCTGAACATTAGTGCACACAACTGTCTGTCTCTTGTGACACTAGTGCATGCACCCTGTGTCCCTCAAGGCATCAGTGCACGCATCAGTCTGTCTCTTGTTGCAGTAACTCATGCACCCTTTGTTCATCAGGACATCAATGCAGTCAACTGCCCATGGACCGTGCAGCCGCGTGCGCCGCGTGCATGTTAAAGTTGCATGCCTCCATAGTGGCCAGTTGTAGAGGTGATTCCTCGCCGACCACTACGACATTCCCTGTGTTCCCCCACACAGGCCCCACAGCTCCTCCTCAGTAGATCTGCGCATGCCCAGCAGGTCCCCACCACTCTGCTGCCCTCAAGTCTGAGTGACAGCAGACACCCCAGACTGACGTCCTCCTGTTTCAAATGGAACCTGCAGGGGAAGGGCCGTGACAATCAACCCCCCTTTAAAGGGAACCCTTGTCAAGGCTTGCTGCTGATTGGTCGTGAAACAACAGACCATGGTGTCACCTCGCCTGGTGCCATCTCTGCCCTGAGAAGAGGACGTACCACCTTTGGATGTACAACAGCAAACGTAAACAGTATGCTCAACTCCAGAGTTATCCGGGTCATGGTTCAACTGACTGAGGTGAGTTTTGGGGGCGTGCCCCCCACCCACGTGAATGTTTGACACTCTCCTTCCTTGACTCAGCTGACTGCGCAGCGGCGTTGGACACAGTTTGCCAAGTGGTGGCTCCAACAAGGAATGAACACACATGGGCACAGACGAAGCCAGTGTGTCAACGATTAAACAATAAAGTTCTGCAGTTTTGGTAGGCTCGCATTGTTTTCTTCAGCCAGGGCAATGTTTTGTTGAGCCGCCTTCCTTCTTTGACAAGACAAAAATGGCTGCCACATCCAGGCCGTGGCACAGAAGGCAAAGAACATAACAACAGCCACCCACCCTAGGAATAAAACTGAAAGCGTATACAATTATCATTGTCCTCACAGGTCGCAAATAATGCCCAGAGGGGTCACAGTCCACAGAGGATGAAAAGGCACAGGCGCATTCACAGACTCCGTGCGATCAATCGATAAAACAATCAAGGAAATTAATAACCGGTTATGGGCAGGTCGTGTTGTTTGCATGCTGATCAACAACACGTTTCCTGCCAGGATTAAATAGACACAGTGCTGTCAGACAGCTGTCAGGGTGAGCAATGTTTGCCAAGCCACAGTCACAGATTCAAGAACACAGCAAGGGAGGAAGTGACGCAGCTAAACAAAATGGCCGCCACTGGAGCGGATGTCCAACTTTTCTTAAAAGGCATATAGATTTATGGGTTTATAGAGAAATTTGGAGACTACCCAAGCACTCAGTCCCTGAGGAAGGCCAATAAAGGCAGAGCAGCACCGCCACGTGTCTGTACTGATTCTTAACAAGTCTGCCTGACCTATCTGAGACAGAAAAGCTGCAGCACTGAAGGGAACCAAGCTACAGTACCAGCTCTGACGCATGCGCATGGCACTTACCAAGACGTGGGCCAGATGTATGGTGATCACCGGAGACCCGGAGAGGTTCTGAGACAGGGTGGGCTGCGGGTCCACCTTCAGGGAGATGAGGTGACTGGTGGCATGGATCACGCGGTCCTTGTATTTCAAAGCACCTTCGATTCTGAAATGGGACAAGACCTGGGGTGAGTGATGGGGGTGCACAGGAACATGCCAAATAAAGTAATTGTGAGTCGGTTATAAGCACCAATGAGCGGCGAACTGTCCAAGGGGAACACTGAAGAGATTTGTGGGGGGCAGGTGGCCCTTACTGGCTGATAGGGTAGGAGAAGAGTCAGTCGTGGCATTCAAGCATGTGCCTGGCTTTGGCCCAGCCCTGTAAGCCTTTCACAAGCAAGCCTGATAATTGAATGACTCTCGCCCAGGCCTACTGGCTTGGACAGTCAAGATACATATTATAAGCACAGTCTGAAAATGGTGGTAAAGCAGCCTACAGAAAAACACTTTCCAAGTACTCATAAGGGCACACTCTCCATATCAAAGGGGCCCTCGGAGCCATTTTAAAACAGTAGGAGGCCCTATTCAGGACACTAGTCTGTATGTCAGCATCATATTTTATTCGTCACCTGTAGCCACAGACGTCACCACGGGTTCATACTGTAAATCACAGGCGTGTTGTCATCCCACTCAGTAACACCGATTTGTATTTGATATTTGAGTTAATAGAACAAAGGTGAAAGGCAGAGCACCAGACGAGTGAAACCATGGGAACCCTGTGTCATGAAAAGATGTTCGTTTTGTTGACGTGATATTAAAGGGGCAAAGGGAGGGGTGGTTCTTGTTACCACTTATGATTCCGTATGTGGGTGAGACCAGGCGCCATGATGGGAGAGGCAATGACAGATGGAGGCGCGTGGCCAGCTCCTGGGGCTGAGTGAAAGCGTCCTGCAGCTGGATGTCTTGACGTCACTCGGGTGGGATCCTGGAAAGACGCGCCATTGGTGGGTTCCAGGTTAAACACCTTCAGAAGATGCCCAGGTTGGTATTCAAGTTGTGTAAGTCGCAGGCGCATAGAGATAGCTGCGCGCCTGAATCCTCGTGGCTTCCAGGCGCTCTAACACTATCCCTTTAACTCTGAGTCACTTCCACATCTGCCCCCTGAACAGCTGCCAATCACGGTAGCTTACTTATCACCGCCTCTGGCGTCACCGGCCCCATGTAATCACCTTCTGCATTCCCAAGGGCTCATAACTTATGCGCTGCCTATTTTTATAATAGTAATAAATATTCTATATCGTTCACGTCCCAGCAGAGGTTCTGCTTTTCCTATCTCGCCCACACCGTGGCTGTCTGCTCAGTGGTGCCTCTGCCAACCCCAGCTCAAAGGGCGAATGCGACCGCGCCATTGTACAGCTCATCATTCAATTAAAGTGTTGGCACTACCTAAAATGAGCCAGGAATGTCCCTATCGACTTTACCTGGTTCACAAGAACCATGTCAGAGTTTGAGGAAATGGGGGTGTATTTTATGATGCGGTTGTGTAACCTGACCATGTAACACTCTAACCAACCTCTTCGGGACCCTTAGGTTTCGTCTGTGAAACCCTCAGCTCAACCCTGGGTAGCTGTGGCACTGAGCAGCAAGGCTCACAGAAAGGAACAAGTGTAACAACATTACACAGACCCATAGAAACAGACTATATTTCTAAAAATAGACCATATTTTTAAAGAATTTAGAAACTAGAACAAAACAAAATCCACCCCAGGGTTCCAGAGATATAGAGGTTACAAGTAATCATAAATCAAAGCATTTTCATTTATCCGCAAACAAGCCGAGGCAAATTCAACAAATTTGACACTTCAAAACTTGAGAATCAATGCAGTTGGTTAGAAGTACTTGGGACGACCAAATCTGGCAGGGAGGCCAGCAAGGTCCACAAGAACAGTTCCCTCCACATGAGAAGCAGACCCTCAACAGTTCCAGCCACTTTATCCGCGTTGCAATGGATTCCTACAAAGTGGTCCTGGTGCAAGGGGTGAAGGATTCTGAAGGTGCTCCAAGGATGCTGTGGATGCTGAGCTGGTGTCAGGGGAATCATGGAAGTGGTCCTGATGCAAGGGGTGAAGGATTCTGAAGGTGCTCCAAGGATGCTGTGGATGCTGTGCCGTTGACGTGGGTCTTGCTGCGACTACTCCTCGGTACCTGATTTTGGCTAGGTGGTCCTGGTCACAAGATCAACGTCCTACAAAGCCCTCTCCAGATTGGCAGAAGTCCAGTTGCCACTGGACTACCAGTCGCCCGGTGTCGCGGTTACAGCAAGATCTTTCCTTGGATGATAACTTGGTTACTGGCCAACCAAGATGTACTCCAATGGATCTCCTGAGCCCAGCAAACTCGGGTGCAAGTTTGAGTGGTGGGTCCTGGGTGCTACACAGCAGCAAGGAGTGGCGATCCGGCGACTTGGGCTACCAAATTGCCCCAGGAAGCATCTTGCTTTGTTGTTGTCCTGGACAGGGAACAGGGGATCAGCCGACTGACTATTGGAGTCTCTGGCCTTGGCTGGGCTCAGGAGTGAGTTCTCACCAAGGAAGACACAGCTGGCACAGTCCCTTCTCTTGCTAGCCACCAGGTGCAGCAGGTGCAGTCCACGCGGGTGTGGCCTCTCTTTGCCGGATCCACTGTGCACCAGGTCATTCCTCCTTCAGTCCTTCTTCCAGCCAGTAGAGAGCTGACTTCTGTGTGCCCTATTTATTGCAAGGAAATGTCTTCAGGGTAGGATGTGGTTGAGAGCCAATGGGCTACTAGGTTCCCTCCCTCCTGATGACCACTTCCTGGGATGTGTGGCATATGGCTATTCCAGGATGCAGCATTCTGCCACTCCCAACATGACGAGTCCCCTTGCTCACACTCAGAGCTCCTTAGCCTAATGGCAGCGGTGTGGATAATACCACGGGGCTACATGCCGCCAGAAAAAACAGTTTGACAACTAGCTGCTGCTCTCTTGTCCCCTGTGTCAGCTTGTCTACCTAAACAATAAAGTACACCACTCTTAATTGTTACCCGTTTGCCCTTTAAAGTGGGCTTGTCCTTTGAGGCTTGCTTGTTGGGCTTACACCTGTGTGGATTCCTGCAGGTTGGAAGTAACACCTCTCTCCCATGTAGGCCCCTATTGTGTCTTTTCCTGGGAGTCATTAGCATGTCTCCCCAGGTGGGCAGAAAGCTGTCGACAGACAAGCTTGTGTACATGAGTAAACGGGCATTGGAAACCATGGGCAACTAAAAAAGGCAGTTTCTAAAGCTGAACTTTGTCCACCAGTGACATTAAATTCAATTTAATCATTAAATCTGATTTAATGCACAGATTCCCTTGATACCAAACGGTACTAACCTTAGCAGTCCCATTCATAGGTTATCAGGGCTGCGGGGCCAGCCTGTAACTTTGTACTTGCCAATACAGCTACCAGTCTTTCTACAGTAAAATGACAATTTGGGGTATTTACTGCAGGGAAATGTAAAAGTACATGTCCCATATAGCACTTTGCCTTTGGGCTTGTTAGGCCTGCCATAGGGGTGACTTACATAAATTAAAAATAGAGGTTTGGGCTCTGACATACTTTAAATGACATATTCAAGTTAGCAGTTTTAAACTGCCCATCCAGCCGCAGACTGGAAGAAATGCTTTACCTTGTTGTACTTGTGGGGCACAACTAGTGTGGCAGTCTACGAGAGACATCTCAGCCGACAGGCCAGAGTCCATGCCTGCAACGTCAATCTGAAGGTTCCCCCCGACCACGACCGGAGCGGGTAAGAAACCTGATGCCAGAAGATACCTACAGGCCAGAGGTACCCCTGGTACCATATACTAGGGACTTACAAGTAAGTCTGATTATACCGATTTGGTACAAGCCAATTAAACACACACCATTTCAAGGGTACGAGCACATGTACTGATCCTGTTTAGCAGAGCTCAGGGCATTTCAGAGCCATTACACCAGTACATAGTGGGCACAATGAGGGCAACGAGTGAGTGTGGTATAACCCTGCAAGAAGCCAGCTTCCTTACACAGGGTATGACTTTCAAGAAAGGAGGCATTGAACGCAAATGAGAGAAGGGAGTGAACAGCAGGAAAAATGATCAACAGGGGAAGGGTCAGTGATGCTAGACCAGTAATCCCCAGGGTGAGAGGTACCACACACAGAGGGCAGGGAGGGGTCTGTGTGGAGGTGAAGGGTCTGTGCAGCAGGAGCAGTGATCCCCAGGGTGAGAGGTACCACACAGAGGGCGGGAGGGGTCTGTATGGAGGTGAAGGGTTTGTACAGCAGAAGCAGTGACGCCCAGGGTGAGAGGTACCACACACAGAGGGCGGGGAGGTGTCTGTGTGGAGGTAAAGGGTTGATACACCAGGAGCGGTGATCCCCAGGGTGAGAGGTACCACACAAAAAGGGCGGGACGGGTCTGTGTGGAGGTGAGGGGTCTGTACACCAGAAGCAGTGATTCCCAGGGTGAGACGAACCACACATACAGAGCGCAGGGATGGGTCTGTGTGGAGGTGAGGGGTCTGTAGAGCAGGAGCAGTGATCCCCAGGGTGAGACGTACCACACACAGAGGGCAGGGAGGGGTCTGTGTGGGGGTGAAGGGTCTGTACACCAGGAGCAGTGATCCTCAGGGTGAAAGGTACCACAAACAGAGCGCGGGAGGGGTCTGTGTGGAGGTGAAGGGTCTGTACAGGGGAAGCAGTGATCCCCAGTGTGAGAGGTACCACACAGAGGGTGGGAAGGGGTCTGCGTGGAGGTGAAGGGCATGTAAAGCAGGAGTAGTAATCCCCAGGGTGAGAGGTACCACACAGAGGGCGGGAGGGGTCTGTATGGAGGTGAAGGGTCTGTGCAGCAGGAGCAGTGATCCCCAGGGTGAGCGGTACCACACAGAGGGCGGGAAGGGATCTGTGTGGAGGTGAAGGGTCAGTACAGCAGGAGCAGTGATCCCCAGGGTGAAAGGTACAACACACAGAGGGGAGGAGTGGTCTGGGTGGAGGTGAAGGGTCTGTACACCAGGAGCAGTCATCCTTAGGGTGAGAAGTACCACACAGAGGGGAGGAGGGGTCTGTGTGGAGGTGAAGGGTCTGTACACCAGGAGCAGTCATCCTTAGGGTGAGAGGTACCACACAGAGGGGAGGAGGGGTCTGTGTGGAAGTGAGGGTCTGTACACTAGGAGCAGTCATCCTGAGGGTGAGAGGTACCACACAGAGGGGAGGAGGAGTCTGTGGATAAAAACAATGAACTTGCAGTCAGGGCAACATAGGGGTGTTTCCATCTTTGAATGGACGTTGTTAATCACAGCTCCCAGAATGCACTGGTCTGTTTGGGCAAAAGACACACAATTGATGGACGGAATACAGAACAAATCAAAACATTCACCCCCAGTCAAGAGATCTGGGTTAAATCCATCATTCTTTTGCTCACCATGCCACCCCTGTCCATCTACTGTTGTTTTTGCATTTGTCACCCCGAGTGGGAAGGGTATGCCCAGACGTGGGTCCCGTGCTCTCCATGTCACTGGAATCAAGTTATCCTGGCTGAAGAGGGGTGAAAACCCGAAACCGGTCCTAGGATGCTTGTTTCCAGTCCAGGGAGGACCTGGCTTGGCAGTTCGGGCTGGACTGTTCCCATGAGGCGCAGGGTCAAGACTGATTTGCAAATGGCTGGGTTCAAACTGGAATGGCATGGTGAGCAAAAAAACTATGGATTTAGGCCCAGATCTCTGTACTGGGGTGAATGTATGTCATTGTTCTGCATCCTGTCCATCTACTGTTGTTTTTGCATTTGTCACCCCGAGTGGGAAGGGTATGCCCAGACGTGGGTCCCGGGCTCTTCATGTCACTGGAATCAAGCTATCCTGGCTGAAGAGGGGTGAAAACCTGAAACCGGTCCTAGGATGCTTGTTTCCAGTTCAGGGAGGACCTAGCTTGGCAGTTCGGGCTGGACTGTTCCCATGAGGCACAGGGTCAAGACTGATTTGCATATGGCTGGGTTCCAACTGGAACATTGATTTAGGCCCAGATCTCCGTACTGGGGTGAATGTATGATATTGTTCTGCATTCTGTCCATCTACTGTTGTATTTGCATTTGTCACCCCGAGTGGGAAGGGTATGCCCAGACGTGAGTCCCGTGCTCTCCATGTCACTGGAATCAAGCTATCCTGGCTGAAGAGGGGTGAAAACCCGAAACCGGTCCTAGGATGCTTGTTTCCAGTCCAGGGAGGACCTGGCATGGCAGTTCGGGCTGGACTGTTCCCATGAGGCACAGGGTCAAGACTGATTTGCATATGGCTGGGTTCAAACTGGAACGGCATGGTGAGCAAACAAACTATGGATTTAGGCCCAGATCTCTGTACTGGGGTGAATGTATGACATTGTTCTGCATTCTGTCCATCCAATGTTGTTTTTGCACTGGTCTGTTTGGGAGCATGAATGCCCGCCCCAGATATGGCGTCACCTTTAATTATGGACACAGGGCACAAGTCGGGGTACACGTGGGTGGACGGTGTCCACCCACTATTTTCACAGGGTGGACACCGTGCACCCTGACAAGAAGTTGGGCCCCACTGAAAAATATGCTGAATTCGTCCCGGTGTATGGCCTGCACCTTGTTGTCTGCTTTTGATCAACAACAAAGTGCAGGCGGGGAGGGGGCTTTCTTAGTTTAGACTCCTGCTCGGCCCATAACAAATGCCGATTTTGAGGGGTCATCAGACCTCCTATGGCTGGAGTCTCTTGGCTGGGAGCAGTCAGGAGCCTCACACCTAGAAGCACATGCAGCAGAGGGGAAACAAAGGCTCCCACCTTGTTAGCACTTCACACATACTTAAGAGAGGCAGCTTTTCGCTTTGTTCAGGCTGTTTACGTGATATACATGCGCTGCAGGAACCTCAGATGTGTCAATCTTTCCCAGTATTAACACAAAATAAATAGCATTTATATAGTGCTTACTACCCCTGAGGAGGCGTTGTAATAATTTAAATATCACATTTTTTTTTTAAAGCACTATATGATGTCACGCACTGTGATGTCACGCACCGTGATGTCACTTGCATACTGATTACCTAGGTTAGTCCCCCCACTTCTGTTTCTTAGGACTTGTGCCCTGGATAGACACAACCTGTGTGGCACTCACCTGGTGTCGCTCGGACGAATGTCGCGATAGTACGCGTGCATCTTGTGATAGAGCAGACCCACGATGGTTGTCCGAGCTAGGAAAGAGTTGAGAGAGAGGTTAGTGGTCAGTGCGCAGAGCACACATGGCGCACACATGGCGGGGGGGCTGTTACTAATTGTGCAGGACTTGTGTGGCACCTGCTCTCTGAGAGGGGTGGGGGGCTCGGGTCGAGAGGAGGGGGCCCCGAGGGTTGGGGAATGGCGGGAAGGAGAGGCCTTGAGGGAGAAAGACCAGCAGCGAGGAGGGACCCAAGGGGCCAGGATTCCAGAAGGGGCCAAGAGCGAGAAGGGGTCAGCAGTGAGATGGCACTAGCAGGGAGAAGACCTCCCAGGAAGAGGGCTAAGGAGGGGGGAGGGACCAGGAAAGAGAAGGGACTAGGGAGAGAAGGGACCAGCGGAAGGGGGGAGGGGCAGGAGAGAGAAGGGACAAGGGGGAGAAGGGACTAGGGGGAGAAGAGACCAGGAGGGAGAAGAGAACAGGAGGAGAACGGACCAGGAGGAGAAGGGACCAGGGGGAGAAGGGACCAGGGGGAGAAGGGAGGACCAGGGGAGAAGGGGCCAGGGGGAGAAGGGGCCAGGGGGAGAAGGGGCCAGGGGGAGAAGGGACCAAGGGGAGAAGGGACCAGGAGGGAGAAGGGACCAAGGGGAGAAGGGACCGGGAGGAAGAAGGGACCAGGGAGATATGGGACCAGGGGCAGAAGAGACCAGGAGGGAGATGGAAACAGGGGAGAAGGGCCCAGGGGGAGAAGGGCCCAGGGGGAGAACGGACCAGGAGAGAGAAGGGACTAGGGGAGAAGGGGCCAGGGGGAGAAGGGACCAGGGGGAGAAGAGACCAGGAGGGAGAAGGAAACAGGGGTGAAGGGCCCAGGGGGAGAAGGGACCAGGGGGAGAAGGGACCAGGAGGGACAAGGGACTAGGGGGAGAAGAGGTCAGGGGGAGAAGGGACCAGGGGGAGAAGGGACCAGGGGGGAGAAGGGACTAGGGGGAGAAGGGGCCAGGAGGAGAAGGGACCAGGGGGAGAAGGGACCAGGAGGGAGAAGGGACTAGGGGGAAAAGGGGCCAGGGGGAGAAGGGACCAGGAGGGAGAAGAGAACAGGAGGAGAACGGACCAGGAGGAGAAGGGACTAGGAGGAGAAGGGACCAGGGGGAGAAGGGACCAGGAGGGAGAAGGGGCCAGGGGGAGAAGGGACCAGGAGGGAGAAGGGGCCAGGGGGAGAAGGGACCACGGGGAGAATGGACCAGGAGGAGAAGGGACTAGGGGGAGAAGGGACCAGGGGGAGAAGAGACCAGGCAGATAGGGGACCAGGGGCAGAAGAGACCAGGAGGGAGAAGGGAGCAGGGGAGAAGGGACCAAGGGGAGAAGGGACCACAGGGAGCAGGCAACAGGAGGGAGAAGGGACCAGGGATATAAAGGACCAGGGGGAGAAGAGACCAGGAGGGAGAAGGGAACAGGGGAGAAGGGACCAAGGGGAGAAGGGACCACAGGGAGAAGGCAACAGGAGGGAGAAGGGACTAGGGGGAGAAGGGACAGGGGAAGAAGGGACCAGGGAAGAAGGGACCAGGAGGGAGAAGGGACCAGTAGGGAGAAGGGACCAGTAGGGAGAAGGGACTAGGGGGAGAAGGGACCAGGGGGAGATGAGACCAGGGGGAGAAGGGACTATTGGAGAAGGGAACAGGGGGAGAAGAAACCAGGAGGGAGAAGGGACCAAGGGGAGAAGAGACGAGGGGGAGAAGGGACCAAGGGGAGAAGAGACTAGGAGGGAGAAGGGACCAAGGGGAGAAGGGACCAGGAGGAGAAGAGACCAGGGGGAGGAGGGACCAGGAGGGAGAAGGGACCAGGAGGGAGAAGGGACCAGGAGGGAGAAGGGACCAGGAGGGAGAAGGGACCAAGGGGAGAAGAGACTAGGAGGAGAAGGGACCAGGGGGAGAAGGGACATCTATGGCCAAGTGAGATGGGACCAGCGGGGAGAAGACCTCTCAGGAAGAGTGCGAAGGTCTCGGAGGAAAGATGATTCACCTGGGAGAAGGGACAAAGGGGAGAAGGGACCCCAGGGGCCAGAATTCCAGAATGGACCAGAAGTGAGACTGGAGAATAGGCTCTGGTATCAGGCCTGTCAGTCTAAAAACACGTATTCACCAACTGGGAGGGGCATTCAGGTCGTGGAGGCCTGATGAGTCGGGGGGGGGCAGAGATGGTGCGGGCGCCTAGGAACCCCCCACCCTCTTCAGAGCATACAAATATAGACTTCTGGGCTCACCTTCCGGGCCATTGGGCTGAAACAAAGCCCCGACGAACCCAACACGCGAGCTGGTAACCTACTCCTAGAGGGGATCCCTGCGCGTCCCTGTGCTCACCGTGTGATGCCATTATAAACACGGCGGTTCAATGCGGGCTCATTTAGTAAATTACTGATAGTACAAATGACTCTGTATGAGTTCATTATTCCGTAAGGGACTCATACCAAGAGGCGGCTGTGTCTGCGCGTGCACCGCTCACTACACACTGGTTGTTGCACTGTGGGACTACAACGTGAGCATTATATTGAATCGGATGGAGCAATGAATCAAGCATGACCTCCTTTAAGTTTTTCTAAGCTTTGATTATTAATATACTTCTCTTCCTATGTGTGGCCTTACCGGGCCATTAATTCACCCAGCCAGATTGGTACAACTGGTATTTCAATAAATGTTTACAATGGCGCTGCTCACTCCTGGCTCTCAGGGGCACGACGTGTGACCCTTGTTGCTTGTGCCACCGTGTGACAGGACATACCATTGTGTGATAGAACATACCTCTGTGTGATAGGACATACCATTGTGTGATAGAACATACCTCTGTGTGATAGGACATACCATTGTGTGATAGAACATACCTCTGTGTGATAGGACATACCTCTGTGTGATAGGACATACCTCTGTGTGATTGGACATACCACTGTATGATAGGACATACCACTGTGTGATAGGACATACCACTGTCTGATAGGACGTACCTCTGTGTGATAGGACGTACCACTGTATGATAGAGTATCACTGTGTGATAGGACGTACCACTGTGTGATAGGACGTACCACTGTGTGATAGGACGTACCACTGTGTGATAGGACATACCTCTGTGTGATAGGACATACCTCTGTGTGATAGGACGTACCACTGTATGATAGAGTATCACTGTGTGATAGGACGTACCACTGTGTGATAGGACATACCACTGTGTGATAGGACGTACCACTGTATGCTAGACTATCACTGTGTGATAGGACATACCTCTGTGTGATAGAACATACCATTGTGTGATAGGACATACCTCTGTGTGATAGGACATGCCACTGTGTGATAGGACATACCTCTGCGGGATACGACATACCTCTGTGTAATAGGACATGGCACTGTGTGATAGGACATACCTCTGTGTGATAGGACATACCTCTGTGTGATTGGACATGCCACTGTGTGATAGGATATACCTCTGTGTGATAGGATATACCAGTGTATTATAAGACATACCTCTGTATAATAGGACATACCACTGTGTGTAGGACATACCACTGTGTGATAGGACATATCTCTGTGTGATAAGACATACCTCTGTGTGATGGGACATACCTCTGTGTGATGGGACATACCTCTGCGGGATATGACGTACTACTGTGTGATAGGACATACCATTGTGTGACAGGACATACCATTGTGTGATAGGACATACCTCTGTGTGATTGGACATACCTCTGTGTGATGGGACATACCTCGGTGTGATAGGACATACTTCTGTGTGATAGGACATACCTCTGTGTGATAGGACATACCTCTGTGTGATGGGACATACCTCTGTGTGTTATGTCATAGCTCTGTACGATAGGAAATACCTCTGTGTGATGGGACATACCTCTGTGTGATGGGACATACCACTGTGTGATGGGACATACCTCTGTGTGATAGGACATACTTCTGTGTGATAGGACATACCACTGTGTGTAGGACATACCACTGTGTGATAGGACATATCTCTGTGTGATAAGACATACCTCTGTGTGATGGGACATACCTCTGTGTGATGGGACATACCTCTGCGGGATATGACGTACTACTGTGTGATAGGACATACCATTGTGTGACAGGACATACCATTGTGTGATAGGACATACCTCTGTGTGATTGGACATACCTCTGTGTGATGGGACATACCTCGGTGTGATAGGACATACTTCTGTGTGATAGGACATACCTCTGTGTGATAGGACATACCTCTGTGTGATGGGACATACCTCTGTGTGTTATGTCATAGCTCTGTACGATAGGAAATACCTCTGTGTGATGGGACATACCTCTGTGTGATGGGACATACCACTGTGTGATGGGACATACCTCTGTGTGATGGGACATACCTCTGTGTTGTGTGATAGGACATAGCTCTGTGTGATGGGACATACCTCTGTGTGTTATGGCATACCTCTGTATGATAGGACATACCTCTGTGTGATGGACACACCTCTGTGTGATGGGACATACCTCTGTGTGATGTGGGCTCCTCACTAGGAAGCAGTGTGAAGAGTTTACTCCGGCAGCACTTGTCTGCCTTTTCTTCCACTTACAATATTGTATTATATCTGCCTTCCCGAGTACCTCTGACCTTCGGAAAGGTCAGAGGGTCTCGTATCGCACGTCAGATGCCCACAAGCCTCGCGCAGACGGACAACAGCTGGGCCTGGACCCCAGACTGGGGGGTGGTCACGAGTGAGGCCAGCCCTGGTGAACTCACCAGTGAACGAGAAACCCGCTCAGACCCGGTGAGAGGTCGCACGCCTGGGGGCCAGCGCACATACTCCAAGCTATTTCGGGTACCACGAGGGGCCCCGTGACCGGCTCCACGTACTCACACTCGTCACGAGCCCGCGGTTCACGGGAGAGGGACCGGCACAAAAACAAACCGGGAGGTCACAGATGCGACAATAGATACTCACACATCACAAGGTATGAGGTGCAAGAAGGGCCCAAGAAAGCAGTGGCGTAACGATAATTGAGGGGGGGGGGGGCCTGCAACGTACGTAGAGGGCCCCCCTCTGGACTCTATTAGGAGCTCCCCGGCTGAAGTGCAGTGCTGAGGGGGCCCCCTGGAGCTTGCCCCCTCCCCACTGCGGGGGATGCGGGGGGCTGTGTTACGCCCCTGCAAGAAAAGAGCAGCCGGCGGGAGCGCACAGAACAGCACGAGAAACGAGGTGCAAGGGAAGGGCCCCAAGAAAGGAGTAACACTCAGTGAGAACACTCAGTGAGATCACGGAACCGGGCAGCAATCACAAGATATGAATTCAGCACAAACATAAGAATAACACGCCGTGAGTTCACAAGGTGTGAACTGCAAGAAGGGCCCAAGAACGGGCAACAGGCGGGAGCGCACAGAACAGCACGAGAAACGAGGTGCAAGGGAAGGGCCCCAAGAAAGGAGCAGCCGGCGGGAGCGCAGAGAACAGCACAAGAAACGAGGTGCAGGGGAGGGGCCCAAGAAAGGAGCAGCCGGCGGGAGCGCACAGAACAGCACGAGAAACGAGGTGCAAGGGAAGGGCCCCAAGAAAGGAGCAGCACTCAGTGAGAACACTCAGTGAGTTCACGGAACCGGGCAGCAATCACAAGATATGAATTCAGCACAAACATAAGAATAACACGCCGTGAGTTCACAAGGTGTGAACTGCAAGACGGGCCCAAGAACGGGCAACAGGTGGGAGCGCAGAGAACAGCACGAGAAACGAGGTGCAGGGAAGGGCCCCAAAGGACTCAGTGAGTTCACGGAACTGAACAGCAGATACTTTAACTGGTCACAAGTTGAGGTCACAGGAACGGAAGCAAGGAAAGAGCACACAGTGAGTTACCAGAGGCATAGAAGCAAGAAATGAACACGCAGCGAAGTGACAGACCATAGACTGACCCTCAGGTGGTAGAACAATGCAAGGTCTCTTCTGGAAGCCAGGTGGACAGGAGTGACGTCTTCACAGCTCGAGCAGTTCTGGTTGAAGACGCACTAAGAGCTGGGTGGAGTGACTGCCAAGCAGCTCGGGTGGTAGACGCAGCACCCTAGCCCTCAGCAGCCCAGCAGCAGCCGCCCTGCCCTCGGAATGGGCCCCTACACCAGGTGGTAGATGGTTTTCATCTCTAGTGCTCCAGCTTACGTCATGGACATCTTTCTTCATAAAACTGAAAAAATGCCCAGAGGCTTTTTTTTTTCATTTTTCAAAGAAAAATGCAGCGAGGCTGGCAAAATGGTGCCCTGCCTGGCACTGCCATGCAAGGCAGGAAGGTACACTGCAGACAGTGTGGCAAAGCCTCCAGTGATAGGAGCCGAGGCTGCGTGGCATCAGGACAGTCAGGGTGGGTCCACCCAAGGGGCGGACAACAGCTCCTCTGTCGGACACAGGGTGGTTCCCATATCTAAAGGAGGCAGTGGACCGAGGAGGTGCACGGACAGAGGTGGGTGGACAAGAAATCTGTGGGTTTGTGGCATGTGTCCCACTACACTGACCTCTAAACCAGGCCTGGTTCTTGCTAGTCCTTGCCAGCCCTTGCTCCCTTCAACAACAGCTTGTTTGGTAAACGTTTCCACTCCTCCCAAAGACCTCTCCTCCTGTGTGTGCCCCCTACCTCACCCCTGGCATGTTGTACTTCACTCCCTTCATCCCTTCTTGCCTCTCCCGACAACGTCTACTTGACGCAGATTTCATTCTTACCTCACTCCTTACCATCTGTACTTCACACTGACTCCCTTCACGCCTCAGCCCTTACAACCTGCACTTCACACTGACTCCCTTCACGACTCACTCCTTACAACCTGTACTTCACACTCACTCCCTTCACGCCTCACCAGGCGCGCAACACCCATTGGACTCACAGGGCTTCAGCCCCCCCCGTCGTGTGTGGCAGCCCGGGATGAGACACCTTCCCCGGCAAAAAAGCAGCCGCCCCCGAGCACTTCACAGGTCTTTAAAAGACCATTTGCATGTTAATGAGGCCTCGCTGTTGTTTCACCCCTTCTAAGAGCCCCTGCAGCTCCACTCTGCCTATTGCTTAAAGTTCAGCCCCCCCCGAAATTTTTGCTCAGCCCCCCCCGAAATTTTTGCTCAGCCCCCCCCGAAATTTGGCTCTAGTTGCGCCTCTGCGCCTCACCCCTTACAAGCTGCACTTCACACTGACTCCCTTCACGCCTCACCCCTTACAAGCTGCACTTCACACTGACTCCCTTCACGCCTCCCCCCTTACAACCTGTACTTCACACTGACTCCCATCACGACTCACTCCTTACAACCTGCACTTCACACTGACTCCCTTCACGCCTCACACCTTACAACCTGTACTTCACACTCACTCCCTTCACGCCTCACCCCTTACATCCAGTACTTCACAGAGACTCCCTTCACGCCTCAGCCCTTACAACCTGCACGTCACACTCACTCCCTTCACGCCTCACCCCTTACAACCTGTACTTCACACTCACTCCCTTCACGCCTCACCCCTTACATCCAGTACTTCACAGAGACTCCCTTCACGCCTCACACCTTACAACCTATACTTCACACTCACTCCCTTCACGCCTCACACCTTACAACCTGTACTTCACACTCACTCCCTTCACGCCTCACACCTTACAACCTGTACTTCACACTGACTCCCTTCATGCCTCACACCTTACAACCTGCACTTCACAGTTACTCCCTTCCTGCCTCACTCCTTACAACCTGTACTTTACACTGACTCCCTTCACGCCTCGCCCCTTACTACCTGCACTTCACACTGACTCCCTACCTGCCTTACTCCTTACAACCTGTACATCACATTGACTCTCTTCAAGCTTCACCCCTTACAACCTATACTTCACACTGTCTTCACACCTCAACCCTTACATCCTGAACTTCACACTCACTCCCTTCACTCCTAGACACTTACAACCTGTACTTCACACTGAGTTTGTTCACGCCTCACCCCTTACAAGCTGCACTTCACACTGACTCCGTTCATGCCTCACTCGTTACAACCTATGCTTCACACTGACTCCTTTCACGTCTCACCCTTTACAACCTGTACTTTACACTGATTCCCTTCCACCCTCACCCTTACAACCAGTACTTTTCACTGACTCCCTTCCTGTCTCACTCCTTACAACCTGTACTTCACACTGAATCCCTTCACGCCTCACACCTCAACCCTCACAAACAGTACTTCACACTAACTCCCTTCACGCCTCACTCCTTACAACCTGTACTTCACACTGACTCCCTACTGCCTCACTCTTTACAACATGTACTTCACACTGATTCCCTTACACCCTCACCATTACAACCTGTACTTTACACGGACTCCCTTCCTGCCTCACCCCTTACAACTATTATTTCACACTGACTCCATTCATCCCTGAGCCCTTACAACCTGTACTTCACACTAACTCCCTTCACGCCTCATCCCTTACATCCAGTACTTCACAGAGACTCCCTTCACTTCACGCCTCACACCTTACAACCTGTACTTCACACTCCCTCCCTTCACACCTCACCCCTTACAACCTGTACTTCACCCTCACTCCCTTCACTCCTCACCCCTTACAATCTGTACTTCACACTGACTCACTTCACGCCTCACTCCTTACAACCTGTACATCACACTGACTCCCTTCACGCCTCACTCCTTACAACCTGTACTTCACACTAACTCCCTTCACGCATCACCCCTTACATCCAGTACTTCACAGAGACTCCCTTCACTTCACGCCTCACACCTTACAACCTGTACTTCACACTCCCTCCCTTCACGCCTCACCCCTTACAACCTGTACTTCACACTCACTCCCTTCACTCCTCACCCCTTACAACCTGTACTTCACACTGACTCACTTCACGCCTCAGCCCTTACAACCTGCACTTCACAGTTACTCCCTTCCTGCTTCACTCCTTACAATCTGTACTTCACACTGACTCCCTTCACGCCTCACTCCTTACAATCTGTACTTCACACTGACTTCCTTCACGCCTCACTCCTTACAACCTGTACTTCACACTGACTCCCTTCACGCCTCAGCCCTTACAACCTGCACTTCACACTGACTCCCTTCACGACTCACTCCTTACAACCTGCACTTCACACTGACTCCCTTCACGACTCACTCCTTACAACCTGGACTTCACACTCACTCCCTTCACGCCTCAGCCCTTACAACCTGCACTTCACACTGACTCCCTTCACTCCTCACACCTTACAACCTGCACTTCACACTGACTCCCTTCACGCCTCACACCTTACAACCTGCACTTCACACTGACTCCCTTCACGACTCACTCCTTACAACCTGGACTTCACACTCACTCCCTTCACGCCTCAGCCCTTACAACCTGCACTTCACACTGACTCCCTTCACTCCTCACACCTTAAAACCTGCACTTCACACTGACTCCCTTCACGCCTCACACCTTACAACCTGCACTTCACACTGACTCCCTTCACGACTCACTCCTTACAACCTGGACTTCACACTCACTCCCTTCACGCCTCAGCCCTTACAACCTGCACTTCACACTGACTCCCTTCACACCTCACTCCTTATAACCTGCACTTCACACTGACTCCCTTCACGCCTCACCCCTTACATCCATCACTTCACAGAGACTCCCTTCATGCCTCACACCTTACAACCTGTACTTCACACTCACTCCGTTCACGCCTCACCCCTTACAACCTGTACTTCACACTCACTCCCTTCACACCTCACGCCTTACAACCTGTACTTCACACTGACTCCCTTCACACCTCACCCCTTACAAACAGTACTTCACACTGTCTCCCTTCACGCCTCAGCCCTTTACACCTGCACTTCACACGGACTCCCTTCCTGCCTCACTCCTTACAACCTGTACTTCACACTGACTCCCTTCACGCCTCACCCCTCACAACCAGTACTTCACAGAGACTCCCTTCACGCTTCACCCCTTATAACCTGCACTTCACACTGACTCCCTTCCTGCATGACTCATTACAACCTGTACTTCACACTCACTCACGTCACGCCTCACCCCTTACAACTTGCACTTAACACCAACTCCCTTTCTACCTGACCCCTTACAACCAGTACTTTCCACTGACTTCCTTCACATGTCACCCCTTACAACCAGTCCTTCACTCTGACTCCCTTCACGTCTCACCCCTTACAATCAGTACTTCACACCGACTTCCTTCGTGGTTCACCCCTTACAATCAGTACTTTACCATGACTCCCTTCACTCCTCACCCCTTACAGCCTGTACTTCACACTGACTCTCTTCACGTCTCACCCCTTACAACCTGTACCTCACACTGAGTCAGTTCATGCCTCCCTCCTTGCAACCAGTACTTTACACTGACTCGCTTCACGCCTCACGCCTCACCCCTTACAACCAGTACTTCATACTGACTCCCTTCACGCCTCACCCTTTAGAACCTGTACTTCAGACTGATTCCCTTACAACCTCACCGTTACAACCTGTACTTTACACTGTCTCCCTTCCTGCCTCGCTCCTTACAACCTGCACTTCACACTGACTCCCTTCACGCCTCACTCCTTACAAACTGTACTTTACACTCTCCCTTCACGCCTCACCCCATACAACCTGCACTTCACACTGACTCCCTTCCTGCCTTACTCCTTACAACCTGTACATCACATTAACTCCCTTCACGCTTCCTCCCTTACAACCTATGCTTCACACTGACTCCCTTCACACCTCACCCCTTACATCCTGAACTTCACACTGACTCCTTTCACGCCTCACCCTGTACAACCTGTACTTTACACTGATTCCCTTCCTGTCTCACTCCTTACAACCTGTACTTCACACTGACTCCCTTCACGCTTCACATCTCACCCCTCACAAACAGTACTTCACCCTGACTCCCTTCACGCCTCACTCCTTATAACCTGTACTTCACACTGACTCCCTTACACACTCACCATCACAACCTGTACTTTACACTGACTCCCTTCCTGCCTCACTCCTTACAACCTGTACATCACATTGAATCCTTTCACGCCTCACTGCTTCCAACCTGTACTTCACACTGACTCCCTTCACACCTCCTCCTTACAACTATTATTTCACACTGACTCCCTTCACGACGCAGCCCTTACAACCTGCACTTCACACTGACTCCCTTCATGCCTCACCCCTTACAACCTGTACTTCACACTCACTCCCTTCACGCCTCAACCCTTACAGCCTGTACTTCACACTCACTCCGTTCACATCTCACTCCTTACAATCTGTACTTCACACTGACTCCCTTCACGCCTCACCCTTTACAACCTGTACAACACATTAACTTCTTTCCTACCTTGCTCCTTAAGACCTGATTTTCACACTGACTCCCTTCCTACCTCCCGCTGGCTCCCTTCCTACTTGACTCCCCGGGCGTACTGGCCTTCAGCGTTTCCCTGGGAAGTTGTAAGTGTGGGGGGACCAGTTTTGTTACTGGGGGCTGGTTTCATTCCTAGGGGCTGTTTTGTAGCTGTGCAGCAGTTTTAAAAGCACTGCAAAGTTCCTTGTATATTCAGTCGTTTTTGGGCAATAATAAGATCAAAATAACTCTGGTGATTAATGTACCTGTGGGAGAGAGATGGGAGCTTTGTCTTGTGGCAGTTTTGCCTCATCTAAGGTAGCTCAGAGGGTTAATGTGCCTGCTGCAAACAATATGTACTATGTATATGAAAGAGCAATATTTATTGTGCATTGCTCAGTGGGTTACTGCTTTTGT
This sequence comes from Triturus cristatus, assembly GCF_964204655.1. Taxonomy (NCBI): domain Eukaryota; kingdom Metazoa; phylum Chordata; class Amphibia; order Caudata; family Salamandridae; genus Triturus; species Triturus cristatus. Next base: position 31,226,911 of record NC_140594.1, on the reverse strand, counting down.
CACAGAGATTCTTTTGTTACTGTGCATTTCATAAGTTACGATTGCAATCTAGCACAGCGAGCTATGAACTGCCATAAATGAGCTGTACGCAAACTGCAAGGTACAGGTTATGAAGTTATGTTTTTCCCCAGTCCTACATTATCCTCATGTGGCTGAAAAAACAAAAAGGTTTGTTTGGGTAGAAATAAATTCTTATTATTAAAGTCAACCCTAACCACTGTCTGTGTTATTTTCTGAATCCTGAGTTTGTGCTTCTCCAGACCAAGCATTCTCATAAAAGGCCTCCCAGTATGGACAGCATGCGCACCCCACACCTTGTAGTCCACTTTGCCTCATGTAACATTCTCTATAAACTGGTCCACATGTGTATGATTTATTATCTCTGTAAGTGTGCGTGATGTCAAGTGCTCCGACTCCCTACACTGGTATCTGCTATAAAACAAATAAAATCCATGTGAGAGAGGGGCTATGGAGAGATGAGAGGCGCTGTTGGAGGGTGATAGCGAGGGAATCATTGCAGAGCCCCAACAAAGATTGTCGTATCCTGGTGCATTGTAAGGTCATCATTTACTATGCTTTAAAAGCTAATACACTGGAATATATAATGATAAATGTGTTGTGGAATGCACCATTTTTCCCAAACCTTCTTGATGGGAGAACCCCTCAAACCCCTTGTTTGCCATGGTCAGGCTCGCTCCCTGCACTCACTACGCACTGTACGAGCTGCTCAGGCAATATTTGCCAGGGCCGCTTTGGGTTCCCAGTCCGGCCCTGCCTGTAGTTCACACTCACTGACTTTTATGGTTTCCCCCACAGGTTCCACCGTGCTGTGGGAGCAACAGATGCGCATTGATACGTGTGCTTGCAGACGTTTCAACTTACATTTGTGGAAGGCTTCCCCAGGGACAGAAATGTAGCTTCGCCCGCGGGACGGAAAGCGGTAGTTGGTCAAATTGACTGACATCGGAAACTTCATCATGGAGAAGTCTGTGTGGAGAGCACAAGAGAAAAGGGAGAGCACAAGAAAAAGAAAAGGGAGAGCACAAGAGAGAGAAAAGGGAGAGCACAAGAGAGAGAGAGAAGGGAGAGGTTTAATATAAATTTAGTGAGTGAAACAGTGAATCAATGTAAAAACCTTTTTTCGTCAACAGCTCTAGCCTGGTTATGTCGGTGGCAGCAGCAAAAACAGCTCCTCTCGGGTAGGTTTGCGATTTTCTTATATACTGTGCTCTGTTACCCAACGGTATAGCACACCTTAGTACTCTATTGAATGCTACAGTACACAATGATATCCCGCACAGTGCCTCCCTACACCATGCCACCCACGTCTACAGTAAACCGTGCTATGCTACTGAGCACTACTGGGCACTACCTTTGCTACGCTTCCCAGCAGTAGAGTGCACTCTGATACGCTACCCAATGCTACGGTACCCCAATGCTATGCTACAGCACACCAGTGCTACGCTACCCAACGCTACAGCACACCAATGCTACGCTACCCAATGCTACAGCACACCAGTGCTTCGCTACCCAATGCTACAGCACACCAATGCTACGCTACCCAATGCTACAACACACCAATGCTACGCTACCCAATTCTACAACACACCAGTGCTACGCTACCCAATGCTACAGCACACCAGTGCTACGCTACCCAACGTTACAGCACACCAATGCTACGCTACAGCGCACCAATGCTACGGTACCCAACGCAACAGCACACCAATGCTACGCTACCCAATGCTAGAGCACACCAGTGCTACACTACCCAACGTTACAGCATACCAATGCTATGCTACCCAATGCTACAGCACACCAGTGCTACTCTACCCAATGCTACAGCACACCAATGCTACACTCCCAATGCTACAGCACACCAATGCTACGCTACAGCGCACCAATTCTACGGTACCCAACGCTACAACACACCAGTGCTATGCTACCCAATGCTACAGCACACCAATGCTATGCTACCCAAAGCTACAACACACCAGTGCTACGCTACCCAATGCTACAGCACACCAGTGCTACACTACCCAATGCTACAGCACACCAATGCTTCGCTACCCAATGCTACAGCACACCAGTGCTACACTACCCAACGTTACAGCATACCAATGCTATGCTACCCAATGCTACAGTACACCAGTGCTACTCTACCCAATGCTACAGCACACCAATGCTACACTACCCAATGCTACAGTACACCAATTCTACGCTACAGCGCACCAATTCTACGGTACCCAACGCTACAGCACACCAATGCTACGCTACCCAACGCTACAACACACCAGTGCTACGCTACCCAATGCTACAGCACACCAGTGCTACACTACCCAATGCTACAGCACACCAATGCTACACTACCCAATGCTACAGCACACCAATGCTTCGCTACCCAATGCTACAACACACCAGTTCTATGCTACCCAATGCTACAGCACACCAGTGCTACACTACCCAACGTTACAGCATACCAATGCTATGCTACCCAATGCTACAGCACACCAGTGCTACTCTACCCAATGCTACAGCACACCAATGCTATGCTACCCAATGCTACAACACACCAGTGCTACGCTACCCAATGCTACAGCACACCAATGCTACGCTACAGCGCACCAATTCTACGGTACCCAACGCTACAGCACACCAGTGCTATGCTACCCAATGCTACAGCACACCAATGCTACGCTACCCAACGCTACAACACACCAGTGCTACGCTACCCAATGCTACAGCACACCAGTGCTACACTACCCAATGCTACAGCACACCAATGCTACACTACCCAATGCTACAGCACACCAATGCTTCGCTACCCAGTGCTACAGCACACCAGTGCTACACTACCCAATGCTACAGCACACCAATGCTATGCTACCCAATGCTACAGCACACCAGTGCTACTCTACCCAATGCTACAGCACACCAATGCTACACTACCCAATGCTACAGCACACCAATGCTACGCTACCCAATGCTACAGCACACCAGTGCTACACTACCCAATGCTACAGCACACCAATGCTACGCTACAGCGCACCAATGCTGCGGTACCCAACGCTAAAGTACTCTATGCTATTGTACCCACCGCCATAGTACACAGTGCTCTGTTACTCAATCTTATAATACATTAGGCAAAAGTAGTCAATGCTACAGTACACTATGTTACGCTACTCAATGCTACAGTACACTATGCTACGCTACTCAATGCAACAGTACACTATGCTATGCTACTCAATGCTACAGTACACTATGCTATGCTGCCCAGTGCTAGAGTTCACTATGTTACCCAACACTGTAGTGCACTATACTATGCTACTCAATACTGCAGTACACTATGCTACGCTACTCAATGCCACAGTACGCCAAGCTATTGTACCCAATGCTACAGTACACTATGCTATTCTACTCAATACTACAGTACACTATGCTCTGCTGCCTAGCGCTATAGAGTACATTATGCTATTGTACCCAACGCTATAGTACACAGGTCTCTGGTACTCAATGCTATAATATATTAGGCTACACTCCCTAATGTTGTGGTACACTTTGCCACCCTTCTCAGCACAGCACACACTGTGCTGTGCTGTCCAACGCTACGGTACAATACGCTATGCTTTGCATTGCTACAGTACACCATGCCATGCTATGCTAAACTCTTCCATGATACAGTACATAATGCTCATATAGATGAATATGTGAATTGAGAGCCACAAAAACGGCCCGATGCAATAAAGATTTTCACCAGGTATCACTTGTGCTTTTGCACTACATTAACACGTAGTTGGTAAAAAGGCAAAGGGAGATGTTGTAAATGAAAGATGTCCAGTTCCAAGGTAGATTAGATAAGTTGGTTGATTAAGATAGATGGTATGAAGAGCCCCATCAGGAGCAGCCTTCCTGCTGCTCAGCCCATCCTCCCACTGACTCCATCCCTCATCCATCATTCCACAGCCTCATCACACACCAACATTCCACACCACGGTCACACTGGCTGAGCAGCAGGGATAACACATCTCCCTTCCTTTCACAGAATAACATTAGACTCTTGCATGGTGTTTACCATATAGCAATGAGAAGCAATACAGATGCATGAAGATAACCGGTGGAAACATTGCATGCATTATGCACAACTGGGCAAGGAACACACACCAAAAGTGTGTGTAAAACAGGTGAAAACATTGCAAGCATTATGCACAACTGACTAAGCAACACAATAAATGCAACGGACCATGAATGTAACAACAGCAAATAATGATAATAACCCCTTCTCCCTTTGTACCCAGAACACAACATACACACTCTACCACACCACTAATCCTCGAACAAACCCCAAAGTGCCACAAACATGCCAGCTGGCCAGGCTGACATAAAGACAGCAAATGGGGAACTAACCACGGGGGCGCAGTAGAGGATCGCCTATAGCAAAAGAACAAAACAACAGGAAAGATGAACCACCTTGACTGGCGAACAACCTTGGCTTAAATATTGCCCATCACCTTAACCAATAGTAGGGGTGGAACAACCCTGCAAACACACGTGATTTGGCTTACACACAGCCCTTCACCCTAATACACCGTGAGGGTGGAACAACACACCAATCACACATAACTTTTGGCTTAAACACAGCCCATCACCCTTACCCGAAGTGAGATTGGAAGTACACTTCACACCCACTTCATTTGGCTTCAACCTTGCCCTTCACCCCTACCCTATAGGAAGAGTTGAACAACACTTCACACAAGTCATTTGACTTTAACCCTGCCCTTCACCCTTGCCCCGTAGGTAGGGTGGAACAACAACGTCAACTCTGCCCTTCACCCACACTCCCATGGATAGGGTGGCACACGTACTTCAACCACAAGTAGTTTGGCTAAAACCCTGTCCTTTACCCTTACCCATAGTAAAGGTGGAACAAAAAACTCCACACAACTGCACACTTCAAACAGAAGTCATTTGGCTTAGCTCTTACATTCACCCTTAACTGTAGTAAGGGTGGAACCAAACATCAACCACAAGCACTCCTTAAGAATAAACACATCTAACCATAGTACGCAAGAAACATATCCACTGCCACAACACCAGCCCTAACAAAGTCCGCAGTCACACACCCACTCTGCAAAAGCCTACACACGAAGAGATGGCACAAAACCCCCCTGTCAGTTGGAAACCCTTGACCACAAAAGATACTCTTACCCCAACACCATAGCACACTAAAGCACATCAATGAGAGTCAAAAAAAAATGTCACCCACTCATACCCCTTCAAATATGAAGTATGGATGTTGCATAAACTTTGGCTATAATAGCAATAGTGTAGGGGTCAGACAGGTTTCCGATGAAGCACTCCGACAATAACTGCAGTAGAGTGGTTGAACTTCAACCGAGGGCAGCAAAGGTTACCCCAAAAGCTGCGCCAACACTCCACCTACAGTTAACATTAAGCAATCAGAGGGAAAATGACCCCTCGATATAGCAAAACTCTCTTTCTGTCCAGGAAACAATAAATGAAACAAAATGAGAGGTCACCATAGTTTGCACCATAAACAGTTTCCCGCCAAGTTCAGCTCTTCTGCTGGTTGTGGGTACAGACCTCCTCTGGTTCTTGTCCAACCTAAAGTATGGAACTGTCGCCCGAGAACAGACACCGACAGTTCATTTCGTGCACAAGGACGCATAGCTGTACTTCTTACTGCTCCACAAATGTGTTGCTCATTAAGTACAATGTTGAAATATCCTGTGAAACCTTGTTGTTGCCCCGCAACGCGGAGCAAACGATGTGACTGGAAAGTCAATAAGAGAACAACAGCGGGCAGGCAAGATGGCCTCACGCTGACGTGAAGACCGTCGAGTGGCTCCGGGTACGTTGATGCTGCAAAGAACCTTAAACTTCCAAGAACATCACTGATGCAGACTCACGTGACCCCAGTTGTGAGGTAAGGGAAGCACGAGCTGTGGGAGGCCGGGAACTAGGAGTAGAAAGAAACGCTGCCTTGACCGTGTGCCGTGAAGGCCAACGACCTCGTTACAATGTCTCTGGGTTGGACTCATGTAGGTCTGGTCGAATACATGATACGAGTGTAGGGAGCCACAACTTCAATCCAAAACCACAAACTCTTGAGCCAAATAAAATACAGGACACACAACTCCCGTATGAAGGCTGACCACAAACACAACAGCTTGCCCGTAATCCCCATGGAACAATGAATATTCACGCAATACTCCAGGCTTACGGAGATGCTCATCTGTAGCCCTTGTTACAAATGCCAACCAGTAAAAACCTGTGCTTGCCCTTGGTGGTTGGCTGTCGAATGAAGTAGGACACTGGTGGGGCTTGAGGGCATACAATACTTCTCAGTACTACAAGGTTGCTTATGTGAGGCTTGACCTTCTAATTGTAGTTTCATCAGCTTTGTTATCACGGTTTCTTCTTACCTTCAGTCTGCAGTCTCATCAGGTTTGTTTCCACAGTATCTTCTCTCTATCCATTTGCGCACGTAGTTCTCCTTTAAATCATCGCCATAATATGTTGTAAATGAAAGATGTCCGGTTTCAAGGTAGATTAGATAAGTTGGTTGATTAAGATAGATGGTATGAAGAGCCCTACCAGGAGCAGCCTTCCTGCTGCTGAGCCCATCCTCCAACTGACTCCATCCCTCATCCGTCATTCCACAGCATCATCACACACCAACATTCCACACCCCAGGCACACTGGCTGAGCAGCAGGTATAACAGAGATAAACAACCAGTATTTGTGCAGGCTTTGCATAGGTTAATACCCCCCTTTTTAGATCTCGCCTACACAGCACATGAGCTGGGCTGTGAGACATATTGTTTACAATTCAGCAGTAGTGGCCCACGCAGGTAAGCGCGGTGGGACAGGGTGGTGGGGGGTAAAAGTGACAAGCGACGGGATAGTGAAAATAAAATAATTAAATAGAACCACTTACTTTTCGCTCTGCAGGGAAAGACCACTGTGTATTGTGCTTACTTACCTCTTGCAATGTAAGTATTCTTGTGTATTTGTGCTAATATCTCCAGGTAGGAGATATACCAATGTGTTAGTGAGTGTGGGTACCGAAGTGGGTTCTGGCCTAGTCAGAACTCCCACTAGGACTCTCCATGTCCGTGACAGTGGCATGGAACTTGCCACTTTGCTAGTAAGTCCCACTAACTTCGGCAAGTACACACAACAGCCTTTGATTAATGGTCAGGGAGGGGCACTACCTTTACATAGCAGTCATTACATCGCAACATCCTTTACATCGCATGTCACTACAATGCATGTCATTACAACGCATGTCACTACAACGCAGGCATTACATCGCAAGTCATTACAATGCATACCATTACAACGCATAGTACCCTTACACTATCCAACACTTACCCTACTGTTGCACTCACTGGAGTTAGAATAGTAATTTTTACCCCTACACTATCCAACACTTACCCTACTGTTGCACTCACTGGAGTTAGAATAGTAATTATTTACCCTATACTATCCAACACTTACCTTAAATGCGATGTAATGGTATGCATTGTAATGGTATGCATTGTAAAGGTATAATGCGATGTAATGGAATGCGTTGTAAAGGTAGTTTCTGAAAATGCGATTTAATGGCATACGATGAAAAAGAATGCGTTGTAAAGGATGTTGCAATGTAAAAACTGCGTTGTAAAGGCATGCGTTGTAAATGTATGTGTTGTAACGTCATACATTCATCAGGGAGCCGTGGCATACAAGGACACAGGGGCCAGTGTCACTATGGTGACAGAGAAACTTGTGACTCCTGACCAAATCATACTTGTTCAACTTTACCAAGTGACCAATGCTAGCAATGTCAGGACAGATCATTCCATGGTAGTTGTAAATCTCAGCTGGGGAGGGGTAACTGGCCCAAAGAGAGTTGCGTTTTCCCCAAACCTACCGGTGGACTGTCTGTTGGACAATGACTTAGAATCTTCGGCCTGGTCTGAAGTGGAGTTCAGTACACATGCAGAGATTATGGGAACCTCTGACTGTGTCTTTGCTGTCACTAGGACTCAGGCTGAACAGTTAGTCACTGAGGGAGCTCTGGGTCCTGGAAAAATGGACCAGCTAAATTCTAACAGAAGGAGCAGGAAGGGTAAAGATGTATCCCAGTTTGGACCCAGCCATATGCAAATCAGTCTTGACCCTGCGCCCAATGGGAACAGTCCAGCCCGAACTGCCAGGCCAGGGCTGGTCTGCTTCTCACAAGGAACAGGGTCAAGACTGATTTGCATATGGCTGGGTCCAAACTGGGGTTGTATGGTGAGCAAAAGAATGTAGGATTTAACCCAGATCCTTGTGACTGGGGTGAATATTTGCATTGTCCAGCATTCCGTTAATCAATTGTTTCTTTTGCATATGTCGCCCTAAGTGGTAAGGGTATGCCCAGACGTGGGCCCCGTGCTCACTACACCACTGGATTCAAGCTAGCCTGGCTGAGGAAGGGTGATGCCCTGAAACCGGTCCCAGGATGCTTGTTTCCGGTCCAGGGAGGACCTGGCTTGGCAGTTTGGTCTGGATTGTTCCCACAAGGAACAGGGTCAAGACTGATTTGCATGAGGAGGAGCCAAGATGGCGACCGGAGCAGACGCTTGAGCGCCCGGCTCCGTCGGCCCCTGGCCTCGGACTATCATCCTGATTCCTATCCTCGCCGATTTTCGAGGTGCAACGTGTGCGATGACGCGCTGACCGCGCCGCCGCTTTCCCGGAGCCTTAGCCCGCCCGGACGCCGGAGTTCATGGTGCTTTTGTTCTCCGCACTGGACCCCTGCTCTATTGTGGCCTTGGCAGGCCCCCTGGAAGCTCCGCAGTTACCGGATCCGCTAGCGTAAACCTGAGCCCCGCGGTCCCGATCCCACCTCACACCACGGACTGTCGCCGGAGGAGCCGGGGGAGGGACGCCCAGACACCTCCTGCACCCCGCACCTGATGGGCTGGAGCTATAGGGTAAGCCCCGGTGCGGCGGGTCTCCTGCCCCGTTCTGTGGACCGCGCTGTGGGAGGCTGCAGACCCCCTTTTTCTATTGCCTAGTCGGCTGCAAAGAGAACCCGAGGGAAGGGCAGCGACTGTTGGCTTTCCCTGTTGCGGCGCAGACCTGAGGGGAGTTGCCTCCTTGCTACGACCCCCCCCCCCCCGACCACTGTACCGTTCTGCGGTAAAACATGGCGTTGATTACCTGCTCGCGTCTGGGGGATGATACTCCGGTCTCGCCCGCTGCCCGCTTCGCCCTCCCTCTACCAGACACCAGCTCCATAGTGCCGTCCCGGATTGCTACCGAGGTGGGGGCGCAGCCTCCGCTGACATGCGGCTCCGTTCTGGCTGCCCTGCGGGACTTTCGTCTACAAATGTGTCTTGGCTTGCAAGCGCTGAGTGAGCGGTTTGACTCCATACTGTCGGCTGCGGGTCGTGAGCGCCCCGTTTGTCATCAACAAGGCGTGGGTCTGCCAGTGCTTTTGTCCTCTTGCGGGGACGCAACGGCTGGGTATGGTCGTGCTACACTGGTGCCTGCATCTGGCTTTCCCGGCACCCAGGATCAATCGCTCTCCAGCTCAATTGCGGATACTTTGTTTCCCCGTTCATTGCTGCCTGCTTCGTTGTTGCCTGCCTCACCGTGCCCGCAAGAGTGTCCAGCTGAGCGACGCCTGGCGTCCTCGAGGAGCCGTTCACGGCGGCCTACTGCTTCTTTTCTGTGGAACTCCTGTACTTTGCATGCCAGGTCTGGACTTTATGTGGTGCACAAGGGGACCTCAATAGATGGTCGGCGGCCATTTTGTGACTCTACTTCACCATCTTCTCCCAAGCGGCCATATTGTCTTTGTCTGCACGGGGTGCGGGGCCTTCATGTAGGGGCTGGTGTAATCTTAAGCCCGCGATCGGGCCAGGGCTAGACTGATTTATATCGCCATGGTTTCACGGATGGGCTGGACTGGGACTGGAACTGTTTGCATATGTTGTGCGCACTCGTCGCGGTTTGTCCGCCTTCATTTAAATTGTTGTGACACGTTATCTTCACACGACCGCTTGTGGCGTAGTGGGTTTTCAGTGTTTGGAGGCCATAGCTGGCCGATGGTTTCGGGCGCTCTGGGGTAACGTAGGCTCCTCCCCACTTACCTCTCTGTTCTCTTATTTTTCTTTACTCTATTCCTACTTTCTCTCTTGTCTATATTTCGGGTTCATGGGGCGACAGGCACTATGCTGGGGGGGGGGGGCAGGCCGTAGCCTCCGCATTGGTGTAGGGTGGGGGGGTAATTTACTGTTTCTACTTAGTTCTATGGGCCTTTTTCTTTTATGTTTCTGCGCTATACTTGTTTCGATTCGGGGTCCGGGTGTGGGGTGGATTGAGTGGGGGCGGCTCTGGAGGGGTGCATATTTACTCATGTGACTATCCTGTTATATAACTGCATCGCCTCACTGCCTGAGATTTTCCTTCCATGGCCGTTTTAATGATGCTGCTGCTCTCCCGTGTGGTGAAGCTATCTTGCGAACTCGAATCTCCTTGGTTCTTATTCTTTACTGATTTTTCCCTGATAAAATTATTTTGAAAACCTTAAAATTAACCTTCACTTCTCCTTCCCCTGGTGTCAAGGATCTCTCCAGTGTATGACTCATGACTCGTTGCTAATCTTGACCGTTGATGCACAGGGGATGTAATGTTTGTATCAGTGCTTAACCGTACCGTGGCCGGCCTGACGGTTGTAGGCCCGTATTTGTTCTTTTAATATGCACAAATAAAGGTTTTTAAAAAAAAAAAAAAGACTGATTTGCATATGGCTGGGTCCAAACTGGGGATGGTGTGGTGAGCAAACAAATGACGGATTTAACCCAGATCCTTGTGACTGGGGGTGAATTTTTGCATTGTCCAGCATTCCATCCATCAATTGATTCTTTCGAATATGTCGCCCTAAGTGGGAAGGGTATGCCCAGACGTGGGCCCCGTGCTCACTACACCACTGGATTCAAGCTAGCCTGGATGATGAAGGGTGATGCTCCGAAACCGGTCCCAGGATGCTTGTTTCCGGTCCAGGACGGACCTGGCTTGGTAGTTCGGGCTTGACTGTTCCCACAAGGAACAGGGTCAAGACTGATTTGCATATGGCTAGGTCCAAACTGGGGTGGTGTGGTAAGCAAAATTATGATGGATTTAACCCAGATCCTTGTGACTGGGGGTGAATGTTTGCATTGTCCAGCATTCCGTTCATCAATTGTTTCTTTTGCAAAAGATCAACAGCACATAATTTGCACGCTATTCTTGCTGTGCTGTATCAGGTGGTACCTGAGCTCCCTGCTGTGGCCGTATTGTTAGACGCGGCTAAGCGTTCGACTTGATACACTGGGGCATTATGTTTGTGGTGTTGCAACGAATGTGGATGCCGCTGTGTTTTTTAAAGTGGGTGCGCCTCCTGTACTTGAGCCCGATGGCCCGGATTAATGGTAATGGGGTGGCTACGCCTACAATCCCAATATGTAGGGGTACCAGGCAGGGCTGCCCCCTATCCCCGATGTTGTTCTCTTTGGCGCTCGAGCTGCTAGCCTGTAAGATCCATCATGGCCATTCCACAGCCGCATTGGGCTTCTGGCAGCGCCTGCTTGCAATATCATTGTATGTGGACGATATGTTGCTATACGTTAGGGAACCTGCTACACATCTGGCACCATTACTGTGTGAATAAATCTGGTTTGAGAGATATTCAGGGTTGGGCATAAACTGGGGTAAGTCCACCGTCTTTCCTCTACAGAAGGGAGATTGAGCTGGAGTTCCCGCTGGTCTGGTCGACTGAGCCTGTCAGATACCTGGGTGTTGGGGTGCATAGAGACCCTGATACTATAATCAGAATGGACTATGGGCGAGCAATAGCATAAATATCTGAACAAGTTGCCAGATGGACAAGACTTCCGCTGTCACTGCCAGATAGAATAGCGGTTGTGAAGATGACAATCCTACTTAAACTTTTATATCTATTTGTGAATATTCCAATAGTTATGAATAAGCCAATATTTAAGACTTTACAGTCATAGTCATGTTTGCTGACACTGGTATGGGCAGGTAAGCAGCTGGGACGCCCTAAGACTGCTGTTTGAACAGGGGAGGGGAGGTTTGAAGCCCCTGATCTGAGATTGTGTTATCTGTGTGCGCAAGCGCAATTTGCGCACTATTGGTTTTCTCACAGCGGTATCCACCACACCTGGCTGTAGAGGAGGACATTGCCTATCCAGCTCCGTTGACAGCCATGGGTTTTCACAATAAAGTTGAGGGCAGCAGGAAAAGCATAGACACTGTCAAATGTACGGTTCTAGCATGATAGAGCAGGATGAGGGAGTCTGTACACACCAGCTATACCAATTTCTGCGCATCCGGGCATTTCAGCTGCGCTTGAACGTGGCACTGAGCACCATGCAGAATGCAGGAGTTACTAAAAAGGGTATATCAACGGGCAGGTCTTATCCTTGGATGAATTCATAGCCGGGCAAGTATACAAGTCAATGCAAAGGTTTGTTTATACTAGGTTGCGCTTGGCGGTCCGAACATTGTACCCTGAGTTCCCCAACGGGCCAAAATGCGGAATGCAATACAAGCTGTAGTAACCGTGGGGGAGGGTAAAGGACTGATCATGAGATTATATAATGCCTCCCAAAGAGAGATTGATTTGACTAGTTCTACCTCCCTTGATAAGTGGAACACTCAGTTGGCTAAGCCTATGGTCTGGGTGGATTGGGAGGCATGTTTTGCATTGACCAGGTGCCTGACTGCCAACTGTAACCTTCGAACGACACATTTTAAATTCTTGCGCCAACTATATTACACTCCTAAGCAATTGTACAAATATGGATTGTGGGAAGACGCTTGATGCATTAGATGTGGGGAGGAGTGTGCGGATTTCAACCACCAGGCCTGGGATTGTAAGGCTATATATGACTTCTGGCAGCGGGTGACTGGGGTGCTCTCAGTCATGACATTGGATACCATTGAATGCAAGCCTGAAATGTGTCTGCTCGGGCTGGTAAAAAAGATTAAACGATGCAATAGACATATAGTGGTTATCTCCAAGCCACCGGCGAAACACGCTGTGGCAATGTGCTGGGGGTAGGTCATTCCCAACTGTGGCCAAATGGGTTAGGGATCTTGTGTACTGTAAAGAGCAGCTGGAAATATATGCGAAGGAGCTGCCTGTGGCCTCCAGGCCTAAGGACTTCTGGTCACCATTGACAATGTACTTGTGGGAGCACCCAGATGTGATATGACTGCTCATTTAGTGTCACTGTGTATGTGGGCTATTTTGAAGATTTGACACCCTAGGAAATCTTAGGCAATACGGAATGTGGAAGGGTGGCTGTAATACTGCACTGCACAAGTTGGGATTTGCATGCTGTTGTATTTTTGGGGTTAAAACCCCAAAATTTGACAAAACTTCATTTTATGTATGACTTTGCTTAATGTACAGCATGGGGTGTTTTGTGTATGCTGTATTGTGGAAAACTGTCAGCTCAATAAATAAAAAATAAATAATAAAAAAAAGTCACCAAAAAACTTAATGCAGATGGCCAGGACCAACCAGTAGCTTTTATAAGCAGAAGTTTAACCCCAAGGGAAAAGCGTTGGTCAGCTATTGAGAGGGAGGCTTTGTCTGTGGTCTGGGCCTTGAAGAAGTTGAGGCCATACCTGTTTGGTACTCACTTCATTGTTAAGACAGATCACAAGCCCCTCTTATGGCTAAAAAAAATGAAGGATGAAAACCCCAAACTTTTGATGTGGTCCATCTCCCTACAGGGGATGGACTTTTCTGTGGAACATAGACCTGGGAGTAACCATGCCAACGTAGATGGACTCTCCAGATAGTTTAACTTAGAGAATGAAGACTCAACTGGTCTAGGTTAGTCTCATCTCAATTCGTTTGGGGGGGGAGGGGTGTAGGAAAGTAGGATCTGCTTACATGCTTACCCCCAATTTTTGCTGGTGTCAACATGCTTTTTTGACTAGACTGGCTGGGATCCTGGAAATTAGGACCCCAGCCACGGTGCTTCCTCCCTAAATTTGACATGGTAAGTACTTTGGTACGTCCACAAATGGCTACTGGTCTACCCATGTAAGTCCCTAGTATATGGTTCTAAGGTACCCACGGGATAGGTACACCAAGGGTATCCCATGGGATTCAGCATGTATAATGTCACCCATGCGAGACCGCTCAAACTGTGACTACAGGCCTGCCATTGCAGCCTGTGTAAGCTGGTGCTAGCACCACTCACAACAGATATAAAGTTTCCATACATCTGAGGTCACTACACTTAAAACCTATAAGTCACCCCTAAGACAGGCCTTTCAATCCTGAAGGCAGAGTGCTTTGTTATAAGTGTGAGGGTGCACCTGCATAAGCAGGACACCCCTACAAACCAGAGTCAATTCTCTGAGCTTTGTAAGTGTGGTAAGCCTTTTAAAAACATATAGTGGGCATCAGTCATTATGGGATGTCTAACTATATAGTGGCTGCATCGAACCTGGTCATGTTTGGTATCAAACATGTTGGAATCATACCCTAACACCGATTCCAGTGTTGGAAGTATGATCACATGTACTGGGGGGCTACCTTTGGGGGCCCCCTGCACTTCCAGTTACAGCCTTTCAGGGTCTGACAGCAAGCTAGTGCTGCTGCCGACCACAGACCCGATTCTGCCCTCCTGCTGCTGAGCCAGGCTCGGACAGGGTAAGGTGACAACCTCCTAGACAGGACTTAGTGTATTGAGCTGGGGTGGGGGCTCTTGTCAGTGCCACCACCCTGCTTTGAAGGGCACATTTAGAGCCCTCCTTGCATACTCCAGTTGGAACCATTCCATTCCATTTGAAAACGTTATTTCGGCATACTGCCATAAAAGCATAATAAAAATATAAAAGCATATGTAAAAACAATCATCACATTTTACAAAAAGTGGAATCTTCACCACAACACCCACAGATAAGATCATAAGAATTTTTTAAAAAAAGCAAAGGACTCAGTTTGGCCATCATCCCAATATGCAAAAGTGCAAAAAATAGCCATAAGTGCATCATAGGTGCATCATCTCAAAATGCAAAGTACAAAAAAGTAACGATAAATTCATTCCATAAAAAAAAAAAAAAAAAAAGGTCCCAGCCTTTCTAAAAGTACAGGTAAATCGTGTTAAAATTGGTTAAACAGGAGTAACAGGAGTTTGATCAACGGGCTATAGTTCATTACAAAACGGCTCAGACTATTAAGAGAGCCTTTTTAAGGATCACATTGCGAGTGCACCATAGAGAGAACAAAAAGCAGGCTCCAGAGAAAACAATGGGTAATTGAGTAGCATATTTAAGAATTCTATAAAACTCATTGCACCTCCCAGAGCCCAATTTTTAATAAGTTGCTTTAACCAACGGGATCTGGCTCGTTTGTATTCTTGGCAAAAAAATAGAACATGGGGAACTGTTTCTATTGCGATATTGCACGCAGGACAGATCTCTATACCAGAGTTTTCCATTTCTTCGTAAAAGTGCGTAACGGAAGAACCCCATGTCTAAACTGTAAGTAGAGTTTCTTAGCTAAAAAGGGTTGAAAATCATCCAGAACCACATCGATGGAATAGCTTTCCTTTACAGCTAGAAACTGAGAAGTTAATCGTCCCAGAGTAGGGCTTCTAAAAAGAGCCAAAAGCTTGTATTCTCTATAACTCATTCCCAATTCCTTCTTAGTAATCGACATGGAACATTCTTCTGGAGCACTCCAAAGAGTAGATCTGCCAAGGATCTTACATGTATCTTTTACAAATCTGAGCCAGAACTTTTTTGGGCTCCCGGTAGCCCCATCAATTCTTGCAGTTCCTCCCTAAAATTTACTAATTCAGGGGTGCTTCATAGGCGCCGCCAGTATAGTATTGGTCTTAGGGAGGCTTCCGCCGCAATGGGTCTTAGACCTAGATCCATACGCAATGGAACTAGAGGAGTACTAGATGGTAACATAATGAGTTGTCTGATGAAACTATTTTCAATACATGTTAGCCTATTTAGTGCACAGTGTCCCCATAGCTCTGCCCCGTACAAAGTAGCACTCCTTGCCTGTACTTTGTATAATTCCAGGGCGGGGCTAACCACACGATTCGCAGCACTCCTGTAAAATGTTTGTATACCTCTACCTACCTGAGTCAGTTTTAGACTCGCTTTAATAAGTTGTACGCCCCAATCCATTCTTTCGGTAATGCCCAAGTAATCAAAGGTATTAACCTTTTCTAGAGCTGAGGTTTAGGCGAGTGGTACTGCCTGTGTTAAAGGCCATATATTTAGTTTTTTGGAGATTAATCTCCAGGCCCCGATGCTTGCAGAAGACACCAAAGTTGTCCAACGTCCGCTGTATCCCCATAGGGGACTTGGCAAGCAATAAAGTGTTGTCCACAAACATCAGGGCCGGTATTTTTCTATTGGCCAACCTAGAGGCATCAGTATTCTTCCCCGCATTAAGGGCGTCCACCAGGCCATTGATATATAGGGAAAAAAGAGTAGGCGCCAAGACACAGCCCTGGCGCACACCCCTCTCCACCGGGATAGGAGATGTTAGTCCACCCACTTTGCCATAACGGATTTGTGCAAAGTTGTTTAAATGCAAGCGTTAGATCAACTGGCAAAGATATTCTGGAGCTCCCATATCTAGGAGAGTTTTCCAGAGCTTATCCCGCGGTACAAGGTCGAACGCAGACTTCAGGTCTACAAAGATGAGGTATAAGCTGCCTCGTTCTATTTTTACTGTTTTCCAGTAAATCATTTGTAGCCTGAAGATCTGATCGATTGTCGACATTCGTTCCCTGAAACCAACTTGGAGAGGGGGGACAACACTAAAGTCTTCCATCCAGGTCTATAGGCGCGCTAGAAGAACACGAGCAAATACTTTTTGGGACACATCTATTAAGCTAATGGGGCGATAATTAACAGGCAAAAGGGGTGAGCCTTTCTTAATAATAGGCATTATTTATGCCCCAGCCCACGAGTGTGGAATTGACATCCCTTGTAGAATTGCGTTACACAAGACTAGCAAGTAAGGAGCCCATATAGACGGTTCGGGGCGAAAGAGATCACCTGGAATCTTATCTAGGCCTGGGGCCTTAGCCGGCGCTATCTTCCCTAATGCCAATATAACCTCTTTCAAAGTTATCAGGAGATGGTCCGGAACACTGGAGGTCCTTTGCAGTTGATCGTATGTGTTGGTGGCTTCGCCCTCTCTAATTCCTACATATAGGGCTTCAAAATGGGCCTTCCAGGCTCCCTCACTGATATTGGGTTCAAGGGCTGGTTTGCCTTCTTTGGAGCCCTGATTGATAAGGTTCCAAAAGGTGCGCATATCACGCGTCTTTAGGGCAGTTCTAATTTCATCCCACATTTGGGATGCCCACTCACTTTTGGCCTTCGTCACCTCTAGTTTATATTTAACCCTTTCTTCTCTGATCTTTAGCCTCTCACTCTGATGGAATAAAGGAGGTTAGTTCTGGCTTTACGACAGTTTGAATTGTACCAGCCGTGCCGTGGCTTAGTCACACCCTTTACTTTCCTTTCTCTGTGGAAAAATTTTGCCACAGAGTTGGTAAGATCTTGGTGGTTGTCCAGGACTTCAAGAGACTCCTTAATATCACCAGCTTGGCCGGCAACCTGTAAATACGGGATAATTTTCTGATATAGTGCTGCCAAGTTATCTTGGGATTTAGCAAATTCACACCACGGGACTCTTCTACTCCCATTAACCTGTATCAGTCCCTGGTCTTTATGTAAACTATTTTCCTGCGCACTCTTTACAGAAGGCAATACAATTCTAAAGAAAGGGTATTATGATCACTATCAATGCAAGGGATAATTTTAAAATCACACACTCTATTCCAAGAGCTTGTAGAGACCATTATATAATCAATAAAAGAGGTATGCCCAGGTCTGTTGAATGTGCAAACCCCTGGGTTATATGATTTGGTCCTACCATTGCATGCTCTTAGGGAAAAATTTAAAATAAGGGTGGTTAGTTGCAAGGCTAATGGAGTCCAAATGTCAACAGATGGTAAATTTGACTCGGGAATGGACCAATACCGGTCCTCCTCTTCAAATGTGCCCATGTCAAGTCCATTTAGGGGTTCAAAGTGGCAATTCATATCACCTCCCACAATCGGAACCAGTTCAGGGAGCCTTTGGCTCCTGCTCTGGCGTGAAACTGGACAAAGGACATGGGAGTATCTTCTCCTCTGTCCAGCCCCTCCTCTGGGAGGGATCCCTGAGTCATCCGAACTCTTTCTTAGGGTATAAAAAGTCTTACCTGTGGATGGGTCCACAGACTCAAGACTCAAGCCTGAAACCACGTCACTCTTCAACCGTCTGGACACCTGGACTTTGCATGGGACCGAGACTGCATCAGGGAAGACTCCTGCTGCTCCGGGTCTCACTGTTCTGCAAGTCTTCGTCATCTGTTCTTCTTCCAGGATGTTCAACAGACCTGTGGGCATCAAGGCCCCTGAAGTAATCTCCTTGGAGTGAGGGGGTCTCTCCCCTGCATCTGCAGGCACCATAACAAAGCTGACCGATCTGCTGATTCCTGTTGTCCAACGGAAATCAAAAGGCTCAGCAACACAGGTGGTGGCTCTGCAACTCCCTTAAGGCCTGACCTGTCCTCACTGCAATTTTGAAGCCAGTATCCGTCGTCGGAACCGCTGGGACTGAACCCCTATGAACTAGGTCCACTTGCTATTGAAAAAGGCTTGTTGGCCCTGCACTCCAGAGATCGTTGGGCTACAAAAGGCTCCAGCCTCCAGCATCTCTTCCTGCCAAGACTATTATCCTCACTGCATCCTCTGCACCGTGGGCCTTCATCTTGGTGAGCTGCTTGAGGTCCTCCTGCGTTTCCTGTGCCTTTTGCCGTGGGTCCTTATGAGTGTCTTCTCCTGCTTCTTGCTCAGGGCCAGCTTTGATTCTCCTGCACTTGGTGAGTCTCTTGGACCTTGCTGGTCCCAATGTTGCTCCTTCATTGTTTTCCATGCCTGTTGTAGCTGTCAAGGCTTATTGGTACTCCCACTGGACACTGACCACCTGGTTCTCGACTTCCAACGTGGGACAGCTCGTGCACAGCTCCTGGTCTTCGTCAGCATTGCCTGATCCTCACAGCTGCAGGGACATGGTCACCATCCTCACTCCTGCCTCCTCTGACATCGGTGGGTGTTGCTCCTGCGTGCCTCCTGGTCAGCTCCGAGTGGCATAGACTCTGTCCCTTCTGCTTGCAGGTTCCTCACTTCCCAAATCCACCCTTGGATTCCACCGGACTCTTGCACGTTCTTTGCCAGCGGCATCATCCCTAAAGTCCTCCATTGTGGTCTACTGGTGGTTTCCGACGTCACTTCGCACCTATGCACCCGGCTTCCCTGGTGTAGGTATCGTGGTTCCTGGGGTATCCAGGGGTGGTGCGACTTTCCAACCTTCTGTCTTCCACGTGGTTTCTTCAGGGTCCACTGGGAAGGGTCTTTCTTCTTCAAAACTACAACCACGACTTTCCAGCTGACTGCCATTGGGCACATGGCTGTGTTTCCACTCTCCACACATCCTCCATACTTACCTTGGGTGGTCCCTTGTGCCCCTAGCTCTTATGAGTCTACTGCGTATTGTGCTTACTTATCTCTAGCAATTTAAGTATTCTTGTGTATTTGTGTTGATATCTCTGGGTAGGAGATATATCAATCTGCTAGTGAGTGTTTGTGTAATAAAGAGACATATTTTTATAACTACACTGTGTGGTTCTTTTTCATTTAACCTACTGCTTTAATCCCCTTCTGGAGTAAGCCTGACGGCTGCTCTCCACAGCTACCACTTAGAGAGCTTTCTAAGGTTGTCTAAGACCTCTTAAATCCCCATATGGTTGTCTGGATTAGTCCAGGGTGCTACACTTACATAAGTGAGCACCATATACCAAACAGCCTCCTACAGGTGTGAAATATGATGTTAAGTTAATTCATTTTATGAAGCGGAACTTCACCAGAGCTTTCTTGGCACTGGGAGCAATTATCAGACAACCAACAAACTGGCACTGCTAGCGAGGCTGTCGGAAGAGCCAGGTCTGGATGTTTCCTGAAAGATCCACGGTCAGGTAGCAGTCGTGGAAATAATCGTAGAGGGATCCGGATAGAGGGTGCTCTGTTTGAAAAAGGCTGCTTCCCCGTGCCTTTCTCCTGAATCTGAGTAAGGCTATCAGCTTAGATGATGAGGAGATAAGCTCCTTGGCAGGAGTGTACTTTTTAATCCTTTTAGATATAAAGTGAGAGCAGAAGCCAGAGAGAGCCTTAATGGTAAAGCAGCAAACTTACAATGGAGGCCCTCAATAGTGGTCTCACATGGGCCTCTCTTGAGAGTCTGTAGATAAGTCTGGCTGCTTGATTTGAAGTATCTGTAGTCCGGGGAGCAGCGTTTTGGGAAGAACAATGCAAACTGAATTTGCGTAATCCGGTCTGGGGTAAACTACGGCCACGACTGCTGATTTCAGAGCATCCTTCAAAAGTGTCTGGGTCCTGACGTTAATCTGGAAGAGTTTGACGACAGGTAGACTGGAGGGGTCTGAAATGGAGACCTCTCGAGGCGCAGGTGAGATAAGTAGGTTTATTTGCCAGGTATCTCAGATCCCCATGAGGGTCTCTTCTCCCCTCCAGCCTCCACCCACATTCCATCCAGCCCTCCACATTATATTGAAATGCAAGCACAATATTGGGCAACACCGAAGGGCACTCAGGTTTTGACTGTCGTTGTCTGCCAGAGATGAGGGCACCGGTGCGACAGTAAGAACCATAGGTATCATTAATATATAGTTTAAAAAACTGGGGAGTCAATGAAGATCCCTGTGGGACCCCGCAATTGTGCTGCAGGGGCCTTAAAGGCCCAGTGTAGACAGCTGGAGTACGGGTGGCCAAGAATGGTTTCATCCAGGCAGGAGCAGGGCCGTGTAGGTAAGCACCTTCCAAAGGGTTGATCAATAAATTATGATCAAACATGTGGAAAGCTGCAGAGAGGTCCAGCAGGATCAATACTGATGAGTCCTTTGTGGCCATGACAGCACATATCGTCGAGTACTGAAAGTGTGATGGCTTCAGTGCTATGCGCTGGGCAGAAGCCGGGTTGAAGAGGTGAAGGAGGGTGGTCTCCTGTCGACGGCGGCCTCGCGACTGTGCGACATGAGCTTCTGGAGTTTAGAAGGAAGTGACAATAGGGACATTGGGTGGTGATTCTGCATGAGTCAGGGGTCTTCTCCCTGTTTGTTTAGCAGGGGAATCACGACTGAATCTTTCAAAGAGTTCCGGACTCTCCTTCAAGAAAGGTATCCATTCAGGAAGGACCGCGTGGGGCTTAAGATTTTGGGTGACATTCATTTTAAGATACACGGTCCAATGGTGGTCCTGATTTCACCTTCAACAGCAAAGAGAGAAATCGATGCTCATGACTGTGAAACAATGCATGGAAGATAGTGAGATTTCTGTCTGTCAATATTGATAAATTAGCTATTGGAAATAAAAGTTTTTATATCTGAATTACCCTACCACAAAACTCTTGGGCTGGAGCGATGTCTTTTCTGCCCACATTTTATTTCCTCTTCAAAATCCCCCTGTTGGCCCCACCCCCTCCCCAAAAGACTGCCCACATGCCAATGCTGCACGCTTACTAGTCAAGCCCTAAGCTCCGGCTAGCCAGTGGGGTCCCCAAAGTGGCCACAGTGGAGTACCCACATTGACTGGACTGCGGGAGAACAGCGTGATTGGCGGTGGGCTAACAGAACCTTTTTATGTAGATCACTCGTGATGTCAGCTGCCGAATCTTTGTGCTAAGTCCATGTAGTTCATCGATAACAGAACTCTGGCTTCCGTCCGAGCGCGTGGTACCAATGTGATAATAATGATCGGCGGACCTCTTTATTTGATGGATTCTGAAGTGAGGGCATACCACTCGCTCCTTAGAGGGGCAACCTCGGGAGTATGGACTGGAGTTACACTCTGTCTGGGAGCGACCTCGCGCCATCTGTCTGGAGAAGGCTTGACGGATCCCCCAGAGAGCCAGGGAAGAAAGAGAGACTGAGCTTTGCTTTGGAAACAGCAGTGTCCACCGTGCAAGGCCACCAGGAAACACATGCCATCTCACAATTGAAACTGGTGGGTGCTCCCTACGGCCTGCAGGAGCTGAAGAAAAGCTTTACATGCATTCTGAAGAGCACGCAGTGCGTGCATGCGGCGCTGATACTTTCATTCACGAGCACGCACGCCCATCTTTTACATTCTGAACAAACTCGGCATTCTAAATCATGTTCTACAATATCAAAAGAACTCTAGCAGATGTGTATTACTTGAAAAGGCTCTTTTCATAAATTGAAAAATATTTTAAAATGTTGTGTTCAGCTCTTTTCGGATTAACTATTGATCCGAACAGACACATCTTTTTGCAGTACAGCTAATTAACACCCCTTAGAATAAACAGATTAAATTATCCCATTGATTTTTTTCTGGATTTATTACAGAAAGCCTGAAAGTGGTTCTCGTGATCTGACTGAGCCACACCCACAGCAGGCCTTATCAGTCTGATAATGCACTCTCATGGAATTCATTCCGAAATATCCTGCTATGTACCAGCTAGTGCCATCACGCATCCTCCCCGGACAGCTGAGAGATATGGAGTGGGTGTGGTCTTGGTACCACATTCCCAATACTTTCTACATGAAGTTAATTCTGAAATGTGTGGGTGGTGGTAAGTCATTTAGGCTTGGGTGGAATTAAAATGTTATGGCAAGCCAGCAGGCTAGCATTATGCATAATTTCCTACACTTACTACAGAGCAGCAATTTAAAGACCAATGGAATGTAGAACTTTCAGTGAACAGACAATAAAAACAGACCGGGGCGGGTCCCTCATAAGCCCCGCCTCCTCTGTTTACTTCCTCTTCCTTTGCTGTTCTGCACATGACAAATATACACTTAGCGTCGCCGCGACTGTCATGGTTTCTAGTGATTTATGTTTATGGGTGGAATTTGCGTAGTCGCGCTACGCAAAGCTCCGTGAAATGGTAAAAAATCCCCACGAGCACGCAAAAGTTCAGTGAACATGCAGAATTGCTTGTTCTGCCCGTTCGCGATGCTTTTTTCTTGTTCGCGACGCTGTTTGCGTTCTCGGGGAGAAATATCTTGCAAACACGCATTTTGAAAGCGCAAAGAAGCAAAAAATTCCGCGAAGCCGCGGATCGCAGAATTTTTGGCAATTACGCATCTCTGCAGAACGCGAAATTACCCAAATTCTGCAAATTCCTCAAGCGGAACAGAATTTACCGCCCAGGCCTACTCTGTATATGTTTAGTGATGTTACGTAAAACGCCAACTTTATCGGTTTCTAAGACATTCTAAGGTGTTTTTATTAGGCTGCATTACGGCTTGTTAAGTTTTTCAGGCACCATTTAAGTGAAAAGCCCGCAGATTCAGAATGAATATATTTATTTTTTAGGAATAATAATTTACCTGGGATTTTAACGTGTGGTTCCTTAAGAAGAAGATTTAAATATGCTTTTTTGGAACAGCCTTTGGTGGTGCAAGGTTCACCTTGAGTTGGGAGCGCGCGAGGTCGTACGCTGTAATAGACTAGCCGCTTCGAGTCGGGCAGCACCACCGAAGAAAGCCATGAGTTACATTTTGATGAAGGGATACACGCGGATGCATCCATTTTATGCCAAGGCGACCATGTGCAGCGGATCTTGTTCTCCTCTATGTGTCACTTCACAGTTTATTCACTCGCGTCAGCTGTGGCCGTAGGCGGCGCAGTTTTCGAGTTTCAAGGAAGCAGGAAAGAGTTGTTTAAATATTTTATAGAGCTAAACATAGTTGAATTTTGATATCAGGGTAGTTTGTCTTGGCCAGTTATTCATCATAAGTGCCCACATTGACCACATTAACATTGTTCATTTGTTTGTGAGCCGTGGTCTAAAGGACAAACACCAGTATGTTGGAGGACGATTGTCTTATTTCAGGAAAAGAGGTACCGGAGGAAATGATGTAGAGACTAATCTGCAAAGAGGTTAAAGAATCAGTACAAGATGTGTTAAAGACTCTTTTTGAAAGTCAAAGAAAGGAGACTATTGAAGAAGGTGAGGAGTTCTGGTCCTTCTCAGGTGAGGAGGATACGTTACACGAGGTTTCTGGGAGAAAGTGTTCAGGAAATAGGAAACATCTGGAAGATCCTGATGGAAAAGAGATCTAAAGGGGCTTATTTACAAGCCATTTGTGCCACCGGTGAGTATCTTTAAATATGGGAAAAAATGACGCACAGGCGGCACAAGGGGCTTGTAAATAAGCCCCAGAGGTGTTAACAACTCAATGGAAATGGATGTCCGAAGCGACACACAAAGGGGCAGGATAACACTGCCCAAGGCGTGCTTTGAATTCAGAGGTGGATGAATATGTTTTAGATTAGAACTCAGAAGAATGCTGGTATGAATTTGGTGATACTGAGGAAGTGAAGTCACAGGTGCTGATGGTCGTAAAAGGTCCTTTCGTACGGCATTTGTTTGATCCAAAGAATATAAGGCACTATGACATTGTAGGATGGTGGCCATTGGATGAAGTTGAGGACTACATCCAATATTGAATTAGAAGATCTTTGGAACAGAAGAGAGGGGTGTGAGGAAGGCAGAATTGTGATTCTCTGTGATAAGAGACATAGGGGCATATTATCAAGAAAAGGCGTTAAAATTATCGCTGCTTTAGCGGCAGAAAACCGCTGCTAAAGCGGCGATAATGGGCTTGATAATATGCCCGTGAGAATTCCCATAGAAGCCCATGTTCTGGTGTCCACATGGGCTTCTATTGGAATTCTCTGCGGCATATTATCAATCCCATTATCGCCGCTTTAGCGGCAGTTTTCTGCCGCTAAAGCGGCAATAATTTTAACGCCGTGCTTGATAATATGCCCCCAAGAGTTTATGACTCCAAATTTAGATCCAGAGTTAGTAACATATATTTTTTAACTAGGAAGGGAGCAGAGACCATATAGCGGAGAATAATTACATCTGGAACTATTAAGAGGGTGGTCTCAGAGAGCGATATGGGTCTAAGGGAACGCCAATGCCGACCTTAATGCAGAGAGGCGGAAGGTAGTACTTTTAAGGATAAGTCCAAACTTGGGCAATTTTGCCAAGAAAGAGTTGAGTGAGGAGACAAATGGCCCATTGCTTGGAGAAGAGACGGTGAAATCCCTTGAAAATAAGTAGCAATGTTTCCAACTCTTGATAAAGCCCAAAGTTTGATGAGGCAGGTCTTCGATGACTGTAGTTCTTAATAGTAGGGCTGGGAGGAGAGAGCAACCTTTCAGCCATTAAGACTATAAGTCCCAGTAAATGGCAGAGGGAGAGGCTCTTACAGAGGCATCGGGAACCTTCCAGGTTTTTTTCCACAAAGAGGCAGAGGAGGAAGGAGTAAAGACTCAGCATTTGAGGACAACAGACTGATATAGGACATGGTGAGTATGGAGACCTGTTGGAACTGGAACTTTCTGGTTGGTTGAGGCGGGGCCAAGCAAGGCGGAACCTACCACTCCCATCAGGGGCGGGTGATTACACACATTGCATAACCTGAGCTCACCCTTGGGTAGCGTGGCACTGAGCAGTCTGGCTTATAACAGAGGCAATGTGCAAAGCATTGGCACAACACTCACGATAAATACACTGAGCATCACAAAAGAGGATTGTATTCAACACACACATTAATTAACACAACATGAACATCATGTATTTCTGGGTTTAATCACAGTTGGAAATATTACTAGCCGTACTAGGCCCAGCCATGTTAAAATGACTGCATTAGTATGCACATATGTGAAAGATCCTACTTTACCCCCCAGCTCCCTCATGTGAGGTGTGAGAGTATTTGGGTGGGTCTGTGAATGGGTGTGTGATTGTCTCTCTACGTCAGTGAATGGGTGTATGAGTGTCTTTGTAGGTCAGTGAGTGGCTGAGTGAGTATCTGTGTGGGTCTGTGAGAGGCTGGGTGGGTGTCTGTGTGGGTCTTTGAGTGGATGTGTGAGTGTTTGAGTGGGTCTGTGAGTGGGTGTGCAAGTGGGTCCGAGAGTGGGTGTGTGCATGTATGTGTGGGTCTATGAGTGGGTGTGTGAGTGCCTGAGTGGGTCTGTGAGTGGGTTTGAGAGTGTCTCAGTAGGTCTGATAATGGGTGCCTGACTGTGCGGGTCAGTGAGTGCGTATGTGAGTTTCTGTGTGGGTGTGTGAGTGTCTAGGTCTGTGAGTGGGAATGCAAGTGTCTCTATAGGTCTGTGAGTAGGCGTGTGAGTGTTTCTGTGGGTCTGTGGGTTGGAAGGTTTGTGAGTGTCTGTGAATGGGTGTTTGAGTGCCTGAGTGGATCTGTAAGTGGGGTTGTGAGTGTCTGTGTGGGTTTGTGAGTGGGTATTTAGGTGTCTATGTAAGTCTATGATTGTGTGGTTGAGTCTTTGAGTGGGTCTGTGAGTGGGTGTGTGAGTAGGTATGTGAGTGGGTGTCTGAGTGTCTGTGTGGGTCTGTAAGTGGGGGTGTGAGTGTCTGTGTGGGTATCTAAGTGTCTATGTGAGTCTATGAGTGGGTGGTTGAGTGTTTGAGTGGGTCTGTGAGTGGGTGTGTGAGTAGGTCTGTGAGTGGGTGTCTGAGTCTCTCTTTAGGTCTGTGAGTGGGTGTGTCAGTGTCTGTGTGGGTCTGTGAATGGATGGGTGTGTGATTGTCTGTGTAAGACTGTGAATGGGTATGTGAGTGCCTGAGTGGGTCTGTGAGTGGGTGTGTTACTGTCTGAGTGGGTCTGTGAATGGGTTAGAGAGTGTCTTAGGTGGTCTGTGAGAGGGTGTCTGAGTGTTTGTGTGGGTCTGTGATTGGGTGTGTGAGTGTCTGTGAGTGGGTGTGTGAGTGTCTGTGTGGGTCTGTGAGTGGGTGGGTGTGTTAGTGCTGGGTGGGTCTGTGAGTGGGTACATAACTGTCTAAGTGGGTCTGTGAGTGGGTTTGAGAGTGTCTCAGAGGGTCTGTGAGTGGGTGTCTGAGTGTCTATGTGGGTCTGTGATTGGGTATGCGATTGGCGGTGTGGGTATGTGAGTGGATGCATAAGTGTCTGAGTGGGTTTGTGGATGGATGTGTAAGTGTCTGAGTGGCTCTGTGAGTGGGTGTATGTGTCTGAGTGGGTCTGTCAGTGGGTGAGAGTGTCTGAGTGGTTGTGTGAGTGGGTGTTTGAGTGTGTAAGTGGGTGTTTGAGTGTCTGTGTTGGTCTGTGAGTGTCTTTCTGGGTGTGTGAGTGTTTCTCTGGGTCTGTGAGTGGGTGTGTGAGTGTCTCTCTGAGTCTGTGAGTGGGTGTCTGACTTTCGGAGCACCACGATGGATGCACAGATTTTGCACGTGGAAAAACACCACATTTTTAGCCAATTTCTTGCCTAACATACCTACTTTTGCCACCTCTGTTACAGAAACATGGGGTCAGGGAACCTCTATCCTAATCCCGTCATATGTTTTGCACCCTACATTTTAACAGTACCAGGGACCGCTTCCTGATATGTAAAATGGCAGGTGCAACTTTTTTCTCAGGTTGCAACCAGCTAAACAGGGCCTTGCTGTGATTCACAGATCCTCTGTGGGTAGATCCACGTCCATAGATAGCTACATTTCTTTTCCTTTAATATCTTAAAAACTACTGAACAGATTTACAACAAACCACAAAAAGGCTCTTTCTGGACCAAGAGCTACCTTTCTGCCAAATTTGGTGTAATTCCGTCCAGCGGTTCAGGCTGTAGTCGTGTTCAAAATCACTATCAGAAATTGCATGGGGAAAACTCATTTTGGGATTCCTGCTTTTTCTCATCCCCGCTTGACGTGTCAATCCGAAACTTTCAATAGAGCAGCTGAAGTGAGTGTCAATCTCGTTTGAGAAATTTCATGAGGATCCGTCAAAATGCGCCAAAATATAAATATACATATACCATACTTTACTTCTGAGTTCACTGGCTGATCAATGAATGCCATCATACTCTCAAACTCAAGGACAGACAGGAGCAGAGTACATCAGTACACCACGCAATTATAAATAAACATAGACACAGAAAAACACACGCCTTCTTTTGTTTCATTTTTTTTTTATTTTGTATTTGACCACATTTTTTTATAGAACTTTAACTAGACATTTCCTTTATAAGAACAATCAAAACTGTAAAACAGGTGGAAGACCACAGAGAGGGATTCTTTAAAAAGTTAACAGTAGCAGAACTGAGGTTTGGTTACTTGAAGGAAGGGCCTCCTGAAAATTAAGAGAGAAAAAAGAAAGAGGACATGCAGAAGTGGGGAGTTAGGAGAGTGCTGGAGGGGGCACTAAAAAGAACCCAGCATATAATGCCAAATACCTTAATGATAAAACCTAGCGAGGGTCTTCTGTGGGGAGGGTCAGTTCTCCAATCTGAGTGTTCAATAGTTTACTTCCTTTCTATAGAAGCACACACAGGACTCTTAAAGGACTGGTCCCTCCAGAACTTCATCCTATACAGCCTCAAAGTGTATAGAAGAAACCAAATGACAGGATATCACACAGCACCCGCCTGCACATGCATACAAACACACAGGGAATCCCATCGAACAGAGATATCACACACACACACACCAAAAAAACATCCTCCTGCGCAAGCGTACAAAAACACAAGGAATCCAATTGAACAGAGACATCATACACACACACAAACGCACACACACATTAGCCACCCTCCTCCGCATGGATTTAGTTTTGGCTTTCAAGGCCCTTCACAACACAGGTGCTACCTACAAAAGAAACAGATTCCGCACTTTGCCCCTCTAAGGACCTTGAGATCCTCTGTCCAGCGTCTGTCTACCATTCCAAAGTTTTACGCTCACGCATGGATGGTTGCTCTTTTCCAGTGGTGGCCTCGCAGTTATGGAATAGCCTGCCTCCTTCTTTAAGACAGGCGCAGGATCTCCTTGCTTTCAGAAAAACATTTAAAACCTGGCTTTTCCAACTTTAAATGAGGTCTACCTGTTTGTCTGCGCACAGTCTCAGGGTCCTTCCAGCACCGGGACACTCTGTGGAGTAGTCGTGCGCTTTATAAGTGCCCAGTAACATAATATAACATGGATGCAAACACACAAGGAGTCCAATCGAACAGAGACATCATTCACACACATACATAAACCATCCTACTCCACATGCGTAGAAACATACACAATCGAGCAGAGTCATCACACTTTCACACACACACAAACCACCCTCCTGCCCATGTTACACACATACACAAGGATTCCAATCAACTAGATACCTCACACACACAAATCACCCTCCTGTGCATGCGTACAAACACACAAGGAATCCAGTCGAACAGTAACATCACACACAAACCACCCTCCTGCAAATGCGTACAAACATGCACAAGGAATCCAACTGAACAGACATCACACACACACCCTCCTGAGCCTGCATACAAGCATACCATAAATCCAACTGAAAGGCGACATCACACAAACATATACACAAATCACCTTCTTGTGCATGCGTACACACACAGTGAATCCAATTGAACAGACACATACACTCCAGCCACCATCCTGCACATGTATACACACACAGGGAATCCAATCGAACAGAGACATAACACACACACACCACCCTCCTGTGCATGGGTGCAAACATACACAAGGAATCTAATCAAACAGAGACACATGCATATTGTACATACCTTCATTGGATAGTACTGGCACCCTTCCGCACAGCTGGCACTCCTCAGTATGATGTATATACTACTATTGGACAATACTGGCACTGCTCAGTAGGACTGTACATACTTCATTGCGTGCATTCTATGCAGCGTGAAATATACACTTTTTTAACCTCTTTTTTTTTTTAACTACTGAACGAGCTAATACCAAATCGCAAAAACCATCCTTTCTGGACCACAATCTAGCTGTCTGCCAAGTTTGATTGAATTCCGTGCAGCCACATTTGCGGTATCGCTGTTCAATTTTTCCAATGGGAAAATGCACGGGGAAATCATGTTTTAGGACCCTCCTTTTTCTCTGCTCCAGCTTGACAGATCACCTCACAGGAGGAAGCTGAGGTAGATGACACTTGTTTTGGAAAGTTTTGATAAGATTCAAGAAACTGTGCAAAATTACTAACAAACAAAAAAATCCCTTTTCAAAGGAAACGCTGTCCTAACTATAACTACCCAGTGGCGACCACCACCGCAAAATATATATATAGAGACAGTCCAGTTATTTCTTTCTGACTCTAATAAACTGAAAACTTTTGAAATCACGAAGATAAAAACGTTTTCCATCGCTAAGCCACTCAAAAAGGAGAGAACCGAGACAGTGGAAGAAAACAGCTTCGAAACCAATATAATGAACGGATCAGAGCTGGGAAGGGTGAAGAACAGAGCACATTTCCGAGAATTTGTTGCGCTCCCTGTTCATGTGATGGCCTGCGGAGCTCACATTAACACTTCTGACATCCACAGCACCTCCCCTGAGCGTCTCATCATGACCAGAGGCTGAGGCGGTAGTCATGGCAACCAGTGCAGGGATACCCTTTGGAAGAGGCAGCTGTACATTCAGCAGGGCTGCTCGGCTCTCTATCCGCTCTGATTTTAATATAACTCGCTCGCACTAAATATTTATGTCTCCCAGTGTTTAAGCAAAACCTGCAAAGTTCGTCAAAACCCGGCCTGGCTCGTAAATCCCATTTCAGAAGTTTCATATTTCTCCCCAAAATGGCGTCTATAGGGCATTACGGACTACGTCACCGCTGTCTGCACTGCCAGCTGCAGACCCCCACACCCCATTGAAATGAGGCGTCAGGGCTTTCTGTCTGAGGTCGAGAAGGAAGGAGCCTGCAGAGGTAGGGGTTAAAAGCACCCAGCGCCCGGGGTCACAAGGCACATTCATGGCGCTATATTAAAGTGATAATAGACCCCCACATTGCAACTAACAGGCTTTACATATGACCACTGGCTTCCCCCGGAGGGAGTGGGGGTCGAAAAATATCACTTTGGCCTCAGGTTCTGTGGCCCATTGACGTTTCCACAGGGTGGCACATAGTTGGCTACCTAAATCACAAGAGATTGTAACCTGTACATGCCACTTCTGCTCTACGTCGCAAGATGTCGCTGATCTCAAACTGTGACACAAAGGATGCTGGGTAATCTCAACCCTGATACTTTTAAAAGCACCTGGGAGAAAAGCACTAGTATCTTTAGGGGAACAGCTATGGGCACAGTGTTCACTACCGAATCCTAACGGATAAGCACATATTATTCACTAATAAGTTGAGCACGGGTACGGGCACACTATTCACTGATTGTTTGTGTATGGGTCTGGGCACGAATACCTAGGGTCTGGTTATGTATGCAGTATTTACAAATGAGCTATGTGTGGATAAGTACACAATATTCACAAATGGGTTCGGAGCAGTTATGTGCACAGTATTCACAAATGAGCTGTATGTGGATAAGTGCACAGCACTGACAAATGAGCTGTGTGTGGATAAGTGCACAGTATTGACAAATGAGCAGTGTGTGAATAAGTGAACAGCATTGACAAATGAGCTGTGTGTGGATAAGTGCACAGTATTGACAAATAAGCAGTTTGTGGATCGGTGCACAGTACTGACAAATGATCTGTGTGTGGATAAGTGCACAGTACTCACAAATGGATGGGGCATGTTTATGTACACAGTATTCACAAGTGAGCTGTGTGGAGATACGTGCATAGTACACACAAAAGGATGGGGTGTGTTCATGCACACAGTATTTAAAAGCAAACTGTGTAGATAAGTGCACAGTACTCACAAATGGATGGGGCGTGTTTATGCACACAGTATTCACAAGTAAGCTGTGTGTAGATAAGTGCACACTACTCACAAATGCATGGATCGTGCTTATGTACACAGTATTCACAAGTGAGCTGTGTGTAAATAAGTGCATAGTACTCACAAATGGATGGGCGTGTTTATGTACATAGTGTTCACAGGTGAGCTATGTGTACATAAGTGCACAGTACTCACAAATGCATGGGATGTGTTTATGCCCACAGTATTCACAAGTGAACTGTGTAGATAAGTGCAAGGTACTCGCAAATGGATAGGGGGTGTTTATGCACACAGCATTCACAAGTGAGCTGTGTGTAGATAAGTGCACAGTACTCACAAATGGAGGGGCGTGCTTATGCACACAGTATTTACAAGTGAGCTGTGTAGTTAAGTGCACAGTACTCACAAATGGATGGGGCATGTTTATGCACACAGTATTCACAAGTGTGCTGTGTGCAGATAAGTGAACAGTACTCAAAAATGGATGGGTTTTGCTTATGTACACAGTATTCACAAGTGAGCTGTGTGTAGATAAGTGCATAGCACTCACACATGGATGGGGCGTGTTCATGCTCACAGTATTCACAAGTAAGCTGTGTGTAGATAAGCGCACAGTACTCACAAATGGATAGGGCGTGTTCATGCACACAGTATTTACAATTGAGCTGTGTAGATAAGTGCAACAGTATTCACAAGTGAGCTGTGTGTAGCTAAGTGCACAGTACTCAGAAATGGATGGGGCATGTTTATGCGCACAGTGTTCACAAAAAGCTGTGTGTAGCTAAGTGCACAGTACTCACAAATGGATGGGGTGTGCTTATGTACACAGTATTTACAAGTGAGCTGTGTGTAGATAAGTGCACAGTGCTCACAAATGGATGGGGCATGCTTATGTACACAGTATTTACAAGTGAGCTGTGTGTAGATAAGTGCACAGTGCTCACAAATGGATGGGGCGTGCTTACGTACACAGTATTTACAAGTGAGCCGTGTGTAGATAAGTGCACAGTGCTCACAAATAGATGGAGCGTGCTTATGTACACAGTATTTACAAGTGAGCTGTGTGTAGATAAGTGCACAGTGCTCACAAATGGATGGGGCGTGCTTACGTACACAGTATTTACAAATGAGCCGTGTGTAGATAAGTGCACAGTGCTCACAAATGGATGGGGCGTGCTTACGTACACAGTATTTACAAGTGAGCCGTGTGTAGATAAGTGCACAGTGCTCACAAATGGATGGGGCGTGCTTACGTACACAGTATTTACAAGTGAGCCGTGTGTAGATAAGTGCACAGTGCTCACAAATGGATGGGGCGTGCTTACGTACAAAGTATTTACAAGTGAGCTGTGTGTAGATAAGTGCACAGTGCTCACAAATGGATGGGGCATGCTTACATACACAGTATTTACAAGTGAGCTGTGTGTAGATAAGTGCACAGTGCTCACAAATGGATGGGGCGTGTTTACGTACACAGTATTTACAAGTGAGCTGTGTGTAGATAAGTGCACAGTGCTCACAAATGGATGGGGCGTGTTTACGTACACAGTATTTACAAGTGAGCTGTGTGTAGATAAGTGCACAGTGCTCACAAATGGATGGGGCGTGTTTACGTACACAGTATTTACAAGTGAGCTGTGTGTAGATAAGTGCACAGTGCTCACAAATGGATGGGGCGTGTTTACGTACACAGTATTTACAAGTGAGCTGTGTGTAGATAAGTGCACAGTGCTCACAAATGGATGGGGCGTGCTTACGTACACAGTATTTACAAGTGAGCCGTGTGTAGATAAGTGCACAGTGCTCACAAATGGATGGGGCGTGCTTACGTACACAGTATTTACAAATGAGCCGTGTGTAGATAAGTGCACAGTGCTCACAAATGGATGGGGCGTGCTTACGTACACAGTATTTGCAAATGAGCCGTGTGTAGATAAGTGCACAGTGCTCACAAATGGATGAGGCGTGCTTACGTACACAGTATTTACAAATGAGCCGTGTGTAGATAAGTGCACAGTGCTCACAAATGGATGGGGCGTGCTTACGTACACAGTATTTACAAGTGAGCCGTGTGTAGATAAGTGCACAGTGCTCACAAATGGATGGGGCGTGCTTACATACACAGTATTTACAAGTGAGCCGTGTGTAGATAAGTGCACAGTGCTCACAAATGGATGGGGCGTGCTTACGTACACAGTATTTACAAATGAGCCGTGTGTAGATAAGTGCACAGTGCTCACAAATGGATGGGGCGTGCTTACGTACACAGTATGTACAAATGAGCTGTGTGTAGATAAGTGCACAGTGCTCACAAATGGATGGGGCGTGCTTATGTACACAGTATTCACAAGTGAGCTGTGTGTAGTGTCCAAAGCTAACACACTCTGGTCCTCCATTCCAGATTATTGTAGGCTCACGCTGAAAATAGATTTTCCCAATGACCCGCTCCTGGTAATAATCCGTTTCTCTCATGATCTAAACTTAAGATCGGATCATAGGAAAAAACTTTTTTTGATCACTCTTATTGCGAGATCTATAATTTTGCAGAATTAGAAAACTGAGCTAATACCCACATTCGAACACTGGTGTGACAAAATGTTAAGAGTAAAGGGTCTAGGACGACTCTATGCGCTGAGCTCAGCTCATATGGACTCTATGTGCTGAGCTTAGGCTCGTATGGCCTCTATGCGCTGAGGCCAGGCTCGTATGGACTCTATGCGCTGAACTCAGGCTCGTATGGACTTTATGCGCTGAATTCAGGCTCGTATGGACTCTACGTGGTGAACTCAGGCTCGAACGGGCTCTATGCGCTGAGCTTAGGTTCGTATGGGCTCTATGCACTGAGCTCAGGCTCGTATGGCCTCTATGCGCTGAGGCCAGGCTCGCATGGACTATATGCGCTGAACTCAGGCTCGTATGGACTCTATGTGCTGAGCTCAGGCTCGTATGGCCTCTATTCGCTGAGGCCAGGCTCGTATGGACTCTATGCGCTGAACTCAGGCTCGTATGGACTCTATGTGCTGAACTCAGGCTCGTATGGGCTCTATGCGCTGAGCTTAGGTTCGTATGGGCTCTATGCACTGAGCTCAGGCTCGTATGGGCTCTATGCGCTGAGGCCAGGCTCGTATGGACTATATGTGCTGAACTCAGGTTCGTATGGACTCAACGTGCTGAACTCAGGCTCGTAAGGGCTCTATGCGCTGAGCTTAGGTTCGTATGGGCTCTATGCACTGAGCTCCGGCTCGTATGGGCTCTATGCGCTGAGGCCAGGCTCGTATGGACTATATGCGCTGAACTCAGGCTCGTATGGACTCTACGTGCTGAACTCAGGCTCGTAAGGGCTCTGTGCGCTGAGCTCAGGTTCGTATGGGCTCTATGCACTGAGCTCATGCTCGTAGGGCTCTATGCGCTGAGGCCAGGTTCGTATGGACTCTATGCGCTGAACTCAGGCTCGTATGGACTCTACGTGCTGAACTCAGGCTCGTATGGGCTCTATGCGCTGAGCTCAGGTTCGTATGGGCTCTATGCACTGAGCTCAGGCTCGTATGGGCTCTATGCACTGAGCTCAGGCTCGTATGGGCTCTATGCGATGAGGCCAGGCTTGTATGGACTCTATGCGCAGAGCCAGGCTCGTATGGACTCTGTGCGCTGAGCTTAGGCTCGTATGGACTCTATGCATTGAGCTCAGGCTCGTATGGACTCTAAGCGCTGAGACCGGGCTCGTATGGACTCTATGCACTGAGGCCCGACTCGTATGGACTCTATGCACTGAAGTCAGTCTCGTATGGACTCTATGCACTGAGGCCTGGCTCATATAGACTCTATGCGCTGAGGCCAGACTCGTATGGACTCTATGCGCTGAGCTCTGGCTCGTATGGATTCTGTGCACTGAGCGCAGGCTCCAATGGACTCTTTGCGCGAGCTAAGGTTCATATGGACTCTATCGCTGAGCTCGGGCTCGTATGGACTCTATGCGCTGAGGCCAGTCTCATATGGACTCTATGCGCTGAGTCCAGACTCGTATGGACTTTATGCTCAGAGCTAAGGTTTGTATGGACTCTATGCACCGAGTTCAGACTTGTATGGACTCTGAGCTGAGGTCAGGCTCATATGGCCTCTATGAGCTGAGGTCGGGCTCGTATGGACTGTATGCGCTGAGCTCAGTCTCGTATGGACTCCATGCGCTGAGCTCAGTCTCGTATGGACTCCATGCGCTGAGCTCAGTCTCGTATGGACTCCATGCGCTGAGTCCGAGCTTGTATGGACTCCATGCGCTGAGTCCGGGCTCGTATGGACTCTATGCGCTGAGCTCAATCTCGTATGGACTTCATGCGTTGAGTCCAGGCTCGTATGGACTCCATGCGCTGAGTCCGGGCTCGTATGGACTCCATGCGCTGAGTCCGGGCTCGTATGGACTCTATGCGCTGAGCTCAATCTCGTATGGACTTCATGCACTGAGTCCAGGCTCGTATGGACTCCATGCGCTGAGTCCGGGCTCGTATGGACTCCATGCGCTGAGTCCGGGCTCGTATGGACTCTATGCGCTGAGCTCAGTCTCGTATGGACTCCATGCGCTGAGTCCAGGCTCGTATGGACTCTGCGCTGCGGTCGGGCTCATATAGGAACCTTTTGAGTCTGCGGAAGGGCATAGAGTAAACTATTGATTTGATGGAAAATTCACTGGAAGGAATCTTCAACTGGTTAGCAGGACTCTATTATTAATTTATTACTACATATTTTTAACTACTACCGGGAATGACGAATGCGCATTCTGCAATGTTTTAAAATATTCTGTATTATGCTCTGATAAAGAAATGTTTGTAGAAATATGCTCTTATACCATGAGACAAATTTAAGCCTAATGGCTGTTTCTTTTTTGTTATTTATATAAATTCTTCCAAAATTATAGATATATAATACACTAAAGTGAGCTGTGTGTGAACAAATGCACAATATTCAAAAATGGACTCGGTCTAGTTATGGGCACATTATTCACAAATGGAAATTATGTGTGTGAATATGTGCACAGTAGTCACAAATGACCTGCGTGTGGATAAGTGCACGGCATTCATTTATGGATGTGGTGTGTTTATGTGCACAGGATTCACATGTGAACTATGCGTGAATAAGTGCACAGTTATTCACAAATGGCCGCTGAATTTACGTGCACAACATTCAGAAATAAATGGTGCTTGGAAGTGGGCACGTAGCGCTATGTACTCATCACTAAAGAGTTATCGGTTACTTCACCCCACGTGATTGACTCCACCCTATCACTAGCAGCCTTTGAACAGATT
Source organism: Triturus cristatus (assembly GCF_964204655.1). NCBI lineage: Eukaryota > Metazoa > Chordata > Amphibia > Caudata > Salamandridae > Triturus > Triturus cristatus. The sequence continues at coordinate 31,189,726 of NC_140594.1, read as the reverse complement.
GCCAATGTGGCTCTACGACCTGGTTTAGTGTTTGCAGATGCATTCTGGGTAGTTTCAGCATTGCGTGCCCTATGCTCTCAGTGTAGACTGACTCCTCTCTTTGGAATGAGCTTAGAGTGAGTGACGGAGGCGCTTCTTAACGCACGTTGAGCCAAGGCATCAGAGCGCTAGGTCCGGAAGAGAGCCACCAGCGGGTGAAAGATTAACGGAACGTCCTGAATCTTTTCCAAAAGCTCCATGTTTATTGATCTTATGACTGGAAATCGATAAATGATTCCAGGGTTGTGGGACAACAACTAAAAATACCCTTCCCCAAAGAAATGCTAATGAGTGGCGCTGCTCAGCGTGCACGCGGCCTTGTGGAACACAGCGATGGATTCCAAGGAAAACAACTCATTGAAGGCCGGGTGGATCAACACAGCGCCTTGAACTGGATCAACACAGCGCCTTGAACTGGATCAACACAGCGCCTTGAACTGGATCAACACAGCGCCTTGAACTGGATCAACACAGCGCCTTGAACTGGATCAACACAGCGCCTTGAACTGGATCAACACAGCGCCTTGAAGTGGATCAACACAGCGCCTTGAACTGGATCAACACAGCGCCTTGAACTGGATCAGCACAGCGCCTTGAACTGGATCAACACAGCGCCTTGAAGTGGATCTGTTGAACTTCTGGGAGCCAGTGAAGAGCCCACGGATCTTCAAAGACATGGAGCCGTGGCCCGTGGGTCAAACGTACGCGATACGTGGACCTGAGACTCGCCTAAATGACATCTTTTGGGACACCTGCTGTCTCTGGCTCACACCAGCCGACACCCCGCAACACAAGCAGCGAGTGCAGGCTGGAAAGAACCCCCGCTAAGGCCTGGAGCCCTCAGTGGCTGAAGCGCGAAAGTAAGAACTTTCCAACAGCTTCAGGTGATAAACACCTAGGGGCTTATTTACAAGCCCCTTGCGCCAGCCGTACGTCACTCTTCCCATGTTAAAAATGACGCAAAAGTGGCGCAAGGGGCTTGTAAATAAGCCCCCTGATCCCCACGGGCAGCTCTTTATTGAAATAGACTCAAGGGGGCTTATTTATGAGCCCTTGAGTCACTTTTGTGCCGCCGGTGCATCTAGGTAGATGCGTCACTTTGTAAATCCCTGCGCCACATTATACCTGCGCCAGGTATAATGTATGCAGGGGGGCGTTCCAACGCAAGAAAGGGTCTATAAGATTTCACTGCGCCACTTCTAGGACGCAAATGCGTCAATATCTTACGCCTTGCTCACAGCAGGCATAGGACTGACGCATGCACCTTTAACATGGGACTGGCCCATGTGTAATGACCCATTGTTGGAGTTGCGTCACTTTTGTGACACACTCCAGCAGTGCATCATTTTTGCACCTACAGATACATCAGAAATACTGACTTATCTGCAACTCCTTGCGACATGATGCGTCATACTGTAAATATGATGCATGGTTGGTATCGCAAAGAGGGCGCAATGAAAAGTGACGCATCGCTGTTTTCTCGCAGCGATACAACACTTTTCATAAATGAGGCCCAAGGTTTTTAACCTTGAAATCTCTTGAAGATGAAAGTCTCCACCACCCCGGTGAGTGTTCAGAATCCCACGAGCTGCCTTGTCCAAGATTCAAGACTCTGAGCCTGATCTAGATCTTGGCGGTCTTACCCCCACCCTTCCGCAGCGGACCCAAGTACTCTGTCGCGCTGGCAGGCTTTGGCCCGCCATATTTAGATGCATTCATGATACACAGAAGCCTGCCGCCCGGCGGTCTTCTGTGCTGGCGAACTGCCTGCCCTCACCATCTGGACGGCGGGGTCCCACCAAGCAAATTTGGATGTTTCTGTTGGGCTGGCGGTGTCCCGTCAGCGGAGTACTGATGGGCGTGTTGTATTCCTTTAAGTTCATGGAACACTGGGGTTCCTTGGCAACCATCTGTCGGATTGTATACAGAGGAGTTGCTGTTGGATTGGAGAGCAGTTGTGTCCCAGGGGTCTGTTCCTTACCACTTAATAAAACTGGTGACTTTATGAAGAGTACGCGTCCTTCTTCACAAAACTGGCGACGAGCGAGGAAGCTACCCTACAAAGTGAATACTTTTGATGGCTGTGGTGGAACTCATTAAAGACTGTAAGTGACCCTTGGATCATTCGTTTCTTCAGTGACATTGATTGCTCATCTAGATATATTTTTTTTCTCAAACATTGTGGTGCTCAAGCATCGTGATTTTTCTCCTCTCTCTCTTCACCACATAACCTTGATCTGCGATGGAACTGTGCTGGGTGTGATACGGAAAATCTCCGCTTTAGTTTCATGCTTTATTGTTGGGGGAATTGGACCTTACTACCTTGCTATCGTGTGCATTTCTACCTTTGACTTTGGGGTTTCCCTGCAAGTATACATGGCGCAGCATGGTTGGTGAAAGTTGGACACGACTCTCGACCTTAAATTTTGATATCTGATAGTTTCCGTCGTGTTCTCTGTGGCAGTGAACCCAGCATCATTTTCTTACTCAATATCCATACTTTTGAACTGGCGGTACTTTGTTTTTCTTTAAAAAAAACAAAAACAAACGCGCACATACCTGGATTGTGTTGATTTTTGTCTGCGCTAGCATTCTTCGCGCTGCATTCTGTACACAAGCGCTCGCTAAGACCGACTCCATTCCTGTCAACCAGGATCCTGCACTCGCAACGCCGACGACGCCGACAAAGGCTTATTGGTGGGCAGCGAGCGCTCGCTAAGAATATCAACGAAGGACTAATCGTTCAAGTGGATAGTCATCTATCATAAACATCAACAAAGGACTAACGTGTCATACTCCACATAGAAAACATGCCGCCATCTTAAAAAAGGGAAGTTTGCCTTCTATATCACATTAAGGATATATTTTGCATGTTGATGTTCAACGGTGACATGCACACCTCCATTTGTGTATTTTCATTCAGAAACAGTTTTGGTTTAACTAAATTTTAACTGCCAAAGAAGCATTTACAAATATGTTTTTTCTTTTTCTTCGTTTCTGCTCTGTTTGGTTGTGATTCCTGTGATTTTTTTTTCTCCTTTTCATCATCTCTGATCTGCTTGTGTGTGGCAAGACACAAGTTTACTAAGCACGCAGCGCAACTACAAGTTTTTTTTGTGGTCTCATTGAACAATGTCTTCACAGGTGATTCCTGCACCACCTTTCTTCCTACCAAGTCCTGGTGAACCATGCATGTTGTGGGAACACTGGAAGGAAACTTTTGAAACTTATTTAGGAACAATTGGGGCTGATGATTACGTTTCAAAAAGGAAATTGGCAATTTTAAAACAATTTTTGGGTTTGGAAGGAAGGAATGTTTTAAAGACATTACCTTTAATGGAAGCCATTATTACTGAAGCCAGTACTGACAATGAATCTTCGGGAGACAGCAACGTTGATGTATATGAAGTTGCGTTAAAAGCGTTAGAGGAGAATTTTGGAAAAAAAGTCAGTGTTGCCGTGGAGAGACACAAATTCTTTTCACGTGTACAGTCAGCAGGAGAAACCATTGAACAATATGTAGCAAATTTGAGAATGTTAGCCGTCACATGTAAATTCAATGATATGAGGGACGATCTTATTAGGGATCAACTAATCAATAGAATGTCTAAATTTAAAAATACAAGAAAAACTTCTTGGTCTAAAGGATCCTTCGTTAGACAAAACACTATTGGTAGCCAAAAGGATGGAGAACACGTCCAGATATGTAAAGGAACTAAATACTGTATCTCCAAAAACACCACAAGAGGATGACACTGTACACAATATAACAAGCATTTGCAATGCAATAGGTCTCGCATTCGCAAAATTTTAAGCTATTGGATTTGTAAATGACACTGCCTTTTATCTGTTTTCAAAACCAACACATAGATAAAAGGTTTGTCGTTTACAATACCAGTAGCTCAAATTCTCCCAAATGCGAGACCTGTTGCATTGCAAATGCTTGTTGGTTCTAGAAGGAGCTACTTCATTTACAGCTGCGGTCACGTGGTTATTGTACTCTAGACAGTTGGGGTCATTAAACGAGGAGTTAAGTAGCCTGCCGCGAAAGCGAGGATAATTCTGCAACAGAGCACTTCCTACAGACAAGGGATTGAATTACGTCCATGGAGCGATTTCCAAACTTTCTTGTGGAATTAAGGTGCCGCAAAATGGTCCGGCATTGAACAGCAAATGGGAATCCGGTGATACGCCGGCCATTTTACTGTGCAAACAACGTGTAAGGTGCTTGCCTCCTTCGTGGGTGGGACCCACCAAGTCAGTGTAGTTAGATTCAAATAACATTGTTGTAAATATCCTTTGATCAGTTTTGGCCAGGTCCACTTACTCTCACTAACACACACCTTTCTCCCCCCAACCTTACTGTTGACTGGCAGTTCATGGTGTCTCACCTGTAATGAACGGGGGGCACAGTGTGTTTTGTGAAGGCCCCCCCCTCCAAAATCAGAAAGCCTCGACACCCTTTCAAGCCCCCATACACATGCACTGGCCGGGTGAACCGACTTGTCTGAGGGAGTGGGTGAGAGTGGGTGCTCGTAGTAGCCCCCTCCCCCGTGTGTGGCGTGTTTGTGTGCATGTGTGAGCGCGCGCACACACTTTCCATGTCCACACAGCCGGCTGCTTCCTGTGCACGGTCTGCCTCGACCCTCATCCTGCTCCAGAGTGCTCCGAGCCCATCTCTGTAGGAAGCGCCGGCCCCCGGGGACCCTTGCGAGTCAATAAATAGAACATCAGTTCAAAAGGGCATTGGTTGGGTGGAGGGAGGGAGAGCAGGAGAGGGGGCCCTGGAGTGAGAGAGGGATAGTCCGCGAGAATCAGGGCGAGGAGGAACAGAACCCTAGAGAGGGAGTAAGAAGAAAGGGCGCTTAGGAAGGTGGGGGAGCCCCACGAACAGAGCGAGGGAAGGGAGGAAGGAAGTGGAGGTTGAAGCCAGCTACGTAGGAGGAGGGGGGAGACCTCGAGCAGACAAGAGTGGGACAGAATCCTTGATACGACGCAGGGAGAGCTTGCACCCTCCCACCGAGAGCACATCTCCACAGATCTTTCCAGAGAGGCCTTACACTTCAGAATGTAACTGGTGCTCATGTAAAGCGCTCCAATGCCCACGGGTCGAGTAAGCGCTATATAAAACAGCAACATAAAACAATAAAAACAAGACAAGCCCGGCGGAGCGTGGCGCGTGCGCTTGGCGGGGGAGCGCATTCCAGGCGGGTGAGCGGACCCTTTGAAGTAGGATGCCAAACGGATTGCATGGCGGCACGATGCACGTGATTGTGCACGTGCTCGCCATGCAATCCGCTTTTGGGAGCACTTTTGGAAGCCCCTTACTAGAGTCTCGCTGAGCGATCGCTTACACGATAGCCAGGCGAGACCTAAAAAACCACATAGTTCAATAGAGGTGCATTCTCATCGGTGATACCCACAAAAGCCTTACACCCCCTCATAATTTTCAAGAAGACCCAATGTCCATAATTCCAAGTATGTCAAATGAGCATAGTCACAAAGTTCAGAGGTAAAAAGTCTAAAGTTCTCATAGGACATTTCTCCACGGGCTCAAACTATTCGCATTTAGATCCCCCTTTACCTGGTCTGTGGTGCTGTGGCTCAGACATGTGTGACTGGCAAACCAGTTCCTGCAGCAGTGGCTTCAGTGGTACAGGCTGCGGTAGAAGCCTTGCCTGGGTTCATGGACTGATGAACATGAATCTGCACAGCAGTGCTTGTATATGGGATTTGCAGCCTTTCAGATTGGTTAAAAACATGTTCTGTCACAGCAGTTGTAGAAGTCCTAATCTGACCCAGAGGCCACATCAACAAATTCAGCAATTCTGCGTGCAGCAGTTCTGAAATCAGGCAGGAGCAGTCTTTCAGGAACACACCAGGGAACCAGACAACTCAATGTTGCTTTTTGCTTAAATGCCTTAGTATAAGTTCACTACAGCAACTGCTCAGGGAGACTCCAAACAAGACTGATTGCTCCTGGCCTTACTCTCATGGCCATTCAGCTTTATCTTGGGTGTTGCTCATGCCAGCAACAGGTTTGGCTTCTCCACCTGAACATTCTCCCCTCCTGCAGTACCAGTAACTCTCCTTCCCACTCTCAGAAGGCATGCTTCTAAGTTCTGTGCATATAAGCACCTTCCAGCAAGAAGTGCAGATTTCAGGGGAGGTTTCCTCAATGGAGACACTGCGTCAGGTTAGAGTACCTGTTTTGGTTGGTTTTCTTTCCGATGCCATTTTCTGGATTGCTTTCACACTTCTGCATATATTTATATATAATCAAGTGAGTAACAACAGATCAACAGATTAGCACTGTTACCCAAACTGTGGGTCACAACCCAGCCGATTTTGGTAGGTCGTAAAGGCACAAAAAATAATTGTGCTTTTACAATTTGTATTTATCTTGTCACATTTGCTGTGCTTCAAAGACAGGCCATATGTCTGGCTAGGTCTTCTGACAATTGCTGCTTATTATTGCAACAAGAGATTGAGGATTACTTTTCTTTCTCAAACTACAGAGTGAGAGGACATTTTAAAGTGAACTATGTTGCAATCTTGCTGGGTAACAGGGAGTGTGAAAGAAAAAGCTTTAGGATGCCTTTTAACACAATATATAATTCTGTAAATGAACAACCATATTTCAGAATATATCAGTAGTTAGGAAAGCAAAAATAAAGCAAGCTTTTTGGTAATTCTGAAGTGCGATGGAAACAAACCTTTGCAAGTATTCCCATGCAAGACTTCAAGTGAACCTATCAGTATTTTTTGCCTTTGTTTTTAGTTCACAAGGCGCACACTACATGTGATTATGGACAATCTTCCTAATTGTGTATGACTTTCACACATACGCTGAGAAATATGGTTATGACCTAGGGGCCAGAGCTGCTGCTCTTTGATCTGGGGAACCAAGTTCAAGTCCTGGTGTTGGCTTTTTGCGCAAATTACTTAATCTTATGTGCTAGAAATAAAATGAATAGGACCTTTTGTAATGTGATCTGGAGCCCATGTAAAGCGCTTCAATTCCCTTGAGCAGTGTTCGCGCTATAGCACACCGATTATATAAAAAGAGACCAAAATACACCATTAGGCCTAGTTTTAATGCAAAATCGATAGGACGCCTTACCCTATATGCTACTACAGAGGGGGCCACAGGCCAGCACCCCACTCTGAAGAGTGTTCCAGCTATATTGCAATTCACCATCTGCCACATTTATGGGCAGATCACAGTTCAATAGACATGTCAAAGGATGCAGTCACAGTTGTGACATGTACAAACAACTGCTGTTAGAGGAGCGCAAACACTGTAAAGAGTATTTTATTTTGGTAATTCAAAATTGTTTAAATGTATATTACATTAAAAAATAACAAACACCCTGGCTCATATCAGTTATATCTATGTAGGCCGCAAAAGTTTCTTCTACAAATTGGGTCGTGGTTCTGAAAAGTTTTGGAAGCATTGGATTAGCACGTTACAAACAAACAAAAACATAGTCTAATACAAAAAGAACACATCTAGCTCACAAACTGAGGTGTGTAAACAAATGCTAAGCTCAAGTTTACAAGAAGTAATTCTGTTGTTGCATTAATGAAGTAAAGTGGAGATCTAAAAAGGTGGACGGTTAGCTCCTTTTCGAATGCCAGAATAGAGGTAGTGTTCCAGCTGGCCAGCAGAACAGAATGCAAGACAATGCAAGCATACCAGAGAAAGCCTTCCAAGGAACCTTTTTGTTGAAGACTAGATTACCGATAAAAGGGCATCCATGCTGCAAAATTGGCAAGAAGCTACTAAAAAGTCTACTTTGTGGTCAAGTAATGGGACTGATTAGTTAGGAGTTTATGCCCTAAAACATGCACATTATTTTAGTAGCTACCTTTGATGGGAAGTAAGCGCAAAGCACAGGACAGTGACAAAGTGATAAAAACGGGCAGTCCCCAATATCAAACTAGCTTGTGCATTTTGAGGTTATCAGAAGGTTTTGTATTCCCTTCCAGAGGGAGCCAGGGTTCAGGCTCTCCTAGAGGTAATGCTCAGAGCAGAAAGTTTAATACCCTCAATTAAACTTTGCTGATAATTAGCCTTTTTAGACATAGTTGATGGGTTTACATGGAAAGAGGTTGGTCATTAGGAGCGGTCTAAGATATTAGTGAAATCCAACCATTTTATACTGGTGTGAAGGAGGAACAAAGCGCAATAACATTCCATTTTTTTCAGACCAAATTAAGGTGAAGAGCAGTCCACAAGGAGACATGTGGAGGGTTGACACCACCAAAGAGAAGAAACTGTTTTTGTAAAGAAAGTCAATAACTTCTATATTTGTTTTGGGGGCGAGGGCACCTATGGTTTGCTGAACTAATACTCCTATTCTAGACTCATGAGGAGCAAAGGACATTGTGGAGGTGTGGACTCGATGGAGCTGTTCGTTCTCTAGAACGAACGAGGATTATCTTCTATTTGGCAATCTCTATATTTTTATATCACTTCACCATCTGTCTACCTTCTTTCCAGTGTCCTCTCCAGAACACTACCACATGCTGATTCACTATACTCTAGCATAAGACAGAGAATAATATTTGTAGAAATATCACCAAAACAACGCATACAGAAAAACAAATACTCATACGGGGGAAAAGGACTGCAGATGTTGTTTAAGTAACAACTCCGATCTACAACTGTCAAGAGAGTCAAACACCCAGTGAGAAGACTCAAGACTTTGGACTACTGGGGACGTAATCTTCCTACAAGAGAAGAATATGCAAGATTAGTTTACCATTAAACAGAAAACTAGAGGTGATGCTTATTGTCCCCATATCTCTCCCTAATTGCACTGGACCCACAAACTAGGGCACCAGGAACAGAGGGAAGATTTGAACTAAATCAGAATACTACTCCTTCTAAAAGGCTGCTTACACAGATAACATTCTCCTATTTATTTCTAACATGGAAACCTCTGTACCTGTAATCCAGGATGTCAAAAAAACATTACTCTTAAGTACTTGGATAAGGCAATAGGAAAAGGATATCCCTAAACATACCAAACAACCCCTCCCACCAAGAAACAGCTTGTGGTGTAGTTTAAAGCTCCAAAACGTATTACTTCAATATTCAATTCCTTTGCAGTTATTCAGAATGACATGACATATCCCCTCCCTACTGCATCTTGCATTTCCTCATAACAGCAACCAGGCTCTTCGAAACCCTAGACCAAAACTCAGATTCTATACCTTTGATATTCTTAGGTTCCCAAAGGCAAAAGAGCATTACCTTACTTTACTTCAAGAACCCTACCCCCAATCTCACACAGAAAGCAACACTCAAAACTTAAGACCCTCTAGCACCTGCCTGGGAAGCAGCATCAGCGTAATTTTAAACCTACATTTATTTTAAGTGCTTACAAATATCACTCTGCTCCATCGTCTTGTATTTGATCGTTTCTTTTCCTCGCTGCCTATCCATCAGTTTTTGCGGATGATGTGTGATATCGCATACTGTACTATGTGCCATAACTGCTCGAAAGATCTACATAATGTACAGTATATAAAATCTAAAAATGTCAATAAAAATATGTTACAAAAAAAAATATATATATATATATATCACTCTGCTACTTCCACTTTCTTGGGTTAGGCGACAATTGACCTCTGAGTTCTTCTTAAGTAAGTCTGTTGCGATAAAAAGCATTTCTCCCCAAAAATAATTATAAGACCAATAGATAAAATGTGGCCACAAATTAAATAGCCCTTCGGTAGGTACAACTGAATATTAAGCCTTAGTGTTATGAAGCTTGCCCCCAAATATGTGTGGTTTTTAGCATATGTAATGTTAAAGCAGAAGTGACAGGTGGCTAAACGTTACAATTGTGTTTTGGACCAATCTACAAATCATGATTACTTAAAAACGCTAGGTTGCATGACGTTGTGGAGATGGTGAAAGGATTGAAAACAGAGGAGATAATGGCCAAGAACAGTCATTTCTGAAGAACAATGGGTAAGACAGAACACGGCAGCAGCACTGATCAGCATACTAGAAACAATCCACAAACTCAAAACTGAATCCTAATTTACTTGTCTATTAAACCCAAACATCACTGAAGTATTTTCAAAGAGGTAAGCATCATACCATGTGGGACGATCTAGACAGCACAAAATGTGATGGACTTCTTGAAGAAACCTCAACTTGTAATTACTCTGGGGCTTATTACAACACACTCGTTAACTCAACTGCACCATTACAGACAGGGACCAATCATGTGCAAACCAGTCTAGTCCCAGCCTATCATCTGCCTTCTTGCGCCTTCATTCACAGCAAGTCTCTGCAACCAGCATACATAAACTTTGCACCTGTCTCTTATCAGCTTCATTACGATTCTTAAAATGAAAGAATACAGAATTTACTGTCAACCACAACTGACTACCAGAATCCCACTCACTGAGAGCGAAATCCATTCCTGGTACTGTACTTAAGCGACTGCAAACTTGAGAAATACACAAAAAAAAGTTTCCATTGCTGCACAGATACTTTAAAATATGTTTTCAGCCTAGGTATCGAACAATGTACAATATCTGCAATTCCAAAAATAGTTCACCGAGTAAAACACTAACCACTGGGGAGGGCGTGGCCGAGATCAAGATGGCGTCGGACGCACAGATCAGAGCTCCCGCTGCCGATCCCCGCTCTAGCCATTTATCCGGGGACTCAGCAGCCCTCCGGTGGCACCCTTCTGCCGAGGGAAGCTACCCGAACCTGCTAGGTGGTGCCACTGCGAGAGAGAGGGCAGGGTAGTGACTGCAGCAGAGGGAAGTGCCATACCAGAGTCCATCAAGATGGCAGAGATCGCTGACCAGGTGGAGGGGAGAAAACGCCACTGCGGGTTGAACAAAGGGGTGCACTGCAGGGGCCATAAGAGCTGCTCTACCGCAGTCGCTCCTCTCCCCTGCCTGATGACCGACGAGGAGCCTCTCCCACTGGCGGGGAGGAGTTGGAGCGGCCTCAGACCTCCCAGAGAGAGGAACCAGCGACCGGAGGCGACAACCTGGGCCCTCGCTAAGAGACCAGGTGGCGGCTGGCGCCCAGCGCTAACCTACCAACTAGGGTGCCTGGGATGCTGAGAAGCTACAGAAACGGGAGGGAACCCACCACCCACTCACCCCGGCCCCTGTGAAGGCCTCTGAGGGACACAAGCACTACCAGGAAGGTGGCAAAGGCCGCAGGACTGCCCCCTCCCCATCTCAACTTAAGGGAACAATGCATCCTCAGCAGGCACAGGTTCTGATGTCTGAAAAGAGTTGGGGAGAGGCGGCCTGAGATTCCGAGGGCCCCCACCGCTGTTTGATTGCCACCCTCACCCGGCCTGGCCCAAAGAACGGCCTGGGGAATACGATAAGGGAGTGCTATAGCTGGGAGGAACAAACAAAGCACACGGCGCCCTTTGGAAAGAGGCCAGTGTAGTCACAGACCCCCTTCAACGCAAAGCGAGAGAGCCTCTCGCATACCACACTATGGTCTGCAATCAAAGGATATGTAGCGCAACAACGAGGCAGGGGGTGAACGATCACACTACATATTGGCAGGGCAGTAAACTCGACCAGGGCATCAGACAATGGTCAAACCTAGGCCTGACAGAACTGCCTTACCAAAAGAGCAACAATCTCCCTCTCAATCTACAGACATGGACAGTGAGGAACACACCCTCCAAGAAACGGGAGTAGCCATAGTGAATCAAGGGAACAGCTGGGGAAAATCCGAAGGGCTGTTGCAGATCTAAAATCCTCCCTGGAGACCAAGATAGACGGAGTGGCCCTGGAACTCTGCAGAATAGACCATAGAAAGCGGACCGCTCAGGTCACGGAGATGAAAGGTATGCTGGGCCAGGCGACCCCAGACAGTAAAGGGATGAAGGGCCAAATTCAAGATCAAACTTCGGTGGTGCACCAACACCTGGAACGGGCAGAGGACGCGGAGGGCTGCTCTCGCCGAATAACATTAGGATCAAGGGGCTGACCAAGAGGATCGAGGAACAGTTGGCGGAGTTCTATGTAGAACAGAGGCTAATTGAAATGTAAAACGGCACCCCATCAAACTCAGTTTTTAGTTGAAAGAGCGCACAGAATCCCGGGACAACCAAGACAGATGGTGGCATGGTTACTGAACTTCAGAGACTGGGACAGGATTCTGCAAACCGCGAGCTCTTATGACCACTGGTCAGTGGATGGTAGTAGGGTCCACCTCGTCCCAAACTTTACATTGCAAATACATCAGAGATTACCTCATTTTTTGTAAGTAAAGTCAAAACTAAGGCAACTGGATCTGACGGATGAGCTCCTCTATCTGGCCAAACCGAGTTTTTAAGGACAATTCTATGCATTTTTATTAGTCTTTATTATTTTATTTTTTAACACCAGCAGAGGTTTGGGGACGAGAGGAACAAGAGGGGGAGCCTTTGGAGGGGAAGGGGTACTTGTAGTAAGTTAGACAGATGGGAGGCAGCCAATTGAACCAAAAGGGTACCGTATGACCATGTTGGCCCAGAAAAACAGGAATAGTATACTTCTGGAATTCGGAGAAGCAAGAATTGCTCTTAGAAATACAGTCGACGTGATGCCAAGACACGGTGCCCTGCCAGCTCCTGACGACACTTGAACACAATACAAAGATGCAGAAGATGATAGGGCCTGCCGCCACTACCTCACGGTACAGCAGAAGATTTACGATGGGGCAAGCTGGGACACCTGTTGGCATGGCCGAGTAGTAGGGAGGAGGGAAGTCAGACCGGTGGCAGAAATACCTAACGAATATGGGAATAGATCACCCAAACAGAGGAGATAGCCCGGGAGTTTGCCCAGTTCTACCAAGTCCTATATGAAGCCAGATATAGATGACTTCCTGGGTGAACTCAGGCTTTCACACTTACACAAAGACAGAGAAACTGGAATGCAATCTCACACTCAAGGAAATATTTGGCATAATAAGTTCTATGGACAGCAGAAAGACTCCAGGCCCCAATGGGTTCCCTACAGAGCTCTTTAAGAGACTCAGTGACTTGGTGGTCCCCCACCTCCGGGCAATGTTTGAAGTCGCAGATACTCGGGGAGGCTTCCCCCAGATCTGTGACATGCCCAAATCACAGACATAAAAGAAGGGCAACCCAAAATCTGAATGTAACTCGTATCGCTCACTCTCCTTGTTTAATGTTGAAACTAAGCTTTGTGTCACGCTCTTTACTTGTAGGTTGAAAGGAGTGATTATACACTGATCCACCAAGGTCAAACCGGGTTCATCTTGTGTCGTTCAACATGACAGAATATCCGGCACTTACACAACTGGTTACATGCAGTTAAGGAGGCACTTTCCCTCTGGCAGTGACTTCCACAGACAGTGAGAATGCGTTTGACTATCAACTGGTCCTCCCTCTTTGTAGTGCTCAGGAGTTTTGGACTGGGGCCCCGCTTTTGTGATTAGGTATCCCTTCACCAACAGCAGCAGTGAGGATAAATGGGGTATCTGCACAGTTTCCACAGGAGCGTGAGACCAGAAATAGGGGTCAACTATCTCCTCTCTAATTTGCTTTATGTTAGAATATATGACGTTACCTCGCAAGCCATTAGTACGCATGTCATTACTAAGATGTTTTTACTTCACAATGACCATTACTTCACAAGTTTAAACTTCTGTGCATGAAATTAATACGCATACCATTACAACTCTTTTCTAGCACGTAGCATGTAAAAAATATTTCTAATACTATCCTATCCCCCCATGACCGGATGAGAGGGAAATAGGGTTTTTGGGTGGGGGAGTATCGCAAATATAATTAAAAAACCCTTTTTTTTTTTTTTAAAGTCACGTAATCATTAATCATTTTTAATTTGTCCGACATGCTTTAAATAAATTAATATGGCTTTTGGGTGGGTGAGTCATTTCACTTTTTCAACACATTCACCAATCAAAAAACACTACACTGCACGTAACCACAAACACTACACTACCCTACTCAAACACCTCTACACAACCCAAAAAACACTACCCCCTAACCGTCCTTCCCCCAAGTCCTGTCACTACACTCTTACACTGCATGACACCCCCCCCCCCCCCCCAGGATTAAAAAAGGAAAAAAGAGGAAATTGAAAAATATTTGCATTAAGAAAACGCGGAGGGAGAAAGGAAGCATTCCTGACCAGTCAACAAAACAAGAGGAGAATTAGCAATGCTTTGGTACTGGGGAAGGAATTGCTGAATTAACGCTGAAGTGAAGTATTGTTTAAAAATAAACAAACAGTACCGGAACGCCATGGAATGGTGAAGAGGAGCGATCGGCGTATCCTAGCAGCGTTGAAGGGAGAACGCGGCGAAGGAAGATCGGTGTCCTGGAATCAAGGCGAGGATAAACATGCGCGTCAAGGGCTACGTCCGTGTGTAAGGACGTACGTTGACGTGCAGCGCAGCCGCCATTTTGAGTTGCTATTAGCAACGAATACACAGGGAATTCCTACGAGTGGTGCTGCGCGATCGAAGGAAAGTGTGCTTGTTCAAGTATAAACATAGTCTTGAAGCAGAAAAGTTTTGGAAGTAAAGTCACATGGATTTGTGAGTAAACTCTGGGGGCTTTAAATTTATTGAAACAAACATCGAAGCAGAAGGGACTTTTTTTTAAAAAGCAATAAATAAGAAGGGAAGAAACATTTAGCTTTCAAAAAATAAAAATAACATTTTTAAAAGTGCTGAAGAGGAGCTCACAGAGGGCAGATTTAGTCAAGGAAATTTTTTAAGAACATTAATACTAGTTAAGGAAAGAAATGCAGTTTGAACCACCAGGAAAGTTTCTACAGAATAAGGGTGTTCCACCATTGCCATGGACAAGGTGGAAAGAAGAGTTTTTAACATACATGAAGGCGATTGATGGTGAACGCATGGACGCAGAAAGGAAAAAGAGCATATTGTTGCACTGTCTAGGATCAGAAGGACAAGACATTTTCAGAGCACTACCACAAGTCACACCACAAATAGGAGAAGAGAACGTTAATGTGTATAACGAAGCTCTACAAAGGCTTGAAAAGAGGTTTAAACCAACTACCAGCATTGCGTTGAACAGATTTAAGTTCTACACAAGGGCGCAAAAGGAGGATGAATCATTTGATGATTTCTTAACTGCTTTAAGATCTGTATGTGTTCATTGTAAATTTGGCATAATGGCTGATGAAATGATAAGGGATCAGATAATTGTGCATGTTAGGAGCAAGAAGGTGGAAGAGAATTTGTGGGTGATGGGTGATCCTGGTTTATCTGAAGCAATAGCTAATGATAAAGCAGTAGAACAATCTGAAAGTTGGATGCAAACGGTTAGGCAAAGTACGAAGAAGAATGAAAGTGTGGAAGAAGTTTGTGCTATAAAGAATAATACTGGAAGCAGTAGGGAGGGTCGCAGCAGCAAACCGGAGGTTACACAAAAGAGATTTATAAGCAATACGTACAATAGTAGTAATGCGTTTTGAGGCAATGGGAGTTTGGGAGGTCAAAGTTCATGTTATAGATGTGGAAGTAAAACACATATAGCATCTTTCACGGGCTGTCCTGCTATTAATAGAGAAAGCAGGAAGTGTGGAAGGTTGGGTCATTTTAGTAATGTTTGCAGAGACAACAGGAGAAGTAATACATCCACGTTTGTTTCAGGCTCAATCTCGACGATTAGTGGAAATTAAATGATTCACAGTGAGGTTGAAAGGAAAGAAAGTCATGATAATTCTGAGTGTGAAAGAGGGTTTGTTTTATCTATTGTTAGTAAAAGCGTAGATGAGGAAAATGAGATTTTGCTTGAATCACCCAAGTGTACGGTTAAAGTGTTTGGTGTGGAATTACAACTCATGGCTGATTCAGGATCACCATGGACGATAATATCAAAAAAATATTTTGAAGAGAAATTGTCTGATGTTTGTAATGGGAAAACATTACATGCTAGTGATGTCATTGCAGAAAGTTTTGACGGATCAAGAATTGATATGGAAGGATACTTTGTTGTTTAAAGGACGAAGTGCAGAGATTAAATTGTACATTGCTGTGAAGAGTGTAAATGTGCTAGGATGGCGTGATCAATGGAAGCTTGGGATTATTCTCAATCCACGATCTTCAGAACCAGTCACATTAGGGGATAATATTTCGACACAAAAAGTGGCCGTTTTAGATTCTAATGACAAAGTTAGGAATTTAGTTATTAAGTACAAAAATGTTTTCAGTGATAAGTTAGGAAGGTTTCAGAATTTTTAACATAAAATTATTCTAAAGGCAAACACACGTCCAGTAGAACAGAAATTAAGGGGGGTACCCATTAATGTGAGAGAAGAACTTAGGGACATGTTGAAAGAACTCACCAATTAAGGAATCATTGAAGAAGTTGAATCTTCTGAATGGGTTTCACACAGTTTTAGTACGCAAGCGGATAAAAAAATTGAGGGTGTGTGTGGATCGGAGAGCGTTAAATTCTAATATGGTTATTGATTGCCATCCTCTTCCAAACAAACGAAGTGGTGTCTATGCTGAAAGGGGCAAAGGTGTTTTCAACATTGGACCCAAGGTCTGCGTATCATCAGATTTGTCTTTCTGAAGATTCAAAAAATCTAACCGCTTTTATAACTCTCCAAGGCTTGTATCGTTACACAAGGATGCCGTTTGGTTTGGCATCAGCCGCATCGGTTTTTCAAAGAGTTATGTTCGGGATGTTCAGAGATATTGATCATTTTGTTAAATGTTTTCAAGAGGATATATTAATCTTTTCAAAAAATGAGGCCAAACATAATGTACATTTGAAAGAGGTCTGCAGTAGATTGGAGAAAAAGGGTCTCACGCTTAAGGAAAACAAATGCAAGTTGTATAAGAAGTCAGTAGAATACTTAGGACATACTCTATCAGGGGATGGTGTTGTTCCAAAGAGATCGAACGTGGATACAATTGTTAATGCTCCAGCTCCTGTAACAAGGAACAATTATTGAGTTTTGCGGGAATGTGCGAGTATTATAGCAAATTTATCAATAACTTTGCATGCAAAATGGAACAGTTGGGAGAATTACTTGGAAAGAACGCAAACTACATTTGGTCCAGTTCTCAACAGAAACAGTTTGAAGATATCAAGCAGGAGATAGTGCGTGCACCCACCTTAAAACCTTTTTGTTTAAAAAAAAAAAAGTGCATTATCACAGTAGATGCAAACCTATATGGTATTGGTGGTGTACTTTTGCTAATGTATGGTAGAGAAGAATGGAATGTGGTGTTTGCTTCAAGAACGCTCAATGAGACAGAGAGAAAGTATGCCGTGATAGAAAGAGAACTACTTGCTTGTGTTTGGGCCATTGAACACTACAAGTTGTACGTATGGGGTAGTAAATTCACGTTAAGGACGAACCATAAACCATTAGTGAACATCCTTTCATCCGGTGGAGGGTGGAATTCTACTGCTAGAATTGCTAGGCTTTCATCTAGGCTTCAAGAAAATAATTTTAAGACAGAGTATGTACCTGGGAAGAAAAACGTCACAGCTGATTTTCTTTCAAGGTTACCATGTGTTCAAAATGGAGTGAACGTTGTTAAAGAAACTGATTTTGTACTTGCCATCTGAGACATCATGCCTGCACAATTTCATGAGATTAGTGAGAGCCTATGGGACGAGTGTGTTAATAAGGATAAGGACTGGCTCCCGGAGCACAGCCCTTCCGAAGCGCAAACTATGTTGGGAGACTTGGGCAAAGGGGGTATCTCCCGCATTTATCGCACTCTTGTCAATAACACTCCCACTTCGCTGGATAAGTTGCGGGACCAATGGGCGGAGTGGGTGGGCCCTCTTGACGAGGCAGATTGGCGGGACGCCCTTATGGCTCCAAAGACAATTACAGCTTCTGCCAAGCTCAGGCTGATCCAGTTATACTACCTGCATGCCGCCTACCTCACGCCCATGCGCCTTTATCGTGCGGGCCTGTGCTCGAATGCGTCCTGCGCTCGGTGCGGCCACGCTCCTGCTGATTTCTTCCACGTGGTATGGTCGTGCCCCCACCTGGCGCGATTTTGGGGATCCATTGAAGATGAACTTACGGAGGTTTTAGGATGGACGTTTTCCCATGACCCACGTCACTCCTTACTGGGGATCACAGACGGAGTAGATGGGACCAGAAATGAAAAGATATTCTTCAACACGGCCATGATTGCAGCCAAGCGCGACATAGCGGCGGCATGGAAAAGCCCTGACCCACCCGACCCTGGGAGATGGCGTGGGGGGGTGGATTGGTGTGCGACCCAAGAGAGAACCCTGTACATGGCAAGGAAGTACCGTAGGGCACAGGTCGTCAAACTGTGGGGCGCGCCCCCCTGGGGGGGCGTGGATGTGTTCCCAGGGGGGCGCAAAGGCCTCTGCAAGCACATGTAAATGAAAAGGCCTGGAAGTGCAGCGATGTTTATTTGCTGCATTTCCAGGCTGTCTTCATTTACTCCGAAGCCGGCAGAGTGCCCTGGGGCCAGAGGTCAGTGAGTGTGCTGCTGGGGGCTCTGCTGGGCAGTGTCTGGAGTCTTATTAAGACTCCAGCACCCCTGAGTTTTTCACAGGTCTTTAAAGACCATTTGCATACCTTTGGAAACTGGTTCCAGAGGCTTAGTTTTTTTTCTTTTTTCAGTAACCCCTGGGCCCGGACTCTGCCTATTCCTTACATTTGTACTGTAAATTTACTGCTGTAGTGTGAAAATGCATTTCAGGAAAAGGAATATAAACAAGCATTTACAATGCAATGGTCTCGGCAATATTATAGGTAGAGCTATTGGTATTGCTCATTATTTTTTTATCATTTTTGTATCCCTAAATAAATGGCATTGTCATTTCTATTGGCATTAGTTTTTTTTTTTGCATATGTGATACCTATTGCATTAGCAGAGAGAGAGTGAGGTAGGCAGATAGAGAGTGAGGTATTGAAATAGAGAGTGAGGTAGTGAGAGAGAGTGAGGTAGAGAGTGAGGTAGTGAAAGAGTGAGTTAGTGAGTGAGGTATTTTCTGATGTAGTGAGATAAAAACAGTGAGTGATGTTGTGAGAAAGATTGAGGTAAGGAAAGAGAGAGTGAGGTAGTGAGGGATGTTGTGAGGTATTAAGATAGAAACAGATAGTGATGTAGTGAGGTAGTGAAAGAGTGAGTGTAAGTGACTTAGTGTATTTGAGAGAGAGAGTGAGGTAGTGAGATAGAGAGAGTGAATTAGTGAGTTAGAAAGAGAGAGTGAAGTTGCGAGGTAGTGAGAGAGTGATGTAGTGAAGTTTTGAGAGAGTGTGTTGTGATATAGTGAGGTAGTGAGAGTGAGATAGAAATAGATAGTGATGTAGTGATAGAGAGTGAGGTAGTGAGATAGAGAGAGAGTGCATATAATGTATTCTAACCTGCGTGATTGTTGGGAAATCTGACGTATATACCCCTCCCCCCCAATCTTCCTGAAGAAGTTACCCCCGTGCATTATGCGAGGCTGACTGCAAATAATCGAGTCCTGTATTTCACAAGAAGCATTGACCAATAACCACTGACAAGAAGAGCTTGTGCCCCAAAAACTTGCCCAGGGCTGTCTGCCTTGCAGGCCAAAGAAGGCAGAGTTCCCTCCCAAGCCGTGATCTTCGTGCGAGCAAGCAAGTCCTATCTGCCGCCATTTACTGTAACCTCACAGACTTCACTCAGGCGTCCCTGCAAAGGACCCCCAGGGGTGAAGCTTCCATTGGTGCAGCAGGTGCAGTGGCACCAGGGACACACTGAGCCTTGAATATTATTGTATTTCACTCTTCAAACAGCAGCCGGGGAGGCATGTCCTTCCTTGCACTAGGACCACTGACACACTGACTACAATAACAACACTGTGAACCCCGCTCAGTCAGGGGGCAAGCCTCGATATCCGCATCCGGCACGAAGGCGCGGTCCGACTGAGGAAACTGCGCACTCCGTGCCCCTTTGAGGAGGGAGATAGACAGTTGTGTCAACAGAGCTCAGTCCTCAGGGGGACATTGTGGCGACGAGATTAGTAGCTTTCTCAGTACTGTCTGTAACGCATGCGGGGCCTGAACTCAGCTCAAAATTCATATTCAACATCAGAAATTAGGTATTGCCTGAAACCGACTCAAGCAGGCATTGACTGCTGGTTCACACACACTGGACATAGACGCGCCGCTCGTACGCACTTAAACTACTCTGATAACTGCACAACGTGCACGTCAGTTCTTAGGTTTCACGCGCTAGAGGAGTTTATGGAAACTGTAACCATTAGGGAAAGCCCCTCTGTAATGGTCACGGGGACACTACACCCTCAGTGCTCAGTCTTGTTAAACACTGATATAAACTGTGTCGACGGCGCATCACTTGTTAGTATGACTGACGCAAACTGACCACAGCTCAATTTTTAGTCAAAATGTCGTTTTTGTGATATAATGAATATTTCTTGTAAACTGTAACAGTTACTTTCGCAAATCTTAATTTTCCATTTGAATGCCATATGGAGTATTTATTTGTCATTTTGTTTGAAAGTGTGCACTTGTGGTATTTACGTGGGCTGCATACATGCACCTCGCTGCTCCGGTGTAATGTGATGAGAGTGGTATATTGTTAACTTTACCCACGCGGTGGGACTCGTGGTACACAAGTACCGATTTTAAAGACGCCCCATGTTCATAATGAAGCGCTAGGATTTGCATGTTTGTTGTATTGGCAAAATGTGCCCATTCTGTAGTACTTTGGGTAGACTGGCACAGACTCATTCAACACACGCCTCGGTTTTCAGAATAACCCCGGCGAGGACTCAGCAAGACCGGGGCATTGTGTTGGAATGTGCGAAGATGCCCTTCCGGGATGGGGCATCTCTTGAATGTCAAAGCCCCTTTTCCAGGGGGTCCGGGCTTTGTTTATATCCAGATGGCGCCGATTATTTCCCAGTAGGGACAGTGGGCGGTCATTAGCAGCTCACTGTGAGGTAAATTGGTAGGGGTCGCTAGGGATACAGTGGGGGTGCTCCCGTGTGGGCGGGGGCGTGCCTAAGGTGGTGGTGGGCTGCATGGCTTTTGTAAGTGCGTTTACATAGCGCCTCAAACCTGCCGAGGCGCGAACAATTAGGGCGTCGATGTTGCAGGGTCAGATTCAGGCAGGGACAGAAAATAGACCCGGGCTAATTGACAGAGACTCGTTGCACGGCCTTTTCACAGAGCCTCGTTTGCGTCCTTTCAGCTGTGGATTACGGGCGGGGCAGCCCCACTTCTGTGGAGATTTACGTGGCAGCGCGCGCAGCCAGTCACCCTGGCAGCGGGCGAAGCAGCAAAGCTAATGCCGCACAGATGGTGGCATGG
The DNA here is from genome assembly GCF_964204655.1 of Triturus cristatus. Classification (NCBI taxonomy): domain Eukaryota; kingdom Metazoa; phylum Chordata; class Amphibia; order Caudata; family Salamandridae; genus Triturus; species Triturus cristatus. The sequence continues at coordinate 31,168,357 of NC_140594.1, read as the reverse complement.
CGTGTGTTTCAGTCTGGAGCAAAACAGGGCTTTAACAAAACATTGATTTGCACACTTGTATGATTTATTGTCTCTTTCTAATGTATGCGTATGCTCTAAAGTGCTCAGATGCCCCATATTGGGATGAGAGAGGTATTAAAGAATTAAATTAAACATAAATTAGTGCATTTAACTTGTTATTTGTTTTGGTATTCATACAGACAGATATATCCGATATTCTTACAGTGAATGCATATCTCTTACACACAAAGTCAAAAACATGTCTCCAAATCACAGTTTCTTTTAAGAATTTATGAAGTGATAACCTAAGAGCCTTTGTTTCCCTCCATTGCATTGGCATTTAGATGCTACGATCAAGATCGCTTCCAGCCAGGACGATACTGGAACACAAGTGAGACTGGTGGCTCTTTAAGTGAGGCCTGTGCGTTTGGACCCAGTTGTAAGTGAAAGTGGGAGAGACGCCTCGTCACCGGCAGGCTGCTGCTCTCTACGGAAAGCATACCATGCTACAAGCACATCTAGAATGCATCCCGGTGTTGGCAAATTCAGCATACTCCATCAGGCCAGCAGAACCAGAGCAGGCTCCATAACAGCTGCTGGTTCCCTGATCTAGCTTGACCCCCTCACTTCCTGCACTGCCTGCACGTACCATACGAATCTATGCAACAAAGACATTAACCCACTGAGCTCAGCTGTCTTACATAAAACACATCTGTAACCGACATTTATAGGCGATGCTGTGAAGCAGGAACATTAACCTGCTGTGTTATTGTAAGAGCTAAACATGAGATGAAAGCCCACGCAGGCCACTCCTGCAAATGCATTTAACACCACAGTCACCGTCTTCCACCCAACAAGTCCTGGATACGCACCGATCGTTGCAACTGGTGCCTTACCCCGTAACCTAGTGTAAAACAGAGCCTGCCTGTGACTAAAGTAAGCCAGAAGAAATAAAATTTACTATCCAACTTTTCCCTGCTGCTAATTTCTCTGAGGAGGGAGTTTGTAAAAAGAAATAACGCATAGCTCTCATGACTACCGAATTTCTGCAGCAGCCTTCGCTGAATATATATCGATTGTCCGAGCATTGTTTTATTGCTCATCACCCCTGCTCTCGCTTGCAGCTAGGTACATTACTCTATAGGGGGACTGGAGTTCGTAGCTATCACTTCTGAAACGGTGAAAGCAGCAGCACCGAAACATGAAGGAAAACACACGACGAGCCAAGAACAGCGCAGACAAAAGCAAAGCCGGAGTTCGTGGACGGCGCAGTTCTCTGCCCGGCGGGTCTGTTCCCAGATAATAACATCGCACTGCGGTCTGCGGCGGGGTACGCAGGACAATCTCTCGGAAAGGGAGGCGCTGGCCGAAAGTTCATGCACTCTTTGGAGAACCTACTTTCATACACGGACCCAAAGACCTTTCATTTGACAGGCATCCCATTTCGACACTGCGCACAGTTTATTTTAGTGTGCAAACTGCATGTAACCACGCTGGGCAACCTACACTCGGATGGTGGTGCTGTGTCGTATCACAGCCCCCGTTTTTCAAGGCGGGCCCGACTTGACGTTATGTTACGCCTTATCACTCGCTCACTGTAAGCTGAAGCGCCTCGCGCTGGAGGCAGATGTCGCCTGCCACACAACGGAAAACAGGCAGGGATTTGTAGGAGAGCTCCATACAATTTAGCGATAACTTCAGGCTCGACATGAGGCTGCATCACATAACAAACACCTACCTGGTTACTCCTAAAGCAGGTCAAGCCACTTAAAGTTTTGTACGCTCAACATGAGAGGACTTAATAAACCGGTAAAACGCAGGTGCTACTGTCCTAGCTAGGGGGAGAGGATGCCATGAACACCACCGCCTTTCTCGAGCGAAGAAGAAATGCCTCGGAGAAAGGCAGCGGCCGTTTCAGATTCGGGGGCGTGTTTCTTTTTCTCTCCTCTTGCCATTGGCTGGAGGAGAGAAAAACACGCCTGAGAAAGGGCGTGGCTAAAAAGTAGAAAGAACAGCAAGAACACGCCCCCGAATCTGAAAAAGACGGAGCCTATTTGGAGGGACGGCTCTCTCCTCCAATGCCTGGCCTCCGTTTAGGAAGCCAGCCAATGGATGAGAGGCAAAAAGAGAGGCGGGCTAAGGAGCCACTCTAGGAAACATTAAATCTCGACTTCCGGTTCTGCCTTCGGCAGACCGGTAGTCCTCGACCTAAAAAGGAGCGCTAAAAGAACAGGGGACAATACCATATCTGTTAACACACAAAAAAACACTAGATCTAAACCCAGATTTTGTTATAGGTGTGGCAGCCCTAAACATACAGCTGATGCCACTTATTGTCCTGCAATAAAAACAAGGTGTCACAAATGCAAAAGGTTAGGGCATTTTGCAAGATGGTGTAGGAGCTCGGGACTTTCTACGATATCCAAGTCAGTTAATCTGGTGGCTCAGGATGATCTGCTTCACAAGGAGGAGTTGTTCTACGATGACGACTGCGAGAATGATGATGTTGAGGTTATGGTCATCGAATCAAGTCAAGTTCTCAAATGTGAAGCGAACAAACAAGATACTTATTGCCCACCCAAATGTGTTATTAAGATCAAGAACAAAGATGTACATGTATGGGCAGATTCTTGTTCCCCATTTACTATCATAGATAAATCTATTTGGGAAGGGTTAGGTGGTAAATTAGAGGAATTACATTCCACTGACGTTGTACCAGAGGGGGTATTGTGGTGAAAAGCTTCCTGTGTTAGGATGTATAGAAAGCGAGATGTGTTTCTTAGACAGGAAGACAACAGCCAAATTATACGTAGTGAAAAAGGGAATATCTCTGTTAGGTTGGAAGGAACAGAGAGCACTCAATATAGTGTTAAATCCAAATCATCCCCAACAAGTTTTATTAACTTCACCGGGCACAACTTCAAAATGGATCAATAAATTTCCCAAACTGTTTAGTGAAAAATGAGGATGTTTAAAAAAATGTAAACACAAAATTATCTTAAAAGTAGATGCCATCCCTAAAGTACACAAGGTAAGAAATGTACCTTTAATTTTGAGAGAAAAACTTAAGGATGAATTGATCAGATTGTGTAATGAAGGTATAATTGAGTGAATTGAAGCGTCTGAATGGTTAAGTCCGGTAGATTTAGCCCGAAAACCAAATGGGAATATTAGGATGTGCATTGACTTGAGGGATGTAAACGACAACATATGGATAGACCGGCACCCTCTTCCTCGGATAAACGAAATGTTAGCTACTATCAAAGGGGGGACGCATTTCACCACTTTAGATTTGTCAAATGCATACCATCAAATACTACTACACGAAGATTCTAGACACATCACCTCTTTCATCACTCCGGAATGAGCTTTTCAATTTAAACGCATGCCTTTCGGGTTGGCGTCTGCTTCAGCCGTCTTCCAAAGGGTGATGCAATCTATTCTAACAGGTTTAAAAAATGTGGTAGTTTTTCAAGATGATGTGTTGGTATGGGGGTGTGATGATAACAACCACAATTCAATTCTGGAAGAAGTCCTCAACAGACTTTCTGAAGCTGGTCTAACGATTGCTTTAGAGAAATGCAAATTCGGGGTCAAAGAGGTGGAGTATCTAGGTCACACCTTGTCCTGTGAAGGAGTGAAACCAAAACGTAGTTTAGTTGAAGCCATTGAAAAGGCTCCTACCCCAAGGGATAGAGATCAACTCAGGTCATTTCTAGGACTTGCAGAGTACTACTCTAAATTTGTGCACCATTTTTCAGACAAGGTACATGAGCTTAGGAATTTAATGAAGAAAGGTATCAAATTTGAGTGGTCTGGTTTGTGCCAACAAAATTTTGATTCTATTAAGAAAAGCATTATTAATGCGGTGTCATTGAAGCCTTTTGATCCCAACGATCAAACCATTATTACTACTGATGGCATTAATAACGGATTAGGTGCAGTACTAATCCAGGTGCATAAGGGACAAGAAAGGGTGGTGGCTTTTGCCTCCCGCACATTAAAAGGCGCAGAACACTCATATTCCACCATTGAAAAGGAAGCTTTGGCATGTTGGTGGGGTATACAGTATTTTAGAACATTTATATGGGGAACCAAGTTCCAGTTACATACCGATCATAAGCCTTTGATAGATCTATTTTCCCCAAGGGGCGCAAGCAAGGCTACCCCTAGGATAGCCAAATGGTTATACCGTCTGCAAGAATATGTTTTGACATAAAATATATCACCGGTGCAAGGAATGTAAATGCAGATTGTATATCTAGATTGCCATTGGAAGGCATGCATGAAGAGGATGATGATGAATGGATGGTTGCTGAAATAAAAGATGTTTGTATGGCTATCAGTGAGGTTGAGTGGAAGAAAGCCGTCGAAGAAGATGCGGTATTAAGTAAAATCATAAAAGTTTTAAGTTGTGAACATGGATGGAAATCGCACAAAGATTTGAACTCATTCAAATTGATATGGTCTGAGTTAGACGTGATGGATGACTTACTGAGAAGAGGTAGCAGGTTAGTTGTACCTGAGAAACTAAGAAATAGATTACTGGACATCATGCATGAAGGGCATGGGGGAATGTCAGCTATGAAAAGAAAGATCAGGGTGGATTTTTGGTGGCCCGGTATGGACATTCAGATTGAGCGCTTTGTTCGTGACTGCATGGCTTGTGCGTGCAGCGACAAGACTCATTCCTCTCAGGAAACTTCCATAAAGTCCTCTCCCATGCCTAAAGGTCCTTGGGATAACTTAGCTATTGATATTTGTGGACCTTTTGATGTTTTGAACATGTCTGACAGATTTGCCATAGTCATGGTGGATTATTTTTCCAAATGGCCTGAAGTTGCTTTTGTTAAGGAAGTTAGGTCCACAAGTATTATTTCATTTTGTGAGGACATTTTCCGAAGGGAAGGTTGCCCCAGCGAAATTGTCACTGATAATGGACCCCAATTCATATCTGATGAATTTGAGATGTTTCTTAGGAAATGGGGAGTTAAACATACTACCACACCAGTCTATCACCCAAGGGGTAATGGGCTAGTAGAACGCTTCAACAGGGTATTGGTTGAATGTATCCAATGGGCGTGCAGAAACAAAGAGATGTGGAAACAACAGGTCAAAGACATGTTGTGGTCATATAATACTACTCCTCATTCGGTGACGAAGGAAACACCTTTTTCCTTACTTAAGGGGAGAGTTCCGTGTTCTGTATCTGTGCCACCTTGGATGAATAGAGCTGGAGTATACAATGCAAATTTGGAGGAGGTGCGGGATAGAGTAGAAAAATACCAAAAAGCTTATTGTGATCGCTTTAACAAAAACATTGTGAAACCTAAGCGATGTTTTATGCAAGGTATGTTTGTGAGAGTATTTATTGGAGACAAAGCAAGAAAAGGTCATTCTAAGTGGTCTCCTCCAAAAAAAATCATAATGGTTAAAGGTAACAGTGTAAGACTGGATGATGGAAATTGGTGGAACACCAGGAAGATGTCACCATGCTCTGACACTGAAGTTGCCCTGCCTTCTAGTACGCAACAAAACATCATGGCGGGCAAAGCCAATTCCGGTCCTGCTGCATTGCCTGTTGTTAAGGTCAGAACAAATTTGAGACGACAATGTACTATGCCTAAAAAATATAAAGATTATATATGTACATAGTTTTTTTATTTTTTTATTTTAAGGGGGAAGATGTGTTGTATTCCTTTAAGTTCATGGAACACTGGGGTTCCTTGGCAACCATCTGTCGGATTGTATACAGAGGAGTTGCTGTTGGATTGGAGAGCAGTTGTGTCCCAGGGGTCTGTTCCTTACCACTTAATAAAACTGGTGACTTTATTAAGAGTACGCGTCCTTCTTCACAAAAGGGGGGGCGATCGTGGTGGTCGGGAGACTGGTAAGTGGATTTATTTTTACATAAAACACATATATGTTGTGTATATGTACATAAGTGTACGTACATTATGTGTGGTGAGCATATTTTGTACATTCTGCATTGCACCCCATCAACACACACACACTCCATGCATTGTATACCTGACACACACCACAAACACCTAGCTATGATTCTGTGAAAACGGAGCACCAGTCCATCATGGTCAAGGTGCAGAAGGACAGAGAGGACCTGGACAACGGCAAACAGGATGACACCGCAGCCTGTACTCCGTAAACAGGTGAGTTTTCACCCCTTTTCCTCCTATTGCGCCAACTCGAAGTAGGAAAGATTCCCGCTGGAATTTCCTACGAAACACACCAGATCCAAATATGGAGGGCGGGTATCCTGGTTGGAGTCCCACTGCCACCTGCTGCAGCCCATCCCGCCACAGGGGTGGGGAGTGAAGTCCTAATTGAGCCGGCGGGACCACTGTGGCCTTTTCTCCCATTGCCAGCCAACATCTAAATCGGGTGGGTGGACCACCAGGTTGGCAGGAGGGAAGACTGCCAACAAAGACCGTGGCAGCGCAGTCCTGTCAACATCTAAATGAGGCTCCCTGTCTGGAAGTGGAGAATAAGCCGGCTCCTTCTCATTCAAACACGGAAGGCAGGAAGGCAGGAGCAAGCAGAGTGCTGGAGCTCAGACGGAGACATGATCAGCTGTGTCTGGCTCTCGAATAGATCAGACCAACCCAGCAGAGTTTCTGGCTCTCCAGTAGGTCAGATAAGCCCGGCTGAGTGTCTGTGGCTCTCCAGTAGGACACACAAGGCCAGCTGGGTGTCTGCGGGTCTCCAGTAGGACACACAAGGCCAGCTGAGTGTCTGCGGCTCTCCAGTAGGACACTCAAGGCCAGCTGGGTGTCTGCGGCTCTCCAGTAGGACACACAAGGCCAGCTGGGTGTCTGTGGCTCTCCAGTAGGATACACAAGCCCAGGCGGGTGTCTGTGGCTCTACTGTATAAGCCCAGCTGGGTGTCTGTGGCTCTCCAGTAGGTCAGATAAGCCCGGCTGAGTGTCTGTGGCTCTCCAGTAGGACACACAAGGCCAGCTGGGTGTCTGCGGGTCTCCAGTAGGACACACAAGGCCAGCTGAGTGTCTGCGGCTCTCCAGTAGGACACTCAAGGCCAGCTGGGTGTCTGCGGCTCTCCAGTAGGACACACAAGGCCAGTTTTGGTGTCTGTGGCTCTCCAGTAGGATACACAAGCCCAGCCGGGTGTCTGTGGCTCTACTGTATAAACCCAGCTGGGTGTCTGTGGCTCTCCAGCAGATCAGACAAGCCCGGCTGAGTGTCTGCGGCTCTCCAGTAGGACACACAAGGCCAGCTGGGTGTCTGTGGCTCTCCAGTAGGACACACAAGGCCAGCTGGGTGTCTGTGGCTCTCCAGTAGGACACTCAGGCCCAGCTGGGTGTCTGTGGCTCTACAGTATATCAGCTAAGCCCATGTGGGTGTCAGTGACTCTCCAGCAGGTCCAACTGGGTGTCTGGCTCTGCAGTAGGTCAGACAAGCCCAGCTGGGTGTCTGTGGCTCTACTGTAGATCAGATAAGCCCAGCTGGGTGTCTATGGCTATCCAGTAGGACACAAAAGCCCAGCTGGGTGTCTGTGGCTCTCCAGCAGGTCAGACAAGCCCAGCTGTGTGTCTGTGGCGCTACTGTAGATCAGATAAGCCCAGCTAGGTGTCTGTGGCTCCCCCAGCAGGTCAGACAAGCCCAGCTGGGTGTCTGTGGCTCTCCAGTAGGACACAAAAGCCCAGCTGGGTGTCTGTGGCTCTCCAGTAGGACACAAAAGCTGGGTGTGTGTGGCTCTACAGTAGCTCACATAAGTCCAGCTGGGTGTCAGTGACTCTCCGGCAGGTCCAACTGGGTGTCTGGCTCTCCAGTAGGTCAGACAAGCTCAGCTGAGTGTCAGTTTCTCTCTAGTAGGACAGACAAGCCCACCTGTGCTTATTTTTTGGAGACCAGCGGCAGCACTTATGTTTCCCTTATCCGATATTTACCAAGTGTAACAGTGGGAAAAACATCACAAACAGAAACCAGGAACCTGCAAGAGAGAGAAAAAGGGGAGGGACTGTCTGATAGTGGATTAAAGACTGCCGGCCTTGTTATTCATCCCGCAGACGTTTAATTCCACCCCTGCCAACTTCTGAGCAGAGCTTCGGATACCGGCACTCTTTCTTTCACAAATTAGGCACTGACTGGCGGCTGCAGATAAATTTTGACTGGTCTAGGCCGGCTGCACACAGCTCCAGTCATTCAATAGCAGCTTGAAACTAGATAGCTAGGCAGGCCTAGAGAGGTCACAATCACCGATTCCCCTATAGACACCAGAGGTAGGTAAGCAGGAAATCAACTTGATCAGATAATCATCTCCCATGTCTGGTTCATTGGCAGTAACCAGAGGTTAGAGTGGCACGCCGTGTGAGACGGCATTAACTTTGGCTGAAGAGGACTCCAAGGGCCGGAGGCAGTGGCATCCAGTGCAGGTAAGCTCGGTAGGCGGGGCGGGGGGGGGGGGGGGCAGTCAACAGACGACAGAATAGGTATTATTTATTTATTTTATTTTATTTTACCTATTCCGTCGCCTGTCGACTTACCCCCTCCCACCCTGCCCCCACCCCGCCCACCGCACTTACCTGTGCCAGCCACCGCTAGCCGAGGGTGGGTAAGGTGCCTTTTAAGAGAAATGGGATTCAAGAACCTCACAGCCAGAACCGAAAAGGACCACCCCCACCCTTCCAACCTCATCACACTATTATATTCTGTAATTCGGGGGATGGACAGATCTGACTTGAGAAAAAAGTTGCCCTTAGCAACCCTAGGAAAATTCCAAATTTAAACCATGGCTTATTGGGAAAAAATGACATATATATCCATGTAGAAGAACATTATGTTGTAAGTTTGCAGATCTCAGTGCCCACGTCACCTTACCACCCTTTTAGACATAGAGTACAATCAATCAATCAAACACTTATGAAGCGCGGCTAATCACCCATGAGGGTCTCAAGGCGCTGGAGCAGAACAGACCACTAACAAGTGCTCAGAACACTTTGCACAATAGTGCTAAGCGACATAGCGGGTTGAAATGTATTGGCACTATACAACTCCAAATAAAGATGACGCATTTCTGGAGGAGGAGCCCTACCTGCCACAGATGAGGTGCCCTCGATTTTCACGATGGACGTCGGGGTGTCCTTCACGTTGTTGACCATGTGCGTCATGACCTTGTCAACGGTTTCGATCATTCCTCCGACCATAGGCTGCGTCTGGAGAGAAAAGAGCAGATGTTGGACGGGGCACAGGGCAGGGCACCACTCACATGAAGAGACACTTCACACCAGAGGTGGCGCCCGCTGAGCAGCAAAAGAGCCAATCTCATTGGTAGAGCAGCAAACCTCCCACTCTTCAACGGCCAAGACATGCACTCATGGTTTCCACAAATGTGGGCATTGGAATATGTGTCCATTTTCGATGGACAAAACTAAAAGCTTTAGTTACAACACACCACAGGAATATAAAATCAACACTGCAATTCCAAATGTGTCGTTTATTGCATTATTTGTGTGTGCAAGAAAATCCACATTGGCAGCACTATACGCCCCTTGAGGGAGAGACTGCAGGAACATTTTAGAGCCATGCGGAATGTAGATAAAAACTATCCATTAGCGTGGCATTTTAATGAGAGTCATGGCTCGGCGGAGCTGCCTCTTGTCAAATTCCATGGCCTAGCGGCGGTACCCATTCATCCAAGGGGAGGAGACAGAGTTAAACAATGAAGACAACTGGAGGCCGGATGGATTACTCAGCTCAGAGCGGTAGATTGGGGTCTCAATTTAGACAGAGAGCTGCATGTCTTTTTGAGGGATTAAATACAATAAATAATAACTGTACAAATAGGTCAATGTTCTCTACATTTGGTACAAATGTTGCTTTTTTTTTTAGAACTACAACAATGCAAATAAAGTGAACTTATTGTGAATCTGGACATGTGTAATGTTTCAGACTATGTGTTATGATCTTGTGTGTTGAACTTTGTTCTGTGTCCAGTATTATGTCAAAATCATACCATTTGTCATTTTGTATAACATGGTAACAGCCATCTAAAAGAGCGACTGATTCTCTGTAATTTTGTTCATGCCTCTATGCATAAACCATGTTTTTGCTTTGGGGTGTGGGCCAATACACTTGCACCAAAATTCCACACTCTTCCATGGACTGAAGATACTGTTTCTTAAACTAAGGTATGCATATACATACTTCTGAGCATTTTGGATTTGGCTAGGATGTGAATATCCTAAGCGTTTAATTTTAAATGATTGAATCTTATGAATATAGATAAATATTTTAGAATAGGACAACTTTTATAAATGACTCCTCATAATCTGGGCTCTATTATCGCCTCTCTACCCTCTTCCTGTACCTGACTAGGGTTCCAAAAACTGTTACGCTCTTATTATAGACAATGACAGATATTTCTCGGTTTGACATGGACTAATCGCCTTTAAGCTTCTACTGTTTTGATTACGAGCTAATCACTTTTTGCTCTTTGGGGGTATTTCTCTTTTTTTTTACATTAGCCATTGTTGTATAGACTTGTGCACATCTATGGCCCAGTGGACTGAGTTTTTATCCGCTGAAGAGCAATATACCACTGTACCACACTGTGGCTAATTCCTCAGTACTGTCTCTCCAAGGTAGTCTTCATGTTTAATTAAGTGCTTATGTCTCAATTCTTCTAGCCCTTTTCTGGTGTCCTAACAACTAGTTTTGATGCAATTCATTTTATGCGTGCTCTTATTCTTACTGCGTGAAGCACTTTTCTTATATCCTCTACACGCTATAAACATTTGGGGCATATTTTCTCTGGTGAAGCTCCTTCATTAACATTCCACTTTTATTGATTATTTCTCTCTCACACTTATTCTTTTTCTAGCACTTACTAGTAACTGGCACAGAGGGTGTCTTTCGGTGTATGAGATCTTTCATGGACCACCAGATGTGACCAGATGTGTCACTACACATCTGATAAGTGCACTTTAGATATAAGGAAACGTCTGCTTGATATGTTGCGAGACAGTGTTTACCTTTACTTATGGGTTTCGCTTTGAATTCCACAGCCTTGAACAAGTCGTTTCACCACGAAACACGGGTTGGCTGTTGTTCAAGTTGGATTTTGGAAATAAAGAATATGGAACTAACCTTTGGGCTCTATGGGACTCATTTATGAAAAGTGACGCATCACTGCGTGAAACAGTGATGCGTCACTTTTCACTGCGCCCTCCCTGCGACTCCAATGATGCGTCATATTTACAGTATGACGCATCATGTCGCAAGGAGTCACAGATACGTCAGTATTTCTGACGTATCTGTAGGCGCAAAAGTGACGCATTGCTGGAGTGTGTCACAAAAGTGACGCAACTCCAGCAATGTGTCTTTTCACATGGGGCAAGCCCCATGTGAAAGGGCCTGCGTCAGTCTTACGCCTGCTGTGAGGCAGGCGCAAGATATTGACGCATTTGCACCCTAGAAGTGGCGCAGTGAAATCTCGTAGATTTCACTGCGTCACTTCTACGATGCTTACTTACGTGGGAACGCCCACCCTGCATACATTATACCTGATGCAGGTATAATGTAGCGCAGGGGTTTACAAAGTGACGCATCTAGGTAGACGCGTCACTTTGTAAATATGGCGCATCATGGCGCATGCTTTACGCCACTGGTGCGTCACAAAAAGTGACGCACCGGTGGCGCAAAAGTGACGCAGGGGCTCATAAATGAGCCCCTATGTACTTATTAAGATGTGCTGTTGAACACAACTAAAAGGACCCACTAAAAATACGGACCTTGATCTCTTCTTTTTGTGGGGGTGCTCTGAACATTATTTCAAAATTTGAGTGTATGGTTTGTTCCAACATATGATACTATTTGGATGACAGAGTGTCTTTCATTTCATCGAGCACACCAACTTGACATATGTGTGCTTAAATTTCCTGAATTTTTGTATGTGCTAGCAATATGATCACCATTGTCATATTTGTAGTGTCTGTTGATGCATTTATGGAGTCTAGCAAGGGTGGATAGGCATATATGTGGCTGAACGATTTCCAGTAGGGCTGGGGCCATGTCAGTCACAATCTGGCCACACCACAGTCTAATAAGCTTTATAGAGGCGGGGGTTTGCCAGGGTATCTGTCCCTCTGTGGGTCGTGAAGCTCTCGGTGACCAGTAAGTGATGGGCAGTTCTGAACCATCAGATCCCACACAGGAGACTCCATCCCCTTCCACCCGCTTGAGTAACCCCCTTCTGCGGTGTCAGTGCCCTGGCAGTCAGTGGGGCAGAGGGTCACACACCAGCAGTATTTATTTATTTATTTATTTAATGCAATTTTATATAGCGGATACTTTACCCATAGGTGTCAGAGCGCTTTACAATAGAACCAAGTACGTTACATAAGGAGATTTACATAATTACACGTTACATATACAATCAGGATAGTTAAAAAAGTAAAATAAAATAAGAGATGGCAAACACAAAAAAACAAAGTACAGGAGTAGAATACATATTTACAACGTCGGGATCAGGTGAATGCTAAAAGGCCTTGAGGGACATGAAGAGGGATGTTTTCATTCTGGAAGTGTCTTTGGAAGAGAAGAGATTTGAGGTCTGTTTTGAAAGTCCAAATTGAGGTGGTGGTTCGGAGTAATGGAGGAAGCGAGCTCCAGATTCTAACCGCATTGCCTGAGAAGGATTGAGCCATAGACGTTTTCAGCATTGCGTGAAGGTCTAGACCCGCCAGAGATTTTAAGTTTATTCGCCAGGTATCAAGGGGGTGATACAGGCAGTCTTGTAGATAGACCTTGCTTCGATGGGAAGCCATCGAGGAGAAAACAGTATGCGTGTGACGTGATCATTTCTTTTGACCCCCATAAACAAAATGTGCCGCTGAATGGAGTACGGATTAAAGAGGAGAAATGTGGGTTTTGGGGAGGCCAGCAAGGAGAGAATTACAATAGTCCTATCCAGACAGAACCAGAGATTGGACCAAGGTTTTTAGGTCATGCTCTGGAAAGAAACGCTGAATACCCCAGAGAAGGCGCAGTCGGTAATGTGCATTCTTGGCGATGGAATTTATGCTGGAGTGTAGATTGAGCCTTTTTCTAGTATGACACCAATGGATTTAACGCTGTCGACAACAATAGGTTTGTTGTTAAGCAAGTTCAGCTTATCAGTCCAAAACTGAACAGGAGGAGGTGAGAGTGAGGTAGAGAGAAGGAGGAATTCAGTTTTGGAAGGATTCAGAATGAGTTGATGAGCCGACATCCAATTTTGGATAGATTTGAGAGTGGTGTTGAGGACTGAGATGTCATTTGCGGAAGACACCCTAAGGTAGATTTGGGCGTCATCATGATAGAGGTGGTAAAGGATCCCGGATTTACTTAGGCGATTTCCCAGTCGTTCCAAGAAGAGATTGAACAAAGTTGATGTCATAATATAGAGACTTTACAGAAGAAACCGTGTGCGGATCCTGCAAACATTGGATACGGCTGGCACCCACTACCCCTCAAAAGGGGTGCCCTTGGAACCTCTTTAAGTCTCCAATGAGTGGGCATCTCTAGCACGTCATATCTCCCGCCACCGACGCACCCACACCCTGCTGCCCCTCAGTCCATTGCACATAGAGACATCTATAGGTCATCATCATCAATGCACATTCCAGTGACGTCCTAGCCACTTCTGCATTCCATGCTGAGGTCACACATGCATGTAGTCCCACTAAAGCCACCCAGCGTTCCTTCCTGATGCCACCCATGCACACATTCCCACTAATGCCACCCAGCATTCCATCCTGGTGCCCCTCGTGCATGTGCTACCACTTATGTCACCCAGCATTTCATTCTAGCGCCACTCGTGTACGCATTCCCTCTAATGGCACCCACCATTCCATCCTGATGCCACCCATGCATGCATTCCCAGTTATGTCACCCAGAATTCCTTCCTGATGCCACCCATGCACACATTCCCACTAATGACACCCAGCATTCTGTCATTACACTTATGCATGCATGCCCACTAATGTCACACCGCATTCCATAATGTCACTCATGCATGCACTCCCAGTAGTCACACAGCATTCCTTCCTGATGTCACCCGTGCATTCATTCCCACTAATGATACCCAGCATTCCATAATGTCACCCGTGCATACATTCCCAATAATGATACCGAGCATTCCATCCTGATGTCACCCGTGCATGCATTCCCAATAATGATACCCAGCATTCCATCCTGATGTCACCCGTGCATGGATTCCCAATAATGATACCCAGCATTCCATCCTGATGTCACCCGTGCATGCATTCCCACTAATGATACCCAGCATTCCATAATGTCACATGTGCATGCATTCCCAATTATGATACCGAGTATTCCATCCTGATGTCACCCGTGCATGCATTCCCAATAATGATACCCAGCATTCCATCCTGATGTCACCCGTGCATGCATTCCCAATAATGATACCCAGCATTCCTTCCTGATGCCACCCATGCACGCATTCCCAATAATGATACCCAGCATTCCATCCTGATGTCACCCGTGCATGCATTCCCAATAATGACACCCAGCATTCCATCCTGATGTCACCCGTGCATGCATTCCCAATAATGACACCCAGCATTCCATCCTGATGTCACCCGTGCATGCATTCCCAATAATGATACCCAGCATTCCTTCCTGATGCCACCCGTGCACGCATTCCCAATAATGATACCCAGCATTCCATCCTGATGTCACCCGTGCATGCATTCCCAATAATGACACCCAGCATTCCATCCTGATGTCACCCGTGCATGCATTCCCAATAATGACACCCAGCATTCCATCCTGATGTCACCCGTGCATGCATTCCCAATAATGATACCCAGCATTCCATCCTGATGCCACCCATGCACGCATTCCCACTAATGATACCCAGCATTCCATCCTGATGTCACCTGTGCATGCATTCCCAATAATGACACCCAGCATTCCATCCTGATGTCACCCGTGCATGCATTCCCAATAATGATACCCAGCATTTCATCCTGATGTCACCCGTGCATTCATTCCCAATAATGATGCCCAGCATTCCATCCTGAAGTCACCCGTGCATGCATTCCCAATAATGACACCCAGCATTCCATCCTGATGTCACCCGTGCATGCATTCCCAATAATGACACCCAGCATTCCATCCTGATGTCACCCGTGCATGCATTCCCAATAATGATACCCAGCATTCCTTCCTGATGCCACCCATGCACGCATTCCCAATAATGATACCCAGCATTCCATCCTGATGTCACCTGTGCATGCATTCCCAATAATGACACCCAGCATTCCATCCTGATGTCACCCGTGCATGCATTCCCAATAATGACACCCAGCATTCCATCCTGATGTCACCCGTGCATGCATTCCCAATAATGATACCCAGCATTCCTTCCTGATGCCACCCATGCACGCATTCCCACTAATGATACCCAGCATTCCATCCTGATGTCACCCGTGCACGCATTCCCAATAATGACACCCAGCATTCCATCCTGATGTCACCCGTGCATGCATTCCCAATAATGACACCCAGCATTCCATCCTGATGTCACCCGTGCATGCATTCCCAATAATGACACCCAGCATTCCATCCTGATGTCACCCGTGCATGCATTCCCAATAATGACACCCAGCATTCCATCCTGATGTCACCCGTGCATGCATTCCCAATAATGATACCCAGCATTCCTTCCTGATGCCAAGCATGCACGCATTCCCAATAATGATACCCAGCATTCCATCCTGATGTCACCCGTGCATGCATTCCCAATAATGACACCCAGCATTCCATCCTGATGTCACCCGTGCATGCATTCCCAATAATGACACCCAGCATTCCATCCTGATGTCACCCGTGCATGCATTCCCAATAATGATACCCAGCATTCCATCCTGATGCCACCCATGCACGCATTCCCACTAATGATACCCAGCATTCCATCCTGATGTCACCCGTGCATGCATTCCCAATAATGACACCCAGCATTCCATCCTGATGTCACCCGTGCATGCATTCCCAATAATGATACCCAGCATTTCATCCTGATGTCACCCGTGCATTCATTCCCAATAATGATGCCCAGCATTCCATCCTGAAGTCACCCGTGCATGCATTCCCAATAATGACACCCAGCATTCCATCCTGATGTCACCCGTGCATGCATTCCCAATAATGACACCCAGCATTCCATCCTGATGTCACCCATGCATGCATTCCCAATAATGATACCCAGCATTCCTTCCTGATGCCACCCATGCACGCATTCCCAATAATGATACCCAGCATTCCATCCTGATGTCACCTGTGCATGCATTCCCAATAATGACACCCAGCATTCCATCCTGATGTCACCCGTGCATGCATTCCCAATAATGACACCCAGCATTCCATCCTGATGTCACCCGTGCATGCATTCCCAATAATGATACCCAGCATTCCTTCCTGATGCCACCCATGCACGCATTCCCACTAATGATACCCAGCATTCCATCCTGATGTCACCCGTGCACGCATTCCCAATAATGACACCCAGCATTCCATCCTGATGTCACCCGTGCATGCATTCCCAATAATGACACCCAGCATTCCATCCTGATGTCACCCGTGCATGCATTCCCAATAATGATACCCAGCATTCCTTCCTGATGCCACCCATGCACGCATTCCCAATAATGACACCCAGCATTCCTTTCTAATGTCACCCGTGCATGCATTCCTAATAATGATACCTAGCATTCCATCCTGATGTCACCCGTGCATGCATTCCCAGTTATGTCACCCAGAATTCCATCCTGATGTCACCCGTGCACGCATTCCCAATAATGACACCCAGCATTCCTTCCTGATGTCACCAGTGCATGCATTCCCAATAATGACACCCAGCATTCCATCCTGATGTCACCCGTGCATGCATTCCCAATAATGATACCCAGCATTCCTTCCTGATGCCACCCATTCACGCATTCCCACTAATGATACCCAGCATTCCATCCTGATTTCACCCGTGCATGCATTCCCAATAATGACACCCAGCATTCCATCCTGATGTCACCCGTGCATGCATTCCCAATAATGACACCCAGCATTCCTTCCTGATGCCACCCATGCACGCATTCCCAATAATGACACCCAGCATTCCTTTCTGATGTCACACGTGCATGCATTCCCAATAATGATACCTAGCATTCCATCCTGATGTCACCCGTGCATGCATTCCCAATAATGACACCCAGCATTCCTTTCTGATGTCACCCGTGCATGCATTCCCAATAATGATACCCAGCATTCCATCCTGATGTCACCCGTGCATGCATTCCCAATAATGACACCCAGCATTCCATCCTGATGTCACCCGTGCATGCATTCCTAATAATGACACCCAGCATTCCATCCTGATGTCACCAGTGCATGCATTCCCAATAATGATACCCAGCATTCCTTCCTGATGTCACCCGTGCATGCATTCCCAATAATGATACCCAGCATTCCATCCAGATGTCACCCGTGCATGCATTCCAATAATGATACCGAGCATTCCATCCTGATGTCACCCGTGCATACATTCCCAATAATGATACCCAGCATTCCATCCTGATGTCACCCGTGCATGGATTCCCAATAATGACACCCAGCATTCCTTCCTGATGGCACCCGTGCATGCATTCCCAATAATGACACCCAGCATTCCATCCTGATGTCACCCGTGCATGCATTCCCAATAATGACACCCAGCATTCCTTTCTGATGTCACCCGTGCATGCATTCCCAATAATGATACCTAGCATTCCATCCTGATGTCACCCGTGCATGCATTCCCAATAATGACACCCAGCATTCCTTTCTGATGTCACCCGTGCATTCATTCCCAATAATGATACCCAGCATTCCATCCTGATGTCACCCGTGCATGCATTCCCAATAATGACACCCAGCATTCCATCCTGATGTCACCCGTGCATGCATTCCTAATAATGACACCCAGCATTCCATCCTGATGTCACCAGTGCATGCATTCCCAATAATGATACCCAGCATTCCTTCCTGATGTCACCCGTGCATGCATTCCCAATAATGATACCCAGCATTCCATCCTGATGTCACCCGTGCACGCATTCCCAATAATGATACCGAGCATTCCATCCTGATGTCACCCGTGCATGCATTCCCAATAATGATACCCAGCATTCC
The DNA here is from genome assembly GCF_964204655.1 of Triturus cristatus. Lineage (NCBI taxonomy): Eukaryota > Metazoa > Chordata > Amphibia > Caudata > Salamandridae > Triturus > Triturus cristatus. Next base: position 31,150,156 of record NC_140594.1, on the reverse strand, counting down.
ATCCTGATGTCACCTGTGCATGGATTCCCAATAATGACACCCAGCATTCCTTCCTGATGGCACCCGTGCATGCATTCCCAATAATGACACCCAGCATTCCTTCCTGATGCCACCCGTGCATGCATTCCCAATAATGACACCCAGCATTCTGTCAAAAGCTTTAATGTCATCCCCGCCGGAACCTCTATGGAATAATAGCTTATTCGCTGTGTGTTGAATACTTTGTACTTGACAAAAGATGTCCAAGTGATCTGCAGGGCAGTTCACTCCCGGCAGCACCGCGTGTGTGACAGGCACGTGCATGATTTTGCTGGTGCGAGGGGTTGACCCTCATCTTACAAGATTTGGTGTTTTCTTTTATCATTTTAAAAGCTTTATTATCTGAACTACTGATCCTCTTTTAAATAGAATTATTTTCATACCGTTTGACTTGTCCAAGAACACACTGCGTGTCAGTGAACAGAGATTAGACTTTACACTTTTCCAGCGCTTAATTTGTAAAAAAAAAATAAGTACCAGGGCTCTCGCCGGGAGGCCGCTGCAGCTCGCACCACACATTGCCCCTGCTATGATGCCTATGATAGTAACAACACAACTACTAACCCTCACACACAAGTGTGACAATTCAGACTATTTCAGCCCCCAAAGCATGGCGTGGGCGGCAGGTAATAGTCATTTCTAATGTATATTGACATAATAATTAACCGTTGTTGTAGTCATCTCTAAATTAGCCAGACAGTGCCATCTTGTGGCAGACTGTCACAAGTGCTGGTGCTGACAATTAAGTGCCAGTGCCAAGCACTGGAAACCCCCAGCACAAATTAAGCACTTCAAACTAGTGTGACCGGCACTGTAACAACCAGATGTCATTTGAAACGAAGCAATCCACATAGCCTGTTTCTGACCCTCTTTTGTTGTTTTCCGGCCTACCCTATCGCCATTGCACCTCTTTCGTAGTAGCGTGGTGGGGCCAGAGTGTTTGAAACGTTTTAGGCTGTAAATAGTCTACAGCCTGATGTGTCCAACGCAACAATGCTGGGTGCGCGAATGACAAGTTTGTAATGTGCCACCCCAGAGATAAGTCTGAGGTGGTCTAGTTGATGGAACCCACCAGGCTGTGATTATTGGTATCTTCCAGTGCATTGTCTGTTTCCCGAATAAAAGTGCAGAGGCGTGGCTAAGGCAGTCAGTCTGTGTCTCTGCTGTGTCTCTGCCGCTCCGGCAGATCCAAGACTCTGGGTTCACTCTCCATCGGGAGAAGAGTGAATTTTTAAAACAACAGATCAGTTTCTTTGGATACACATTCTTGGCAGATGGAGTGGTGCTAGATCCCAAGAAAGCGCAGAATGTGCAGGAGGCCCCCGCCCCCACCAGCTGTCTGAGGTACAAAGTTTCTTTGGCATGGTGAACTAGTGTGGGAGATTCATACCCGACCTCACAGGCCTCACCCAGTTCCTCCGTGAACTCACAAAGACCACGACTCCTTGGACTTGTGGTACAGCACAAGAAGAAGCCTTTCGGCCGACACCACGCTGTCCGATTTCGATCCACTGAAACCAACGAACATTGCAGTTGACGCAAGTCCAAAAGGTCTTGGACCTATTCTCACACAACAGCAACAGCATGGCACCTGGACGCCGTAGCCTTTGCCAGCAGGTGCCTCACAGCAATGGACAAAGATATTCGCAGGTCAAAAGGGAAGCCAATGCCATACACTGGACCTGCAGACATTTTCACTTGTACGTCTATGGACACCCTTTTGTGGTCACCACGGACTACAAACCCCTCGTGCCCCTGTTCTGAGGCTCAGCATCCAAACAGCCACCTCGAATTCAGAAATGGATGCTCCACCTACAGGAGTAGGATTGCCGGGTTGAATACCGGCCGGGGGCAAACAACCCTGCGGACTACCTCTCCCATCACCCCCGCGCTGCCACTCAGAAGGAAGCCAAATATGCTGATGAAATGGAAGTCTAGGTCTGGTATGTTGGAGAGAGGTCAAAGCCCCTCCAGCTCTCCCTCGATACAATAGCGATGGCCAGCAATGTGGACGAATGGCTATAACTGGCCATAGCGGCAATCCACTCAGGGAGATGGCATAGGCTATAGTAGCACCTATCCTAGAGGACCCCAGAGGCGAAAAGGATTCTAGAATCCCTGTTCAATGTACACCATGAACGAACGACAGATGCCAGTGGGTGCCTGCTAAGAGGACCCTGCCTAGTGATACCATCCAACCTTACAGACCAAACCATGCAACTTTCCCATCATGGCCACCAAGGCATAGTCAAGACCAAGAGCAGGCTCCGAACTAAAGTCTGGTTCCCAGGTATGGATGAGATGCTAGAGGCAGCATCGAGGTCTCGCCAATGGTGCCAAGTGTCTGGATCTACCGTAGCACCAGCACTGATACTCACAGAGTCTGGCCCCCAGCAGCCCGGGAGTGCATTAGTTTGGGTTCTGGTCATCTCCCTGACAGGCTACATGCCCTAGCCTTAATTGAGGACCACAGCAAGTATCCAGAAATTGAACTGGTGGGATCCCAAACAGCTTCTGATGTTATCTCAAATATGTAGAAGATGAACGCCACTCACGGTCTCATGAAAGAATTAAAGACAGAGAATGGACCTCCACTTCGAAGCCAATAATTTGCTGACTACCTTCAGACATGGGGTATCCACCACCGCAAGATAACCCCTCGCTGGCCACAAGCCAACGGAGAGGTTGAGCGTTTCATGCACACACTGAACAAGCTGATCAACAACCCATGGAAACAGCCCTCTATTGGTTCCTTCGAGAATATCGGCTAACCCAACATCACCACAGGTCAAGCCCCAGGACACGCCAGCATGGGCTGGGTAGTGACCAACTGTATCCCTCACCACCTGGGGTGGACACCAGGCCCCATCGATGATGATAGGGGTCTTCACAGAAGGAGAAAGACAAACAACTGAGCCAGCACCAGATGAAGAGCTCGGGCCTCAAACATCCAGCCTGGGGACTTTGTTTTTCTAAAAGACTGATATCGAGGAAGCCAAGTCAGCCTGCTATTTATTTATTTATTAATTAATGCATTTTTATATAGCGCGGACTTTACCCGAAGGTGTCAGAGCGCTGTACAATAGAACCAGTTACGTTACATGAGAGAAATTTTACAAAATAGAACGTTACAAAAATAAACAGGAGACTAGAAGAAGTAGGATAAAACCATAGGAGGCAAGAACACAATATCAAACACAGCAAGCAAGGGTGAGGAGAGTACAAGAAAATAATACAAATTTACAATGATCACCCGTGGGTCGTCATCAAGCAAAGAGGCACCATGGTCACAGCCCGTAGACGAGATGAAGAAATCAACCGTAACATCTCTTTTGTAACAAAAAAAACACAGGAGGATTCCGGGAGGAAGCCACATCCTCCCCCTGTTCTACCGCACTACCAGAGAACGATGCGTGGGTGACCTCATCACCCCGGCTCACACCCCAGCAGATGACACCAACAGTCCAGACAGAGCAAGGTCGAGCCCGATCACATCGAACGGAGGGGCATAGCTACAAGGCGGCGATAAAAAATTATCGCCGCTTTTGCGGCCGTTTTCGGCCGAAAAGCGGCAATAATTTTATCGCTATATTAGCAAGGTCACGCCATAGCGTGAAACCTTGCCTTAGCGCCTGAATTCCAAACGCCCATCTTTGCATCTCTAATGAGATGCAAAGTGGGCATTCTTCCCCAGGATAAGGGGAGAAATGTCGCTAAGACATTTCTCCTATTATCAAGCCTCACGCAAAGCAGCATAGCGACAAGAAAAGTAGCGATAACCTCTGTTATCGCTACTTTCCTTACGCCTGCTTTGAAACTGACTTAGCCATGCTATCCTATGGAAGGTGGATATCATGGCTAAGTATGTCAGGCCCTATCAACAAGCTATCGCCAAACTTCGTGGGATTATCGCTGAGTTTCCAGCGATAATCTCACGTTTGGCAGTTAGCGATAGGATTTGTATTGAGGGAACCTGCTTGCCTGCCTTACCTGGGTGTCCGCATCTTTCACGCTCCTGCTGATCTCTTCGAGGGCAATGTGGGTGGAGCGCTAAGGGGACTCAAGGGGAGTATGGCGTTTTGGAGCACCCTTCCGTTGTCGGTGGCCGGCCGAATAGCGCTGCTGAAAATGGTGGCGCTACCGCGATTGCTCTATTTCTTCCGCACCTTGCCGATCTGGATCCCGGCCTCCTTTTTTAAGACGCTTCGGGCGCTGATAACGGGGTTTCTTTGGGGCGCGGGCAGACGTCGGGTGGCGTTGAACACCTTGATGAGACCGAGGGTGGAGGGGGGGCTGGCGGTCCCGGACTTCGAATGGTACTACCTGGCGGCGCAATTGCAGTGCCTCACACAGGCTGTGGCACGCGAGTTCAGAGGCCCGGAGGGCCCGCAGGGTAGGATTATCCCTCGGCATGTACTGTCATTCATACTATTGCAGCAAAGGCTCCGGTTGGATCAACTCACGCTAGAGGAGCGCACGCTTCGGCTCTGCTGGCTCCGTAGCCAGAGACGAGCGGGCTTTGCGACCCCATATGCCCCGGAGATTCCGTTGGGAATGTGCACGGCTCTCCCTCATGGCGGAGACTGGTCGGCGTTGGCAGGTTGGGAGGACCGAGGGTTCACATGCTTGGCGATCTCTATCGTGACGGAGCTTTGTTGCCGTTCCACGAGTTGCAGAGGGATTTTGATTTGCCCAGGGGGGATTATCTCCTCCACTCGGCTCTGGTGGCTGGGATTCGGAAACACTGGCGGACGGGGCTGTCGGAACCCCCGACGTCCCTGGGATGCCAGTACGTCGTGATGGCGGCGGGTACCGTGAAGGCCATCACCTGCCTCTATGGGCGGCTATCCACGGAGAGGCTCGCGCCCCTGACGACCCTGCGGGAGCGGTGGGAGGGAGACCTTGCCAGGCCTATCTCGGAGACGACGTGGTCGCAGTTGCTGCAACGACCTTGGAAGGGCACGCGCAACGCTAGATTTCAATTGGTTCAATTCTATACTCTTCACAGGGCCTACTTAACCCCGGTGAAGATTCTGCAATATTTTGGGGGCTCCTCGTCGGGCTGCCCCCGGTGCCACGCGGAGGGGGCTGATTTCGGCCATATGTTCTGGTCCTGCCCGGGGTTGGGCTCTTACTGGACGGATGTGGTGGCGTGCCTGAATCGCGTGACTGACCGAGTGTTGACAGTGGACATGGGAACTTGCCTTCTGCTTTGGTTCCCACATACCCCCCCGTACAAAAATCACGAGCAAATTTATCGATCTGGGGCTGATAATGGCGAAGAGGGAGCTTACCATGCACTGGAAGGCAAGAACGGGGCCGAGTGTTCGGAGGTGGAGGGTGAGCTTCCTGGCCTGGGCGGGGACTGAAGGGACGCTTCGCCTACAGCTGGCTAGACGTACTTCCAATGACAAAGCGCAAGAGGCTGCCGGGGCGTGGGGGGCGCTGGTGGAGGAGCTTCGCCGCCTGGGGGACCGAGAGGAGGGGGGTGAGGGCCAGGCGGGCGCGGCCCGGCCTGGGAGGAGTGTGGAGGGACCTGCTGGGACTCCCGGGGAGACTGCCCAGGAGGGGACTGCCTGAATATTCCACGGGGGCTATCGCTATTTGTGCAAATTTATCATGTTGTGCACGGTGGTCCGGCTTCGGGGTGGTATGCATGTGAGGGGTAGAGTACAGCCTTTGGTACTTTTGGAAACGTGGGTGGGGTTCGCCCTCTGATTCCGAGTTTAGCTCCCTAGTTGCGTGGGGCACCTTACACCCCACTGGATGGAGAACCCGTGGCGGGCACACTGGCAAGGGGGGGTGGGGGTAGAGAGGGAGTGGGGTGGGGGGTTTAGACTGGTTTTGTTGCAAGCTTATTGTCTTTGATATTGTTCCCACTGGCCTGGTTATCCTTCACAGGAATACTGAATGTAATGTGGACTTCATGTTGTTCTACGTTGGGAAAAACTAATAAAAATTGTTTCAAAAAAAAAAACAAGCTATCGCCAAACTTCGTGGGATTATCAATGGGTTTCCAGCGATAATCTCACGTTTGGCAGTTAGCGATAGGATTTGTATTGAGGGATACGGGCCTCAGACTTGCTGTGGACACTGATCGACCTCTAAGACCAAGGAAACCTACCTCCTGTGTTGCAAAGTTCTTCGGAGTCCTCAGGAGCTTCGGAGATGCAAACTGGTCAGATGCGTCTTTGGTGCCCGCCAAGCAGGGGAGTAACTCCTTTACCCCAAGGGGGATTCTTCAGTCATCTAGTTCAAGGTAGATCGTCGAAGTTCCAGCATTCAGTATCAGAGTTTCATCCAGGTGTAATCTAAAGTCCTGTAGCCAGGGGTTCCTATCTTATAGCCAAGGAAGGGGTGGGACCCACCTATGGGAGGGTCAGGAAAGAGGGGTGGCTACATTCATTTCCTTTGTCCAGTTTCACGCCAGAGCAGGGACTGGTAGCCCCTGCAACCGGTTTGAGCTGGACTATGCACAGGGACACCAATTGAGCCCCCAGTGCTGACTTAAAAGCACTCTTTGAGTGCACCCCCCAGCCTCAATACACTAAATCCTGTCTGGGAGGTGGTAACACCTCCCTGTGACAGGACACCTATTGTCCAGGCCTCCCCGGCCGGAGTTTCGTCCAGCGGCAGGAGGGCAGACTTGTGTCTGTGGCTGGCAGCATCCATTTTGTGATGCCAGGGCTCTGTTAGCTGGTACTGGGTATACAGGTGCTGTCATGTCTCTCCCTCTAGAAGGGTGGGATCATACTCCCACACCAGTTACTGGTGTGGGGGTATGATTCCAAGGTGTTTGACACCAAACACGACATGTTTCCATGCAGCCATCCCAAAGTTAGCATTTACCGTTTGATTATAATGCTCTTAAGAGTATATTGTTTGACTGCATCACATTGAACACAGAATCCATACTCTACCCTTTATACTTAAACATGTATAATGTATTGTTGGAGCCGGCCTCGTGGCGTGGTCCTGTTCCCCCTCGCCAAGCCGCACGAGGTCCCCTGCACCTCGGGGCTCCTCCATTTTGGATTGTACGTGACTCTGCGCACCAGCCTACGTGACCCCGCTCAACCCGGCCTCGGCCCCAGCAAGCCCCGACATCAAGGCACCAACAACTGGCCAGGGGGTACCACGTGAACACTTCCCCACTCCCGGCGGAGGGCAGTATCGATGGGACCCCCAACCGTCCTCCCACACCTAGGTGCGATCGCCCCACAGCTCTCCTGGGCCTGGCGCCTCTCCTGCTGAGCATCTGGCCGCTCCCGACCCGGCCTCTCCGCCCCCCCCGGGCGCAAGGGTCCGGACATCAAAGGGCTCCAGACCTATATCTGGGGCGACCCTGCAACAGGACAGCAGTTGTATCCCGGAGTCAAGAGCCCTGCTGATCAGATCGCGGCTGACCCTACGGAGAAAGACTCATCCTGGAACCACGCTCTGAGCCCTGCTGACTACGTCGCGGCTCCACCGTGCTTAAAGACCTTCACGAACCTTTGAGGCCCTGCTGACGCTGTCGCGGCCCGACCTTGTTGAACTTGCCATCAGAGCCCGGCTGACCTCGTCGCGGCTCGACCGAAGCGGACCTACCACCGGAGCCCGAATCAAAAGGAGTATTGTTAAATTTTTTTCTTTTATTATTGTTATTGACAAACAGATCAAATGAATAGAATTGACTGCATCACAAACAACCCCGGAATAAAGGTTCCGAAAGCTGCGGAGGGGCTCTGCTCATGCATGGGCACCCTCTCACATGAAACCCAGCACCCTACCTTCAGGATTGTTAAGGCCTGCCATAGGGGTGACTGATAGGTTTACATTTGCAGTGATATGGAGAGATATAGTGAACCTATATCTCAGTAAGGGGTGCATACGCCCTGCTGACTGTGTCGCGGCTCGACCCAAGCGGAACTACCACCCGAGCCCTGCAGACACCGTCGCGGCTCTCCACGTCTGAGCTGCTTTGAGACCAGCACCTGCCGCTCCGATCCCCGGAGCCACCTTCGGCCTAACGCAAGGTCTGGCGCAGAGCTTCCCCGTACCAGGCTGGTACTAAGACTGTCCCGCTACCCTGTCCCTACAAAGACATTGAGACTCTTTCTGGATCTCTCGATCCCCCTGTAAATATTTTGAATGTGCTACTATTGATAAAGTACTTAGATAAGCAACTGATACGGAGTCCCGTGTGGTGGTGTTACTGGGCCTAGTACGATCATAGGAGAAAGACCTCTCCTAGGAGGCTTCTCAGCGGCGCTCGGCTATAACTTTGCGGTAGGAAGGTGCCCCGGAGTGGGCCCCCTGACTCCCCGGTGGTCCTCCCTCCAACATTTGGTGGCCAGCAACGGGATCCGAGCCAGACGCAATCGTACAGGCAAGTAACACACCCGCTGCCTAACCAGATGGAAAAAGAAAGAGAACCATGAGCAGCCAAGAAACAACCGTGGCCGGAACCTTCCAGCAAGAAAGGTTGGAAGAATACACCCACAAAGAATTGAAACAATTCTGCAAGGACAAAGGGATCCCAACCACAGGAATGGGCACCAAGGAAGAAATGCAGAAAGCCCTGAAAGCCTGGGCAGAATCCGAGGCCACTCCACCCCAAGGCGAAGGGACCTCGGCCCGGGACGAAAACCTGCCGCCGACCATGACCCCGGCAGATGGGGGACGAAGCATCCCGGAAGCCGGCCTATCCCACGAAGAAATGCGAGAACGGGAGAGGGTCCGGACACACGAATTGGAACTCGCACGACTCCGGCTGGACGGTGAACTCCTGCTGGCGGAGAAAAAGTTGGCCTTGGAGCAACTACGGCTGCAGGAGGAAATCGAAGAAAAAAAAGGCATCGAGAACTAGAAGAGAAACGGCTAACCCTCGAGCACGAGAGGGGCCACAAGGAACTCAAACTGAAATCCAAAACGGGGGAGACCAGCACCCCTGGATCCCGGGACGCTCTGCCACTGACCGAGCCAAAGGTTTATATCCCCAAGGATGTCGTCAAGGAGTACTATAAAAACGACGACATCCAGCAATGGTTCCGAGCATACGAGGTAGCCATGACCTCCCATCGGGTACCCCGGAAGGATTGGGGTGCCGGCCTATGGGGGAGGTTCCTCAGCGAGGGCCGGGATACCCTGCTGCAACTCCCCAACGCGGTGATGACCTCGTACGACCACATGAAAGAGGCCCTACTCACCCGCTACGGACTATCAGCCGAGATGTACCGGCAGCGCTTCCGGGACTGCAAGAAGCTCCCCGGTACCACATGGGTCGAATACGTGGACTTCTTCAGCAGAGCCTTTGAAGGGTGGATAAGAGGGAGCAAGGTCACCTCGTACAACGAACTGTTCGACCTCATTGTCTGGGAGCACCTCGCCAACAACTGCTTTGTCGAACTAAGGCAACACCTCCTTGACAGCAAACTGACCGAGCCCCGGAAGCTCGCCGCCGAAGCCGACCGATGGGTCAACACCCGGGTCCCCCAGAACCCCGTGGGGGACTACCAACGGAGTACCACGGGACCTCCTCGCCAGCGGGGCGGAGGAGGAGGGTCCCACCTCAGTCGAGAATTCCCGGCCGGGCCGCCCCGAAGCCCGCCACGAGGCCAAGCCGCCAACCACACGTCCCCGACCCTGGTCCGTAGGGGGACCCCCATCGCCAGGCCTGGACCCCGACCAACAGTGACCTGCTTCGGCTGCCAACAGACAGGCCACTATGCGAGCGACCCGGCCTGCCCCGTAAACCGACGAAACGGGACCGCTGGGCCCCCTCCCCGACAAATAGCCGCCGCAGCCCTGGGGGAAGGAGAAGAAGAGGAGGAAAACCGCGACGTCCGGTCCCCCGAGTGGGAACCGGCTGCCATGTCACTCGTATGCCTGGGCACCCGAGAAATGGTGCCCTGAGCCCCCATCCCGAGCAACACCCAGAAGTACCAGCAGTGGGTCACCATCAATGGGCAACGGGCCGAAGCCCTCCGTGACACTGGGGCCAGTGTTACCGCTGTCCGCTGCCACCTGGTGACCCCCGAACAGATCCTGCCGCATGTCCTATGCCCTGTCCGGACTGCGGACAACACCGAAAGCATGTGCCGGATGGCCCGGATCCCCTTCGAGTAGGGAGGAGTGTCAGGCACCCTGAAAGTAACTGTCCGCGACGACGCTCCAGTGGACTGCCTCCTGGGGAACGACCTGGAGAGCTCCCCCTGGGCCCAGGTGGAGTGCCGAGAGCATCTGGGGATGCTAGGGCTGCCCGAATGGGCCTGCGCCACCACCCGGGCCATGACCGCCCAACCAGCCGCTGCAGCGGCCCCCGTCGAGCCTGCGGGTCCAGAACTGCCACCCTCCTCCGGCACGGAGGAGCCTGACGATGAGGCCGGGCCATCCGAACTTTCCCCCGATGAGGCCGCCTCCCTCAGTGAGATCCCCGAGCTGGCCCAGTGGCGCCACAACGGGGGCCCCACCCGCGAACAGTTCCAACAAGAACAGAAGGCCTGCCCGTCCCTCGAGGGGGCCCGACAGCAAGCGGCCGCCCAGGCCACGGGGGACCCCACGGGAACCCACTGGATCTATTGGGACAATGACTTGTTATATAGCGAACAGAAAGTCGCCGAACTAGGAGCCGGCCGTGTGTTGGTGGTTCCCCTCCGATTCCGAGAGTTCCTCCTGAACCTGGCGCATGACGTGCCCCTCGCCGGACACCTCGGGCGAGACAAGACCTACAGCCGCTTGGTGACCCATTTTTATTGGCCCCGAATGCGGAGAGACATGGACCACCACTGCCGGTCCTGCCAGACCTGCCAAGCCAGCGGGAAGACTGGGGGTCGAGTCAAAGCCCCCCTCCAACCATTTCCAGCCGTCCACACCCCGTTAGAACGGGTAGGGATCGACATCGTGGGGCCCCTCGACCCCCGAACCGCCCTGGGCCACCGCTTCATCCTGGTACTGGTCGACCACACCACCCGATACCCAGAGGCCATCCCCCTCCGAACTGTGACAGCTCCAGTGGTGGGCCGGGCCCTGATGGCCATCTTCTCCAGGGTGGGGTTCCCCCGAGAAGTGGTGAGCGACAGGGGTACGAACTTCATCTCGAAATACATGAGATCCCTCTGGCAACAATGTGGGGTCACCTACAAGTTCACCACCCCTTACCACCCCCAGGGGAACGGACTGGTCGAGCGGTTCAACAGAACCTTGAAAGGAATGATCAAGGGCCTGGAAGAGCCCCTGAGGAGGAGATGGGACGTCCTGCTGCCATGCCTCCTGTTCGCCTATCGAGAGGTTCCACAGAAATCCCTGGGCTTCGGCCCCTTCGAACTGTTGTATGGGCACCCCGTCCGAGGGCCCCTCAGCCTGGTCAAAGAGGGCTGGGAGGCGAGCGTCCAAGATGCCCCCCCCGACGTCTACAGGTACCTCTTGACTCTGTGGAACCAGACTCGGAAGTTCCGGGCCCTGGCAAAAGCCAACCTCGAAGCCAGCCAAGAAGACATGAAACGCTGGTATGACGAAAATGCCTCGACCATCGAGTTCGAGCCGGGCCAGCAAGTCTGGGTCATGTTGCCCGTGGACCCCTGCGCCCTCCAGGACAAATGGACCGGGCCCTTCAAGGTGGTTGAGAAGAAGAGCCCCGTCACCTACTTGGTCGACATGGAGTCCCCAAGGAACCCCCTCCGGGTCCTACACGCCAACCGGCTCAAGCCCCACTTTGCCCGAACCGAACTAAGCCTGCTGCTGGCTACCGACGATGGGGGCGAAAGCGACTCCGAGCCCCTACCCGACCCCCTGGGGTCCTCGGACCAAGACGGCTCCATGGAGGGCGTCAAACTCTCCACCACCCTGACCCCAGAACAGCGCCATGACTGCCGGCAGCTGCTGCAACCCTTCGCTGCCCTCTTCTCTCTCACGCCCGGGGTGACCCCCTGGTGCGTCCACGACGTGGATACCGGGGACAGCCCCCCTGTGCGACACCGCGCCTACAGAGTGCCCGACCGGGTCCGAGCCTGCATACAAACGGAGGTCTCCAAGATGCTCGCCCTCGGAGTCATCGAGCCATCCGACAGCCCGTGGCCCAGCCCTGTGGTCTTGGTGCCGAAGGCCGCCGCCCCCGGCACCCCCCCTGGAACTCAGATTTTGTGTGGACTACAGGGGCCTAAACGCAGTCACCAAGACCGATGCCCACCCCCTGCCACGGGCAGACGAGCTGATCGACCGCTTAGGGGCCGCCCGCTACCTAAGCACTTTTGATCTCACTGCTGGATACTGGCAGATCAGGCTCACCCCCGGCGCCCAGGAACGATCCGCCTTCTCCACCCCCGATGGGCACTACCACTTTCGGATGATGCCCTTCGGTATGAAGAACGCGCCAGCGACCTTCCAGAGACTGGTGAACAAGGTCCTGGCCGGACTAGAAGCCTTCAGCGCGGCCTACTTAGACGACATTGCAGTCTTCAGCAACCACTGGGCCGCGCACCTAGGACACCTCAGAGAAGTCCTGGCCGCTCTCCAAAGGGCCGGGCTCACGATTAAGGCCAGCAAGTGCCAGATCGGTCAAGGATCAGTGACCTATCTGGGCCATCAGGTGGGGAGTGGCCAGGTGGCACCCCTCCAGTTGAAGGTCGATGCTATCCAGGCGTGGGAGCCCCCCGCCACCCAAATAGCTGTCCGGGCCTTCTTAGGCCTCACAGGCTACTACCGTCGATTTATCAAAGACTATGGCAGTATTGTGGGCCCCCTCACGGAGCTCACTTCCAAAAAGCAGCCCAAGACGGTGCACTGGACACCCCGCTGTCAGACCGCTTTTGAAACCCTCAAGGCGGCAATGTGCGCTGCCCCTGTACTACAGGCCCCTGACTACGGCAAGGAATTCGTGGTTCAGACAGATGCCTCGGAGTACGGGGTTGGGGCGGTCCTCTCCCAGATGGACACCGAGGGCCTCGACAGACCTGTGGCCTTCAACAGCCGCCGTCTGCTGCCCCGAGAACAGAGGTGGAGCACCATCGAGCGGGAGGCCTTCGCCGTGGTATGGGCTCTCAAAAAGCTCCGGCCCTACCTTTTCGGCACCCACTTCCGAGTCCAGACTGACCATCGGCCCCTGCGGTGGCTAATGCAGATGCGGGGCGAGAACCCCAAATTGTTGCGATGGTCCATCTCGCTGCAAGGGATGGACTTCACCGTAGAGCACCGGGCCGGCAACGACCACGCCAATGCCGACGGCCTATCCAGATTCTTCCGCCTCGGCGAGGAGAACCCCCAAGGAGATAGGTGACTCTCCCTGCCTTCAGCTGGGGGGGACGCTTGTTGGAGCCGGCCTCGTGGCATGGTCCTGTTCCCCCTCGCCAAGCCGCACGAGGTCCCCTGCACCTCGGGGCTCCTCCATTTTGGATTTTACGTGACTCTGCGCACCAGCCTACCCTCAACCCGGCCTCGGCCCCAGCAAGCCCCGACATCAAGGCACCAACAACTGGCCAGGGGGTACCACGTGAACACTTCCCCACTCCCGGCGGAGGGCAGTATCGATGGGACCCTCAACCGTCCTCCCACACCTAGGTGCGATCGCCCCACAGCTCTCCTGGGCCTGGCGCCTCTCCTGCTGAGCATCTGGCCGCTCCCGACCCGGCCTCTCCGCCCCCCCGGGCGCAAGGGTCCGGACATCAAAGGGCTCCAGACCTATATCTGGGGCGACCCTGCAACAGGACAGCAATTGTATCCCGGAGTCAAGAGCCCTGCTGATCAGATCGCGGCTGACCCTGCGGAGAAAGACTCATCCTGGAACCACGCTCTGAGCCCTGCTGACTACGTCGCGGCTCCACCGTGCTTAAAGACCTTCACGAACCTTTGGGGCCCTGCTGACGCTGTCGCGGCCCGACCTTGTTGAACTTGCCATCAGAGCCCGGCTGACCTCGTCGTGGCTCGACCGAAGCGGACCTACCACCGGAAACCTGCTGACTGTGTCGCGGCTCGACCCAAGCGGAACTACCACCCGAGCCCTGCAGACACCGTCGCGGCTCTCCACGTCCGAGCTGCTTTGAGACCAGCACCTGCCGCTCCGATCCCCGGAGCCACCTTCGGCCTAACGCAAGGTCTGGCGCAGAGCTTCCCCGTACCAGGCTGGTACTAAGACTGTCCCGCTACCCTGTCCCTACAAAGATATTGAGACTCTTTCTGGATCTCTCGATCCCCCTGTAAATATTTCGAATGTGCTACTATTGATAAAGTACCTAGATAAGCAACTGATACGGAGTCCCGTGTGGTGGTGTTACTGGGCCTAGTACGATCATAGGAGAAAGACCTCTCCTAGGAGGCTTCTCAGCGGCGCTCGGCTATAACTTTGCGGTAGGAAGGTGCCCCGGAGTGGGCCCCCTGACTCCCCGGTGGTCCTCCCTCCAACATGTATCATATAATTAAATTTAAGCTAAAGACACTCTGGCTGGCTCAAAAGCAAATATACATATACACACATATAAACACGTATTCTGAGTTTTGAGAAAATCAAAAGGAGTATTGTTAAATTTTTTTCTTTTATTATTGTTATTGACAAACAGATCAAATGAATAGAATTGACTGCATCACAAACAACCCCGGAATAAAGGTTCCGAAAGCTGCGGAGGGGCTCTGCTCATGCATGGGCACCCTCTCACATGAAACCCAGCACCCTGCCTTCAGGATTGTTAAGGCCTGCCATAGGGGTGACTGATAGGTTTACATGTGCAGTGATATGGAGAGATATAGTGAACCTATATCTCAGTAAGGGGTGCATACGCCACCTTACCCAGGCTGCAGTAGCAGACCTGTGGTGTCATTTTGGAAGGCTTCCCAGGGGTGGCACAATACATGCTGCAGCCCCTGGTAGGTCTCAGGGGTACCTATGCCCTGGGTATATAGTATAGCATATACTAGGGACTTATGAGGGTACCCCAGAATCCAATCTGGAGTGTACCTAAAGTACTGGTAATCAATTTAAAGGGGAAAGCAGATAGGCTGGGGTCCTGAATAGCAGGATCCCAGCCAGACTTAAGTCGAAAACCAGCAAAACACAAGGAAAAAAGTGGGGGCAACCATGCAGTCAGATTCCATCTTCCTACACACATAGGCATCAATGGCGTGTGCACTCCTCACTGTTCCCAGAATGTATCTGTTACTAGCCAATATGTCAAGTAAGGGGAAGTGAAGTTTTAGGGTCTCAGCAACCGGAGCTTATGCACTGCGTTGCTCTGTAGCTGTCCACGGTCTGGCCCCTGATCAGAACTCCACATGCTGTTGGACAGTGACCAGCATTCTGTGTTTAAAGTGTGGGGCCTCATTCACAAAGTTAATCTTACACTTTTGTGTAAGTTTACTATTGTTTGGTATTCACAAAGGGATTTACGAGTAGTATATTTATGAGTGTGGAGTCGCCGCATTAAAAAGATAGGACTGTCCTCTTTTCTATGTGCAAAGTCTCTGCAGTTGTAAAGCTACTGCTGCTAAGTTACTTTTGTGAATACCAAACAGTCGTAAATGTACAGAAAAGTGTATGTTTACCTTTGTGAATCAGACCCTTTGTCTTCGGCTGTTCTCTGTCTCTTCTTTACTCTCATCTTGGCCTGCAGACCTCTGCTCTGAACACACATTTCTTGACCTACCCAGGTTTTTCCACATTCCCACTCTTGGTAACATCAATATTTGAGGAGACGGTCATCACCCTCTGAATGGCTCAATCTGCACCTCGGAAACGTACAAATGCTCTCAGTGCATTTCCATGGCCACTATATCCTTGAGCTCAGTGCCTCTGCTTCCCCACGGATAGATACAATGGACTTCACCGTTGTTCTCGACAGACCCCTGCCTGATTCAATTCAGTATTAATAGTCTCTCATCTTTAACTTTGACCATGCTCAGATGCACCTTGACAAGCTACCATGTCTGCAGAGCTCCTGGAAGCCCCGGGGCATGTTCCCAAGACTCATCACCCTGACCAAGTAACATATTTCCTCCCCGTCTCCCATCTGCTTGAACTTGGATAGGGGCACTTCTCCCCGGACAAGCCCTGTGCAGTCTAGGAGCTCTGACTGGGTAGATAGAGAACTATATTAAGCCCAGAGGAAGCATGTTTTTAAATGCCAGGTTAGGACTTTTTTTTATTTCTAACTCCACAAGGACGCAGTCCAGTGCTTAATTTGAGCTGGGGGTTTTGGGTGCTCGGCACCAGCACTTAATCGTCAGTACCAGTCCTTATGACAGTCTTCCACACGGTGGGGCAGTCTGCCTAATTTTGACATGAGAACAACAACAGTTGTTTAATAATTCGATATTCATAAACAATGACTAATGCCTACCACCCAAGCCATTCTTATAGCTATGGAGCCTGGAATAGAAAGAATTGTCACACTTGTAGGAGTGTGATGGTTAGTAGTTGTGTTGTTACTATCATTGGCAGCATGGCGGGGGCAATGTGTGGTGCAAGCTGCAGCGGCCTCCTGATAGGAGCCCTGGCACCTATGTTTTCTAAAAATTGAGCACGGGACAGCAATCCTTTGCTGACCTTGGGATCATAAGGTAATGTTTTGCAAACGTATAATACCCGACCTTACCTGTGACATGTCAGCCCATTCTGTCAGTTCAAGCACTTCTCCCACAGTCTCGAGGAACACCTAGATACAAAAAACAGGACGTCACCACCTACGTCACGAACCCTAGAAAGAGGGAAAGATGGCCTCACAAACACAGCACATACACAACATGTGAAGCAGTGCGAGTTTCCTCTAACACCAAGGACAGTCACAGGACAGGCAACAGAAGGGTTCTTCATCACAAACACGCCCTCTGCATGTGCAGCAGCGGTACAAGCTTCCTCTAACCCTAAGGACAGTCACACGACAGGCGACAGGAGGGTTCTTCATCACAAACACGCCCTCTACATGTGCAGAAGCGGTGCAAGCTTCCTCTAACCCTAAGGACAGTCACACAACAGGCGACAGGAGGGTTCTTCATCACAAACACGCCCTTTGCATGTGCAGCAGCGGTGCAAGTTTCCTCTAACCCTAAGGACAGTCACACGACAGGCGACAGGAGGGTTCTTCATCACAAACACGCCCTCTGCATGTGCAGCAGCGGTGCAAGCTTCCTCTAACACCAAGGACAGTCACAGGACAGGCGACAGGAGGGTTCTTCATCACAAACACACCCTCTGCATGTGCAGCAGCGGTGCAAGCTTCCTCTAACCCTAAGGACAGTCGCACAACAGGCGACAGGAGGGCTCTTTATCACAAACACACCCTCTGCATGTGCAGCTGCAGTGCAAGCTTCCTCTAACCCTAAGGACAGTCACACGGCAGGCGACAGGAGGGTTCTTCATCACAAACACACCCTCTGCATGTGCAGTAGCGGTGCAAGCTTCCCCTAACCCTAGGGACAATGACACCACAGGCGACAGGAGGGTTCTTCATCACAAACACGCCCTCTGCATGTGCAGCAGCGGTGCAAGCTTCCCCTAGCACAAAGGACAGTTACAGGACAGGTGACAGGAGGGTTCTTCATCACAAACACACCCTCTGCATGTGCAGCAGTGGTGCAAGCTTCCCCTAGCACAAAGGACAGTTACAGACAGGTGGCAGGAAGGTTCTTCATCACAAACACAGACCATGCACACGCGCAACAGCATTGCAAGCTTCCCCTAACCACAAGGACAGCCATCGGACAGGTGGCAGGAAAGTTCTCCAACACAGACACAGAACATGCACATGTGCAGCAGCAGTGCAAGCTTCCACTAACACCAAGGACAGGACAGGTGTCAGGAATGAACTCCCTCACAAACACAGAACATGCACTGCAAGTGCAGCAGTGCAAGCTTCCCCTAACAGCAGGGACAGGTGGCAGGAGGGTTCTCCCTCACAAACACAGAACATGCACATGTGCAGCAGCGGTGGAAGCTTCCCCTAACACCAAATACAACCACAGGACAGGTGGCAGGAGAAGCTCTCCCTCACAGACACAGCACATACACAACATGTGAAGAAGTGCGAGCTTCCTCTAACCCTAAGGACAGCCATAGGACAGGTGGCAAGGAGTGTTCTCCCTCACAAACACAGCACATACACAACATGTGAAGCAGTGTGAGCTTCCTCTAACCCTAAGGACAGCCACAGGACAGGTGGCAGGAGTGCTCTCCCTCACAAACACAGCACATACACAACATGTGAAGCAGTGCAAGCTTCCTCTAACCCTAAGGACAGCCACAGGACAGGTGGCAGGAGTGCTCTCCCTCACAAACACAGCACATACACAACATGTGAAGCAGTGTGAGCTTCCTCTAACCCTAAGGACTTCTGGTCCTGCTCCCTCCTCACCATTCTCTGTTGCTATACAAGACATCCCACCACTGGACACTGAATTTGGAAAATCGTATCAGGCACAAAGCCTCAGCCCTCCCTGCCATGCTCCTGTTATCTACAGACCACCATGTCTGCCCACATTACCATTCTCTTGGCCCTTGTGATGTCCAGGTTGGATTATGCCAATGCCCTTTACACGGGACTCCCACAACACCCGCTGCAGAAACCACAAACCGTTCAGAACGCAGCAGGCCACCTGGCTCTCAAATCACAGAGGCGAGCTTTGTTCTCGTCTCATCTGAAGAACCTGCAATGGTTTCCTGTTAAAAAAGGATCTTGTTTAAGACCTTGTTCCTCGTGCACAGGGTGCTGAACCAGCCTGGGCCTGGATATCTGTCCTCCAGGATTCAATTCTACTCTCCCCTTAAAACTCTAGCTCATCCCTTGGCCACTACGCTAAAGTTCAGAAGGTTAGGCGAGCAAAAACCGGAGGCGTATCTTTCTCCCTCTTGAACCCTCATGCTTGGAACAGCATGGCTGCTGAACCATGCCAGAAAACGAGCAGCCTTTTAGAAAGCAACTTAAGGCCTGGCTTTTCACTCTTTAACCTGTCCCTTGGTGCCCTATTCATTTCCAATTAGCGCCAGCGCACTCTTGAGAGAGGCCACGCGCTCCTGACCTCCGCCTATGCATTCATCCATTCATATCACACACAAGCGGGACCATCACGGCCTCCCACCACTCCTGAAAACTCAGAAGGGCTATACACAAGTACCCTGGTGAGGTTGGAGGCAATCTCTTCAGAGAGTGGTCTTTTGGGTAAACTGAGCGACATTTTCTCCAGGTATCCCAGCATCGGCCCTGGGTGCAAGAAGGCTCCTTTCTCCTCTGTCAGGTTCATGAGGATGTGGTGGTAGGCATTGGTGGGCACCTAAGACATAAGGAACAAAAAAATATGTCAGCCGGCAACTTCAAAGACCATCAAGTCTGCCCTTCACTTGCCCTGCCGTCTCCTGATATATCAAATGGTCCTCAACTTTACTTCCCTCTAGTTTACCCTGCAAAGCTGCTCTCGAAGGTCTGTCTCAGGCCGCATTGTGTTCACTTAATTTTCCATCCTACACTTTTTCTGGAGGATTGTCGGTGCATTCAAGGTCTTTCCTTTATGTCTGCTTATGCTTTCCTTTATTCCACATTCCCATCCAATCTCCATCCCACCAACACCCCCATCACCTGCAGCTTCACCTGACGATCGGATTGGTAAGTGGGCACTCGGGCAGTGGGCCGGTATCTGAGTTGCAGCTGTAGGTCGCTTTTTTGACCAGCATGGTGGCCGATTTGGGCTATGTCTGTGCTGTTCAGATGCTGCCAGTGGCCCAGTGGGGCCTGAGCGGCCTTTCTGAGGATAGATGGGCCTCTGTTACCTCCCTTTTACAAACCAATGGGGCAGAGGTGTCATTCCCAGTCTCTCGCTGGGCCAGCCCATTAATGTCTGCAGATTGAGCAGGGGGGCTGAGCAAAAGTGGCCTCACCTCTATTCTGGCGTGGCTCCCCATTGCGAACTAATCCGTGCACAAAGAGTCCTGGCAACATTTGCATTTGTTTTTTATCTCAGTGAAGATAAGAAAACATGCCTCTTTTAGAGAAATCCCCTCCTTATTTTCATTATACTCAAAACACTGAAACAGTTTTTTGTGAACAAGTACAATCCACAAATGTGGCCCACTTTTTTTTCTAGGATGCCCGGGCCTATTTTGATCCCAATCCATCCCTGTCTTCACCTCTGCCCTATGGCCTTGTCTTCATCACCCACTCCAGAAGTCTCTCTCACGCGTTTGGACGCACCTCTGGATTTCGCTCCCTCCAACATGCTCCTCCCCCTCAAAGGTGCACCGGTCTTGGTGAGCACACAGGTACTGGTGCTCCAGACTCCAGGTCCTATCTTGTTTTCAGTTTACTCCCTTCTGGAATGTTTACAGGGGAGTAAAGTAGACAGAGGGAGAGTACTGAACTTGTCGGCATCCCCGCGCAGGAGTTTGAACCATACACCACTGTGGCCTCAGCTACTGCACTGACTGCAAACAACTTTTATTTTTATCTGTAGCCTCTATTACTGGAGCGAGTACTCCAGGAGTGTTCCCAAAAAGGGGAGGCAATACTTCAGATGGGGCCTGCGTAGGATGAGAATCAATAAATCAATCAGCATTTGTATAGTGCAGCACCTTCACCCATAGGGGTATCCGGGCGGTGTGGATGCGACTTCAGAATAAATGAGCAGAAAAAGGCAAAATAAAGGTCAGAAATGAGCAGAAAGAGGCAAAATAAAGGTCAAAGGTCAGAAATGAGCAGAAAGAAGTAGAATAAAGGTCAGAAATGAGCAGAACGAGGCAAAATAAAAGTCAGAAACGAGCAGAAAGTGGCAAAATAAAGGTCAGAAAGAAGTAGAATAAAGGTCAGAAATGAGCAGAAATAGGCAAAATAGAGGGCAGTAGCTAGCGGAGAAGAGGCAGAAAAACAAGCAGAGGAGGAACAAACCAAAGGCAGCAGAGAGTAACGGACTGTGGGCAAGCTGGACAGGAGGACCGTCACAGGGGGACATGGCACCAGGATTTGCTCTAGCACTTAGAACCTTAGCTCTAACCGCTTTAAATTAGAAGCCTTATTATTACTCAATTTTTACTCAATTTACCGGCCTCCAGGTGAATGAAAGACTGACATGGATTCAAACACCTCAAGCTACAGGACACACTGATGGGGCTTCCACTATTGTGTGCAATAACTAAGAAATACGTCATTTGAGAACTGGATGCAATAATGCAGGTGGCAGCTGTAAACAATACTCGGATGTGATGCTATGTTATGTGATGCTTTGTGATGCTATGTTATGTGATGATATGTTATGCTGATTTGTATAGCACACAAATCACCCGAGAGGGTATCCAGGCGCTCAGCCGAGGAGCTGAAAACTGGACACAATCCTTCAGTGAGGCCTCCAAACCTGCACTCTGTACCCAGTACAGGAGGTATAGTTCTGGAGGCTTCCAGAAATGAAGACAATGCACCAATTGAGGCATCCAGAATTGAGGTCTAAAGCCCAGGTCTGGGCCCCAAACTCCAGAGGAAGCCTCCAAAAATAAACGCAATACTCAAAAGGAGAACTCCAGAGGTGCACACGCTGGTCCAGATGATTGCCACAGAGCGAGGACACAGTACTGCAGAAGAGGCTGCCAGCGGTGGACACAATTCACAGACGAGGACCACTGTGCGAAGCAGGTAGGTCACATGGTTTCTCTCAGTAAGGGGGGTCGGGGGGGCACATGCATGCATGTTGAGTTTGTTGCAAATTTAAGTTCTTATGGATTTGTTGAAATTTACATTGGTATCAACATTTCGGTGATTTAAATTGGAATAGGCAACAACAACAAAAAGCCAAAATATGAACTCAGTATCCGAGTCTGCATGGGGCCCCTGCATTCGTTTATTAGATCAGGTGAGTGTAAAATTAAAATCGCAGGGCGCGAGTTTACGCAGGAAGTACATTTCACAAACTAGCAAAGAGTCTTACTTTCACAAGATTAAAGTTTTGCGGGGTTCACTCTGAAAAATGCAAGTTTAAGGATTTTTCTCCTGCAAAACCAAAGCTTTGCAGGATTTTTTGCCCCTCTAATTAATCAAGTCAACATTCGTTAATTTGGTACAGTGAAGTTTAAAAAAGTTAACAAAGAAGACTCTTTCACAAATGTTTCCCCCTCCTGGGCTCCGTCACCCTGGCTTTTGCAGTCAAACGTATTTTTCTGTTTAACAATCGTATCTTTTACTGAATTTCCAAATACAGATAAATACATTATTTCAAAATAAATAGAAGATAAACATTCAATTTAAACATTCCCTCTATTATATCATCCAAAGGCTTAAAAAAATTACATTAAAAAAGCATCGCAGGTGTTGCTCCCCTACAACACGAGCAAGCATTGACTAAAGCCAGGAGCTCTGATCTCTGCAAGCCTGGACTGTTTTTATTCCTGTATTTATTTTTGCTAATATATGCAATTGGCATAAAAAAAATGTAAGTGATGAAATAAGAATGCCGCCATCTAAAGGGGGAGGGAATATATTTGCCAAACAATTCGTAAAAGATGACCTACCAGAAAAATAAATGTAAAAAACTATAAAATGAAAGTAGTGATTGGCCACCAGCTCTGGCACTGAATGGACTACTTTTTAGGGGGTGTGCACAAGTGAAAATACAGTTACTCACAGTGAAGACAGGCAATGGACAAAGAGGGCTGACTTATTCCCCCATGCTGTGGTAGGTAGGGTGAACATACATGGCAATAGCAGACAAGGGCTCTCAGAGTGCAGCAGGCTAGTAATGATCAGTTTTGAGTCTGGTGAAGGGTCTGGCTCTCTAAAGCCCAGCTCCTAATCAGTAACTCAAGACCACTCAAGGCTAATATGTGACAATATGTGACAAGATGCCCAAGATATAATAACAAGATCTACAGAGCTTTGCTTCACTCTTACACCCTTGTAGATGTCTCTAAGATGTTCTCTAGAATGTTCTTCGGGCATTATTCCACAGTCCTGGTCATTAACTAAAACTTTAAACCCATGTCTATGCTGAAGTCAAAGGGTGGACAAGGCGAGCGGTCTGACTCATGGTTAGCCCCATGCAGCGGTTGTCCATCATCTTACCGTGGGGCTTCCGCTAGTGTCAGTGACGCTGGCCAAGGGCGTCGTCGTCGAAACAACGTTGGCTCCACCTGCAAGGACAAAGCAATACGCTATTAACTTATAACAGAGCACCTGAGAAATAAACATTCATCACAGACGATTAAACCACAGAGCCTCTGGTTAGTACAATGTGACGTAAGATGGAAAGTAGCTTTAATCCCTCGTAGGTATTGCTTTCACCGTGACTCAGGGAAGGTTGTGTGACAGAACCACGCCTGCGATTACCACGCATGCTGGTTCCACGCATTCTTAACCACGAAAGTCTTAACCACACTTATGCCTTTACCACGCATGCCTTTACAAAGTAAGTGTAACTCCCGACTCCTGCTGAGCCCTAAAACACCCTCAGGCCAGAATCCTCGCCCGACCCCAGCCCTCCCACCCTGAGTCCTAAAACGGCACTCAAAGTATAAAAAGTACCACGCTGCCAGCCCACCGCCCTGAGCCCTAAAACGTCCCCCAAGCCCTTGCCCTGAGACCTAAAACGACCCCCTCCCTCCTGAAAACCAACTCTTTTTTTCCCTGAGCACTAAAAACTTCCCTGCCCCCAGCCCTAAAAATTACCCTGCTCCCTTCGACCCACCGTGATCCCTAAAACGGCCCCCCAACCCCACTCTGAGAAATAAAACTACCCCCCCCGAAAACCAACACCCTTCCCCTGAGTCCTAAAAACTACCCCACCCTCCCCTTAGCCCTAAAAACTACCCCAAGCCCTAAACATTTCCCGACCCACCAAGCCTCAAAAACTACCCTGAGCCCCTCCCCTGAACACTAAAAACTTCCCAAACACCCCAGCCCTGAAACCCCAACTCCCAGCCCTGAAAAACTACCCCCCACACTCCCTAAAACCAGCCCCACTTACCTCACTGCGTCCTCTCCTTATCCTTCTTCTTCCTGGACCCGCCCATTCCAGCAGCTAGACGGCGTACTGCCGTAACCACGCATATGCGAGGTTAAGGCACCTGTGTGGTTAAGGCAAGCGTGGTTGCACTTCCATTGTTCAAACACGTGTGGCTGACCCTGCGTTGTTCCGACTGTTTCCCGGCAGGGCTGTGTGACGGAACCATGCCTGCGATTACCATGCATGTCGGTTCCGCGCGGTCTTAACCACGAAAGTCTTAACCACACTTATGCCTTTACCACGCATGCCTTTACAAAGTAAGTGTAACTCCCGACTCCTGCTGAGCCCTAAAACACCCTCAGGCCAGAATCCTCGCCCGACCCCAGCCCTCCCGCCCTGAGTCCTAAAACGGCACTCAAAGTATAAAAAGTACCACGCTGCCAGCCCACCGCCCTGAGCCCTAAAACGTCCCCCAAGCCCTTGCCCTGAGACCTAAAACTACCCCCTCCCTCCTGAAAACCAACTCTTTTTTTCCCTGAGCACTAAAAACTTCCCTGCCCCCAGCCCTAAAAATTACCCTGCTCCCTTCGACCCACCGTGATCCCTAAAACGGCCCCCCAACCCCACTCTGAGAAATAAAACTACCCCCCCCGAAAACCAACACCCTTCCCCTGAGTCCTAAAAACTACCCCACCCTCCCCTTAGCCCTAAAAACTACCCCAAGCCCTAAACATTTCCCGACCCACCAAGCCTCAAAAACTACCCTGAGCCCCTCCCCTGAACACTAAAAACTTCCCAAACACCCCAGCCCTGAAACCCCAACTCCCAGCCCTGAAAAACTACCCCCCACACTCCCTAAAACCAGCCCCACTTACCTCACTGCGTCCTCTCCTTATCCTTCTTCTTCCTGGACCCGCCCATTCCAGCAGCTAGACGGCGTACTGCCGTAACCACGCATATGCGAGGTTAAGGCACCTGTGTGGTTAAGGCAAGCGTGGTTGCACTTCCATTGTTCAAACACGTGTGGCTGACCCTGCGTTGTTCCGACTGTTTCCCGGCAGGGCTGTGTGACGGAACCATGCCTGCGATTACCATGCATGTCGGTTCCGCGCGGTCTTAATCACGCAAGTCTTAACCACACATATGCCTAGCTTCACAGCGAAATATGTGTTGTTAAGGCATGTATGGCTGAGACATATGTGTGGTTAAGACTTATAAGTAAGTGTAACCCCCTGACCCCAGCCCCAGCCCCCGCCCTAAGCCCTAAAACGGCCTACAAAGACCAAAAAAGTTTCCTGATCCCTGACCCCACCCTCAGCCCTAAAACAGCTCACCAAGCCCCTGTTCTGAGACCTAAACTACCACCATCCCTCCTGCAACCCAACCCCTTCCTCCCCAAGAACTAAAAACTTCCCTGCCCCCCCAAGTCATAAATAGTAGTAGAATCTATCCCTTTCTCCACGCATCATGGCTCCATAGGGCTGGGTCTGAGTCAGTCTTTCTATAGTAAGACATGTAGAAACATTAGGGACCTGGGGCCTAAAGTACTAAATACTTGAGCATTTGCAAAATCTGCGATTTGCAAAATCAGAGGGTTTGCAAACGCAAAGAGTTAGGTGCAATGTTCTAACACATTTTGGCAGTCAGAGAAGGGTTCTTGACTCAAAAAGGTTTTTTTTGCAATCCATTCTGTATCACAATTTGGCGGGGGCATGAAAAGCACAAACACTTCTACTTGAGAGCCGCGATGTTATGCATTTAGTGCGATGCGAGTGACTGCAATTGCAAGTCGCAAACCATTGATCAGTTACTGACACTTTAAAGGAGGCCTTAACTGATTTGCAATGGAGAAGGTGTCCCCTTGAGGCATCTTACACTTTGTGAATTATGTTGGGTGACATAGCGGGAGCAGGCGGTGGTTCAGAGGACCCCAGCCTGCACCCTGATGTATTCACGAACAGAAGACATTTTCTGTTTTTTAAAGTAGCACCAGTTCCTTTAATGAAAACTGGGTACTTTCCAGAAGTATAGAAGTAAGGCTACATCCCTGATAGACAGTCAGTCCAGGGCACTTCAGGACTTAAGCCTGAAGCACCCGGGATTTACAATTTCGGTGACACTTCCCCTCATCATGAGGGAAACGGTCCTAGCAGGTCTCTGCTTGGCTGATGATGGCACTGCCCACAGGGTTGTGAGATCTTCAGACTGGCAAACCTTGACTCAGGCTGCTAGGAGCCTGTGCTTTAGCTGCCTGACCCAGACATGGAGAGCGTCTGTCACGTCTGTCAAGCTGACCTTTGCTCAGCCTGACAAGCACTCATTATACTTTGAAAGGGGGGGCAGAACCCCAACACCCATAATGATGGGCCGCCACTGTTCTGCTCTATGAAACCAGCGTGGCAGTATTCCCGCCCAGCTGCAGAGAACCACTCCCCTCTCTTGAACAATGGAAAGAGGAACCAGGAACCATCATTATTAAAAGATACAGACACCTTCACAGAGACCCAGGAGTGAAAGCATTGCCAGGCGGCAGCTCTACCTCTAGTAAGACAACCAGCCCTAAAGATTCCACACCTGAGAAGGCATGGAGTCCTGCTCTGGGGAACTCACTTGGAGCCCAGATCACAAGAGGGTTTTCCCTGCTCTGCATTTTGTGCATACTCTAATACATAAAAGCATCCGCGCGCTCTCAAAATGTCCCATGTGTGCCTCAAGCATATATGCCAGGAAAGTAGGCTTACCACCTTTCTTTGAAAAACATACCGGCCATTTGTTTACGGCTTGCTATTCTGTAGCAGCCAAGAGCTTGTAGGTGAAAAAGAATGAGTGTAAAATGGTCAGGATATTTTTGTAACAAGGTAATTATCATCTGTTTGTTCTAATGATCAATGTGAAATGAGTTAGACAGCTCTCAAATACCTTTTAGCTGATTTCTTTTTTGTGTTTTTGATGTTTTAGGTTTACTTTTCAGGAGAAAAAAGGGCCCTAAAATCCTGCCAGGTGGCAACCTTGCATGAAAGTGGCAGGTGTAGATTCTGCACATCCTCCAAACACAGACAGATGTAGGGCCCTTCTCCTACAGGAGTCCAGAGTATGTGCAGAGTGCAGTAGGGTTTTCTATGCAATCCTGAGACATCTCACCTCTTTGCACATCGCACACACCCCTTAATTCACCCAACAGGACTCATGGGCGGTGGAGGAAGAATTGACATCCTCACTCCATACTCTGGAATGGGAATATCAACTGAGGTTTGCCAAGAAGGTACCCTTTACAACTCGTATATGTAAGTGTGCTCCAATGGTGACATGGGTACGGAGCCTTCTGAAATGTGCCCCCCCCCTTCGCATGCACGTGTGGTCTGTGGGAGCCAGTGCACAAGAGAGCAGCAGGCATGCACCCACAGCTCGAGCGCAGCATCTGAGAGGGCACTGAACATGGAGAGCTTGGATGGAGGCATCCAACCTGCTGCATGCCCAGACAGCAGAGGGTGTATTCCTACCAAGGAGGGAATAGTACAAGCGAACTCAAATTAAAATTCAAAAATTATTTATTGTTTAAGTTAGTTAAAACCATAACAATGTGCTGTAGATAGTTATATTCAATTGAAAACAATTGTATATTTTTTTTTAAACTTCAATTGATTCACAGTGCATCGGTTACACAGCTCATTTAAGTGTAACAAAAGATGACAAAATGAAATAAAATTAGGCCAGCATGGTCTGTTTTATGAAGCTCAGTCTCAGTTCATTGGACTTTCAGTTCTGGAAGAGGGCCATTGTAAAGTGTGTGCCTCCAAATGGCTATTCTTTAACTCCCCTCAGGCCGGACTTAACTCATTTTTAGGTCTCACGCCTAGCGGTGCACTGCGCAGCAGGGCTCGCGCAGCGCGAGACATTTAGTAGGTGAAAAACGGGGAATCGAAGCTGACCTAGGAATCGCACACGCTTGTGCGTGTGCGATTCCTTTTGTGCTACGCGATTGGCCTTTGCGTGCGTCTTTTTATAAAAGACTGCACGCAATTGGCCAAAGGCGGGCACATTGCTCCACCCATGGCCTATTGGTGTCTATTACGGGCAAATTGCTCCACCCATGGCCTATTGGTGTCTATTACGCGCTTGCTGCGCGTAATAGACACCAATAGGCCATGGCTTACAGTGGCGCATGCGCGCGCACCACTCGCGGGCTTCTTTGTTTTTTTTCAAGCAGAAGTGAAAGCGAACGCTTTCCCTGCCGCTTGTTGTTTCCATGATGCTGCTGCTGGGAGAGCTGCGAGTCTCTGGTTTTTTAAAGTAAGCGCTTTTGATATATGTCAAGGGCATAACACTGATAAGATAACTCAGGAGGTTAATGGACTTTCTGGAGAGATCCTTGTGTAATACCTGGTTACAGATTTGAAGCACTTAAACAACAGTTTTTAAGCTGAAGGTGCGACCAATGAGAGGAATAATTATCTTCCCGCACTTACACAAGGGTACCTTGAATATTAGGTTACCTAACTCTGCACTAGGTCCTGAAGAAAGCCCGCTTGACCCCTCGGGGCTGATGAGGGCTGAAACATGTCGATCTCTATTTGGACACTAAATTCAAAAGTGCACTAGACCATAATAAGTCTAACGAGTGCACACCCACAAGAACCTTTTATAAACTATCCCGAATCCAGTACCAATAAAGAAATCTACTGGCTTTACGAGATTTTTAAATAAAAACACTTTTTTTCATCACAAGTCACCTCACCCTTTTTTCTATCTACGATCACTACTGGGACCACCAGTGGCAAATACCTCCAGGTGGAGGAAGCATTGGACTAACCCAATGATTATGCGATCACGTTAATGACAAACTAGCGGAGAATCAAGATATACCGCTGAATTCGATCCTTTACTAAACGTGAATGAGGGTTTTTTAAACGGTACTCAGTACTGACCGTGCAATACCCTGGTTCTCCCAGGACCAGTGATCCACTCTCCCATTGATTTTTAGATATATTGAGATAAGGAAGCTGAGTGGATCTAAGCCTCTTCTTTCTCCCTCCCTTTGATTTTTGAGTACAGATTTGAAGCATCAGAAAATGTACGAGTTCCAGAGGGTTGCCTGCATGAAAAGATCACAGATTTGTGTTCTATTTAAGGCATCTCATTTGGTTAATGCTTTTGTTGCAGAGATTATTGTGCAACCTGTATATCACAATTTGCATCACTATTAAAGTAGCTTGGCGCTCTACGCTTTTGCTCCCCACAGTGGCATATATATCAAAATGCCTGCTTTATAAATGATTATTACTGTGATACCAAACAAACAAGCATATCTGAAGATTATAGAGAAGACACATAGATCTACATTTTACATAGATTGAAAAAGTCGAAAATACTTTTAAATAGTAGTTTATCTCTTGGAACTGCTCAGTATGGTGGCCAGACAAAAGCGGCCTCAGAGCCTGGAGGCAAGCAAACTGCAAATGAATACTGCACATTGCTTTCAGAGAATGAACATGTGAGCTAAGGATGGGCAAAGAGAATCTGACGCTCCATCTGTTCTCTGGCAGCATGCAACACAAAATGTTTTAAGACTGAGACCATAAAAACTCAACCAGGGCACAACTCAAGCAAAAATGTTCATGAAATGAGTCACTAGCAAGGATGCAATTCTGCAGGGAAATCCCCACTAAGGCAGGTTCCTTTTGCACAGAGCACACAGCGAAAGCATGTATGTCCTTTGCTAACTTAGCTGTGTCTTCTGGTACTATGTGCAAATACACTAATCTTACCCAAACATATTTTACTTTTCCAAATAAGTCCAAACCGATGTCCCTAATTCTGTGCACACAAACTCTGCCTAATACATAGTTCTAGCTGCCCAAACCCACACCTTTGCCTAGTAGTAGGGAACACCTCATTCCTTGGTGGTAAATCTCAGTGTCACTCAACCCCCAATATAATTTACTAAGCTAAGCCCCTGATATTGGGTTGTTGGCAATATTAAGGGCCACTGGAATTATGTGATTCCGAATCCGGGTGTTTTCCACTTAATTACGCAAGACCGGGAGCCCGAAGCAGCTGGCGTACACGAGACATACCACAGCCAAGTCAAACAAGTGGTTCATTTTTAAAAAACATAAGTGTCAAGGTTCTTGTCAGGAGGCAGCTTGCACCAGCACATTAATCTTCTTAACGCCACCTAAAACAGAACCAACTAGTAACCATGAAAGTGGGAAGAAGATGTGGCATAATGGCCAGAGCTGAAGACTTCAGAGCTGGGGAACGAGGTTCGAGTTTCGGCATTGACTCAACATCCTATGATTCTGGTCTAATCACTTAATCTCCCCGTAAATGAATACGTCCTTAACTGGTGCTCATGAAAAGCGCCAGTGTGGGTGATTAAGTGCTGGTGCTGAGCACCGTAAACCACTGGCTCAAATTAAGCACTGGCCCTTCCTTGTTGAGCGCTTGGGATCGGCATTATATCCTTGTTCTCGTTTCCTCACACTTTGCTCTGCCCCTTTGCTTCAAGTGGGTTAGGTTTTGCTTTACTATTGGAACGCAGTTTTTCCCTGTATTTGCAAGCTGTTTAGTTTGGTCAGAAACATTCGCCACCCAGTTTACCTGTGCAGTGAGGCAGGTAGTGTGCTGCTGGAGCTGATCTGGGGATAATTGAAATACGCTTTTGGGAGCAGTAGTTCTCATCACATCCTCTTGTATTGCTCGCCACTTAGAGTAAATGTCAACTTGTGAGATGATAATTAGTGTAGGAAACTGGGTTTTTGTTGTAGTGCCCCCCACTTTTTTCATGGTAATGGGTGCAACTTTGACTGAAGTGTATTGGGTTCCTGCTAACCAGGTCCCCAGGACCAGTGTTCTTTCCCTAAAAACTGTACAATTGTTCCCCCAATTGGCAAGCTTTACCACCCTCTGTAAGTCCCTAGTAAATTGGTATCCCTGGTATCCAAGGACTGAGGTATTAAACAGGGTCGCTAAGGGAAGCAGCACGAATCGTGCCACCCTAAGGGACCCCTCACCAAGCACATGCAAAACTGCAATTGAAGGCTGTGTGTCTTGGTGCAGACAAAATTGAAAACACAAAATGCCACACATCCATGTGTGCCATGTCCCTAACACTGCCTGTAATATTTGTAAGTCACCCCTACAGCAGGCCAGACAGCCCTAAAGCAGGGTGCTGAATATTGTATGTGCGGACATACCTGCATGAGGAGACAAGCCCCTGTGCTGGTCAGTTCTATTACTGCCAGTTGCCAGGTAAGCCATTTTAAAACATGGGCTGGACACTGGTCAAGACAGGTTCCCCAGCTACATGATGGCTTCAATGAAAGTAGGAATGTTTGGTATCAAACATCTCATATTGCTAAACCCACACTGATGCTAGCATTGGATTTACCAATACATGCACCCAAAGGGCACTTTGGTGTCCTTGCTGGCTGGTTTCTGCCAGCCTCCCACACGAGACACTGTTCTGACCTCCTAGAGTGAGAGCCTTTGCTATCAGGAGACCCAGAACGAAATCCTGTCCGGGAAGGGGGTGTAACACCCCCCTCCCAGAGGATGACCTGCTGAATAGCCTCCTTAGGCTGGCGCGCTTCAAAGAAACTGCTGCCTTTAGAATGTGAATCTGGCTCCCCTCACAGGAGAGGAAGCCCCCCCCCCGTTCAGAGCCCCCTTGGCACCTGGACAGGTGGGAAAATTAGCTAGTCAGGTAGGACTGCCACCTCCAGGCTAGTAGTACCCCTAAAGTGGACTACTGTGAGGTGGACATGATTTTTCAGAAGTAGCCATCCTTGTGATGGCATACTTAGGAATTCTGGGACAGGGTTATGCCAACTTATCACAGGAAGTGGTCATATAGGGGATGTAGTGACCCCAAGGGTCCGTAGCTCATTGGCTACAACCGTGCACTCCCCTAACACCCCTAAATTCAGTATTTAGGGGAGTCCCTGGCACCAGCGAAGGAGATTCTGATGAGTTGCAAAGGCAGAACAGACAGAAGAAGCAGCTGACCTGGTACCAACCCTGCTGGCCTGTCGGCATCCCTCGTCGAAAACTGTGCCCAAAGTAGACTCATACGCTAGCTGTTGACTCCAGAAACCTGGGAGGACTGCCTGCCTTTGAAAAATACTTAAGACCTCCCGTGAACAGCAGACCTGTTCTGAAGAAGCTCCAAAAGAAAAGATTCTGAGGCCCCAGAACTGCCAAAACCTGACACCCAAAGTCGCCACTGCACCCGTCACCTCCGGCCTGAGTTGAAGTGGGCTGCCAGTGCCAACAAGGTTCCCCAGCTCTCCAGAGCTCAAGTCCATTGTGGTTTCACCCCTCATGGACTCCCCAACGTTGTCTGCAGCCTCTGCACGCAGGCCCCCTAAACCGCAACTGCTCTGGTAAGGAAAAACCCGCTGCCTAAGGACACCCCTGCACCGTCTCCCCTGGTCCTTGCAGAAGAGGACCAAAGGTGTCCCCCCAGCCCACTTGCTGGTTCAGCTCAACTGGCTTCCTAGCCAGAGCCTGCTTTCTCTTTTCACAGAGACCGATCTCCATAGAATAACATTGGGCTCCCGACGCAGATTTGCACCTTGCACCCGGCCGCCCTCATGCCGCTGGTGGTGTACTGTTGGTGCTGCCTTGGACCTTGCCCGTCACTCACCTTAACTTCTGGAGATTGGTCCTGTAAGTCAATGTGCTGTACCTGTTTGCAGAACTTGTACTTCCTTGCATTGGATAACATTGCAGAACTCAGAAGTTGCACTGTGTCCACTTTTTAAAGTGAAAAGAATTTAAGTTTATAAAGATACTTACCTGAACGATTTTTTCTCTGATGGCAAATCAAATATAAATGTACCTGGTATTTTTATAAATTGGTGTGGATCTCCTTCTTGAGTCATGTTGTCATTTATTAATCAGTGTGTAGTTTTTAAATGTCTTGCACTTCTCTGTGTTATGCCTGAGGCTGCTCGGCCACACTACCCCCTATTCAAGCTCTTTGGGATTGCATAGCAAGACCCTGTTCACTCATAAAGGAACCCCTGGACCCTTTACACTATATTTCAACGTATTAATATATCACATAAAGAGCCAGCTTCCTACAATTAGCAGTTTAAATTCCAAGTGTTGTTAAAAGTGGGGAATGTATTCTATGAAAACCTATTCACCTACTGTCTTGCTGTAGTTTTATTTAAATCTCTAAGGGAGGTTTGGTGGAAAGGAGGACGTGCTGTGACTCTACAACACTCTAGATCTGCACCAGGCATTACATGTGTGCAGTGCTTTAAATAGATATACAGAACTATTGGTACTCTTTTATTAAATGTATTGAGTTGAGCCGCAAAGTGCAGGTACTCTCCCTTTCATATTAAGGAAGTGCTGGTATGCAGTTCTGGACAGTGCCTGCCCATTTAAAGCACTGCATGTGAGTTATATCTAAAAAGGTGAAGAATGGGCTTGAAGCTGCTGGTTATGTGTGTGTGTATGGCCTGAATTTAAAGAGGTGATATCAACATCCATCCAAAGCTGTCTGGAGCGACCAATGAAACCAGCAGCCACTCACGAATGAAAACAAAAGAACGTAGATTGACGAGGAAGCCAGTCAACGGTAAGTGATGGGTGGGCTCTAAGCTCTTTTTAGGTCTCGCCTAGTGAACGTAGCGCATGCGCTGCTTTGCCTTGGAGAGACTATTGTTGTCGGTTTTGCTAGCGAAGGGAGACAAATCATGTGCGCGCACGGACAGGCGATGTGCATGCGCATGGCGTCTCCACTGTAGCGATATTAGCTTTCACACGCTCCCACCGCGCTCTCACTTTCACGCACTTCATTTAGCTTTCAGTTTCACTGCAACTGCACAAGGCAGCTTCAGAGCTGTGCCCGGCGCCGGACAGCAGATGTGCACACGCACGGCGTCTTGCACGGCTCGCAGGCTTCAGAGCTGTGCCCGGCGCTGAACAGCAGATGTGGACACGCACGGTGTCTCATTTTGATAATGGGGCAGGCTGCGAGGGTGAACATGCTACGGAATGTGCGTATGTTGCTGTTGTTAGACAAGCAAGTGCTGAGCATGTCTGGGAATTGCTGAGGATGTAATTTTGAGTGGGTGGGCACTGACCTGCATTTTAGGTGCTATTGAGTTCATTTTTTTTGTCCCATGAAACTCACCTCAAAAGTACCTTCCTTCGAGTGTCCGTCTTGGAAGCTGGATTCTGAAGTCCGCGTTGCAGGAAATAAAAGCGACTCTTAAATGAAACCGAAACTTTCATAAATACTTAGGGTTTCGATATGACTGCTCGCCCA
Organism: Triturus cristatus; assembly: GCF_964204655.1. NCBI lineage: Eukaryota > Metazoa > Chordata > Amphibia > Caudata > Salamandridae > Triturus > Triturus cristatus. The sequence goes on along the minus strand of NC_140594.1, from coordinate 31,115,958 downwards.
ACAAAGTTCAATGATGTTTTTAAAGCTCTAAAGACAGAAGCAATCTCATAGCAAAGTTGGACTACTGTTGGACTACTGTAACATGTACCACAAGCCAGTTGTTTTTTTAGTTTTGTTTTTTAACTGGATTAATCTGGGACTTTCCATTGAAATGTTTTGAATTAAACATTGTTTTTCAGGGCCACATCAAGGATTAGAACCAGTAATTAACGGCAGAGATAAATTAAAGCGACACATCTTCACAGCTCCAACAGTGAGACTCGCTCTCTTATCATTATAGCAAGCACACCTCGACTGAACAAGTGTTGTGTGTAATCCGTCACTGCACCGTAGTGCTGCATGGTAGTTTTTGAAAGTTTCCCTGCGTAGCTTTGGAGGACATGATCACGCTGACGATCGTTTCAAGTAACAAGCATTTGCAATGCAATCGGTCTCGCATTTTCGCGAGTTTAAGCTATTGGCATTGTAAATGACAATGCCTTTTATTTAAGTTTTAAAAACAAAAACAAAAATAAAAGGCATTGTTATTTGTAATGTGAACAGCTCAAACTTGTGTAAATGTGAGACATATTGCATTGCAAATGCTTGTTCATACAGGCTTACGTACCAGCGAACTACTCCCCACATTGTCATTTATGCTCCGCTTCTTAGGAAATCCCTCTGTGGCCACTGTGCATTATTGATTGATGTGTTCTCAGGTAATGGTGTGAGCCTTTGTGTACACATGCCTTGTGTTTGGCTAGTTTCTGAAATCACCTGTTGAATAACATTTGTATTATATTTCTATGACATCCTCGTGGAAGTAATTGCTTTAGGTCTGTATTGGGGGTCTACTTTCATTTCTGAGTGTCAAGCTGTCCTTATGAGTTCTAGATTGTAAATTGTTGTTTTTATTTTGAGGTTACTAAGCCAAAAATAAGCAGCTGATGATGCTGACGAGAGTTCCCTACTGACCCTGTTTCTTACTCTCGGAGGTCCCTTGT